>NC_083726.1:48068254-48693254 GCF_028564815.1 Eubalaena glacialis
CAGTCTTTTATCATGATGATGGTCAAGATGAAGATGATGTCAGCTTACAGTTGTTGAGTGTTTACTAGGCAAGACACTGTAATAAGTGCTTAACAGGCCTGACTTCCTGTACTTCCTACAACAATCCTATACTGATCCCCATCCTACAGATGAGGAAACTGAGATTTCTGTCAGCTCTACAGCTGGAACTAGAGTCTGGTGATTCATCACATTTTACTCTCAGATGTTTTTACAAAGGTGTTCAGTATTAAGGAGCAGGAAAAAATCCATTAGCTCTAGAGTATAATTTGAGTTGCATTATTTTATAGCATATAACTCGTCAATGCCTTATCACTATTTTCTGATAAAATACAAACTTTTTAGTATGATGTATAAAACTCTCCATGAGGTCCCTGCCCTGTCCTCATCCTCACTTGAGCCTGGGATGCAGACGTACAGAAAGACTTGCTCCCAAATCTGCCACATGGAATCACACAGTATCATACTTGTCTGTTTTATGTCAGCCTCTCCAATTTGTTGGCAAGTTGGGACAAGGGCTATTTTTTTCTCTTCTGTCTTTAAACTTAGGACTATACCTGATAACAGTGAAGTTTCAAAAATGTTGGTAAAATTAATTAATAATAACACACTTAGATACATCTTATTCAAGATGATGAAGCTATTTTCACAGTGGTTAAACATTTAAAACTATATATATAAACATTTTAAATTCTAGTAAATTTGCTTATTTTTGTTATATGTAACAAATTCACATGTTATGCAAATATCGTCTCAATGCTTGAATCACTGCACATTTATCTTCTGCATATATAGTTTCACTTCTACTAATAACAATAGTATAAAGCTAAAAAGTTTTGTGAAATTATGAATTCTGAGTTCTTCAAAGCAATAGTTGGGCTTAGAAGCAATGGAGACCATTAGATAGGGCTCCAGTCCTATTTTTTGTTACATGTTTAGACTTGAGTAAATCACTTTCTTTTTCTGGATTTCATTTTTTCTAATCTGTTAAATCTCCAAAATAATTTCGATCTCTACATCTCTATGATTCTCTTCTTGGAGATACAAGCAAGAAAGGACCCAGCAGAAGGCAGGACTACAAACACCGTTGCAGTGTTTTTCCCAAAAGAGATCCTGCCCACTGGGGAGATGGCTGGGAAGTTTGATGAAACCACCATTCCAGCCAGCAAGAAGGACGAGTGTGGCAGGTCTTTACCTGGGGACCTGTATTTTGCATTAGGAAAATGTTCATAAGGGGCCTCTGATTTTCCTGTTGTTTATTTCCTATAATGTGCTGGACATTTCCTTTCCTTCTGTTAAAAATTCTTTTTCTATATCATGGTCAGCTAGTTTGTAAAGTGAGAGTAGGCACCAAATGACTGTGCTCTTCGTAGAACGGAGAAATTTCTAGATTTGGAGGCAGAAGCCGTGAGGTATGAAACCCAAAAACTTCATCAGAGCTCTTTTTTGCAATGGGCATACTCAACACAAGAGGTATACTAGACATTTTAGGGAATAACAACAAATAACCAAATGTAATTAAAGCAGATTTTACAATTTTGCAAGTTAACTCAGCCTGAAGTCTTTACTATTCAGTTTTGGTGGGGGTGGAAGGAAGAAATGGATTTAAAAGAAACATCTCTACTGAATGACACTCTATGATCTGACCAGGAGAATCACACCTACGTGTTTCTGAAAAAGTCAAACAAAAACTTTCACTGAGTGTGTAAAGTTTTGTATTAGGTATGTTGTGATTTTATGTGGGATAAAAGAAATGTTTCCTGCCTTTAGGAAACTTTGAGCTGGTATGGATGGATTTTTGGAAGCAAAGTACTCTTTCACGTTGGGGAAAATAACCTGTGATCAAAATTCAAGTATTTTTTCCATGGACTGCATTCTTTCCAAAGAGTATCATAGATTAAATAATGAGCTTACAATACTCCAGCAACTTCTAAAGCTCACATCGTTTTGAAAGGAAAATTGTTAAAAGGCTAAACTTTAGGCTCTTAAAAATCATTACTGTTTATTTTGTTATACCATGATTGTCCATTTAGTCGGTCTTTAAAATTTCTGTGAAGCCTAACTCAGATTCTCCCTAGATTCCTTCTCAATTTTACTTAGTGGATCAGTGTAGATTGTTAGAATTTTAAAATAAGCTATAAATGAAAATTCAAAGCAGTGTTCTAGAAAAAAGAATTTGAAAATCAGTCATAGAGACCTTCCTTTCTAGGTTGTTCAAGTCTGATGGTTTTCCATGCACCAAAATGCTCCTTCATGAATCTCTCTCCTTTGGGGGAGGGGCAAAAATAACAATGTATGTCATGTCATCATCATCATCATCATTACTATCATCATGTGGCTAACATTTATTCACTATATGTCAAGCATCTCATTAATCCAAATCCCATTTAATTCAAATGAGCAAATATTATAATCACCCCCTTTTTACAGATGAGGAAACTGAGGGACAGAGGGGTTTAAGAAACTTTCCTTAGGTTACAATGGCAAATGGAATAGCTGGGATTCCAACTGCAGAGGATTCTTAACCACTGCACCACACTACCTCCCTTTAGGGTGTCCCAGTTTTCTCTCTTTAGAGCCCCCTGATTTGGAGGTAAGGGAGATGTCCTGACTTCTGCACCCCTCTCTTGGAGAAATAGTATAACGTTTCTTTGGGAATGGAATGGGTGTAGTTTTCCTGAGGACTGGTGGGCTGAGGCCGTCCATTGCAGACCTTTGTTTTTCCAATATACTCCCAGAGAAATGCATTGTAAGTCCTTGCTTGTTCCCTTCTGTCTCAATTTGGCTTCAGGGTTGGTTTTTGGTGCCACCGATGTAATTTCACTTCTGTGCATTTATAGACACAATGTGTTTGGTCATGGAGGACAATGAGCATTCCCTTGGAGAAACTTTTTCATACAGTTCTGACCTTTCTTTTTTTTCATTTGCAAAGGCAGCATTTCCCAACTTCTACTATCATTATCGCCCAAATAACCTTCACTAGAGGCTGTGTCATTTGCTGCCTAAACTTGCATGAAATCACTTTCTTTAAAAAGTCAGGAGAAAAAGAAGCATGTGAAAAAATATATTTGTTTAGTGCCTACCTTTTAGAAAGAAAATTTGACTTTTGCATTCATGAAGGAAGTTGATGGGATCCAGTGGGCTATTCTGAGTATATTAACATAAAGACTTCCAGTGAGTTTATTAAGGGAAAAACTATCATCACTTGATGTGGAATATTTGATTACGTATGTATTATCACTTATTTTCCATTATCTCATTTTAGGGTTTATCAAGATTTGTAACAGTATTCTTTTTCAGCCTACCACAATGAATTTACATTTTAATAGAACACTTCTTGAGTGGGTTCTTTGTGATGTGTCTTGAGGATTGCATTTCAATCATGTGGGCAGAGTAGGCAAAATTCACTTTCTTCCTTTACTGAGTCATTTAAAAAAACCATTGCACAAGACACGTGGTCTATTTAAACACTGGGGGCCGGGTTCTATGATAGGCATTACCTAAGAAAGAGAAATGAAGAAACTTTTTGGTTCCAGTTTCTTTCTTGACTTGACTTGGTTAGGGAGGGTAGTACTGAAAGATATAATACTGGAATGGGTTTAGTGGATTCGATACTTTCCAAAGTAAATTATTGGTTAGAAAATGAATTCTTAAAACATCATCTACTGGAACACAGGTTTGATTATATTTTATACCATAATCCTCCATTTTCTGAAATCCTGTAAGACATCCCTGTGTCAGCTATGATTTATAATATTAATGACATTTCTTACAATATAAACATGTAATCAGAAAAGCACTAAAAAAAAGAAAAAGAAAAAAGGGGAGTTCCCTGGTGGTCTAGTGGTTAGGATTTGGCACTTTCACGGCCGGGGCCCGGGTTTAATCCCTGGTTGGGGAACTAAGATCCTGCAAGCTGCACAGCCAAAAAGAAAGAAAAAGAAAAAAAAGAAAAGCACTGTGGAATAAAAAGTATAACTGAATCATTTATAAACCACACACTATTTCACATGCCTCATGACTTCATTAATTGTGTGCAAACATGCATGTGCGCACACACACACATGCATTCCTTATGAATGTAGGTTAATTGAACAAACACGAAATTATATGTCGGCTAAAAAATTCTAGGGCAGGTGGTTCCAGAATGTACACCCATATCTGAAAGCTGAATGGAAATACTCTTATGGAAGAATTTGGAGGTCAAATACATGGCTTAGAAAATGTGAAAAGTAAGGCTAACTAAGAATAGGAGATGCTAAATTAGCTCTTCAGAGAGAGCAGGCTGGGCAGGTACAGAGAGGTGCCCAGCCTAGAACAGTGTTCATCAAAGTATGGTCCACAGACCACTGACTGTGTCAAAAAGACCCACCCTCCTGAGACTGATTCAGTAGGACTAGGAACCTGCATTTATTTATTTATTTATTTATTTATTTATTTATTTTTGGCTGTGTAATGGGTCTTTGTTGCTGTCCGTGGGCTTTCTCTAGTTGCGGTGAGCGGGGTCTACTCTTCGTTGCGGTTCGCGGGCTTCTCATTGCAGTGGCTTCTCTTGTTGCGGAGCACGGGCTCTAGGCGCGCGGGCTTCAGTAGTTGTGTCACATGGGCTCAGTAGTTGTGGCTCGTGGGCTCTAGAGTGCAGGCTCAGTAGTTGTGACGCACGGGCTTAGCTGCTCCGCGGCATGTGGGATCTTCCCGGACCAGGGCTCGAACCCATGTCCCCTGCATTGGCAGGCGGATTCTTAACCACTGCGCCACCAGGGAAGCCCCAATAAAGCATTCTCGATTGCTGAGTACAGGATACAAAGATTAGATGTTACTCCCAACCCCTCTTCTTCCTCCCCTCCCAGGAGCATGTAGTGCAGTAATAGTAGCATATGCACAAAGTGCTTTGTAATTGCAAAAGAGGAAGCGAACATTTTGGCTTCGGGAGGGGAGGGGTGGAATAAGAGAAGACTTCACAAAAGAGGTGACATGATTGTGTCTTTAAGGCTGAACAGGAGTTTGCTTCTCAGAGAATGGGTTGGGAAGGTGACAGTCCAAGAAGAAGAAATGGAATGTGGTGGATGTTCCAAAAAGACTGAATCATCTAATGTGCTTGAAGGAGAGTGGCATGGGAGACGGCATTGGAAAATGCCCAAATTATCTGAACTACTACTCATGAAGAATTGTTCCTCTGTCCTTGCACGCTCCTGTGAAAAACTGCTCAATACCTCCAGCAGAGTATTCCCACCCACCCCCAACGCTCCTTTAGTTAGAATGTATTACTATGTGTTGGTATTACATCTGCACTTTTGTAATGTAACATTATTCATTTAACTTCTGGATTCAAGTAGACTGCTAAAGTTGGTGATATTATTAAAACTGAGAAAAGTTTGGAACAACATTCCACTTTCAAGAGAAAACAGTTCGTTCAGCTCTAGAGCTGGAAAATAAAAATACAATGTCTTTGCCAAAAATAGAGGTCGAATCTAAGTAGAAGTCAGACCAAAACTAGAGGTTTTAATCTGGAAGAAGCTCAATAGTTATTAAGCATGGCAGTACATGTAAAAATTTGTTCAATGGCTTATGATGATAATTTAAAATCCTTGAGGAGATAGCCAATCCTCTTACGACCACACAGAACACAGAAATGAAACAAAACATCTTAAATGCTCATGCATGCCTTCAGATAGGCTCATAATGTGTGTATATGTGTATATACATATATTTTTAATGAAATATTACAACATCATTTCTGCATGAATGAAACCAACAAGCCCTGTCCATAAGTCCCTAGAACCAGGATTGATAGATGGGGGTGATGAAAAACTGATGCTTGCTATTTGTGGCAGAATGTATTTTCCAAAGATGGCTGCACCAATATCCATCCTATTTTACATGCTCTTACAATGTGACATTGACACTCCTCTATTCAGGGGTGTGAGTTTCCCTTCCCTAGAACATGGATGAGCCTGTGATTACAGAGAATGTGATGCTATGTGACTTCTAAGGCTAAATCAGAAAAGAGGACATAGCTTCTGCTTCAATCTCTCTCTTGGGAATGTGTGCCCTTGGAATTCTGACACAATGCTGTAAGGAAGCCCAAAGTAGCCCATGCAGAGAGGTCACATGGAAAGGCCTGTGTGGAGAGGAACCAAGGCCCCACAGTCAACAGCCAACATCAACTCTCTGATATGAGAGTAAATGAGCCTTCAGATGATTCTAGCCTCCAGCCTTCGAGTATTCTACAAGGACCTCAGACATCATAGGGCAGAGATAAACTGTCCCCATTGTGCCCTGTCTGTACTTATGACCCACAGAATTTGTGAGCATAATAAAAATGATTTCATCCATCAATGATAATTTTTGACAGTGACTAAGAGATCATAGGACCCATAGGACTAAAAATGTGGAAAACCTTTAAGGTTCTCCTTGATCTACATACCGGAAAAAACCTGAGGTTTGATGAAGTGGAGTCCAATGAGTCACCATGATGTAAGACAGGACTCCTTACCCAGTCCCCAGACCTAAAGCTCCTTGAATGAAGGAGAGGCTGCTTATCCTTGAAAAAGACCTGTGGCAGCACCTCAAGTAATGCCTACTAAAAATCTTCTCCTACCCTTTCCCAAGAGAACATGCAAACATTTACAAGAGTAGCTGTGCAGTGGGGAAAGGGCAGCCATTTAGAGTATTATTGGACACTGGCTCTGTGCTAACCCTAATCCCTGGGGACACTAAGTATGACTGTGCTCAGAATGTGAGCTCATGGGGTCGGGGAAAATGGAGTTTTGACCTAAGTTGATGTCACAGTGGGTCCAGTGGGGCTTCCCTGGTGGCGCAGTGGTTAAGAATCCGCCTGCCAAGGCAGGGAACACGGGTTCGAGCCCTGGTCCAGGAAGATCCCACATGCCGCAGAGCAACTAAGCCCGTGCACCACAACTACTGAGCCTGCGCTCCAGAGCCCACGAACCACAACTACTGAGCCTGTGTGCCACAACTACTGAAGCCTGCACGTCTAGAGCCCGTGCTCCGCAACAAGAGAAGCCACCACAGTGAGAAGCCCGTGCACCGCAACGAAGAGTAGCCCCCGCTCACCACAACTAGAGAAAGCCCACACGCAGCAATGAAGTCCCAACGCAGCCAAAAATAAATAAATTAAATTAAAAAAAAAAAAAAAAGTGTCCAGTGAGTCCATGAACTCTCCTGTGGTTGATATTCTAAATGTATAAATGCAATATACATGCTTCACACTGGTCGTAATTTCTACCTTGACTTCCTTTACCCATGGAGATAAGGCTATTATGGTGGATGACTGAAACTACCCCCTTCCTCCCCAAATAGTAAACCACTACTGCATCCCTAGGGAAGTCACAGAGATTACAGGAGTGGGGATTCCTACCACATTAATGTTTAACTTGCCTATTTGGCTCTTGAAGAAGACATACAAGTCTTGGAGAATGACTGTTCTATTCTATTGTTAAATGAATCAGTGGTAACTCTACTTTCAGTTGCTGTTTCAGATACAGTCTCTTTATTGGAGCAATTAAACTTACCTCCAGAGCCTATTCTATGGTGACTGACCTGGCAAATGCTATCTTCTCCATCCTTGACAGAGAGCACCAGAGAGAGTTTGCTTTTATCTGGCAGAGACAGTGTAGACTCTACTGTCTTACTCAGGTCTACCTCAACTCTCTCTGGACGTCATGCTCTAGTGTGCAGGGACCTTGACCCGTCGCCCTCCCACAGAACATCATACTGTCTGTACATTGATGAGATCATGCTGATCAGAAATCAGGGAGTACAAACTGCCCTAGATTCCTTGGTAAAGTACAGGTGTGCCAGAGGATGGGAAATGCAGCAGCCTGTTATTTCAGTGATGCTTCTGGGGGTCTCGTGGCACAGGGAATTTCTGGATATCCCCTTCAAAGTGAAAGACAGATTGCTGTACCTTTCGTTCCTTAAAACTAAAAAAGAGGCACAATGCTTGATGGATCCTTTATACTTTGGAGGAAACATTTACCCACATTTGGGATTGTTCCTCTGACCCCTTACTGAGTAACCCATTTACCTGCCAGCTTTCAGTGGCAGCCAGAGCAGGAGAACCCGCTCCAGGCACTCCAGGCTACAGAAATCTCTCTTGATTGACTTCTGTGGCCCAGGGCCTCCAATGGTATCCAAGGGGTCTGTTTCAGATTGGAGGGATAGATGGAGCCTGTAGAGAGCTCTGATAGCATAAATCAAACTCATGCTTTCTTTGACAAATCACTATCCTCCTTTTGAGAAACCCTTGGTTTGTTACTGAATGCCTGAACATGGGACACCCAGTCAGCATGTTATCCATTGTATACTGGGCTATTTGACCCGCTGAGACATATAGGTGGGGTTTTCAGGGCTAAAGCAGGTCCTGCAGGCAAATAAGATTCACAAGAAAATGGCTCGCATTCCCAATGCACCTTCTCTTTTGTACTGTGGCTTTCCCCAACTTGTCCTAATGTGCAGTTGTTAATGTGGGCTTGTTTTTCTCATACCAAGACATACATACCTCCAAGAGTACTCTGCAGTGTGCTAGGGAGTACCTGAAGCCTATGACCAGTTTCGATGGATGAAAAAATTTGAGCTCAGCTTGAGCATAACTTTGAGCAGAACTTCTGATTATTTCTCTTGAAAGGCATGATGTTGAAGGTATAGACCTACACTGATTTATGGGCACTAGATAACAAATAATAAATTGCACTTTGAGTAAACAGATTAGAGTATGTTAAAGCCTCAGAAACAGAACTCTGAACAATACATAAGATCCAAAAGGTATACTTCCCATGCACCCTTTCTCAGGAAGCTACTTGAGGATGTACTCCACCAAAGCAAAGGTATAAAGAGGAAGGCATGGGGTCAAGGAAACAGAGTACCTAACAGAGGAGAGACAGAGCAGGCCTAAGGTGCAACCTAAGCTGAAAGTTCGGTTTGGGGCAGTAGGCTGAAGGAGTTCAGAAAAGTTATGCCAGGAAAGTTTTTTTTAAAAGAGAAAAAAGTAGAATGAAACAGTTACGTGTTATGAATAAGTATATGAAAAACAGTGTGCAAAGGAGTTTTACAATTCTGTGGGAGAATTTTGTTAAAGTAAGAGAAAGGTATACAAGGAAGTAAGAAAATATTATAAGGGGATGATTATCAGCTCAAAGAACATAAAAAGTTGCAATAAAAACGAACAATACATAGTTAAAATAAGTTAAGCACTCAGTGCTAATTTAGCCAAAAATTATGATATTTAAAGGATGAAGGGAGGAAAAATGAGATGGAATGGGATGGTGTAAGAAAGCTAAATCCTCAGATTCAATCATAGGCAGGCAATTGTGTCTAAAACATATATATCAAACTGACAGAGCAGTGTAAAGCAACTATACTCCAATAAAAACAAAAAACAAAAAAATAAAATATATACATCACAGAGCTTACTGTTTAGAAACATGGAGGTAAATACTAGGAAAAACAGAAAACAAAAATAGTTAAATACGGTTGTTTCTGGATGCCAAAAGGGATTGGGACAGAGGAGTCCCAGTAGTAGTTCTATTGAGAACTTTCTCCATTTCCTCTATGGTAATTCGTCTACTTTTTTTTTTAAATCACTATTAGATTGTTTTAGTTTGGAAGTTTGTATTATCCTAGAGAATTACCATATCATCCTATGGTTTCAAATTTACTGGCATTGTATTTGATCAAAGTATTCACTTGAAATTATTTTAACTTTTCCTATATTTACAGTTATTCCCTCATTCTTGTTTCTAATTTTGTGTTTTTGGAGAGCATTTCTTTGGTAACTAAACTTGCTGAGTATTCATATCTGAACTTATCTTTCTGAAAAAAAATTCTGCATTCCCTGAACATGTTCAATAAATCTCCAGTGGGAAATTATTTTTTTAATTTTTTTGCCATGCTGCTCGGCTTGTGGGATCTCAATCTCAGCTCCCTGACCGGGGATTGAACCAGGGCCATGGCAGCAAAAGTCAAGAATCCTAACCACTAGACCACCAGGGAACTCCCTCCAATGGAAATTTTGAAGCTCTGCAAAATTTTAATGCCATAAATTTGTGTTGTTAATTTTCCACCTAGCGGCTCTGCAAAATCAAATAAGTATCTGTTGAAAAACACTGAAGGGCAAGGTGCTTGACATCAACCAGAAGAAAACAGACATTCAGTACTTCACATGGGCATGGGAGAAAGAAAGCTCAATGGACGGAGGAGGCGGATGCCACCTCAGAACTAAGCAGTAAGTGCATGCACATGCTCACACACACACACACACCCGCCCCCAGTACTGTGTAAAGCTCTCCGACAACTGCACAGAAAGTAAGCTCCAACCCAGCAGGGATTTCTTTTACCACTGCATCCCCAGAACCTAGAATAGTGCCTGCCACATGCAGGTCCTCCATAAACATCTGTTGAATTAATGATTCTACAGATATTTTAAAATAATGCAACCTGTAGAAGATTTGTACAGGTAGATATTTTCCTACCAGCTATGAAGATTAAGCAACGGAGAGTTAGAAATATTGAGATACCAGAAACTAAGCTGTTGTCTCGATATTACAAAGTTTGTGACAAAGTCCCTAAACTCTTTCCTTGTCTGTGAAATTTTCCCTACTTGATGCCTCAGTAATTATTTACAAATGCAAATGCCAAGGTTTATTTATTCCACAAGTATTAATCAATTATACCTTCTTGGATCATATTTATCCATATATTATCTATAACCTATATTATCAATAATCCTCAGTCTGTGAAGAAACTGAGGATCAAGAGGTTGAGTGATTGGGGGCTTCCCTGGTGGCGCAGTGGTTGGGAATCTGCCTACCAGTGCAGGGGACACGGGTTTGAGCCCTGGTCCAGGAAGATCCCACATGCCGCAGAGCAACTAAGCCCACACACAACTACTGAGCCTGTGCTCTAGAGCCTGCGAGCCACAACTACTGAGCCCGCGTGCCACAACTACTGAAGCCCGTGCGCCTAGAGCCCGTGCTCCACAACAAGAGAAGCCACTGCGATGAGAAGCCTGCGCACCGCAGTGAAGAGTAGCCCCTGCTCGCTGCAACTAGAGAAAGCCCGCTTGCAGCAACGAAGACCCAATGCAGCCAAAAATAAAATAAATAAATTAAAAAAAAAAAGAAAAAGAAAATTGAGGGATTGTTTAAAAAAAAAAGGTTGAGTGATTGGCCCAGAGGTGCACACCTAGATTCAGGTGTAGGTATGTCGATTTCAACACCGCAGCCTTTCCCACTATACCAGGCAGCTTCTAAAGGTCTGCTATGTGTGCAGCTCTGCCCTGAACACAATTAGTGAAACCTAAGATGGTCCCTGGAACACGAACCGTAGAAGAGGTTTTCCATTCCTTCAATATTGTGGCAACGTAAATTGGTATGGGTGAGGTGGGTATACAACACTCTATGGTTTTCTCAAGTAGGTAGCTTCATCTTCAACACACTGATCCTCTCAGTTGTATTCTCTAGTCGTTCCCTGTGTGCTCCACAGAGCATTTATTTTAAAGTAACATTTCTGGGATTTCTCTCATTACAGAAATAATGTTTTACCAGCTATCTGGGCATCCCTTAGCTCCAGTCAAATTGACACAGAAAATTAACCATCACACCTAGTCTTATACTGAAGGGATGATCATTTATTGCTAAGACAGCTTCACATAATGAGTTTTGAATTATTGCTCTACTATGGTGCAATTATTCTCCCAAATTTGTCATTTTTCTTTCAATTTTAATGTTTTTTTAAAAATATATGTTAAGTTTTTTCTTACTATGTCATTAAATAAATGAGTGTATTCTTTTATGATTTTTGCTCTTGTTAGCCTTAGAAAGGCTTTGTCCACTTCCCAAATTATGTAAATATTCATCTATATTTTTAGTACTTTCATAGTTTATTTTTGTACATTAAAAATGTATTCCATCAAAATTATAATTTTATTTTAACTAAATATTTTCTAAATAATTTTTGAGTATTTTGCAAATAAATTTTATTTGGAAAATTAGTATTTTAAAATGCATATTTTTCCAAATAGTAGGGAAGTTTTAACCTCTTTACAAGTTATTTGAAATGCCAAATTTGCAAAGTAAATCTCCCATCAACATTATTTTTTGGTAAGAGATTTACTGAAATATAACTGACATGCCATTCAATTCACCCCTCTAAAGTGTATAATTCAATGTTTTTAAGTGGATTCACAGAGGTGTACCACCGCCACAATCAATTTTAGAATGTTTTTATCACCCCAAGAAAACATCATATACGTACGCTTTAGCTATCATTCCCAATCATCCTATAGATTTCCCTACTCTAGACATTTCATGTAAATGGAATTGTATAATATGTGATCTTCTGTGGCTGACTTCTCACACTTAGCACGTTTTCAATCATGTTGTAGCATGTATCAACACTTCATTCATTTTTATAGCCAAATAAAATTTCTTGCATGGATATAGCACATTTTATTTGTCCACTCGCCAGTTGATGGACAGTTGATTTATTTCCACATTTTGGCTATTATGAATAATGCTACTACAAATAGTCATGTACAAGTTTTTGTGTGGACATGTGTTTTCATTTCTTTTGGGTATATACCTAGGAATGGAGTTGCTGGGTCATATGTAATTCTGTTTAACTTTTTGAGGAACAGTCAACTGTTTTCCAAAGCAGCTGCAAATCTTTTACATTCTTACCAACAATGTATCTGTGTTTGTCTTTTCACTTCCTTTATGGTATTCTTCAAAGCACAAATATTTTAAAATTTTGATTATGTCCAATTATCTATTTTTCCTTTGATTGCTTGTGCTTTTTGTGTCATGTTAAGAAACTGTGCCTAATTCAAAGGCATAAAGATTTACACCTATGCTCTCTTCTAAGAGCTTTATAGTTTTAGCTCTTATATTTAGGTCTCTCATCAATTTGAATTAATTTTTGTATATGGTGTGAAGTAGAAGTCCAACTTCACTCCTTTGCATGTGTATAAACAGTTGTTCCAGCACCATTGGTTAAAAAGACTTTTTTTTTCTGTTGAATGCTCTTGACACCCTTGTCAAAATCAATTACTTATAAATGTATACATTAATTTCTGGACTCTCAACTCTATTCCATAGATTTGGAATCTATTCCTTATGCCAGTACCACACAGTCTTGATTACTATAGCTTTCTAGTAAGTTTTAAAATTGGAAAGTGTGAGTCTTCCAATTTTGTTCTCCTTTTTCAAGTTTGTTTTGGTTATCCTGGGTCCCTTGCACTTTCATCTGAATTTCAGGATTATCTGGTCAATTTCTGACAAAGAAAATCCAGCTGAGTTTTTGATAGGAATTGTAATGAATCTATAGATCAATTTGGGGAGTGTTGCCATCATTACAATACTCAGTCTTCCAATCTCTCAACAAAGGATATCTTTATTTAGTTTTTCTTTAATTTCTTTCAATAGTGTTTTGTAGTTTTCAGGGTACAAGTCTTACATTCTTTTGTCAAATTTGTCAAATGTATTCCTAAGTATTTGATTATTTTGATGCTACTGTAAATAGAATTGTGTTCTTAATTTTACTTGTGGATTGTTCATTGCTAGTGTACAAAAATATAATTGAGTTTTGTATACTGACTTTGTATCCTGCAATCTTGCTGAATTTACTAGGTCCAGTAGCTTTTTTTTTTTTTTAGGGGATTCTCCAGGAGTTTCTATATACAAGATCATGTGATTTGTGAATAGAGATACTTTTATTTCTTCCTTTCCAATCTGGCTGTCTTTTGTTTCTTTTTCTTGCCTAACTGTCCTGACTAAAACCTACAGTACAATGTCGAACGTGAGTGGCAGGTATGGACATCGTTGTCTTGTTCCTGATCTTAGGGGGAAAACTTTCAGTCTCTCATCATTATGATCTCTCATCATTAGTTGTGGGTTTTTCATAGTTTCCCTTTATCAGGTTGACGAAGTTCCCTTCTATCCCTAGTTTGTTGATTTTTTAAGTCAAGGAAGGATTTTGTCAAACGTTTTTCCTGCATGTACATGCATGTGATTTTTGTCATTTATTCTATTAATATGTTGTATTACATTGATTTTATTATGTTTAACCAACCTTGCATTCCTAAAATAAATCCCACTTGACCATGGTGCAAAATCATAAACTCTTCTGCCAAAAAAAGAAGAGGAGGTAATACATCCCAGCTCATTCTGTTACTAGGATACCAAAAGCAGACAAAGATATCAAAAGGAAACTACACAACAATATATCTTATGAATACAGATGCAAAAATCTTCAACAAAATGCTAGCAAACCAAATCTTGGAACATATAAAAAGGATTATATACCATGACCAAGCTGGAGGAATTGGGAGTGCGTAGTAATGTGCATGAGATTTCTTTTGGGAGGAATGGAAATATTCTGGAATTAGCAATGATGGTTGCACAACTTTGTGAATATACCAAAAACCTGTACACGTTAAAAGGGCAAATATTACAATATTTGAAATATATATATATATTTTAAAGGAAGCTGCCTGCCTTTTATTTTTCTCTTTCACTCTTCTCACTGCCTAAAAGGCAGACGTGATGAAGTTAGGAAAACCATGTTAAGGGATGGTAAAGCAAGAAGACAGTAAGAAACTGGGTGTTTGAATGACCTTCCAGATCATAATGGCACAGCCCCACAGACTGCTTACAAGCTCATACATTTACAAAAGAAAAAAACCTAGTAGTTCCTTTGTTTAGGTTACTGTTATGAGGTTCCTATTAAAGTAGCCCACACTTTGCTGTACAGCAGAAACTAACACAACATTGTAAATCAACTATACTCCAATAAAAATTAATTTAAAAAAATAGCAGACTGCCGTCAGCCTGTGCCGGCCGGCTCTGTTATGGTGACTCGCAGCCCCAGTGTCGTGATTAGTGATGATGCACCAGGTTATGACCTAGATTTATGTTGTAGACCTAATCATTATGCTGAGGATTTGGAAAAGGTGTTTATTCCTCATGGACTAATTATGGACAGGACCGAATGGCTGGCTCAAGATGTGATGAAGGAGATGGAAGGCTATCACATCGTGGTGCTCTGTGTGCTCAAGAGGGGGCTATAAATTCTTTGCTGACCTGCTGGATTACATCAAAGCACTGAACAGAAATAGTGATAGATCTATACCTATGACTGTAGATTTTATCAGACTGAAGAGCTACTGTAATGACCAGTCAACAGGTGACATAAAAGTAATTGGTGGAGATGATCCCTCAACTTTAACTGGAAAGAATGTCTTGATTGTTGAAGATATAATCGACACTGGCAAAACAATGCAAACCTTGCTTTCCTTGGTCAAGCAGCATAATCCAAAGATGGTCAAGGTTGCAAGCTTGCTGGTGAAAAGGACCCCTCGAAGTGCTGGATATAGACCAGACTTTGTTAGACTTGAAATTCCAGACAAGTTTGTTGTAGGATATGCCCTTGACTATAATGAATACTTCAGGGATTTGAATCATGTTTTTGTCATTAGCGAAACTGGAAAAGCAAAATACAAAGCTGAAGATGAGAGTTCAAGTTGAGTTTGGAAACATCTGGAGTCCCACTGAATTCACCAGGAAAATTATCACATGGTCTAGTTTTGTGGCCAGCTACTTAGTAGAGCTTATTGAATGTATCTTCTAAGAATTTTATCCGTTTTGTATTTTAGAAAAGTCAGTTGCTGCATTCCCAAACTCTTTATGTGCACTATGAACCTACAGACTATCAGTTCCCTTTGGGTGGATTGTTTGACTTGTGAATGAAAAATCTCTTAAACCACACCACTACTGAATGAAAATATTGAAATTGTATCTGTAAGAAACATTTAAAGAGAAGAATATATTAGTTTTTTAATTGGTATTTTAATTTTTATATATTCAGGAAAGAACAGAAGTGATTGAATTATACCACTGTGTGTTTAGAAAAGTAAGAAGCAGTCAGTTTCATATCAATGGCAGTATTTAGAGGTATCATTATGTCGGATAAACCATATGTCCTGGAATTATTTTAGTAGGTTTCAGTAGTATTAACTGTATTTTCCCGCTTGTTCAGATTATATCTGGTGAAACTCTGTCAACAGTTCCTTTTAAATACAGGTCAATAAGTTCTAAAAACTTACCACTTTTTGAAGTCTTCAATGTAAAAATCCTTAAAATAAAGGCTGTCTCTTTAAAAGAAAAATAAAGTACCCCATCCAATATCCTAATAAATTCAATTAGATTGTTTCTACTTTTTCACTACTACAAACAGTTCTGCAGTGAAAATCCTCATATATACTTCCTTGAATATGTGTTACAGTTTTTTTAGGGTAAACTCCTTGAAGTGAACTTGTTGTCACTTCACTTGATTGTCACAGTGGTTGTCAGGTATGCACAACTTCAGTTACACATACTATTGATATGTTTGATTATTTTTCTGAGTGGTTGAACCAATTTTCCAGCAATCAGTAGGATTTAACATTTTCTCAAAACCTCACCAACATCTGGTCTTATGAAACATTAAGTTTTGCCAATCTGATGGGTGTGAAACGGTATTCCATTATTGTCATTTGAATTTCCCTGAGATTACTGGAATACAGCATTGTTTCACATTTATTGACCAATTGAGTTTTTTCATGAATTGACTGTGCATAACCTTCATTGATTTTCCCATTATGTCATATGTCATTTTCTTAATGATTTGTAGACATTTTCATAAATGCTGGATAGTCCTTTGTTGATTACTTGTTTTACCATTATCTTCTACTAGTCTGTCTGTGGCTTACATTTTTACTTTGTTTACAATAATTTTAGTCATATGGAAATTATCGTTTTAACATATTCATATGTATCAATCTTTTCCTTTTATGATTTGTTCTTTAAGCCTTATTTGAGAAAATATTTCTTAGGCCTATGTCATAAAGATATTTTCCTATTCCAACGACTGAAAGTTTTATAGTTTTCTTTTCATATTTAGGTTTTATTCCATTTGGAATTTGTTGTTATGGGTGTGAAGTATGTACCACATTTTATTTCTTTTTTACGTAGAGCTAATTGCTCAAGCATCATTTATTCATAAGGTCACCCTTTCCCTGATGAATTTCCCACATCTTCTCTGTCTCTCAGTAAAATTTAATCATTTCTAGCTTAATTTAACTGAGGATATAATCTTTATTATTTCACTGCTATGAAATTTGTTAAGGCTTTCTTTATGGCCCAGAATGTGATCAGTTTGGGGAAATGTTATGCGGGCACTTGAAATGATGTGCACTCTGCTGCTACTGGATATACTATTTTATATATGTCAATTGGGTCAGTTGTTAAACATGTTATTCAAATCTGCTGGATGTGTATTGATATTGCTTTTGTCTGATTGTTTATCAGTTACAAACAGAGGTGTGTTAAAAATCTCTCATCATGATAGACTTGTATATTTCTCCCTTGAGATATTTCTATATATTTCTGCTTTAATTTTTTTGTTTTTATGTATTTCAAGGTTATATTTTTAGGTACTTCCCAATATAGAATTGTTATATTTTGTTGAATTAACTTTTATAATTATGAAATGTCCCTTTTTATCTCTAGTAACATTTTTTTGCTTCAAAGTCTACTGTATTTCATATAATACAAGTACTCCAGCTTTTCTTTCTTCATTTTTTTGGGGGTTGATGTTTGTATGGTGTATGTTTTCCAGTCTATGATCTCTACCTTTTAATTGGAAGCTAGTCCATTTATATTTAATATAATTATAAATTTGGGTTTAAATCTATCTTTTTTTAAAAAAATTTATTCTACCAGTCTACATTCTTTTTACTCTCTTATACTGCATTCTTTTAAATGGCTTGCTTTATATTATTTCATTTTCCCCGCTTATTAGCTTGGTAGTTATATACTTTTTTACTGTATAAATTCTTGAATTCAACACAGAACCACTAAATCAGAAATTAGGGTGAAATTTCTGATTCAGTGGGTCTAGGATGGGACTTGAGAATGTGCATTTCTAACAAGTTCACAGATGATGCTGATGCTTCTCATCCACTGCTCACACTTTGAGAGCCATTGGTTTGGAGGAAGAAATTGACTAGATATAAGGAGATTAGTGAAGAGATACTATAATAATCAAAGCAAATGATAATATCTTTGACCAGGATAGTGGCAGTGAAAATTGAAAAAGTATTAATACCAGAGAATAATGACACCATTGATAGAAACAAAAGATTCCAGAATAGAAGCTGGTGTTAGAGAGAGAAAGATGCTTTTCTTTTGCCATTTCTCTCCTTGTAACAGAGGAAACAGGTAATTATAATCAGAATAGATCTTACTCTCACTAAGTAGTATTATTGTCTGGTTTTCCATTCTTAAGAACTATTTTAAAATAAAGTTGTGTCAATAAAGACAATTGTATAAATATATTTATTACCCAGGAAAAACTGGATTAAACTCCTAGGATTTAGAATGTAATTTTCTAGGATTTAATTTCTGCTAATGAGATACAACATCAATATATGCTGCTGCAATATTGTTAGATTATAACTAGTAAATTGGACATTGGATAAGGTTTCAAAGTCCATTTGGTCTACTGCATCAGTTAGATGAATGGCACAGAAGAATTTAGATGAATGGATATTTCTTCACATGTGCTTCGGTATACAGAGAACTTCTAGTGACCCAATCTGCTGGATTCTGCTACTCAACCAAGCAAATACATGAAACAAGTTTGTTTGATTAGTTTATTTACAAAAATGATCATAAATTTAAATAATTTAATAAGCACATAGTTCCCTCCACCTTTTCTTTTGGCCATGCCACATGGCTTGTGGGATCTTAGTTCCCCGACCAGGGATTGAACCTGTGCCTCCTGCAGTGGAAGCACCGAGTCCTAACCACTGGACCACCAGGGAATTCCAGTTTTCAATTTTATAACAGTGTTTATTTTAAAAGAAAAGAGGGTATTACTAAAACTCAAAAGTACAAATTTTTACACATTGATTTATGTGACCTAGAGAATACCAAAGGCACAGCATGAGGACTAGTAAGAAACATGTAATATTAAAAACCATTCTGTTCAGTATTTTACTGTATATTTATGATAATTGTAATATAAATATACTGTTTATCTAGGAACTCAATATGAAATTCTGCTAAAGACGGGAAAAAAAATTTTAAACCCAAGGTAAATAAAACTTGACATCTTCCTTCATAAATAAGTACCAAAAACATTTTAGATAAACAAAATTGACAACTAAAATAATCTTTATGATTCTGAGGCAAGTTTGTGATAAAATATATGCATTTTTCCTCCAAACTTTAACTGAAATATATTGTAACATCACAAATCTCTCTTATAAAAGTAAAAAGTTTCTGATTAGAGTTTGAGATACATAATTTTGGGAGTTCTTACAAATAATTGAGATCTTCATAAAAGCATCCACAAATGGATTTCAGGGAAGGATTATGATAAGTAATCTCAGACAGGAAAATCTTAGCAGCCTGCAGATTAGATTGTTTCTAAAGAGCTATAATATAAGTGGATATTATCTGACCAAGTTTTCAAATATCTTATCATATTAGTCACCTACTCAAAAGCCTTCCTTGACTTCTGTATTAGTTTCCTATTGCTGCTATAGCATAAATTTAGTGGCTCAAAACAACACAAATGTATTATCTTACAATTCTGAAGGTCAGAATTCCAAAATGGGTCTCACTGAGCTAATATAAAGACACCAGCTGGGCTATATTCCTTTCTGAAGGCTCTAAGAAAGAATCCATTTTCTTGCCTTTCCCCACTCCCTTGGAAAAGGGGACTGCCTGCATTCTTTGGCTTGTGTCCTCCTTCTGTATTCAAAGCTGGCAACAGTCAGTTGAGTCTTCTTCAAATTGCATCCCTCTGACCTCCTCCTCCACATTTAAGGACCCTTGTGATTATACTTGGTCCACCAGGATATCTCCCTATCTTAAGGTCAGCTGATTAGCAAACTTCACTCATCTGCAAACTTAATTCCCCTCTGCTGTGTAACATAAGATATTCACAGGTTCTGGGGGTTAGGGTGTGGACATCCTTGGTAGGGGGCATTATTCTTCCTACTATGGCTTCCCAATGTCCACCAAACCCATCCTATCTGTCAAGGACCTCTGCATTACTGGCCCCAGTTTACTCTCCTGTCTTACCCCGCAGGGCTCTGATCTTTGTGCCCTGGGTTCCAGCCACACCAGTTTACCTGCTGATCCTCCAACACAGCCCATACTCCACAGCTCCACAGCTTTGCTCCTGGCATTTTTCTCTTCCTTGATGTTCTCTTCATTCCTCCTCACCTTTCCTCCCAAGATAAAAATTCTATTCATTCTCAAAATTTCATGGCAAATGCTTCATTCTCCAGGAAGCTTTTCCCCTAATCATTCCACTCTAGATGTTTCTGTCATATTGTTTGCACCTCCCAGTAGAACTTGAGGTTTTGCCTTGTTTGATATCTTATCTCCTCTGTTAGATAATGATCTCCTTGAGGGAAGAAACTCAAGAATTCATCCTCACTTGTACGTCACTTAGGCATATCTAAAACTGAACCCTTGTTTTTCATGCAGACTCCTCCAAAATTACTCTTCCTCCAGTTTTTCTATCTAATAAAATAATCCTCCATCCCCAGTTGTGCTTGCCACAAACCTTGTAGTCATCCTCGATTCTTTTTTCTCCCATTCCTCACATCCAACCCATCAGGGGACCTTATCAATGCTACTCCCTGATCTAAGTCACCATCACCTTTCGCTTGTCCTACTGGACTCCCTATTTCCAATCTTGCGTGTGCGCGCGCGCACACACACACACACACATTCTGTTCTCATCTCAGCAGCCAGAGGGATCATTTAAATTTTTTAAAAGTCTGAGTCTGATTCTACTTCAGTCCTGCCTAATGTCAGATAGCTTACCATCATGCTTAGCCTAGAATCCAAAGTCCTTATAATGTTCTATAAGGCCCTAGCCTCATCTCCCACTGTTCTCTGCCTACTCACTATCATCCTCACTGTTTCTCACACAGGCCTGGCAGTCACTTGCCTCAGAGCCTTTGCACTTGCTGTTGTGGAACACCCTTTCTCCAGATAGCCACATGATTCATTCCCTTATGTCCCTTAGGCCACTGATCATCCTCTCATGTTCTTTGGGTCTCTGGAAATATCACTTCATCAGAGCCACCCTCCCTGATGGATCCTATGCAAAAGAGGAGCCCTTATTCCTTCTATCACTGTCTATACCTTTATGCTGCTTGAATTTTCTTTGCACACCTATCATTACATGATACTACATTATAAATCTATTTCTTGTCTGTCACTCTCCACTAAAATGTAAGCTCCACGTGGGCAGAGACTTTGTTCTGATCTCTATTCCAGTCCTAGAACCTGGAAACACACACACACGGCACAAAGTGGCACTTAATAAATATCTGTTAAATGAATGAACTCATCTTTGTATGTCCTCCTGTTTCTTGCCCAGTTCTCTGATCATAATAGATGCTTAAGAAGTATTTGTGGAATTAAATTTTATGTACATCCCCAATATTACTTCATATCATCACCAGAGGAAAAACAACCACAGTAAGCCACTTTTTCATGGAGAAATAAAGACTGTAGACAAGCTGTCACAATTCAGATGAGGCTTTTATTACTTAGTTTTGATATGATGGACCTCCCTAGAGCACAAAGTATTGCACATTTAATTCAAGGACGGAGTTCAGAAATTAACCCCAGCAGACCACACCATCTACACAGGAAGTATGTGTGTGCTGGGGGGTAGAGCACACTAGTATGGATGTGTAGGATACCAAGAAGGTAACTAAGCCACAATTCCCTGTAGTTCATTATATCCAATTTCAGGGTATATACTTAAAGCCTGAAGCCTCTTACAGTTCTTGCCTAAGTTTTTATTCTCTTGAATGCGTTTCTCTTACTTTTATAGTAGTACTGGTTTCTTAGAAATAGATGTTTGTCCTCTCTTTCTAGGTTTTTCATATCAGAGAAAGAAAAAAACTCAAAAATAAAACATATAGCCTCTAATCACCTGCTCTCTTGTTCCATATACAAGAGGCTGGTTTTAAAGATTCATCTTTTCTTTGCAATCCAATGTAATCAATGAGGCAAAAGCAAATGTTTGGAACTGCACAAGCTCATTTCATTTACATTAAACCAATTTTAAATGCTTGGAACTGCATAAGTTCATTTCATTTACATTAAACTAATTTTAAATGATTCTCTTCTTTTCCTTCAGAATTTGAGTCCCTCCTTTCATACCAACTCCCTATGTTCAGTAGCATCAGTAACATCTTTTAACCCAAACACACAAATATTAATCACAATGAATCCTTTCAGTTCTTATTTTACTTTTCTTGCACAACAGATGAGGACATTTTCTAAGCCAGTGTTTATTTTTACTCTGTCTACAGACTAGAATTACTTGTAGCACTTTTTAAAAAACACCAGTGCCCAGGACCCACCCAAGACCAAGTCTGAATCTCTGAAGGCTGGACCCAGGCATCAGAATTTCTTTTTATCTTTTTTTTTTTTTTGGCTGTGCCATGCAGCTCTCGGGATCTTAGTTCCCTGACCAGGGGTTGAACCCGGGCCCTCGGCAGTGAAAGCATTGAGTCCTAACCACTGGATTGCCATGAATTCCCCAGAATTTCTTTTTAAAGTTCCCCCAGTGATTCTAATGTATGGCCATGGATGAGAACCAAACCTCTTAGCACACACAACTGCGAGTCACAAAGAGATAAGGCAGTGATGAGAACAGTAGCCAGAGGAAGCTGACCCCAAATTTAGATTTTGCTACGGTCAATTCAAAGAGCAGATCCTTGCCCTGTGGATAATTAGGACTTGACTTGATAATTAGGATAACTGACTTGAGTACTATATTACATGGCTGAATACAGTGATTGCCTTAGAAACAAGGATATAATTCAAAACATAAGTTGAATAGGACTTAAAGATATTGTAAAGAAATTATTAGTCAAAGGTCAAATTTATTCACACTGTCTTCTTTAGCAGTCTGTGGCTTAAGATGTTAGATATGTGCAATATTCTTTCCCCTTCCCTGCTTTTTACTGTATCTAATGCAGCAAACTCAAGGGAGGGGAGAAAGTCCTTGTTCTCTTTTTCTAAAAAGAGATTTCCCAAATGGCTTCTTGTGGTAGTGGGCCATGAAGAAGAGAAAGTTGAAGGTGATTAGGATCCAGGACACTGTAGGGAATCTAGACATTCTACAAAGAGAATGGGTGGGGCACCCAGGCCTTCCATAAAAAGGTAAGGTCTGGGTAGCCGAGATGCAACAGCAACGGGCCGTGGGTATTGCCTAATTGCAAAGGCACTGTGGAAACATTCTGCTTATGTACTGGACTCTGGCACAATATTTTGGTTGAGCTGAATTTTTCCATCACTAATTGCTTATGAGAATTTCCAAATTGAGCACTTCATTGCTCAAAAGTCAAAAAGTGACTGCAAAAGAACACACTTATGTTCTATAAATGGTACAATGCAATCATAATTTGGATAGATATATACTGCTTTGGCCGAGGAAACCTTGACTAAATTGAATGGGATGTTGTTCATCATTTTCTGTAACATTAACATATCTTTCTGCAGTTCTGTCATTTCTTGTATACTTTACTTTATAAAATCTTATTTTGTTCAGATACTTCTTCAAAACGATTGTTGCCAGGATCCAAACTGGCACTGGAAGAAAACTGATTATTTGCAACAAAAAGAGAGAAATATCAAATCCTAGGATTACATATAAAGCATTACCACTCCTTCCAAGTGATTTAAAAATCTATGTCCTAAATCCCAATTTATTTTTTTTGTCAGATCCTTCAAAATTACCTGGAAATTGTGAAGCAGCCTTTATGTAGTAAATTCTATCTTCTCAATGTCTTGATTAGATATTAGCCACTGACTGGAAAACGTGTACGTAATTTATTAGTGCCTGAACCACAATCTTAAACTAATTAGCAATGTTTCACCAATTATAACACCAATTATAACAACACCTTTTAAATGATGAACTACCATATAATTTCTAAATCACTATTTCTTTTTGACACCTTTCTTTTATATTAATGGTTTAATCCTGAAAAAAGTGATGTTTCTAAAACCCTGCAATTTGTTTTGAAATTCCTGAGCATTGAGCAGACTAATTTACAACATTTGTCTTTGAAACATTATTGCTTCTTCAAGACTTTGAACATTATACTCTATCTAAATTCTGTATTTTTATATTTACTGCTTATATATTATCTTCATTTTAAAGGTCCTCTTCCTTTGTCAGCAAGGGCATCTTTTTTAAGAGAAGTCATATATTTTTCTTTAAAGGAATTCCCTTTTTAAAATTTCCCCAATTCAAGAATTTACTGTTTAGGCGACAAGAACAAGAGGTTTACTGTAGAGAAATGAAAAGCTTATTTTAAATACTTGTAAAATATTGATATAGGATTCTTTTTTTGGATTGATATAATTATATCCTGTCACACTTAAAGTTGTTCCTGTGTACACAAGACTCATTCCCTTCTGGACTGCTTTCTTGCTTGATCTTCAAGCACTGCTCTCACAAAGAGGGAAAATGCCAGTAACTTCAAAGAAGATACACATCTTTACTTTGATAGTTAAGCAACAAGAAGAGCAAAAAAGGCCAAGAGAAGAAAGAAAAAAAGAAAGAAAATCCTTCTTGCAAAATCAGGTGTACTACAAAGCTCAATTAGTTCACAGACTGAGGACACTACTTTTTATAAGTTTTTTTCTCCACTGGGAACAGTTTTCTGAGTGTCCCTCTCTCTGCTCTCCATCCCTCGAGTCTTAACCAGGTTCTTTCGTTTTTGCTTGTGAGAACGAAAAAAGTTGCAAAGGAAGGAATATTCGGTACATTTCACGGAGGGTTTTCTATTTTCAGAAAGTTTTACTGTTTCCCAGGTGGCTCCCAATTGTTTCTAGACACACAGAGTCACTAGGCTCCCTCTAGACCCTTCTGAGAATCTATTTCATGAAAACTAGGAGTCCGCCGTACCCGCCCAAAATGGATCTACGCAGAATTTCGCGTTTGATTCCACGTTGTTTGTCGACCCACGAAAGTTCATCTTTGGACCACAAGTTAAAAACGTCTGTCTAGAGTTAAAAGGCAAGGAAACCTCTAACACCTTTCAAGGGGCTAAAAGACTCCCTGCACCTCCCAAGGCGAGTTCTGGACGCGGCCAGTGGGAGCTCGGACCTTGACCATGCGCCGGAGTAGGTGTATC
This sequence comes from Eubalaena glacialis, assembly GCF_028564815.1. Taxonomy (NCBI): domain Eukaryota; kingdom Metazoa; phylum Chordata; class Mammalia; order Artiodactyla; family Balaenidae; genus Eubalaena; species Eubalaena glacialis. The sequence continues at coordinate 48,093,522 of NC_083726.1, forward strand.
CCCGCTACGCACTGGCTTTAACCGGAGGAAAAGTTAACTTTTGGCTCCTTGCATTTCTCCAAAGTCAGTCCTCTAGGGCCCTAACCTAAGCTGGGCCAAGGCCTCAAAATCTGGGACCAGGCAAGACAGGTGTGTAAAGAAAGCCTCCGGGCACCACGCACGGGTCGCCGTGCACAAACCCGCCTGAAGGACCGGGGGGCCCGGGGCTCCCCGATGTACTTACTCCTGGTTTGAGTATAGCCTGCGAAGCCTCGTCGCCTCCTGGTAAGCATACCAGGAGCATACTCCGAGCCACCCCGCGCAGGGTCTAACACTGACGCTCCCCCCGCCCCAAACCTCAAGATCTCCGCAGGAGCGAGGCATCCCTCACGGGGCGTCCTTACCTTGGGGTTGGTCAGGAGCTGGTGCTCGTCGCTGTGCAGTAGCGCCCTGGAGTTGGACTCGGAGTTGTTCACGTAGACCTGGACGCAGGGGTACTGCGAGGTGCCCCTGCAGTCGGCGCCACAGGTGAAGGTGCACTCGAACACCTCGCCGATCTGCTGCACCGACAGCACCGTGCAGTTGGCCGCCGTGGCTTGCAGATCCTGCAGCGCGGGACTGAGCCAGCAGAAACCGAAGATAAAGAGCGACACGACGCCGGAGATGATGAGGAACAAGCCGAGCCGGATGCTCTTGTCCTCGGCTTCCGTGTACTCGTAAGCCACCCGGAGCTTCGCCATCGCCCCCCACTCCCGGCGGCAGGCACGCTCCCCCCGCCCCCTCCCGCCCCCGGCGCCGAGCCCGACTGCCTCGGGCGGGAGGAGCCGCCGCCGCGCGACAGCAGGGGAGTGGGCGGCCAGGGGGAGCGCGCGAGAACAAAGGGGCCGAGGCCGGCGACGCCCCCGGCGGCGGTAGCGCCCCCCCACCTCCCCGCCTAGCAGCCGCCCGGGCCCCGGAGGCTCGCGGCGCTGCCGCGGTTTCAGAGCCTCCTGCACCCTCGGGCGCTCGGAGCGCTCGGGCGGCTCCTGCCTCCAGCGCCCCCTGCCAGCCTCCGCCCCCGCGCTTTCCCCGCCTCCCCCACCCCGCCTCCTCTCGCCCAGTGTCTCCCAGTCTCCATCGCCCGCCTGCCGCTGCTCCGCGGACTCGCCGGGCAGCTGCCCGGAGGGCAAGAGCCGCAGGGCTGAGGCGAGCCCGGGGGCTCCCCCGCGAGGGAGGCAGCTCCGCCCGGCCCCACCCGCCGCCGACCGGGGTCCTCCCGCCCCGCCCCGGGGCGTTTCCCGTGGGCGAGGGGCGGGCGAGCCCCGGGGATAGCGGTGGCTGGCGCTCGGGATTCTCGTTAAATCCCTTTGGAGGGGCATCCGAGATAAAAGCTTAGGATCAATATAATTTAACCGGAGTGAAAGTTTAAAACACAAAACAAAAAACAAACGACGGAGAGGGTGTAGCGCAAGTGAAGCGGCGGGAATTTTGAACTCCAAACGGGGATTGGTCAGCCACCGGGGAGAGTGAGCCAGCGGCCAGGCGGCGGGCGCTCCCGGGAAAACGGGCCGCCGGGACCAGCAAGACTCGGTTGGAAACCCCTGGGCGAGCGGCGTGCGCTGGGGGGCGCCCCCGTGGAAACCCTGGCGCCAGTTCCCACGCTTGGGGCGGGAGCGCACGCGGCGGGGCGGGAGGCGTAACCCGCTACCGCCCCCTCCCCGCCAGTGAGCGCGGTAACGGTCGGGCCTCAGGGTCCCGGCGCTGCCAACCGCCCTGGCGCAGCCGGCGCTCCCTCGGCCCCAGCCCGGCCCGGAGGGCAGCAGGAGAGGAGTCAAACAGGCTGAGTCAGACGGAGTTTGCAGTGGAGGCAACGCACGTGGGGGCAGGAGCCTGCGACCGGCAAGACCCGGGAAACTCGCTTCCTGGGTCCTGGGTGGACCTCGCGGCAACTTAGGTCTCCGGCTGCCGGGTCGACCCCAACTCAATTTGCCCTACGGCTGGGGCTGACTGAGTAGGGACCGGAGGAAACAGGTGCAGAGGCTTGCAGCCCTGGAAGGAGACACCACTTTCCCCATCAGGACCGTCCCCTCGCTCCCGGCCTCCCGAGAACAGGATCCTCTCTGTTCTGTCTCCCTCCTTAGGAGTCTTGCCACCCTTGGCCCATCCCGGAATTTGTAGATGAGCTTTCCAGGAGCGCTGTGCAAGGCGATAGCGGCGTGCAGACTCACTTTGGGACAGGTACCGTTCGTAGAGCTGCGTCCTGCTCTCTTAATTCTTCCCTCCACACCCACCTCCCCACCTCGCCCGCGCATACCTTCAGCCTCTATACTTTTCGTGACCTTTAAAAAAAAAGTTAAGATGATCTTTTCCCAAATCACACTTCTTTCAAAATATCAAACTTGGAGAACTATTTCGACCTACATTTTGAAGAGTCAGAATGTTCACTTTGCAAAATATATAAAGATATATTTTTCTTGACTTGCAAGTCCCAAATGAATATACTCTTAATTAAATTCAGTTATGTTCCTGATGAATATGGAAACACCAAGTCATGGAATTCTTGACTTCTCTTTCTTGGATTTCAAATGTTACTTTACTGGTATAGTAAGGGTAAGGGGTAAAGCAAGGGGTAAAGCAAGTTTAATTACAGGAAGACCCTAAGTGTTTTTCTGAATAAATTAAGAAGGTGCAGGGTTTGGAAAACTTCCAAATCAGGAAGACACTTTGTACTTTAATACCTTTCAAGTTTTGAGAGACTAGATTTCTTTCCTTCTTTACCTAGGAATTATATTATTTTCTTCCCTTTCTGTTGGCATGAAGACAATTGTTAGTGGTTACACACACTACCTGAAAGGAAAAGTGAGTTTAGTAGTTGAAGCAGCTTAACCTAAGATCACAGATTTTCAGTGTGAATCTTTTTCCTACGGCAGGTTATAATTATCTTCCTTTTCAAGAAGGCTAAAGCCAATCTAAGATCTGAGGCAGTGGTGAGCAAATAAGATCCTATTATCTTTTAAGATCTCATAGCTCTGATATGCTGAGCAACTTGACCTTGAGGCAGAATTAATTCCTATAGCGTTCATAAAATACAGGGATGGGGGTGTCTAAAAATAATTTAATGAATATGATTCATTTTTCAATGATTCCAGAGCTCAAAGAGTTCTGTGAATGAACCCTTTGCCTCAAAACTGAAGCAAGATGGTCTTCCAAGTAAATCTAGAGAACATCAGAAAATTCTGTCTTAATTTAACCTAAACTCTTAAGGCTTTTAAATCCATTTTTTCAAGTTCTGCATTTAGTCACTTTCCTTCTTTATAATTATTCTAAAAGTATTTGAAGAAACTGTTGCCATCTAGCCTTCTGTTCTTTAAACATTTACTTTTCTCCTCTTATTTCCTATTTTTAAATTAGCTTGCTTCTCTTCTGAACCTTTCATTATTTCATGTGTTTCTTATTGAAAGTCAAACATATCAAAAGACTTTACAAATTTCTGTTTTATCCTTAATGGAACACTGTGTTTGTTATCAGTTTCGTTTATTTGAGGTGGGGCTGCCTTTTCACATTTCCAAGGAAGGTTGGGTATGTCAGCCCCTCAGTTTCTGAAAACAGGTCACCATTGACTCTCTTAAGTTAGAATGGTAGTAAGAACCCCTGGGATGTCAGAGATGCTAAGCTCTGAGGTCACTGCGCATGTTGTTTCCCGTGGAGGGCAGAGGCACAGGAAAAAAAGAAAAAGAAAAGCGAGTCCTTTCTTTGCGTAGTTGTCCACCAGTTAAAATTAAGATTAAAACTGCAATTCTCAGAACCAGACTGACTTATTTGATGTACTTCATTGTCTACAACAATATTTTCAGGAGAATCATGGCCAAGCCTTGATGAAGTTCTTTTTAAAAGAAAAATAAAATCTATCTAAACGAGGACATTAAAACCATTGTTATTTATAGTTTGTTCTCATGATCAGTATTCTTCAAGAAGTTCTGTGACTGATGTTAAAGTTGCAATATACAATTTCATATGTATATATACTTTTATTGAAAGATTCTAAAAAGAATGATCATAAGTAGGGCTTTGGTATCCTAGGAATAGAAGGGAATTTGGAATATGTTGGGAAAATGTTTATACATGGTTTTAAAAATTGGTACATTGTGAAGTTTTTCAATAACAAACTGCTACTATACACTTGGATAGCTAAAATATATAGGGGAGAAAATTAATACTGTATCATCACCTTTTCTCATTAAAATTCACATGCTGGATAGGTTTTAGACATTTGCAACTAGAATAACTAGGTAAGAATAAATATGAATGAAAGCATGAGTGATCCAACAACAAAAAATATATAGAAAAAATTTATCTTTTCCATTTAGCTTATATAACTTCAGATTTTGTTATTGTCACAGAAAATTAAGTTTCCTTTTTATTTGGTCTTAACTTAAAAAATGCTTACAGTTGTACTAAATCGTTTCCAGCTTGCTGATATTAACTTTCTTGCCATGCTTCATTGTGAATGTTAAATATTTGTTATTAGCGTCAGAATTTTACATTTGAAATAAATTTCCTATGTGGCCACTATCTTTTCTAATTACATTTATTTTTTCCTATCCATAAACTTTACCTATTATATTGAGCATATAATTATTGAGGACACTACTTACTATTTCTAAATATTTATAATCATATTACAGCAGGAAGGGATCTTAAATATTACCTAGCTACATATTAAGCAGGAAAGAGAGCTTCCAAAGACTTTGCATTTTGTTTGAAATAGTAAAGAATGATTATTAAAAAATATTTTTTCAAAGTTCAAATTTGTTTGCATACAGCCTTTATCTTTGCAATTGAAAAAGAAAAGCAAAAAGCACAGATAATCACTTCATATTAGTAAATTCATAATACTGTACTGGAAGTGCTGGCTGGATTTCCTAAATTCTTGCCACCTGTCTATCATGTTAATGGAAGTGAACTTCTATAGGAGGTATATATGCATATATGTAGTAAAAGGGTAATCAGCTTTGAAATTGGAAAGCAAGAAGCTAAGAAATTCTGGTCTCAACATTGAGTAAATAGTTTATAACTGATGTTCTTAGATTGTTTCCTCCTCCCCATACAAAAGGTTTTGGACTAGAAGATAGTTTTAACATTTCATGATTTTTATTCCAAGTTGATTTTGTTCTTCCCATGTTCTTCAAAAACTTGGGTATTACTCTCTAATGGCACCTAGTCCTGTTAAAGAGTCTTTTAATAATTCCCAAATATGGAGAGCACCTCCTAGTACAGTGACTAAAAGGGAGAGTGTTTGTCTTTGGAGAAATGGACCGACGCCTACTGAACACCTACTATAAGCAAATGCTCTAATTTAATCTTACCGTGAGATGAAGAGGAACAAGATTAAGTAACTTTCGAAGATTTCGCATGTATTGACTATGGCAGATTACAAGGCCCATTCTTTTTCTACTGTACAATGCCATCTCTAAGGAATTTCTGTATTTAATAAAAAAGAAATGTAGGTAATACAAGCAGATTTAAAATGTGCTTATATACTTATATTCAAGTATGGTTAGGCTTGATCAACATCCATATTGTGAAACCTGAGTATGAAGGGGGGGGGCAGTGGGTAGAGAATCAAGGAGCTGATGATTTAATCTGATCCTCCTGTTTAATTTTACTCTGAAACACTTGTGTTGAAAATAGCTCTTTTTTAGATGCATAGCAAATATAAGTAGTACTGTTTTATGCAGGAGAGGGAGATTAAGTGTAGTATTTAGGTTTCAGAGAGACTTGTTAGAAATTCAAGCTATTCAAAGTAGAAGTAAACACAGGGAACAACTAGATGTTAATACAAGTCATTAAATAGTTCTAGGGTAGAAGAAAAGCCTATCCTCTTAATGCACGGAATCACCTAATACTTTTAATAAGTTTCCTTGCTTTTGCTTGGACACTTCCAGTGATGAAAAATTCATTAACTCCTGGGACTTCCCTGGTGGCACAGTGGTTAAGAATCCGCCTACCAATGCAGGGGACACGGGTTCGAGCCCTGGTCCGGGAAGATCCCACGTGCCGCGGAGCAAGCAAGCCCATACGCCACAACTACTGAGCCTGCGCTTGAGAGCCCACAAGCCACAACTACTGAGCCCTCATGCCACAACTACTGAGCCCTCATGCCACAACTACTGAAGCCCACGCACCTAGAGCCCGTGCTCCGCAACAAGAGAAGCCACTGCAAGGAGAAGCCCGCGCACCACAAGGAAGAGTAGCCCCTGCTCTCCACAACTAGAGAAAGCCCACGCGCAGCAATGAAGACCAAATGCAGCCAAAAATAAATAAATAAATTTATAAAAAAAAAAAGAAAGAGAAATTCATTAACTCCTAATGCTACTCATCTGATTTTTGGACCTTTTAAAAATGTATGATGTACAATTTACTTTCTTGTAAATTGAAATCTGCCTTGCCATAACATCCATGTAAATATCCTTATTCTGCCCTCTGGTGTTACACAGGTTAAAGATAGTCTGCCTTACAAATGATAATCTGCCTTACAAACTTCAGATGTGGGAAGACAACTGTCATGTCCTTAGGTCCTTTCTTCTTATGCTCATCTTTAATTTCTTCAGTATTCTCTTTTGATATGGTTTAGAAAACTACGGTCATATCCTTACCCCAAAATGCTAAGAAAAATAGATAATTCGAAGTTGGAAACATTCTCTAAAACTAGAGTCTGCACCTTTCTTTTCCATGTTATCTAGTCTAAAAACACTTCTAGGATGGTGGATTTTGTTGCTCACTAATTAACATTATCATTGCAAAATGATTTGTGCTCATATTTATTAGACAGAATTGGGATTCCAAAAAGTGATGTGCAAGTCAACTAATTTAATATTCAAATATTAAATCATTTAGAATAAGCTGAAAAAAATAATTTTTAAAAACAGGTATAGGGCTTCCCTGGTGGCGCAGTGGTTGAGAATCTGCCTGCCAATGCAGGGGACACGGGTTCGAGCCCTGGTCTGGGAAGATCCCACATGCCGCGGATCAACTAAGCCCGTGCGCCACAACTGCTGCGCCTGCGCGTCTGGAGCCTGTGCTCTGCAACGAGAGAGGCTGCGATACTGAGAGCCCCGCGCACCGCGATGAAGAGTGGCCCCCGCTTGCCGCAACTAGAGAAAGCCCACGCACAGAAACGAAAGACCCAACACAGCCAAAAAATGAATAAATAAATAAAGAAGCTTTCATTTAAAAAAAAAAAATAATAAAATAAAAACAGGTATAATTTTCACTCAATAAAGGGACATAACTTGTTTTATATTTCAAGGATATTAACCATTTGAAGATAATTACTTAAAACATTGAAAATAAAAAATCAAACATGTCTGACTCCTAAGAGGAGAAATATTTAACAGCTCAAATTTTCTCTTAAGACAGACCATTTTTCATGCAACTGTTACATATGGTAATTAAAACTTCATCTTAAAATAAATGTTCAGTATGTAACAGATTTAAAGGTAGCTTCAAAGCATTCTGGCTGCCCCAAATCTTTATTTTTATACAAAGGATGAAACTATTTATGTCATTCCTGCATGTATTTTTTTCCTCATTGAGCTGTATATTTTTGAATAATCATCAATTTCAAAGTTCAATTTCAAAGTTTTTTCATTAAAAATGAGTATCCATTGAGCTGGTCCTAGAAATAATCAAGTTCACCCAGCCACTTGTTGACATCATAACACTCTTGAAATTTGATGCATTTCTTCCAAAATGTTTAAAGAACTCCCATGTGTTATTCCTAAAATTATCTTCAGTATATACTAGAGAATAGATTAGTCTGGAAGAAAAACATCACTTGTTAAAAGTTTTAAAAATTAAATTATGTGGTCAAAACGTTACTTAGGCTAAATACAAATGCATGTTAGCAGAACATTATGTTTCAGGATATGCTAATGAAAATTAATAAGATACTAGCTCTGATTCATAGTGAAAATTTGTTTGTTTTCCTCAGCTAGTATCCTCAACTGTTGCTTAAAGGAACTACCACTTGGGGGGCATAGGGCATTTTATTTCACTTTCTCTAACAAAAAATGTCGAAATATATTTGTGGTGTGGTAGAAAGAAGCCTATCAGGCCTTGGAAATGAAAACTTAGTTTTGCTATAGAGAAGGTAAGTAGGTTATTAGCTAAAGTATTTTGGCAAGTGTCAAGTGGTGGTCATAAGCTATTAGACTATGCAATAATTTGGGTTTTCAACAGAGATAGGAAATTATGACAATGAAGACTATCATCATTGTGCATTTTCAAGAAGTCATTCATTTAGGGACTTCCCTGATGGCACAGTGGTTCAGAATCCACCTGCCAATTCAGGGGACATGGGTTCGAGCCCTTGTCCGGGAAGATCCCACATGCCTCGGAGCAACTAAGCCCCTGCGCCACAACTACTGAGTCTGTGCTCTAGAGCCCGCGAGCTACAACTACTGAAGTCCGTGAGCCTAGAGCCTGTGCTCCGCAACAAGAGAAGCAGCCGCAATGAGAAGCCCGCGCACCGCAATGAAGAGTAGCCCCTGCTCGACACAGCTAGAGAAAGCCCGCGCGCAGCAACGAAGACCCAACGCAGCCAAAAATAAAATAATTTAAAAAAAAAAAAGTCATTTAAATGACCGAGGGAAAACTGTGGCAGACAACTGAAAATATTTAGCTTTCTAAACTGAATATTGAATTCTTATGATAAATATATCATTAAAATCTTGTCAGGTCGTAGTATTTATACAACAGGATGACTGGATTTTAAAAAAAGTTTCAGTTGATGGACATAGAGTTGATAATGCACATAGCTGCCCTTAGCAGTTTTTATGCATACAAATTGAAGTGGAAATCTAGCAAAAGTATTCCTAGGAAATAGCTAAGATTTGAGGGGGGAAAAAAAGCATCTTTGTTGTGTTATACTTGGAAATGGATTTAGCTCTCCTCATATTCTGCTCTAATAAATGCTACTGTAATAATGTAGTTTCTGCACTAGAACACTGGTTGATACAGTAGAAAGTATCAAGTAAAAATGCCCCCAATACACAGGAATGCATTATCCCAAGATCAACTTAGTTGGGTTTCACCAGAATTTTATTTTATTCTAGTTAATACTTATACAGTAGGCAAAGTATAGTTTAAGTGTAATTGGTAGTTCACTAACTTCAGAAATGACTTGTGATACTTAACTACATTTTGTATTCTTGGCCTCTCCCTAGACATTTGAAAATCAGAGTATGTAAACATGAGGCCTAAAATATATATTTTAATATGTTTTGCAGTTGATTCTTATGCACATTGTTTGAGAATTACCGAACTAGAGGATAACTTTGACTCTGGTGAGCTCCTGCAGTGGTCTAAATCCAAACTGAGCTTTTTATAATCAAATTTAATGATCAGTTTTCTTTATGAATAAGAGGATTATTGCTTAATCTAATTTCTGTGATCACTACTGTGGCAAAAAACAGGAGATTGCACACTAATGCAATGTATAATTTCAGGCTGAAATTCACCTCAAAATTAACTCTCTTCACTCCTTTGAATGTAGAACTACATACATAAATAAATGCGGTGAATATACACATACATATAATTACTATTTGTTGTGCTTTAATATTTCATGTTCCTATTCCAAAATTAAAAAAAAGTTGAGGGAAGTTGTCTTAACTCTTTGATTAAATTTCTTTCCAAAGATATTGCAGTAATTTAAAGTAAACCTTACCTATGACTCAGAGAAGAGCACATTTTAGACTAGGTCAGTGTTTTAAGTATATAATTTTTAGCACTGATGACATCTTCAACTTCAGGTAAAGAAGAGTATCATCTTAAAAGAGCTTAAGTTATCAAATCCAACGTTATTCTCAGTCCTCTGAATAGCAATTGATAGTCATCTAGTTTCTGCTTGAACGTTTTTGTTGATGGAATCCTCACTTCATGAAGCATTTAATACCATGGGATAGCACCTTAAAATAGAGAACCAAAATCTGTCTCAACTTCCACCTGCTGGTTTGAGACTTGCCCTCTTCATCTAAGACCTTCTTATATTTGAAGACAGCTGTTAAGTCTCTCTTTAGTTGTCCACTGTCTCTTCTTCAAAGGCTACATCTCATCAACTAAATTCTTCCCATGCATGACATCTTTGAAATTGCTATGCATTTTGTAGTTGATTTCTCATACTTCAATTGAACTACTTTTTTTCCCTTAGTGATATAAAAAATAATGGTGTACCTTAAAATTGCTGGCAAATAGGTTTGCTGAAATACAGTAATCCCACTTAAACATTTTTTCAGTCAATGACAGGAACTCTTGAGGTCACCCAGTTCAACTCCTTACCTTATATACAGAACACTGTCCAGCCCGTCTCTCCTCGGTTATGTTGGATGAGGTTGAATTTAATGCCTTACAAACCAACTCATTTCAAAATCTCAATTACCTCAGTTACATTTTAATATTGTGCTGAAATCTTTCTTACGGGTCATAGTTCTGCCCTTCAGTTACACAAATCAAATGTGTCTTTCACTGACAGCTCTTGAGTTTGATACTTGAAGACAGATACTGTTTCCAAAGTTCATTCTCTAATGCTAAACATTCCTTCTTCCTGTTTTTTTTTTTTTAATGATATTTTGGGGATACTCAAAAACCTACCTCATGATGCTATGATGAAGACAATGTATTAATGCATGTAAAACACTTAGTATGTTGCTTGGTAGCTAGAAGGCATGCCACATTCTCTTCTTCTGCCTTCCCCAGTCATGGCAGCTCTTAAAACACAGCAGACTTTCTACCTTGTTCTGAGCACTACTTTTGTTAATGTAGTTGAAGATTACTTTAGTATTTTTGGCAATAAAATCACAATTTACATTGATCTACATATGAACCACTCTTAAGCCATGGTATATTCCACCATCCTTTATTCTTTTAGAAACCAAAGTGTAAAACTAAGTAATTATCCTAGTGCAATATGTCCTATTTGATGTAACTTAAAAAAGAAAAATTACTGGGTTAGATTTAGATTCCAATTTTGACTTTCAATGTGTTTATTTGCTTCATCTCCTAGATCTGTCATTTATTCATGGTATGATCTAATTCACTGGTAACACTAGCACCAAGGAGAGAACCTTGTGACATGCCATTAGGATCTAGGTTTTAAAGACAATTGAGATATGTCTGGTTTATCTTATTTTCCAGAGACTTGTTTTAACAGAACCAGTTACTAAGTATTCCTATATCTTCTTTGTTAACTACACAGACAAACCATGGTTAAGAGAGAACGTTAAAGACAGACATTCCCTTTCTTTACACACATGCACATTTAGGTTTTCAGCAACTTTTTTGCAAAATTGATGCTATTAACCAAATTTAAGTTAAAATAAGTGCAGCCATGCTCAGATGCCAAAGAATGGAAGATCTATGGTTTTGGAATGAAGGAGGATTCAGAGGGAAGGATCAGTTAGAAAGGGTAGAGTGGGAAAAATTTGAAAGTTTTGAAAATTAATTGAAAATACTTAAAAAAGATTCTCTTGAAAATGGAACTACAGCAAAAGAGTTATTTCAAAGCCAACTGCTTTAATCTGTACATTTTATTTTCAAATTAAAATTATCAATTTATACCATTCAATCAACATGTATTTACCAAGCACCTACTGTGTCCCTAGTTCAGTGGCAAAAAGGAAAAGACCAGTTAAATGGTTTATATACTGTTAAGAATTTAAATAAATTTTCAGTTCTTAATTAAAATTTGTTATATCTAAGGAAAACTATCTGTGCAATGAAAAATTCCTGAAGATGGAGTTTGTTATAGTATCACCACAAGAAGCATAAAATATATTTGAAACTAAATAGCTGAAAGGCCTTTCCTTTGCAACTAAATAGCTTTTGTTTCCAGAAAGCCAATTATAGTATAATCACAAAAATTATTTAACATAATGTACACGGCACTAGTTATATAGGGAAAAATTAAGATAATTAAATCTAAGAAAGAAAATTTGAAATATTAGTTTATGTCAACTTCTGTACATGTACAATATAACCACAAGTTATAAAACCAAGGAATATAACAGTGTGTTATATTAAAGAGTTTAATATCATATTTTAAAGATTTCAAATAGAATTTTAAAACTTGGATTTGGAGTCAAGAACATGGTAATTTCTGACAATTTTATTAACAAGTTATAAAAAGTTGGTTTACATGTAAGAGTTTTCTCATTTTGATGATTCAGGGTAAATAGAATTCAGAAAACTGGAAAAGTGTGCACTTAAAACTTTGCATATGGCAGTTAAAGCAAACAGCTGGAGGCCAGACAACAAAACCACTTGAGCTATTTTGTTTTTCTGAGTCATTCACACAGTACCTACCAGTCATGATGGTGGTGACACGTTATACTGTTATGTTTATATTCATAAGAATAAAGATCCCCTTCCATTTTCTTTTTTCTTTCCAGCTGTTTCTTATGATTATGTAGGAAAAGTTACATTTTACGAAGTAAATTATTATGAAAAAATGTAACCTCTTTTTAAGAAATCAATTTCTGGATTTAACAGACGTCAAATTACATATGTGTTCTGTGAAGTTTTTTTGCACAAAAGTTAAACTAGAATTACATAAGTTCCATTTTCCTACAGAAGAGATGCTTTGGTTTAAATCTAAAGATTAAAAAATCCTGATATTTTTATGTCAGTTTCTCATATCTCAAAATATATAGAAAAAGGTAAATTTAAGTCATTTTATATTCCTGATATACAAATACAGCAAGGTCATAAATGTTTCATTTTCAAACATGATTTGGTAGATGTCAACAACTTCCACTCTTCATAGAAAAATACGTTAAAAATGAAAATTTAAAGAATCAAAACTCACTTTTTTTTTTTTTTACTTCTATCTCTAGTTCTGCTTTCATAGCTTCAGTCTTCAAACATTTTTAAATATAGTATCTTTAGATGGAAAAGAATCCATCAACTCGTATGTGAAATAACCAGGCGATCAAATTGAAGGGGAAGTCTATCCCACTCCTCCTCTTTGGCTTCCCTTAATTTGCACATTACTTCTTTAAGATATATCTCAAAGGTCTAACAAGAAATATCTTATACACTTCTCACAAAAGCAGAGTATTTTGATTGGGTCTCAAGAGTGTTCAGTAAGTTTTATTTCTAATGCTGCCATTGTTCATTTAAAAAATAGTTTTCTCTGTTCTGAACTTGGTTAATACTAAGAATGTCTACATTTTTAACTTACAAGTGAAACGGTATATGGTTCCATTAAATAACCTGTCAAAAGCTGGAAAAAAAGACTACGTTTTAAATTGTTTAGTCACACCCTTCAGTTGTAAAACTTTAGGTTGGTTTTCCTCTATTTTTCATGTTGAAGAAATAATTTCACAATTTCAAATCAAAGTCAACACTGCAGTGAGGAGAGCTTTTCTACTTTATTACAAAGAGAAGAAGCCTTTATGTGGTCAGAAAATACAAGATTGATCTTTTTTTCTCTTCCTATGAAACGCTGCTGTTCAAACAGCCAGAGTGAATTGTCTCAGTTCACTTCTTTAAGTCCCATCACATTCACTTGGGTATGGATGTCCTTGGCTGCTGAAAATCTGGCCCTTTAGTGCACAGGGCGACAAAGTCCCCTGACCAGCAGTTCCAGAATGTCCCATTTTCATATATTGCATCCATGCACACCTCCTAAAAATGAGGTACAGCAGGGCAAACATTTTCCAAAATAGATGTCATATATATAATATATACACATTCGTACATACATACCTTTATTCATGTGATGTCCAAAAATTTAAAAAAAATGTACACATTTATTACAAAATCGTAACAAAGACTGGACAGTGTTTTGCTCATTCTGGAAAGATGAAGCTCAGTAATAACACAACCCTGGAAACCATCCAGAGATTGTGGCAATATCTTTCTTCTAAACAGTCATATATTCTTGCATTAAGCTTGGCGCAACTGCCTTTCAAAAACAGAAGGGGAAGTAAAATGAAGGAAGCAGACCTTGCTCATCTTTCCAAATGAAATACGAGAAAGATCTTCACATAAAAATGCACAAACATTTCTTATTTTATTACCAATAGTGCTACAATGAACAATGCAAATTTTGTGGTCTAATTCTGTTGAGTCTTTTGTGGGTTTTCTTTTTTACATTTTAGAAACTAAATGGTAAACTTCTGTCAGTGTACTTGCTTGTCTTTACAGACCCAAGTCTGTCTGCTGGCAAAAAAAGAAAATAAATGAAAAAATTCAGACCCTGCTCGAACTAGAGAAAAACAAATTACAAATTTAGTTGTTGGGCAGCACATAATTAGTAAGGCAGGACCTCAAATGGTGACCCTTTGCGTAAGCCAATTGCCAGATCCTCAAGGAATTAAAACCAGGGTGCCTGAGCCACATCAGTTCTGCAGTTATGTTGAGTATTGTGCTGAGACAGCCATACCCCAAGAAAAGGGAAGTCTTTTTTTAGAAGGCTTGCTGAGCAGGGTTGTAGTTGAAGGTGGATGGCAGGTGAGGCCGTTCTTCTAATTTGTCATATTCCAGATGGAACTCCTATAAAACCAAATTTAAAAATTTAGATGATTTCCTTTCCATTTGATCTCACATTTTTGTCAAAATATATTTTATTTACTATACGAACAAATAAAATAACTACAGGTATGAGAATGAACAGAGATATTAACAACTCTTTTTTCCGCTAAGTAAAATATAGCTTGAAGAAAAATAATATGCTGTAGTTTCTATCTGATAAGTACAAAAATGTAGACTTTCTGCATAAAAGCCAGAGACTAGTCATGAACATTTATTTTATGACACAGAAATTCTATGCATTTTTTTTGCTCAAAAATAAAAGGTTGAAGGGAGCAATTACTATATCACTAATAAAAAGCACTGAAAATTATACAATATTTAAAGTAAAGCTACTTTCAATGAAGTATAAAACTTAAAACTTTACTTTTTTTTCCATGAAAAAAGTTTAGAAATAAAGGATTTTCCAATTTGTCTTATCACATGTTTTTTTTAAAAAAAGCAAACAAAGTTATTCTAAACTTGTTATCTCGGGAAAACAATGAATTTAAAACTCACACATCTCCAGACTTCCCATTTCACAAACCCAAAACCCTGAAAAGATGTAACTGCCACCCCAAACTAGACAGTGGTTTTGCTGTAGGCACATCTGAAGATGAACTATACAGCTCATTTTAATTAAACTTTCAAAACACTACATGAATTTTAAAATTTAAGAATGGTGAAGCAAATTCTTCATGATACTCCCCCAAGATCAAGAGGTACAGAATATAACTTTGTATATTAAAAAAAAGCAAACCAAAAACATACCTTTTTAAAATCCAAAACCTAGAGGTTTGAAAATTACTAATTCTACAACCTGAATTCAAGTAGCACAAACTATCTCAGTTAATCCCATTTAAAACACTATGAACCATAATATGTATTATGTACTAAAGAAAGCCAACAAGTAATGTTAGTACCATGGCTTAACATATTTCACCTTATCTGTCTTATTTCAAATTAATCCCAGAGTAGATGTTTCCATTATTAAATTAAGTGAAAATTTCATTATTAAATTAAAATGAAAACCTAGGTCATGATTAAATTTTGAGATATAAAACCAAGTATTTAGAATTTAAGGATATTACAATAACAATTACAGAAATAGCAGGTATAATTTATCAGAAGCCTAATATGTGTCAAAACTAGAGACAAAGCTAAGTTTATTCTCATTTTTGTAAGTCTGTAAAGTAGATATCGTTATCTTCATTTTTGCATTGGAGGAAAATGAGGCTCACAAGTAACTTGCCCAAGTCATACAATAATTGGCAGATCTAGGATTAGGATCCAGATCTGTAGGACACCAAAGCACATGATTTTTCTAGTATAACACATTATTTTTAATATTTTTAGCCCAAGATCCAAAACCAAAACTACTTAATTACACCCCTATCCATAAATAATGTTGAAAAAATTCAGTCCACTGACAAATGATGATAAAGAAGGCACCCTGTGATGACTTTTAAAAAGTTCACTTTAGAGTTAACTAAGGCACAGAGCTTCTTTGCTTGTCAGTAAAAACTAGCAAACACCAGAATCACCATCACAATCACCATAGTCTCCTTAATGCATTGTGTAGGCACCTCTCCCTCTCTCCCTGCTCTGTCCAGGCTTTAAAAGAATTTTATTGCCTGGCTGAAGATAAATATCTATATTAGTGGAGGAAGTATCTTCTTGCTGTAGCATTCTTTTATTAAAATTGGCTAATTTTAGTTCTAAAATATGTGTAGTTATTGGGTAAAAAGTCTATTTGTAACTGACAAATCATATACTCCACTAAGTTATATAAATTAAAATTTTCTTCAATTGTCTTATCCTCATCATTGTGCACTGGTGAACTACACTGTATAATCAGAATTTAAACTAGAGTAACTTCATCAATGCACACAGTTTCCCTCGCTACATATTAAAAAAAAAAAAAGATCAGTTTAAACCTAGGGAGCATAAATATTTTAATATGATAATTAAGAAAATCTCAAAGACCTTATATATCAGATTCAGAATCAAATTTTGTCTCCCATTTTTTTAAATCATTTTTTTCTCTTCTATGTATTTTCATTCTTCTTAAAAGACATAAAGCTTACGATCCCTTTGCTCCCTAACTCTGATTACTGATAGTATCTTTTTTACATGTTTATGTTATATGTACACACACAACACATACCACCACACACACACACCTTTGTATAATCTGTAGGGGCAAGAAGTGTGTCTGTTTTGTTTATCACTACCTACTACTGAGAATACTACTGAGCTGCCAGGCTCCCAGAGGGTGTGTAATTAATGGCTGATGAATCAATGAACACAAGTTTTCTTCATTTGTTTTAGGAACAGAACACTTAAATTTTTTAAATATTCAAAGATCAGGTATTAGAAGTTCTATGTATATATTTGCTTTAATGGAGAAAAGATTTTTAGATTACAGTTTAATGGTTTAAAGGCTAGAAAGAGTTCTAGGTATAAAAAATGACATTTATAGCAGGTTATGATATGATAAAGAATCCTAAGCATTAAAAATCCTATGTGTTGGACCCACAAGGTGAAGTCAGACTGAAAGAGTTCTGAAACTTTTAAGTCTTTAGTTTGAGAAAGCTATTGATAATAGGGGGGGAACTTCTATCACCTAAAAATTCTCTGTGGATAAAATTATTTTAAAAATCTTACTCATTGAGACTATATATATTATAACAAATTTTTAAATTAATGGGATACTGAATTATTCTAGCTGAATTACATATAGGATAGACCACATAGTCTGCTGACAAATCAAGATTATCTAAAAGAGAATAAGCAAATACAGTGTCAAAATTTTTATGTACATACATTATTGACATACAGGAAATTCTTTATATAAATAATGGGCTGAATCCTAGAACTCACAGAATTTTTAGGGGATAAGGAATACTTCTGATTTAAATGATCGAATCCCTTACTTAAAATTACAGTTCTTCAATTCTCTGAAAATATTAAGTTATTTGCAAAAGTGAAAGAAAGAACCTCATACAAGTGAGATTAAAGACCTGATTATGGTCTAGATCAGGTCAATACTTTTCAATGATACCATGATAACATCAAGCTATTACTTATAATACTAATTCATACTGAAGGCTTCTTATGAGTTGAAGCTATTAAATGCATGTTCTTTACCTGTGAATAATAAACCACAACCACTTTACAGATGGGGACTTTGACTTGGGACATGGCACGTCAATGGATTTTCTGTAGTTTGATGAAGTCTGTTAATAAATATACTATGGAACTAAATTTCTTAATTCCTAATCCAATTTCTGGAAAAACACTGAAAACATCCTTAAAAAACAAAACAAACAAACAAAAACTCAGAAGCCTTTGTGAAAAGTTTATTCTGTGAATATAACACAACTTAAAAGTTTTAAGTCCATGAATTCTTTAAATATAATCAAAAGAAGTGAGCTGCATATTAATACTTGATAGAAACCAGTATTTCTGCTTGCTTTCATCACTATGAAATGTTTGCTTTCATCACTATGAAAATAATTTTGTTGAAGAGTATCAGCACAAGTGGCCAGTAAATTACCTTAAGATTTTTCAAAAATAGTTTAATAATAATATTTCTCAAGTTTTATTTTCCAACTTCACAGCTAAAAATTTTAAAGGTAAAAGTTAAGACAAAAGCTCAACTGTACATAGGAGAGATCAGATAAAATTAGGTAAAATTATTACTTTATGCACGCGCGCACACACACACACACACACACACACACATATAAATAATTTTCTTTAACATGACATTTACCTGACTGAGGAATTGCTTTTGTGGGAAATTAGGGGTCTTATTAATGTTCAAGTTGTTTCTGAATATTTAATTTTATGGTGAGAACTTAGTTCTGGGAAACTGATTTTTTTCACTTGTTGATTTCTTCACAGATACCAAACTAAAATTCAACTAAAATTACCCATCTATCTATTATTGCAAATACCTATTTCTTTTTGTACGTATGTTTGGAATAATTTATGATGATATTGAGCAAAAAGCTTCAACTGAATAGAGAAAACTTCAGTCATTTACTATTAGAATTTTTCCCTTCCAAAGATACTCTTTCTCTCCTGAAGAACCAGGTTCTCAAACTATGAAGCCAAAGACCAGCATGATCACTGGCATCACCTGGGAAGTTGCTAGCAATGCAAATCCTCAGGTCCCATCCACAGACTTGCTGAACCAGAAACAATGGAGGTATGACCCAGCAATTTGTGTTTTAACATGGCCTCCAGGTAATTCTGATGCAAGCTGAGGTTGAGAACCATTGACCTAACCTAACAACAACCAGAATTTTTCCATCTTGGAAGAACAGTAACAAGCTGTAATAATAATGATGATAAAAACAACAGCAACAAACTACCACAACTACTCTCCTGTATCAAATACCCAATATACGCCAAGCACTGTACTCAGTGTATATGTGTGCCTGTGTAATATCAATTAATCTACATGATAAATCAGGAGGCAAAAATCATTTTGATTTAAAAGATAAGGAAGCAGACATGGAAAGGAAACTTATACAAGGTCCAAGTATGAATAGCAGAAACAGGAGTTAATTTCAAATCCTGATACAAAAAACTAAGGTTTTCTACTTCACTACATTTCTTAAAGAACAGGTAACATACACAATGTACTGTATACTATTTGTAATTAATTACTTATTACTTATTTCATGGGTCTACCTTTTAAAGTCAAGACATGCATATTAATTAGAATTGTTAAAATAACTCAAATACAGTGTAGGGTGGTATACAGACTTGGTCTGAGAAGCAATGACATTTACCATTAGAGAAACACGCAAAAGTAATAATAAAAAAAGATTTAACCTTTTGTATGTGTCTTCTTTTGGGCGTTTTTGTTGGGCTCATCCTTTCTATTTCTTTTTCATGTTTTATATGAAGTCTTCTTGTGATGTAAAATTTTGTAATAATTATCTGGTAAGCATTTTACACTATATTTTTAAAATGTTTTACTCTTTTATCAGTTTAGTAAAGCTGATTAAAAAAAACACCCCAAAACCCCAAGCCAACAACTAAAAAATTACCCAATGAAATGTCAAGAAATATTTTTTTTCTGTTTAAATTTAATAAAACCAACAAAACTAACTCTTTAGTTTTTAATCCTAAGCCTCATCAATGGAAAAGGCATTCAGAGAAATCCTGGAGTTATGAAATCAGATAATGTGAGTTATATTTTCTTCTAGGTAGACTAAATACATACATAAGGAACTAAACACAAATGTGTAATATGCTATGACACTGATGCAAACTGTTCACACGGGACAGTTAGAAAGGTGTTTTGTGAGGAAAAGTTGCAAACCAAAACAACTTCTTCCACTGGCCTCTTTCCCCAAATATTCAGCATACTAGTCAAAGGAACAATCATGATTAATGCTTGCGATTTTCTTTCTTTATATCACTTGAAAATAAAAACTCAAGCACATTTCCTGCAAAGAGTGCAAGTGTTTAAAAAGCCTATATACTGGTTTTATATGAAAAAATATATATATTATATAAAAATATATTTATACTGGTTTTAGGAAAAATCTCATATTTGCTTAAAGTAATAATAATATAAGAATACATGACTGGGATTGCAAGAGGGTATCTTTATTTTACAACTGAGTAGACACAAAAATATTTCAAATGTTACCAAGGCTTGTGAAAAATTACAAAATTTCTTACCAAATTCAATCATTTTCCTAAACTACAGGTAAAATGAACTGTTTCCAGATACTCTCCTAGAGTTTAAATCAAGCCAAGGAGGTGGAGACCTTTTAAAAGACTCAGCAAATATCTGGCACATTATTGGAATGGATGTACTGGTACATATAAACAGATAAAAGAGGACACTTCTTTTTAAAATCTAGATTTATAGTTACACATTTGCACATGGAAAAAAATATACCTTAGCTACTTTCCTCCAGTTAAGACAGTCAAAGAAGTAATATGTTCCCCTCTCATATGTATTGGTTTTCATTGTTGGCTCCATGCCTGGTGCCCTGGTAATCCATACTCGTTCTTCTTTGTGGTATCTCCAATCACGGTTAAAACTTCAATTTTTAAGAGAAAAAGACAATTAATTTTTTCCTGTGGCTCACATCAAACATTTTCTACATTTTGTAAAACATTTTTCAGAAAATAGTCACACATAAAATACATAAATATTGATGCTTCTTTTCCCTGATTTTTATTGTTATTAAATACAACCTAGTAAAATAAATATAGGAAAAGACTTTCTTAATTTGTCCAAAAACCACACTCTTTAATTAACACACACATCTTTATTTAACTGAAGAAATTTTTTATGCAAACAAAACAAGATCTTAAAAGCTCTATGAGCAATGTGATAAAAACTTTGGCTGACCAAAGATACACTGTGTTCCAGAAACCTCACTCCTTTCTCATTCTTCTTAACATTCAATAGAAATTAAGATACCTATTAAAACAAACAAAACCCCCAACTATTTGGATTATTTTGTAAGAAACTAAATACAAAGTCTATTTGAATTAACTACATAAATTCACATAAAATTTGTAACTATGCTGAAAAACCTCCATGCAAACAAATACCTTCCTATCAATACAATGAGGGGTTATTTTAGACATATATTTTATTTTAGACATATATTTTTTATATATTTATATATTTTTAGTCATAAATAAGATATGAGACAGAACTGCCAGTGATGAATGAATGAATGACTGATGAATTTATTTACTTATGAATAAATTAAAAGGAACAGGTAACAATTGCTATCTTACAAAAAATGAGGGAAAACATGGAAAAAAACATTCTCAATTGAGAAATAAAAAACAATTTATTATCAACACAGTGAATTTTACATTTTAAAGTATCTGATCCAAGGCCATTTATAGAAATGTTATTAGGAATATTATAAAATACTTATTAAATCTATAAAAAGGTCTTCCAATCATTACATCGTAAGTTTTTAGTAACAATTCACTCTACAGTAAACATGATTAATAGAATAGTCTATTGGTAACAAAATGTTACCACCTGGACATATAAAAAATGACACAAAATTTTTATTCTTAGAGCATCAGGTAAAAACAAAAATGCTCAGAAAAACAATGTATTCAATGGACCAATTTCTTAAGACTAATTTATTTAAGTTGGCCAATAGGCTTCTGATAATGAATGTGGACTTTATCAATATTTCAAAATACACAAGAAATATGCACAGTGCCTTGCCCATATAATGCTCAATAAATATTTCTTAAATGATGAAATTCACTGTCATTAACATATGTGGTTCCACAAGGAGTAAGATGAACCACAGTTATGAACCACACCTTATACTTCATATTTATAAAAATTAGATTCACCACACCCATGAATCAAGTTGATTCTGTCTTCTTATACATTTACAGTTATTTAAGTTTGGAATTATTTTTATGTATACAGTGATTATGAAGACATGGTAATATAAGGTTTCAATCTAAATTAATTTTTACTAAATATAAAAAACTTAGATTTCTTGATGAAGAAATAGTTCCACTTTAAAAACAAAGACAAAAACTACAGCCACCATCATTTTAAAAAATGTTTTTAGAATAAACAATATCCACTATAATACAAAAGTTTTTAAAAATACTTTGAACATACAGCTCTACTGCAGCTAAAAGTTGTAATACGTCTCCTCCATTCATGTAATAGAGATAGAAGAGAAGGTCTTCTCCGTATCGACCAAGTTTTATTGCAGCCAGCTGGAAAAGAAATAAATTATTCTGAAATGTAAAATGAGTTTGAAAATCCTAACATATAATTGATTGCACTAAAGTAAAAATGGAAAGATAAAACAGAAACCCCTCTTTGTAGCAGATAACTGTTATTACATGATTACAGAGGTATAGTTAGATAATTCTAAAGGGAAGTTTCATCATTTAAATGACTAAAGTCATTTAATAATTATTTCTGATACATTTATTTTAGGTACTAATAGGGAAAAAAAGCTAAATAAAAACTTCTAAGCAAGACCTAATGCTGTCTTACTGGAGGTGTTTATTAATACTCAATGTGGCAATAGTGGAACACTGTGCTGCTCAGAGATGCAGGACTTACATTCAAGTCTTAGTTTCATTACTTACTAATATGACCATATCCAAGTTATTTAATGTCTCTGAACTTTCAGTTATAACATGTAGTCAATGATACCTATAAGGATTACTAAAAATGTAAATGAAATTAAGTGACAATGTGAATGCACCTTCTGTACAGTGCCTCACAGAAGACTTAAAAGAAATAGTAACTGAATCTACATCTGACAGTGATTCACAAATCGATTATGTACTTTAGCAAATCACAGTTAAGTACAAAAATCATAAAGGGATAGTTCTTTATTTTGTTTAAATGGATGACGAAAAGATGACTGCTTTACATGTCGCTCCACAAAGCAGAAACATAACTGCCTATCAAACTATCAAACACAAGTTCAATAGTCTCAAATTCTCACAGTAAGACAAATCTTTATTAAAAGCTCACTGAAATGAAAACATTCTTCTCTTTACCTAGTCCTGTATCTAAATGTTTAACTGTTGTTACACACTCTCTGAATGTTATTTTTCTGTCCATTCATATTATCCCCATTCAGGCAGCAGTCTTGAATGTGACAAATTCTCCTAAATTATTATTTCTTAAGCTGGCATAAGAAAAGGTTCTGGAACCCTCAGGTAATTGGAGCAAAAAATGAGTGCTATACTGGAGGTGGCAGCAAATCATACAGTCCACAGACAGAAAAAACTAGCTCTCTCTATCTCGTACTTCTTGTCTTCCATCTACTCAAGTATTAAAAGACATGTCGAGAAACACGTGTATCTCTTTAGTTGCCTGTCCACCACATCAACAACCGTTTGGCTACACAACTGCATGGCACAGACACAGAATGCTGTCATTTATATATATTTATATTATACATATTTATGCACCTAAGTATAACACAAATATATCATTTTTAACAAACTGTACCTATCCTTTCACATAACCAAAATCTAGATACCATTCTAACAAAATTGAACTCTCAACGCTTTCCCCTAAAGCAAAAGTGTTGTTTTCTTTCTCAGGAAAAAAAAAAAAAAAAAAAAAAGATTAAAGTTCTAATCTGTTAATAGTTATTTTATAACTAGAAATTCAGGTAATTAAAACACAGAAAAAGATGACATTAAAAAGTCAAAGATTACAGTTTTAAAATATATATTTTTTCATTAAAAACATTTTATCTGTAAACATAAAATGAGAATATCAGAAGGAAATTCATAAAATTTTCCAAGTTACTTTATTCCCATCAACTGTGGTTATGATTGTACCGTTACTGATAACTATAATAAAGATTTTACTGGTCCTGACATTGTTTTTAAAATATTTTTAAAATATAACCCAGACCTCACCAAAACACAGGATTATAAACAAAAATAGAAATTAAACTGTTACATATAACTGAATGGACATACAAAAGCATACCCCTGAGACCACTGCTAAATATTTCAAAAATATTATGCTGTCTGAACTGCAAAACAGCACCTGAAAATAGATAAGTTCACACTGAGTAGAATAATAAACTACACTCACCTTATCCCTAATGTGAATGTTCGTTAAGTACTCAGATGGAACATGGAAGTCTGGATAATAAAATGAAAAAAGCCTTATTAACTGATTCTCAGTTACAAATATATTTTTTAAAGGTCTGAACAAAAATAGATTCTCCTACCTATGTCTTGAGGTCGACAAGGTGAAGATGCCCAGGGTGATGCAAATTTGGGGTAGAGATTTCTGAATAAAGGAGAAAAAAAACATTCTTAAGTCCAAAGTAGAAAAAGAGATTTCTAATTTTATTTCAGCAAATCAGGAAAAACAACGACTTCGAATGTAAAATGAGCATCTTTAAATTTCTAATATCTTTTCTTGGTTTTACTATGACTTATACAGCAGGAAACTGAAACAAGGTTAAAAAAACATACATACATACACACACATATCTGTATGTGAATTATTACTTCAACTCAGAATGCTTTAAATTCATTAATACAATGAATTAAAGTAAAATTACTTTCCCATTTATATGGCCAGAAAAAAAATATCAGTAATTATTAAAAACCAAAGCTCAAATTCAGCAAACATTTACTGAGTGTCTATTATTATATACCTGGCACTAGCATGCTTATACATCAGCAAACATAACAAAGATCACTGACAACGTGAAACTTACTTTCTGGTTGACGATGGTGGATTGGGAGGGAGGCAGACAAAAACAATTTACGTAATACATAAATAATATTCCATGTTAGTGGTGGGGTAGGGAGGGAAGATTAGTTGCATAATTAAATAGGGTAGTCAGGTTAGGGCACACTTAGAAGGTCACGTCTGAACAAAGATTTGAAGGATATGAGGGAGATAACTGTATCTGTTATCTGGTAGAAAACTACTATAGTCAGAGGGAACTGCTAGAGCAACTAATGCAGAGTTATGACTGACATGTCTGATGTACAGCAAGAAGGCTAGTGAAACTGGAACAGGGTGAACAGAGGGAGAAGCTGTTAAGGTGTAGGTAGAGGAGAGACACAGATCATGTCTGTACAGATTAGTAAGCCTATCAAGATTCTGGGTTTTTAATCATAATAAAACTGCAAAACCTTACTGTGTATTGAGCAGAGAATGAACTTATTCAAAAAGGACTGTCCTGGCTGTCATATGAGCAAAAGATTATAAGGGGCAAAGGGAGAATCAGAGACACCTGGTGATTGGCTAATGGAGTAATCCAGGCAAGAGAAGATGGTGATTCAAACCAGGGTGGGAGCAGTTAAAGGTAGTGAGAAACAGGGAATTCCCTGGCAGTCCAGTGGTTAGGACTTGGTGCTCTCACTGCCGGGGCCCTCAGGTTCGATCCTTGGTGGGGAACTAAGATCCCACAAGCTGCGAAGTACAGCCAAAAAAAAAAAAAAAAGTGAAAACTAATGTAGCAATGATTCCACTATGTCAGACGTTACTGACTGGTTAAGGAGAAGTTCCCAAAAGTAACTGCTGAATTTAATGACACAAAAGCAGTTTTAGTAAAATGGTGAGGGCAAAATCCTAAATGAAATGGGTTTAACAGAGAATAGGACAAATAGGAGATACAAAGATGGCTCTCCTGAGGAGTTCTGCTCCAAAGGAGAATAAAGAAATGGGGGTGGGGGGGGCAATAACTTACAGAATAAGCTGGATCAAGAGAAGGTATCTGTTAACATGGAAGAAGTAACAGCGTATTTGTATGCTGATGGAAATGATGCAACGAAGTGCAAAAAATTGTTAGATCCATATCTTTGAGTTTTCAAAGGTTTTAGGTAGAAAGCATGGATCAACTATGGCAACAGGGTGGAAGACAAGAGTAAGGTAGGTGCAGATGGTTGTAGGTGACTGATTTCGTGGCAGGACTACGCTGACACTCTTCTGATTGCTTCCTTCGTTCTTAGTAAAGTAGAAATAAAAAGCAAGGTCACCATCTGACACTAAGCACAGGGGAAAAGGTATTAGGGGTTTGAAGAGGCAAGTGTAAAACAGCTGCACAAGAGAACAAAAGAATGAATGGAGTAGGCATGCCAGCTTGATTATGGCTGGCAGAATTAAGGGCTCATTCTTGAGGTTCCTGGCCATGAATCTGAAGTGAGACCAGGCAGTGAAGTTGTGTATTTTTCTCTAGCCAGACTTAGTAGCACAGGTCAAGAATGGAATAGGCAGATATAACCAGGGCTGTAGTTTTTGCCATGCAAGTATGACAAAGCAAGAGAGGGGCAAAGCAGTCAGGGGTATATGTAAACAAGCCATCATGACTGACCATAGAATTTAACTGGAGAAGAAGGAAGTGAATTCATCTAAGGGGAAGAGAGACAGGGATGTTGAGGAACAGTAAAAAGGTACAAGAATCAGTGGGATGAAGGTCCCAATGGAATCTAATGATTACAGGAGCCCGCAGTAGAGGGAGAGAAATGGAAAACAGGAAGTGGCATGGCAGCACAATCTTACAGAGAAACTGAGGTTACCAAAAATGACGAAGTCAAAGGGATGACTAAAGAAGTGAGAAGCTGAGGTATGATGAAGGGTAAGATTTTTGGAGGAGAGAAATTCAAGAAGCTGGGATTTCAGGATTTAGGAAAGACCATATATGTGTATATTGAAACTGCTAAATTATAAGAGGAATATTACTATAAAGTGAGAGTGATCCAGGAACTAATATAAGAGGGAATGACCCAAAGAGTCAGCAAATACCAGCAACAATGAGTGGCAGCAGATGATATAATTTGCAGACATGAAATTAAAAACTGCAGGGAGGTATTATACACAAATGTAGGGAGAAAAGAAAGAAACTTACTCAGGAGAGTTCAGATTGAGGCCTAATGTTGTTAAGTCACTTCCTAATGCAAGATGTACCATTCCTGGGTCTGTCTCTGCTGCCCTGATAAATGTTAACAGGCCAATCATTCCAAACTGGTCTGTCACCATCCCTTGGGGAATGTTAGTAACCCGACCTGGATAAGAAAAACATAGTCATTTTTATCTTTGAGGAAAAAGTAAAAAAAGTGAATTCTATAATATCTTTGATATATTTTATAGAGTCCCACCATCAGGTAACACCTGGATCCCTTTTTTCTGCTGGTTATTATTTTGTGTTGTTGAACTTTTATCTCCAGGGAATTTGGGTCCATCTGTACTTGAAGTTGTCTTGCCAGATGTATTCAAATTCTAACATGAAAAAAATTAAATGTGACATTAAAATTTGTTATGTGTAAAAATTTCAAGTTTATATACTAGTACTTTTCTATTCACTTTTTATTATATTTAAGTTGGTAGTAAATTATTACCTGTTTTTCAAGTTCTACATGAAATTTTTTGTTTCCACAACTGTGCCATGGTATACAAATAAATCCTGTATTGTACATATTTGAGTACTTAAAGGACAAGAAATATATGGAAAATATTCTTATTTATCTCAGATCTGCAGTCACAGACAAAAAAACCTCTCTATCTCAGAACTTTTCATTTTGGGATACACTTGAAGTTACACTCCTCAATACTTTATTAGTATTTTTAGAAGTATATTTTAGAAGTATATTTAGAAGATAAACTAAATATAGTACATTACCTAAAATATCACCATAAAAGCCTCCAAGATAAGTTAGAAAATACGAACTTTTTATTTTTTTAATTTTAATTATGAACTTTTAAAATTCATATTTATTTTAATTCTTACCCAATAATCTTCTTTTATCAATTATTTTAACAATATACAACTCCCATCACACACACAAAAAGCTATTTTCAGTGAAATGTGGAAGAAATAAACACACTCGTTAAGTCAGAAAGAGGAAGCTGGGTTGGCTGAATCAACACAGGAATAAAAATGTGTATAAAGATTCTTCAAGGAGAAAACTTACTCAAGAAAAACACAGCTCCTTAGAAGGCTATAATATCAAACTTCATGGGATCCAGCTGACAGGGACTACAATAAAAGTCTAAATTAACTCTGAGAAGTTCAACAGAAATTTGCAAACCTATATGAAATAGGGAAAAAAATAGGCTATCTTCTAAGTTATAAAGGTTTTCCACATTCTTCAGAAGTTAGATTATTACAGATATTCAAGATAAACAATTTCATAATAGTATTTAATAAGTCCTTAATATAGTGTACAAAACTGTTAATATAACAGAAATCTGAAGGGAAAAAAACTATATAATTCACATACATAATTCTCAGTTACTTACAGATTTACTGTCATCATTACTTGATGTTGGATCTTTATAACTGGAACCAGGTAACGCCGGAAAATCTTCGTTGTGTATTGAGAAGTCCTGGGATTGCTCATTTGCTGGTTTTGTTACCATTCCAACTATGTAATGAAAACAATCCAGAGAATTGCAATTGATATTTATGATATTTTGCTACAAATTATAAAAAGTTAACTTTTCTCACAATAATATAACAAAAGGATTTTTAAATTACGCTATGAAAGCACACTTCAAAAAATTGGTGTTCTGGGTAACAATGAATAACTAAATTCTTATATACTGATTAATAACTAAATATACAAAATAATACAAGGGAAATAAGTGGTAATCCTATAATTCTAATCTAATGTCATATATAGATGCTAAAAAAACATAATTTGATATTGGTAATAATTATTAAAATTTTTGGTTTAAAAACTTGCTTTAAATATTTGACTAGTTATTATAAATACCAGTTAATTGTCAAATACAAATGAACAAAATAATTTTAAAGAACATGTCAGTATTCTACTTGAAAGTGACTTACAGGGTGAGAAAATTGCAATCAATTATAAAACAACTCCATATTATTTCAGATTTTCTTGGACTCCATGTAATAGATGTAAAACATGCAAGAACTGGGAAGTAATCCTCCCACTATACTTGGCATTAGTCAGGCCCTTATTGGAGAACAATATCCAGTTTGGGGCTCCACAATTCAAGAACGATATGGAGAAACTAGAGATGGTCCAAGGAGAGCAACAGGAATGATTAAAGGGATGAAAAAATGGACCTATGAGGAAAGGTTAAAAACATTAGAGTCTGAACTGAGAATCAAGTAGCTAGGTACTCAACTTCCAGGGCAGATCATTTTTGTTTTTTTCTGGGGGGGAAGGCTAATTGGGAAACTCTTAATGTGTATAATAATAAATTTTTCCCTTCTTCACATGTTGTTATTTGTATTCATACTTTGAAAGCCATAGAAATCCCTCTTGGTTGAAAATGGGAAAAATAGTTATCTTAGAAAAGTGATGAAATGATCCCTCTAAGTTCATTGTTTCTGCTACTGGTCTGTATCAGATTCTACCAAAAGGAAACAAGTATGTGCAAAGGATAAAAAGAATATGGTTACATTCCTGTTACATAATTTTCATGTCTAGTTCATTTAGCATCTATTAGCCAAATCTCTTATTTATTAAAGACAGTGAAAAAGGGTATTAATGGTGACCAAGAATCTACATAAACTATACATGACCCACGGGCAGTTCTCAACAGGAGGTAATTTTTTTCCCCATGAGACATCTGTCAAAATCTGGAGAGATCTGTGGTTGTCACAATGTGGGGGTGGGTGGGGGGTGCTACTGGCAGCGAGTAGGCAGAGGCCAGGGATGTTGCTAAATATTCTACAATGCACAGGACAGCCCCTCATTTACAAGAAACTACCTACTCAAATGTCAGTAGTGTGGAGGTTGAGAAACCGGCTTAGAAAAAATTGTTAATGTATGGTTAGTCATTATTAATCACTAGGAATGTGGGAATGTATTCTTTTAAAAAAATGTGTGATGAATTGAGAAGAGGCAGACCATAGAATCATTATTAAGGTGAATTAAGGCAGAAATGCCTGAAGAAAATAACTTCTGAATACCAATGAAGACTTCCTTTTGGGATTTCTATACAAATTAAGTTTTCCCATTTAACTTTGCTATCATGGTATTCTGGGAGAAAAAAGCACTTTGCATTTATCAACTCTGACAAAACTACACTACTCTGATTAGAAAACACATAAATACATGTGTGTACACACACATGCATATACGTACATATATATATGTGTATGTGCGTGCAATAGAAAGTTTTCACTGGCCATAATTAAAAAGCTTAATTAATTACCATAAGGAGCTCTTCCAGCCAAGGGGTTTATTAATGGAGTTGGGTTACCACTTCCTTCCCTTCTATTTCGGTCTGCTAATGCTGGAAAATCTGAAAGGTCCAATCCTGTCACATTTTCACTTCCATCTAAATAATAAGAAAAAACACTAGTTACTGATTCTATAAACATTTTAAAGAGGTTATTAAAGACCAACTATAATAAAGTTTGAAATAACAGTGCCTTCTTCCTAAACAATGTACAGCACTGTACTTGGTATATGTAAATGTACAATAAATATCTGTGGATTGACTTCATGTGAAAGAATTTTATGAACAATTCAGCAAAGCAATATGTACTTACTAGCATAATAAAAATCCCAAATCCTAGAGACTTAACATAGAGAATAAGGAGTAAGGTGATACATTATTTCCCCTGTGAAAGATGGTACTCAAGTTATAGGTTGTTAGTTAGCAAGAGGGGAGACTGTTGCGATAAAACTACTCTTTCATTATATCCAAAAGCAGAGGTTGTATCTGGAATGCTTGGAGCTTCATTTATAACACAGGTGTGATAATGACACTGCCTCCTGCAAACAGCTTGAATCATATTTGAGGCATAAGCAATGGAAGCACAAGCCCTAAGGACTTCTTTTTTCCTGTGGCCTATTAGTCCCATACACAAATGTGTATGCATGTGAATGTGTGAAAGTGTGTGCGTGCGCAAGCGCGCGTGCGTGCGTGCACGTGTGTTTTGCAGCTGAGGGTATAAAGTAGGGTGGAGAACGTAGGTAAATGTAGGGTTCCCATGTCTAGTGCGTGAATTGTATGAGAATATGATACAAAGCCCAGAAGTTTATGTTACCTATTACACAGTAGGCGCTCAATAAATATACAAGGAATGAATAAAATTTATTTTTGTTCATTTTGAATTTAAAAAAATCAGTTTCTTTCCTTTTAAAAAATAAATTTAACCCAACATTTCTACTTTGCCTATTTTAATCGTCACCTTGATCTCTTCTCAACATTTATTATTCTATTATTCTTACAATCGTATAGTCTTAATTTTTGAAGAATTTATTTTCTAGCTTAGCTTTACCCTGCACTATTTTTCTTTAATCTGTTTCATCTAGTGTATTATAACCATGTTCAATTTATTTTGCCCCCTTTTCCAGTTAATTTTAATTTTTCTCTAAGTTTCATAATTAGAAGAATCTCAGAAAGAAACTATTAACTCAAGATTACTTTGTTGATAGAAAATGGTTACATTCCAAGTCAGGTGACAATTTAAATTTATGAAGGGTAAAAGATAAAATCATTCATACCCATTGTTTTTAAAGAAATTGCAGTTCATGAATTCTGAATTTTAAAAAGATACTACTGTATAAAAGGGCAACAATAGACATTAACAATTTATATAGTGCTTTAATTTAAAAAGCAATCTTTTGAATTACTTGATTACAAATTAACTAAAAACTTTCAATAAGTATTAACTTTTAATACACTTCTTCAGGTCCTCTAAGATGGAGTTTAAAACTGCCATATGCTATTTGAGAATAATTTTAACCTAAAAATATTAACTCACAAATTTTTATTTTTAGGGTAAGACTTGGAAACAATTTTCCTAGTGTAAAATATACTTAGTTAAAAATGACTT
This sequence comes from Eubalaena glacialis, assembly GCF_028564815.1. Lineage (NCBI taxonomy): Eukaryota > Metazoa > Chordata > Mammalia > Artiodactyla > Balaenidae > Eubalaena > Eubalaena glacialis. The sequence continues at coordinate 48,125,354 of NC_083726.1, forward strand.
TTAAAAATAATTCTAAAATTTACAGAAGTGTATAAACCATAATTCAGAATATAAGATGGCACTGTGAGACACACTGTTACTTTATGGTTCATTTAGGGAAAAAACCCTCACTAATTAAACTATGATATGCAGCCTAATTTCAGAGATATTAAAATATGAAAAAAATCTGCATTTGAGGAACAATGAAATAGGGTATTTCCTATTAGAATGCAAAACTTTAAATGCTAAAATTTGACATTTTAAAGTCTCACTTGGTCAATCTATGCTACTAAACATACAATAACACTGAAAAATTAAAAGCCGATAGCCAGAAATTCCATTTCAATTACTAAATCTTCTCGTGCTTTCACATACGCCCCATTTCATTGATCATTCTTTCACCTTCCACTTCCTTCACGTGTATTTCTCTCTCAACAATCATATTCATTTTTGCTCCTATGACCATAACAACATCTTTTATTTCCTTTCTCAGGAAAGGGTTTGGAGGCAAGGGTGGAAGAAGGTGAAACCTGAAGCAGAATAGCAACAAAGCCTCCTGTTCTCTTCTGTCTGAAGCAGCTGATAAAAGAAATAAACCAACAGACTGCAAGAATTCTTTACTGTCAAAATCAGAATTGGTTTTCCATGTAATTAAATTCTGAATTTTACACATAAAACTGGATTAAAAATTTGTAAGAGTTAAATGCCAAAATTAGTATTATTAAAACTATTAAGAACAAATTGTAAGCACTCCATATAATTTTAAAGGTTTCTTCAATCTGGGTCTCTATAGCCAGAATGCCATACCACTCAACCTAGTTTAGACTGTAGTTAACAGGACTGAGATAGGAAAAGCTCTTGAAGCAAAAAAGATTCTGAGGCACAAGTACAAACTAAGTAAATGTTTACGCTTTCTCCAGGTGTTAAGGAAACAAATCTGATGTTACAACACTATACTATTAACATGCCAAGTGAAAAAAATATATTTAACTATCTTTCAACTGTTCACTGAATTAAATCCTATTGCCTGTCAAATTCTCCCTAAATTAAGTTCTATCATCTTAACACAAAAATTCCTTTAATATTTTGACTAGTATGTTGAATTGCTTTATATTTCAAGATCTATCATATTTTTATAGGGTACTAGCTCCAGAATAAGCTTACCTGTTCCATTAAAAATGTTACTTGATAAGGAGTTATTCATTCCAAATGCCTGATTCCTGTTCATTCCAAATCCAGACATACTGGGTACATAGAAAATAATTTTAGATATACAGTAAGAACACTAACTTTCAGATGAAGAAAAACAAAAGTGTTTACTTTTGATCTCCTCATATAAAACAACATGTTTAAAAACAAATACTAATTTTTTCTTGAGTTGAATCTTTATTGTTATTTAAAGCTTCCCTAAAGTCCTTCCATGAACAACTGAGAACCAAAACATCTTAAACAGATGAATTAAAAAACAAAAAGCAAAGAATTTATATAAGCCTTGAGGAAAATAGAGATTAAGGGTATATAGTTTTGTATACTTGGAGAGCCAACTTACTGGATATAATGGAAGAAGTAATTAACCTCAAAAATAGGCAATTTAGTTTAAGACTACTGTTCCTGAATACTTGTTTTTCTTCCACTACTGGTAAAATGTGCTCTTATTACTTTTCATAAAAGATCTTCTTTCATACAGTCTGTCTTTCCCAACTAGAACATAAACTCCTCATGGACAGGGTTCATGTCATATACTTCTTTGCATCTCCTGCCCTTAGCATTCAGGAGGCTACAAAAGGCACTCTCAGTAAATGTTCAGTTAACGTGAATTAAATGGTGCTTTTCTTTAACTGAATTCAGTATTCTAAAACACATCATCTAGTTTATCTTTTAGCTACTTAAAAAAAAAAAATCTCTCCATAGTGCTCTTAATTCTAAAGTAAGGTATTTGGTAAATAGTTACCAAAGCTTCCCTTTTTTGCACAAGCCTAAACATGGGAAAACAAACAAACAAAAAATAAGGCTGAATTTAAAGCAAGGCCAGAGTAATTAAGCATGTCAAAAAGAATCGTTAACACAAATTCTAAAATGAAAGTATGCATCTTTAACATCAAATAATCTGATAAAAGACAGTGTATTAGTGTTATGAGTAAGGTTAAACTGTTTGAAGATGACAGGGTTTTAAATTTTTTGCCTAGATTTGTAAAACTAACTATGGCCAAACAATATTTTCATAAAATAATGCAGCTGGTGAAACACTCTAGAGAAGAGGAGAAAAGTCAATAGAAAGTTCTGTTTAATAGCATGTTAGAACTGCTGATGATATAGGTACCCTCAAACACTGAGTAAGTAGTAAGAGATGAAAACATTCCATAATACATACAGCTTATCAATAGTAATAAGCAGGGCTTTAGAGACCCATACTTCATTGACAATTTAAAGGCAAAGTATTTTTTAAAAACTAGAATGTGAAAAAATATGGAAAGGCAAAAATTTAAATATACATTCAATGAATGATACTACAAGAATGCAGAAAGATGTGTTAAAGTCCAAGAAGTATTATAGCATTAGGAAACTGTCAAGGAGATGAGAATTTCGATAACCCTTTACAAAAATAACTTCTGTAAAAATTAAAAGAGCAGTCAAATTATAAAAGAAGTACTCAAAAGTCTAAATAAAAGTAAGAATTGGAGGTTATGGGATGAAGATTAAAAAGGAAATGTGCTAATAACCTATTTTAATTCAGAATTTACGAGTCCTAGATAAAAGAAAGTGAATTAAATGGCTTTGATGATAGCAACATCCTTTCCCCCATATTCCCCATTAAAAAAAATGAACAATCAAACTAAAATGCTTTTTTTTTTTTTACAGTAAAGAAAGCCTTATTGCAGACATAACTCTCATATAAATTACCTGAATAGCTTTAAAATCCTAACAAAATGGGTAACTGTTTTTCATATTGTTAACTATTATTTGCATAGCAGTATATGCAATGACCAGTGCAAAAAGGAGTGAAAAGCACAAATTCATCTTTTTGTTTTAAATCCCAGGACATGACACTATTTTCAAATACTACAGATGTAGTCTTCAAAAAGTCTTTGTCATTAAGTCTCCAAAGAACAAAACTGAAATTCAGTTGAAAAGGAACTTAACCAAAGCATAAATGAAGGCAGTAATAGTCAAACATGTCTCCAGTCCTATTCATAGGTATAAAGCTCTTACCACACAGGTGACCAGCCTCATTTAATAGAGGAAGGACATATCAACAAAAACTCTGCCGGTTGGCAACCTAAGAACGATCCTTTTCTAACAACAGTAACAAAAAAGCAAACTGATTTTCAAAAGAACATGTCTTTAGTTTGGGAGGTTAAAGTTGTGATGTGTAACAGAAAGAGAAGCTTTGGTCAAAATATATGATGAAACACACTTAAGAAACAGAAGCCAAGACTCAAGAACAGAACGTTGAATATGAAAAGGCAAATTTGAAAATACCCAGAAAGAACAATTATACACAGTATCAATAAACATCTTACCTGTTCACAGTAAAAGGCTGTCGAGAAGGCTGCTGCTTTGGCATACATATTATGCTTGGCGAGCTTCTGTTGGGGCTACCTAACCCTGAACTGCTCATGCTATTTGTCCTGCTAGGAATTCCAATGCCCTGACCAACCTGGGAGTGGTTCATCATATTCCTAGGATTCATAGGCAAAATACCCCTGAAAAAGAAGTCCATTATACTAAATAAGCTCTCTACAATCACTCATTAAAATTCTCTGTAAATAATCAATTGGCCTAACCCTAGAATCTCAAATATACTTTCAAATTGCATTGCTAATTTTTATTCATTTAACTCTTTTGTCTGGTCATTTGAAAAGAAAAAAAGCTCTTTGAAAAGCCAAAGTAAACAAACCAACAAGAAAGGGCAAATCACAGAATATATGGTGATATCGAAGATGAGAGAACTACTGGTGTGACTATGACATAAAATACAAATGTATTTCACATATATATTTAGAATAATTTCATTCCAAATGTATGTCATTCTATCTTCTTCATACTAATATGCACCATTTTTGTAATCTGTTTTATTTTATTCTCACTAGAGCAATGGATGTGTGGTGAGGGAGCAATAAACAGAATTATCTGAGGAGTGATCTGAAATTGCACATACTCCTTTGAGGAATAGAGCTTGCTTTTGAAAAAAGCCCCCCAGGTGGTGATTAATCCTTGATACCCACCCCAGCTGATAACCAGTATGCTAGCTGCAAGATAAAAGCATCTTACACTATACTTATCAATTTGCAATGAAATAAAATGAGCATAGGGTATCAACTTTCTTTTCCTCAGTGAAAGGCACTGAACCAGAAAATCAAATAACTAGTTACCTTATTAAAAAACTAAAAAGCTTGCTTAATCTACAAAGATACATTTTGAGAAATATTCTGGTCCATCAATAAATACCTGCTTGGAGATGGAGGCGTGTGAAGTGACATTGTTGGTACCCCTGTTGTTGGCGTGACGTGGCTCGGTAACTGAGTGCCTTGTGATAAGCTGCGATTTAACTGAGGGGTATTGTTGCTCATCCCCCTCATTGGAAGGCCTAGTGCACCTATTAAAAAAATTCAGAAGAAGGAAATTCATTGCCATCAGGAATGAAATTGTTATCCATCTTCTGGAGTTGGTAATTTAAAACATTTAAAAATGGCCTAACGTTAATATAATATGCAAATTTTAAATGGAAATATTCATTTCACTCCAAATGGACTCTGATTTTAACAAAAATGTATGTCTGAAATTTAATACTATGAATTTTCATATTGCTTCCATTATTCTATCTTTCATATTTCTTCTTTGCTTTCATATTCTATCTTCTTTGCATATTTCTATTTTACAATAAACTGTCTGCCAATGACTGTAACAAATTAGATGACTTATGTTTCAAAATAAAAACATTTTGTACAAATATGCCTTTAAGAAATTTGCAATCTTGTGTGTTTTTATGTTTTAAATCATAACTGAGGTACGCAGACATTTAATCCCCACTTTGCTGAAGTAGCTTTAATTTTTATATGATCCTTTTCAAATGCATTTAAGAAAAAGTCTCTTTATTACTATTTACACATACATACTTCTCAACATTACAATTTTTTACAAACCCAACATAAAATGTCAGCAACTGTTAAAAACTCAACCTGATATAGCTATAAGAGACAAAAATATATAACATTTAAAAAGATTTCAAAGTACAATGACCTTCTATATGTCTAGTATTTCTGGGGCCAGGTGTGGGAATGGATGTCCAATATGTGTATTTTTCAAAACCTACTGAGGAGTTTACCATTCAGAAACAAAACATTAAAAAGAAAAATTAACCATCTGGGATAAACTTATTGTTTCCTGCCTTGTGTTAATATGAAATATAAATTATTATTTTGTTAATGATTCAGAATAATCATTGTGGATATTTAATGTTCTGGATGTTTTTTCCCCCTTTTATCCCTCAAAGCAAGGATGTTCAGCTATCACTTATGTTGTCATCACACCTGCCTATGGATGTCAATATGCCTCCTTGCCTCCATCTTCCTTACTCACACATTTTGGTGCCTTCTGTTACTAGTCTGCTGTGGAATGGCACATCAGTCAACCAAACATTCTAAACTGGAGGTTAAATAAAAGTGGTAAGATAGAATGAGAGTTAGTGAATAAGTAGAGGACTTTAGCAATAGGGATTTAAAGTGACTCCCTCCCTACTTTTTGGTCTAGTTTTGGGTCCAAGAATTTCAAAGACCTGAATATTTTGAAACTATGACTTCCAAAAATTGGGATATATATATTATGTTCTGAATATTTTCCTTCAAATATCTCTGCAAATTTATCTTTTTGCATAACAGTAACCTGTTTGTAACAGTAACGCTTTGTAACCTAGGGATACCAGTGAATCACAAAGATTTCACTGGAATCTGCCAGCTTCAGTACTCAGCTTGCAGCCTAACTGCTTCTCAACTGAACGAAGCCAATAAATCCAACTCAATATAGCTGTTATATTCTACGTGTACTCATATTCCATGAAGACCTGAGCTTGGTTCTGCATTTCTTTAAGTCACACAAAGGGAACTGATCTAGATCATATGTTGGTTTAGTCATTATGTGTATGTCTGGTCACTACAAGTTTTGTGACCACGAGTATACCGCTAGCTACAGCCACTTTCTCTGAATTTGGGACAAGATAAGGAAGAACAAGAGATTAAAAACCAGCCTATGTAAGATTTCTTCAGAAGATACCAGTCTTTTCCTTTTCTCAAGCACACTAGTTTTCCTCTAGGCCCTCTAGATGCTCCCGTAATGAACCACCAACATGACACTTTTCACATCACTTACTCAACAAACATTTATTGTGTGCCTACCATGTACCAAGCACTGTGTTAGCTGCTGGGGATACAACAGTGAACAAGATAGAAAAAGCTCCTACCCTCAGGGAGCTTACATCCTTTTCCCTAAATATGCTGTCCTAAAGTCAGCTATAGCTGCAAACTTCTCACAGGAATGTGTTTCTCAGTTACTGATAACCAAGAAACCTAATCCAATGTTCACATTTTACAGATGAGGAACCTGAGCCTCAGATAAGTTAACTGACTTCTCCAAGGTGACACAAAGAACCGAGACTCCTAGTGTTCTTAATGGCAGCCCTATGGGAGCCCAAGAAAACACTAAATGAGCACCCTTGTGAGTACCTACTGACTTGTAACACCTTTTATCTATTCTTCTTTTTTTCTCTTGCTTTCTTTTTCTGAATATGTTTACTTAAAACTTTTTCTAAACCAACATCTCTTATCTCTTCCCTCCATTTTCTTTTTCTTCTCTATACCTGTCAAGTTTTCTTTTCCTCCACATTTACTTTTCCTTCCCATTTCACTCTCTACATCTTCATCATTATAAACATACATGTTCCAAAAAATTGCACCCTTTGGCTCTTCAATAAGCCCTTCTAAAAGACTCATGAGGTTTGTTTACTTCAACCCTTCATATACTTATTATTCTATGCTGTATTATGAAAATACGTAACTTCAGAAATATTTTAGAGATTGGAGATTATCTGAACATTAGCAAAAAAAATTTTGGAGAAGGAAACAAGAATGGGTAAGGTAATATATTTAGTCAATTAAGGATTGGCACACTTGAATTAATTTATAGTGAGGAGAGTAGAGGAAGACAATATGAAATAAAGAACTCAAAGATTAGCATTTACTTTTATTTTTCCTTTAAAAAACACTTGATTTCATAAAAACAGCTAATAAATTCAAAAGCTCTGAGTTGCATTTTATTGAACCTGGTGGGTAGGAAAAAAGAAATCAAAAGAGAAGAAAGGAATGCATCAATTTCAAACTGGATCATCAACCCTTGAATACTTTATAATTGAGTTATTTTAAATTCAATTTAAAAACTGAATTCCTTTAAAACATATAGAATTAATACCACTGAGTAGGAACAGAGAAAGATTTATTTCTAGGAAACAAAATACATGGTCATTAAATTTGAGTTGCTTGAGTCAAACTATTACAACTGGGTAGGGTCAAGGGAGGGAAAATTTTACTTTTACTAGTATAATTAGAAACATGATAGAAAATTATCTAAAATGTTATACCAAGAAGAAGACATGTAAGCTGAAAGGGGGAAGAGGGGGAATAAAAAATTAGCTTAAAAAAAAAATTGACACGAAATAACTACAAGTAAAAAAACATAAATATGTATGCCTGAACTTGTGCACTGGAAGGGCAGTAGAATTAAATTTTATCAAGCACCTAAGAAATATGTGAAGCACTATGCTACTTCATCTCCTTATAAAATATTATAGAGAAGGTATTTATCCCCTTTTTATAGACAAGGAATAAAAGAATGATAAAAAAAAAAAACCCAGTTATAAAGCAGTTTAAAAGGTTACAGTTTTGAAGCAAAGTTTTCTTTCTATTTGACAAAGTGATAATAAAGGATAATACCATATTAGAAGGAATACATGAACATATTCTAAGTAGATTCCTATTTCCTATTTGGCAGGGTGCTAAACAAAGAATGAATTGAATTCTTTATTGATCATTTTTCAGAAATCCAAAAGAATACGACCTAAGAAATGTTTCCATGAATTACTTCCATTGCACAAACTGATGAACAGCACATTCCTTAAATAGTTATGGAATGATATGCCATGCTTTAGTCAATCTTTTGCTAAAGAGTAACAATATTAATAATAATACAAGTTATAAGAAAAAAAATACCAGCAACCAAATCCTTGAATACTCATACTTAAATGAAGTCTCCTGAAATCTTTAAGGAGAAGGGAGACAATTTTTAATTGATGCAAGAGGGCTTAAAGTATCCCCCATTCCATTCCCAAAGCAACTACCTTCCCTAAACTCACTGTCTTGCCCACACATAAAGGGCAACCATCTTCTTACCTCCAACCTGTCCCCATGTCTTCTTACCTCCAACTTGTCCTGAACCTAGCTGGTTAATCTTCCCTGTAACACTATTTCATTATACAATTTCCTTAATTAAAATCAAAGTATTTTAGAGAGAGAAAAGTCTCCAGAGAGTATCCAACCAAGTTACAGATGAAGATCATTTCAACTTAATTATAGATGAACTAACATCAGGCATTAAGTGACTTGCCCAAGATCACAAAAAATGAAGAATAAAAACCATGATCCAGGGATTTCCCTGGTGGTCCAGTGGTTAAGACTCTGCGCTTCCACTGCAGGGGGCATGGGATTGATCCCTGGTCAGGGAACTAAGATCCTGCATGCTGCTGATGCAGCAAAAAAACCCAAAAAACAAAAAATACAAAGCAAAAAACCACACACACACACAAACAAACAAACAAGCAAAAACATGATCCAATTTCTTGACTCTAATTTCAATCCCTTTTTTCAACCAATCACACTTTCCGCTTCTTGAAGTAGTTGCTAACCTTCACATCACGTGGGAAACTTTAATATCTGTGTCCCACACCCAGAAACTGTGACTTAGTCTGGGTCTGGGAAATTCATGGGCAGTGGGATTTTTTAAACTCTTTAGGTGTTTCTAGAAGGGCAGTCAGGGTTGAGAATCACTGTTCTAAAGTTAAATCCAATCACAGTGTAGTCTTTAAAATGCTCTGTCAAGACCCAAAAGATTCTTCTAATCTTTATTTTTCCCAGCTTTATTGAGATATAACTGACATAATACTCTTCTAATCAATTTTAATACTTTACTCACCCCAATACAAACTCTTTTTAGATACCACATACTTGACTTACAATCTTCTTTGTAATTTCCCTAGTCCCCTCCCCAAAATATGCCCCGGTATCTTTACTCATATCCTTCTCCCCACCTAGAATACTTTCCCTCCTCTTGTTCTACAGAGATATACAAGACTATTTAAAAAAGAAAACAAAAAAACCCCCCAAAAAACAAACTGCTATGATCAAGGTGTTTACATGCAGTACATGTACAGTGGTACTTGGTGTATATGGGGGGCAACACTCAGACATGAAAGTAGAATGAATTTGGGATCAGAACATGTTTCCTAGACAATACTGTATATGAACTCAATAATGAAAGAGACCTAGCCAGGCATTTGGTGGTGGTGATGAGGAGTCAGGGGAATAAAAATGTCACACCAGTTCGGTCTGAGAAAACTGCAAGATATATGAAAATGAGGACAAGTGATATGCCTGGAGGAAGAGTGGGCTTACCTTCTGGGTAGTAAGGATGTATGAGACAAGCATGGATGGAGCTAACCTGGCTTCAAAATCCTCAACTATGAGAAGTTGCTGCTGTGTTAGAACCAGCTGGGAGTCCCAAACATCTGGCTGGATCTTTACAGCAGGTGGCACTCCATCTGTGGAACAGCTCTGTGAATCTCCTACATATACTTTGTACTCCTCCTCCTCAACCTATGTTTGCATGATACATTAGCAGCACCCTTTCACAAAGTAATGCAGGTCTCTAACCTTAGAGATCATCCTTGATCCCTCTCTTTCTTTCATATCCCACATCCCCAAATCATATTAGCTCTATGTCCAAAATATCCCAAATCTAACCATTTCTCAACACCTCCAGCACTAGTCCAAAGCCACCCTACTTTCCTGCCTGGACTACTGCAGTAATTGTCTTTCTCTTTTTCTTGTCACTTGTCCCTCCTCCACTCAGCCCATTTTCTACACAGTAAGGTGATCTTTTAAAAATGAAACTGTATCTTAAAATCCTTCCCATTAAACTTAGAATAAATCCAAAGGCTTTACCAAATCTTTACAAGACTCCATGACCTGACACCTGCTACCCATTAACCTTCCACTTTCTTTGTTCATTATACTGGCCCTCTCATTCATCCTTTAACACATGAAGTTCATTCTTACATTCTCATGAGTAAGACCATTTGCATTTGCTGTTGTCTGTACCTGAAAATCTCTTCCCCAGATCTTTCCAAGAGCTTCCACTTCTCAACAGACTGGTTTCCATTCAAATACTACCTCCTCAGAGAACAGCCTCTTTGCCTGTTCGAAAACTACTGATCCCATCCACTCATCCATTAACCTGACAATTTTTTATAGTACTTATTATCAGAATCATATTATTTATTTACTAAGTAAATAAATTTATTTGCATGCTTATTCTCTGTTTTCCTTCATTAAAATATAAGCTCCATGAAAGCAGGAACTTTGTTATTTGCCATACTCTTCAATCCTGGAATAATTCTTCACTCATGGTAGGTACTAGATAAATAACACAATAAATGAATAAATCCTATCATAATGCCTTAGTCAGCAGACTCTTGGAATCTGTGTATTTAACATATGCAGTTTCTACTGTGTGCAAATTGCTTTCTAGGGTCATGACATTCAGTAAGTAATATGCAGCATCCAGGTTTCAAAGAAACTGCTGTTCTCAACTCATGTTCACATAGTAAAACTTACAAAGTAAGGCAATCCTGGTTCTACTACTTACTACCTAGGCAAGTCCCTTAACCTTTAATCAGGTTGTTGTGAAGATTAAATGAGTTTATATTTATATCAAGTACTTAACATAGCCCCTGATACATAGAAAATACTGAATAACTATTAGCTTTTGGGGGGTGAGGGTCGGGTGGGGGGATGAAACATGCCTATGGAAAGAAAATCAACAGGTGGTCCTAAAGGTAAGATAAAATGAGATAGTCTAATGAAGTAACAATGGTTTTCACCTATAAATAGTTGTTTTCTGGGGGAAAAGAGTATGCTATAGCTGCGTTCTTGAACTTGAAAAGTAGCAAATATCTTGAGATAGATTCCATAAAATTGTGAAGATTTGTACTTCTTGGATGAAACCAATGTAACAGCCTAATAGATTTCCCTTGTCTTGATAAAGCAAACCACTCAAAAATTTATCCCATGCTGTAGATTTTGTTCCCACTACTAAAACAACCTTATTCATAGTCTCTTCAAGGACAATGTCAAACATGACCTCATCTGTAAATCCTGTCCTGATCATTTAAGGTATGTGATTACTCCTACCTTTCAAGTATCCAGAAAACTCTGTACTTCTTCCTCTATTTTGTAGGAAAATAACTTGTGTATTTATCCTACTAGATTATATATAAGGACCATATCTTGTTCATCATGCATTCAACAAACATTTAGTGAGTGCCTATCGTGTACAGAGTAATGAGGATACAAAGGCAATGAAGACATGCAATAAATAAACACAGCAACACCGAAGGCGTATATACACTGTACAGAGATGGCATAAAAGAGAATGCTCTCTTCTACAACACATCTGCAGTCTCTAGCATGATGCAATATATATGGTAGGCACTCAAAAATATCTGTTAAACTCAATTCCTACCTCCTTTTTGAACCTTTCCCGTACCACTGTAGCTTACTGTGCTTTTCTCTCCAATCCGCAAGTCTGTCCATATCATTCAACATGATACCTTTTAACCTATGGTATTTAATACTTTGCATATAAATATGTCTTGACCTCCCCAACTATAAAATGCTTCTAAAGAGCAAGAACTTCCAGGGTATTCATTATTAATTCAAGTATCTGTTAAATGATCCTGCTATTTCCTAAAAGCTACCAAAATGTGTCACATGCCTAACTATACTGTCAACAGCATTATTTCTGAACCATTCCACCTGTGCTCTGGTTCTCCACAAAACAAGTAGCTTTCATATATGTATTCTTAAAATAGGAGGCCAAAGGGATGTTGTTGAAAGCACAAGGCTATGCCACTGCTTTTAAGCCAGGAGTCCGGATCCCAGAAAGAGAAGTTTATTTCCTTTCCCAGCTAGTGGTCTGGGTCCTCTGAGAATTCAGATACAAATGTATATAATGGATTCATTCAGACAGCTAGTTAACCGATGTGGCTAGATTATAGGCATATAAGAAGTACTCCTTTTTCTCAAATCCTCCAAGGCCCTAAATCCTGTTGGTAAGAAAGAAAAAGTCACACCAACGATACTACCACTTAATTTCAATGCATTGACTATCCAGGGGAAATTAATTCCTGGCTCCCTGTTCATTCCCATCTAGTACACAGCTTCAGGGAGCCCAGGGGTCTTTAAACCTAGACAGTATACTTAAAATCTTACGCACAAGTAGAGAACAAGTAGAGAACATCATGCAACTTGAATCCAAGATTCCATTCACCAGCTTCTACAGTTACCACTTGATGCACAGTAGTCACATAAACCCTTGGATGAAAAGTTACATTATTTGGATACAGCTATACTGTACTAGAACCCATGATCACACAAGCTCCTCATCCAGCATTTTCTGGGTACCCTTGTGTACTATACAATCACTTCCACCCAAATCTGGCGAAAAGTCGCTTTAAGCAGCTCTGTATCCATTCCAAGAGGAATTCCTTCCCTTGTTTTAAACTCAGTGAGCCTCAGTTTTGGAGAGGGCACTCTTCCTTCTCCACTTCTAATCTCTCTAATCAACAAGAACACAAAACAGATAGTAAACCTCCATTTTAATGGCTCAAATTCCTACTGAACTTTGCCAATCTGAATACAGAGTTAACGGTGGTACTCAATACACTTGGGGGGCAAAAGAACTTTGTAATATCAAGCCCAATGCACAATCAAAGTTAGCTGCCATAAGAATAACATCATGAATCTATTCCCACCTACTTATTCTATCTCCCCATCCTTTATTAAGGTCAGCCCCTCAAGTTTTATCTTTCTGACTTACTTATACTACCGAAGCTCTGACCCTCAAGTCCTACATGTTAGCTGGTGTTCTCCTCTCTGAGAAGGTGTGTGTTCAAACTACTTAGCAGCTGAAAGACTTATCTGGCCCTGTCAGGTCTATCCTAACAGACAGAGACTAGGAATTCAGGCTCTGTTTTATTTTATTTTACTAGTTGTAGCTTCTAGATCTGTGCACTAGAAAAGAATAATTGTACCCTGACTTGAGACATTTCAGTTTCAGTTGATCTAAGGTTCATTTTTTAAAATAAGTTAATACCTACAATGTCAGTTAAAAGAGTGAGCCATGAATTGAAAATGCTGGTTCATCAATGCTACAATAATAAAGCCATTTATTATACTAAACTCCAACAGGAAATATTTGTCATATGTAACTTCTTTTTAAATTACTAAGTACCTTAAAATACTTTTCCTAATGAAAATAACTTTGCTCATTTATTAACCTTTGTATATCCTTAACCATTAGCACAATCATGTACACAAATTAAGTCAATAAATGTCTACCTTACCAATGAAATAACTATATTCCAAACCTAATCCATTCTATAACTTAGCCCAATTATAACTTCACATTTGTAGGTTAAAAAAATTAGATCAGATTTTCAAAGTCCATATAGCTGACTGTATTGTAAAATAATTGCCGTTCTCCTTCATTGAATAACCTTGGCTTCTCAAATATAACTTTTCTCTATTCCATTATCTACTTTCTGCTGTGATAAATTGTGGGCTTTAAAAAGAAAGCAATGTAAGTTCTTTGCAGTTTCTCTATAGAAATAAAGGGTAGCTTTAAAATTTAACTAGATATTTCCGACGTAAGGGTTACCAGAAAGGTGAAAGTAGTAGGCTTCAAACAAAAGCAGTCCAAACGAAACAGTTATCTAATAATATTCCCTCAATAACTAGAATGAACATTTGCTGATAAATAAGCAATATCTTTTTTGTGTAATAAAAGGCTTAAAAATGTTTTCTACTTAACTAGAGGAAAACTAATATCTGTAATTAATAATTTTCCTTACTAATTCTGTACTAACAAAATTGTCTCATAGCAAAAAGAATGCCACAAGAGGTAGAGAGAAAAAAAAAATAGATGGAAACTGTATTTGTCTAACAAAATAAGTTTTTTCCCCTTACTAAATTTCAAAATAAAATTGAAGGGTAAAGTGGTATGACAAACTACTCTTATATCTATCAAAACTTTGCCTTTCATTATACTGGGAAAGAGTTCCAAATCAAATAACTGATTTTTATTTGAAGCTGGTTAAATTATTTGGTCATCAGATTGTCTGCTTCAGTTACCCTATTATTCTGTAATCTTTGATGGGAATTTACATCCCTTTTAACACTCCCCTCCCACTACAGAGATGAGAGATTAGCAGTCTCTGACATTGAAAGATATGACAAATCTTATTAATATATAAAAGTTTGGAAAATTAATTTAAAAAAAGGGAAAATTTTATAATTTAGTTTTATAAAAATTATGTCATAATAATAGTTAACATTTATTGAGCGCTTACTATGCGCCAGGCACTGTGCTGAGAGCTATAAAAGTATTACAACACATAAAAGAAATAAAATCTTGTATATGGAAAAAGCTTTGAACTGTTAGTCAAAAACAGAGATTGTATACCCAGACTGAGCCAAAGTAAAAGAAGTATTTGCTAAACAAAGAGAACATTTCACAAACTGCTAGGTAATGGGCTTACATTAATAATAAGACCAAAAAACACAAACAAAACAACCTACTTAACTGACCAATCAAAAAACCTTTAACTTCCTCCAACTGAAAACATAGAGAATGTCTATTTTTAATTTGTTTAGCAAATCTTCTTCAAAAATATTGCAAAGGAACATACACATACAAAAGATGAAGAAATAAAATTTGATCTACCCTGTATCCAAATAATTCTTAATTAGAAAGGTCTGAAATATGAGGTTTTTTGCTAAGTAAAATAAGAAAAACTGAAAATTAAATATCTTTCCTTTTAAACCCTAGAATAAACCCACAAGGGCAGCATTATTCTTTATTTGGTAGTTTTTTTTTTTTTTTAAATAAAGTATCCCAGAATAAATACAAAATTCTTACTTTGTTGCCCGTATAAACTTGCCCCAAACTGAGACAGCTGACCTGATGTAGATGGTGATGCCAGCATCTAGAAACAAATTAATTACATTAGAGCATAAAGAAAGTACACAGAACATTGCACTGACACTTTACAAATCTGTACAACATATCGTAATATGTGAGAATCAAATCCATATTTCCCAATCTTCAGAAAAAC
Source organism: Eubalaena glacialis (assembly GCF_028564815.1). Lineage (NCBI taxonomy): Eukaryota > Metazoa > Chordata > Mammalia > Artiodactyla > Balaenidae > Eubalaena > Eubalaena glacialis. The sequence goes on from NC_083726.1 coordinate 48,140,829, forward strand.
AAAAACAAACATTGCATAATAAATTCCATGTTACTTAAGAGCGTATCACAATTGCATGACATCAAACTATGCAAATAAAATTAATTTTTGATCACTAAAGTTTTTTTTCCCCAGTTACTCTAAATGAAACTATGACAGCATCATTACCTCACTTTTAAAAAAAGCAAACTATGCTAACAAATACATGAAGACAGTACTTCAAAAAGTCTAAATTTAAGTAAAATTACTTGATTCTTAAATAATATATTAAGCTAAATTCTAAATTCAGTTTATTAAAGTTGAAAATAAAATTACTTAAATAGAAAAGTTTTGTATTTTGTAATAGTTACTGATTTTTATATAGAAATATGTGTATCAAATGGGTAGAAAAATCTAACAAACATACACACAACCATGTACGTGGAGAGGTGATACAATACCAAAGGACAAACCCAAAATACTTACAAATATGTATAGACATGGTATATAATGTACACTGCATGTACATGCATGGCACTTGTGTACAATGCCTTTCAATTTTTTGCATCATCTTTTTTCCCCTAGAATAAAAATTCTTTGAAGGCATGTTATATTCATTTTTTACTTCTTCATAGAGACTAGCACTGCATGTGGCAGTGCTATAAAAAACTAGATACTTAAACTGAGTAAATGAAAATGTGTACGTGTAAGTGCATGTCTGTGTATTCCCTGTCTTATATTAAGCAACCATCAAAACACCGTAATTAAATGACATGAGTGAGCTACGTCATCAAAAGGGTTATAATCTAGTGGAAGGACAGAATGAATTATACAACGAATTATGTTCCAAGGCACAGTATGGTAAGTGCTCTTAAGGAAGTATAAAGTATCACTGGAGGAAGATATTTCTAAAAAAGGGTGAGGTAACAGGAATACTTTGTAGAATGGTAACATCTGATGTGGGTACAGATGAGGGGTCTTCCAGTGTGAGAATATGCAGTGAGTGCGATAAAAGTTAGTGACATGATTAGAATACAAACAAAATAAGAAACATCAGTGACTGAACAATAGGGTAATTAGGGAAGGGAGATAAGGCCTACCCTACGCACACTGGGGAATAGAAGAATGGGAAATAAAAGAGTGATGGGACCAGATGCAAAAGGTCTTCTTAAATGTTATGCAAAGACAGCTACTAACTATGGCGATAAAGAGAAAAAATAATTTTAAGCCAGGAAGTGACATGATCAAACTGTGCTTTGGGAAGATAATTCCAACAGCCAAACTGGATGGAAATGGTAAGATACTAAACTAGAACAGGAGAACTGTGACTACGAAGGAGTCCTACTCAAATGGTTGAGATATAGGGGAAAAGAGATGGGTGGAGAATCACCAGACAGGGAACTATCAGAGGCCTCTCTGGTTTCAAGTGAAGAACTGGGCTGACATTGACCTCAGTAGGAAAGCCAGGGGGAGAAATACTTAAACAGTAGAGGTTTATACAATACACATTTCATGCTATTTTCATGTCAAAATTCAAAATTGTTTTAATTATTCTGAAATTCACGCAAGTTTTTATACAACAGTAGTTTTAAACTAATGACATACACCAGACTCTTCTGGGGTTGGGCTAAGTTACTACTCTAAACACAGCAGTATTTAAATATAGTAACAAATTTTCTAAAAAAGCATCAAACCTTATAAATATTCCTTCTGAAATCTGGAGGGTATACAATATAAACAGTTAAACTGAAAGAATACGCATTTTATGCCTGACCAAGTTCTTTTGTTAGGTACAATTATCGTTACTATTACCACATAACCGCAAATATTTTAAGCACATTAAAGGTTCATTTCTAAATTGCAAGAACAAGATCAAAGAACATATGTAACATACAATGAAGCTTTAGTTGGTGACAGAAGGTAAAATGTTTATAATAAAATGCCTTAACAATCATGATTTTCTGTTATCATTATAAGCTATAAACAAAAGTAAGAGTATAGTTTCCAAAGGCTTCACATAAAAGATGCTGGCCAGCATGAATCCATGACTTAGAATGATCCATAATGTGAACATTCTAGAATGGACCACTAAAAATTTTACTTTTCCCAGAAATGTGTATGTTTATTGAGCACATAACTCCAAAGAACAGACATTTTATAGTCTACTTTCTCACAAAGGTTATACATCCACAAGTGGGTTATAGGTATGCCAACATATCACTCCTCTCAGCACTGGGAGATAAAGTAGAGAAGATGACACAACATGAAGGTAAAGGGGGAATGGCTCCCTGGGCCAAATATTTGAGTCGAAGAGCAGCAGGGTGACCCATTTACCAGTATGACATATTAAATATTATCATTTTCTCTATGTGTGAGTACATAGTACATAGAGAAGGTTAGTAAACAATGCTTTACAGAAACATGAAAGCAGTTTGTTTAATGGTTTATAACCTTCAAACCATCCAAGTAAAATAAGCATTGATCAGCTATACAAACCGATGTTAAAATGACTGCTTCAAAATGTGTCAAAAATGCAAATATATAATTTCTTATAAAATCAATCCTAGCGGTATGTATTTTTAAACTCTGAAAGCATGCTTCATAAAATATATCAGTGCTAAAAATGGATTTTAAAATGGATTTAACATACAATGAAGGAATATGGGGTAGAAACACTATTTACAAGCGTAAAGAAAATACACAAGAAATGTACTCTGGCACAGAAATAACTACAATTAACAGATGATAGAAAATTTATATAATTTTTTAACTGCTGAAAGTTAATTGTATAAAGGTAAATTTCTTAGAAAAATATACAACTTTAGATCAAGAGACATATTAGAGTAGGGAATATAAGCATAAGTGGAAAGAGCCCGGCTTTGAGTCAGAAAAAAATCTAGGTTCGAATCCTGATTCTGCCTCTTACCTATGGGAGAGCCGAGCCTCTGTTTCCTTCCTGTAAGATGGAAATAACACTACCTACCTCATAGAGTTGAAGTGAAGATTAAATTAGATAAGATATACACATATTAAGTGCTCAATAAATGGTAGCAGCTGCTGCTAGTAATCTAATCTTCCTCCCAATGCAGAACTCTCATTAACAGCAATCAGAGGGGCAGCCTTCGGGGAATTTATTGAATAGTACCCTAATTTTATATTCATTTTTGCTTAAGAAGCTAAAGAAAGAAGTTTATCAAATGAATTCTAGATAAAATAAGGAGCAGAACTTGTGTTCTTAGAGGGGGAAAATAGTAGAAAAAGATTAAATGTCACACAATCAGTAGAATGCTGAAACCAATAAGCAGGTTACTGTGTTCCCAGTCTAAAACCATTATAACAACTATATTCTTCCTCATTTCTCAAACAGTCTATAATACAACACTTCATTCAAACAACAATAAAAACCAGGAAGCAACTAGAAGAAACAGTAATGTAATACAAGTTATTTTCCTGACTCAACAAAGAGCTCCTTTATCCTTTTGCTTAATGTACAGAATATCAAGGAAATCAACAAGTTAGAAACTGTATTTCTAAAATTATTTCCACTGTTACTAGATATAATTCTGAAATCCATGACCAAAAAAACTCTAAAATTATTTTGTTTTATAAAATGTACATTTGAAAAACTTAATAATAGGCCAATCCGGCTCCTTCCAGCAATCCATAAAAGGAAAGAAGTGTTAATTATTCTATCCCCCTCATGCTTCCCAATAGTGATCACCTCTCGCAATTATTCCCTCCAATAAAATGTACCTTCAATCACAAAACCTATTTCAAGAAACATTAAAATCAGTATGGTCAAGAAATAATTTTCTACATAAAAAATGACTTCAAAATGCAACAAAGTGTTATTAAATAAAAATTCCCTGACCACAAAAGCAATTTAAAAATGAAATATATAAGTTTTTAAGTGTTCCTTAAAAATTCATTGTACAATATACTTAAAGGTATGGTGATAATATAATTCCTAGCATTCTGTTATTTATTTCAGGATGAAAACAACAAAGAAATATGATTTTGCCTATATCATATTTACAAACAGAAAAAAAAACAAAAGTTTTAAATCTAGATAGAATATGAAAAACATTTAAAAATTAAAAACAGTATGGTTAAAAAAATAAGAAACCACTGAAGTCAGAATGAAATCTAGTAAACAAAAAGAAAGACTATTAGAAGATAATATATTAAAAAGACCAAAAGAAGAAAGGGACAAGAAAGGAAGCAGGCAGAAAAACAAAATAGTAAGTCATAGGATCTGGCAGCTTATGAATCAGAAATCAATAACAAATTATGAGTTTACCAGATATTTCAAGTAATTTTGATTAAAACATTAAGTTTTCAAAAATAACATTTTCAGAAAGTGTAATATATGCTGAAATAGTCAATGTAATTAATTCCTATAGAACATTTAACATTCAAAACATACTAAAGAAAGTATGGCAACGAAGATCTCTATATTATGTTGTCTGAATTTTAGGTTAGAGCCAAAGCACAAATTTAAAGGTATATTAAAGGCTCTTAATATGCACTGCTAAACTGTTTTCTACAAAGTTTGTATTAATTATGCTTCCACAGCAGTTACTTCAATGTTCCCTCACAGATAATGGCTACTCTTCCACTTAAAAACAAAAACCAAAAAAACAAACAACAACAAAAATCCTCTTTGCTAGTATGAAGAGGAATAAAATGGTATTTTCTGACTATGATTTTTTTATGATTGTTATTTACTAGATGAAAAATTTTGTAATTATTTTTGTAGATGTATCAAAATTTGTTATATCTTTTAAGTGTATCATTTTAACTCCCTTTTATAAATAGGCTTTTATCTTTAAAATACAGTTTGAAGATTATTTAAACAGCAATGAATTTAAGAGATTTTTAGAACACTGCCTTCAAATCATTTGACATTTAATTCTAATTTCTTTAAAGTCTGATTTATTTACATTTAACTCTATTAGGTTATTGTTGCCATATAAAATTTTGACATACTTATATATATTCAAATTAAAAGTTTTAAAGGTTATTTTTGAGTTTTTTTAGGTAAATAATCGTATCTGCAAATAATATTAACTTTGTTATTTTCAATATCAACTCATTTCCTTCCCTTTCTCTAACAAAAAGACTCAGTAAGAGCCCACTATCTCCTACATCTTACAATAAGTTCTAAGAACACAGCAGTAAACTAGAGAGGCAAGATCCTTGCCTTTGTTAAACTTAAATTCTAGTGGAGTAGACAGGAGAATAAATAATTAATAAATACATACTTCAGGAAGAGATAGTTGCTGTAACTGTTAAAATGCAAGAAAGAAGTTAGAAGGATATAGTAGTAGTAGTAGTACTGATAGTATATACAAGGCTACTTAGGAAAAGAGTGATCAGAAAGGCTTCTCGGGTAAGATAGATTAACAGATACCTGGATGTAGTGAGAGAGAATACCACGTGAAGATCTGAAAAAACTAAGCGCAAGGTCCTGAGACAGAAACAAATTCAATGAGCTAGCGAGTCAGCCAGGATGACCCTGTATGTAGTTAAACACTAATCATGAGGATGACAACAATAATGGTGATAGAAGGTATCCTTATTTTATACTAGATTTTAACAAAATATTGATTATAAATTGGCCTGAGAGAAATCCTAGTTGCCATAATTGCTGTAGGCTAACACAAGTATGAAAGTTAGGTACGAGTTCAAAATGGTTGCCATTTGTCAAAACAAGGAAGTAGTCTAATCAGTTTCATGAGTTTTTTTTTTTTTTAAAGTAAGGATAGGTGCTACATTTCATGTCTTTACAGCACATATTAAAACAAGGGAAAAGAGGTTCCCACAAGTTTGTGCATCTAAAATGATTATGCTTAATTAAGAATCACCAAATGAGTGCAACAAAGACTCAAAAGACTAGAAAATACGTTAGCAATCAAAATACAGATATAGTTTTTAAGAAAACCCTAAAATTGCTTAGATTATACTGCCCCCAAAGAGTTGTCTATTGTGTCTTATATGAATGTTTTTCATTTTCTATAAGTCTCCAAAAAAAGATTATAATTAAAAACAAATAATTAAAAATCACATAATTACATGATACAGGAACTATCAGTATCCAAGCTTTACATATAGATAAGGAAACCAAGGCACGGAAGAGGTCATATAACTTGCCTAAAGCCACAGAGCTAATAAATGACAGCGCTAAGATTCAAAAAAGGAAAAGGGAAAGGGAGACATCAAGCCCACATCTGCCTACGATTTACTTAATCTTGTGAAAACATTTAAGTAATATATCTGTAATATTTATATTACTTTTATACCTCAAAAACAGCAAATTCAGCATTCTTCTGAAAGACACATACATGTACAGGCATCTCTTGAAATAAAAGGCCTTGGAAAATATGAAGCAGCCCTAAAGAAATACTTAGCAATTTAATCAGCACACAATCTTATAAAGAACAGTTTACCAAGTACTTCTACAACCATGCATATGATGAAGAACAATTACGTTTTATGCTCTATGGTTAGGGTAAATCAGGAATTGGTTAGGTTTTGGGGGTCTTTTTGCTTTTGGGGTTTTTTTTGGATAGTTGGCTTAAAGATTCACTGAACTACTGGCCAGTTTTCCTTTATCATAAATTACAATTTAAAATAATTTTCTCACTGTTGCCAGGAAGAAAAATAATACAAAATTATTCCAGTCATTTATTTATTATGTTTAAATTTTTTCTCTTCAAAAGCCTTATAAAGCACCAAATAATCATTATCTGCAGATGATATACATAACTACCGAAAAAACCAAAAGAATCAATGGCATAATGTTATTATTATTCATTATAGTAGCAACATTTAATATTTACTATTTGGTCTTCTATAAGTTTTGCATACAGTTATCATTCAGTCCTTAAAACCACCACCCATTAGACATGTACTATTATTCTTATTTTATAGATGAGAAAACTGAGACATACAGAGACTGAGTAACTTGCCCAAGGACACAGCTAGTAAACCCTGTGACTGAGATATAAACTCATAAAATAGAATGTCCAGAGCCCATACTCCCAATCAACAAAAACTAATAAAAAGAGTTTTGTAAGGTAGTTGGTTATAAAGTAAATATATACACATACAAACTATTTCATATATCAGTAAAAACCAATTAGAAAAATGTAATGAAAACGGCAACCATAAAACCCTACTTATTAAATGGCATAAAGAACAGAAATAGAAGAGAGACATACCTTTCTGAAAGAAGGTAAACATCAGTATAAATGTGCAACAGTAAAAAACATTTTTGTAAAGGATGTGAAAGACCTTACCTGGCTAAGATGTGAAAATTGCCTATAAAGCTACAGCTATTCAACTATGTTGTAGTTCTTCCAAAGAATCAGTATGATATACAGAACAAGAGTTAAGAAACAGGCCAAAAAAATCAGACATTAGTATATATAAGGGAGAATTCCAATTAGTCATAAATGAATGGTCTAACTCAGGGGTGGGCAATTTACTGAATGAAGGCCAAATCCAGCACACTGCTTATATTTGTAGGGTGCATAAATTAAGAATGGTTTTTCACGTTTTAAATGGTTATATAAATACCTACATATTATCCTTTATTTAGCCTCTTGGCCCACAAAGCCTAAAATATTTACTATCTGGTTCTTTATGGAAAAGTCTTCTAACCTGTGATCTAAACTATAAAAAAAGTGTTGGGACAACTGGATACCAGATAACCTTATGGGGGTGGGGGGGTGGCACGAGGAGGGTAATCTGGCACCACAAAATTCACACCTTAATCCAAAACACATTTCTCATGAATGTAGTTATATGTGTAGAATTAAGCACAAAAGTGCTAGAAGAAAAGTAGGTGGGGAAAGTCTTCCTAGGTATGACCTCAAAAACTGAAAACATTAAAACCAAAAAACCCACACAAAACTGATGAGTCAAATTCAATAAAAATGATAAATATTTTTATATTAAAAAAAACCTGAAAGCAAAAAACTGAAAAACTATTTGACAAGAGGTTATTAACCTTAATATATGGAAAACACTGACAAATAAACAAGACTTATCCTCTCAATAGAGAAATAGAAAATGGCACAAAAACAGTAATCCACAAAGGAAGAAATAAAAATGGCCAACTACACGGAAAAGACACATTGCCCTGTGTGTGTGTGTGTGTGTGTGTGTAAATTAAGCAATGTTTTACTGCACATTAAAACAGTAAGTTTCTTTTGTCTATCTGTAAAAACTTAAAGATAATAGCTGGTATTCTCAAGGGCACAGAGAGTGCTGATGAGAGTAAAAATTGGTACAAACTTTCTAGTGAAAGACATGTCAATATGGCCCAGAGATTTAACTATTAATATATTTTTAAATAAAAATATGTGATATATAGAATCAAAATTTTAGCCGTAAATTATTCCCGACTAGCATTATTGGTAATTTTCCCCCTCCCCGACCCCACGCATATTTTCTAAAATTTGTGCAATACCCCTTATTATTTTGTAATGAAAAAAGTATCAGCAACACAGAAATTTATAAGTAGCTACTATATTATTATTCCCATTTTCAGATGAGAAAACTGAGGCTTGGAGAAGTTCTTGTTAATAGGCAAAGCCAAGATCCAGACCCATATCTGTCCTGTTTTAGAGCCCAAATTCTTAATCTCCATGTCTTACTACCTTATTAATTCATTAAAAAAAAAAAGTTTTGTGAAACAAATCATTCTGTTATTTCTGTGACAATTAACCTGGAATAGTAACCAACATATGTATATGACTGTATGTAAGAATTCTGACTAAAAAATTCTGACATATAATACAGTATTTCTGTTCCCTAGAAGACAGACATCTCTGTCATTCATTCTCTGCACATACTTTTTTAAGAATTTCAGTTTGAAAGCTTTATATCTTCCTGATAAGAATGAATGCTTTTCATCAATAAGTAATATTCCACTACCATTTTTGCATCAATCTTAACTTGCACTGTACAATCGCAGTAACACACATGCAGATTAGTTTCTGCAGTGATGCTACCGGAAAGACATCCCAAATTATTTAACTATAACATCAAATCTTAAGCTTAGAAATTTATGTAAAAAATAATTCAGTTATAATTTACATCAAATAGCAAATAGCTAGAAAGGCAGTAAGATAACAGAAAATTAATTAGATGACATTATTCTGTCAGCTATTCAACTGCACAAGAAAGCCACCAAACACAAAATTTGAAGAGTCCTAATAATGCACTTGATAGTTTGTTGCCAAAATGACACAATTTTCAAATAAAAATAAAGAGGAATAACACCAAAACAGGAAAACAAAACAAAACAAAACCCCACCAAAATTCTAACTTAAACCTTGAGTAAGCCTATTTGTGAAATTCTAAGACACAGGAAGTAATTTACTAATGATCAACTTTAAAGAAAAATGATGGCATTTGTTACAAAACTTAGAATTTTGAAAGTGTTTTAAAACATCAGTAAGAATCTCATTAGATTAATATCTAGAGTAAATTGCTGTATAGACAGGGAAATTAGGAATAGCAAGTTTATAAAAGTTTGAAAGGGAAAAAAAACTTGGGCAGGTACAAAGTACAAGAATGCAACTGGTTTGACTACAGTATATAGCGTATAATTTAAAGTAGCTTAACAGAATTTGAAAACAACAATGGAATTTATTTTAAAATATTTTATCAATTTGCTAATTATGACTTGGCTGTGTTCTCAATCCTTTCATTCCAAAAGGGATTACTGAACTACTAACCTTTCAAAGCATTTAACTCATACTTCTATAATATATCATCTTCCATGTTTTTGAATACAGTTCTTCAAAATTTTTCTATTGTAGCATACTTATAGCTAACAGAGGAGAGATGGTCTGCCTATCTGAGGTCTAGGATTATAACCAGAATATTAGAAAGCAAAGGAAAGGTTTCATTGCAGCCTGACATTATATCTTTAAATCTGTACAAATCAGCTTTCTGCTCTTTATAAAAGTATTGTTTTAATATAAAAGCAAGTTATTTCACAAATTAAAAAAACAATGGATGTTCTAGAAGTAATACCTTGTTTACCCCATGTCTTTTGAGTACTTCCTACCACAGTATTACCATATCCCAACTTGAGAAACAACATTTTGTCTCCAATAAGAATGTAAGAAAGCTCATCATCTTTGTATCCCCAGGGCCTAGAACTATGCCTAAAACATAGTCACTCAACCAAAGGTGGTACTCTACAGTTCATATACTGCTTTTCAGGAATCAGAAAGAGACATACATATACTATTGAGTAAACACAGCTTAACTGGTTAACTTACATCTTTTTCTGACCGATGTGGAAACATAGAAGACTGGCTGTAGTACATGTTTTCGTCATGGTAGTCACTGTCGACCCCCTCTACAAACTTCTTTCTTGAAGCACCAAACATGCTGTTTGTCACCTAAACAAAAATATTACTTTATCAAGAATAACGTTTTGGAAAATGTCAGGCTTTACCTTACTCCTATGTGGAAAACATAAAATGAAGGGAGCATTGCTAAGATAAAGAAACAGATCAACTAAGAATTTAATGATACAGGTGAGAAAGTCGTTAACAGTGCAGTAGTAAATGTTTACTTTCAGGCCCTGAAATCAAGAGGAGAAACTTAAAGTCTGTCACATGCAATGATTCCAATTATTTTAAAAGAAAAAAATATCATTTATTCTTGAAAATTGGCAACCCAATATAATTTTCCCATACAAAGATTTTAAAAAAATTGTTTGGGTTTAATTATTCAAAATTTTCACATGCATCTTCAACATTAGTGTCTTTGTCATCGCTACACCTACTTTTTAAATTATGTTTTCCAGAGCATATCATCTTCACTTACAATCTAAGTTTACTGAGATATAGCACTTTTTGAGTCCATGTATAATGGCACACTGGAAATCTTATCTCAAGCCACAAGCTCTCACTCATGTAATAGTAGGATAATTTTTTCACTCATCATCCTGGTATAAATTTATGATCTCTACTACATAACCTGCTTACTCTTTTGCTTTTTAAGTCTTTACCATATCCAACACTAGTAATTTTGAGCCCTCATCAAGATAATTACTAAATCTCTGCTAATTTTTATTTTATTTTATTTTTTTCCATAAGGTGACCTGTATAAAGCTTCCAAAACTATCAATTGACAGGTTATTTAATTAAGGTCAATGTGTCTTATCCCTAATAGTACTTTGCAGTTCAAAGTAAACTGAAATGTCATGATAGGAGAGATTTGTAAAGACTAGAATACACAGTGACTATATTTTTTCACAAAAAAAAATGGGGAAAAACTCATCAAATTTGACATCCATCTGGTACACTCATTATGAAGTGTACCATAGTGTAAGGGTATTTTCTTCCACTGTAAGAAAAAAGGAACTTTCTTTTACTTCTCATTTCAAAATGAAACACTGTAGTTACTACTGTTAATCAGTAGACATGGTGAAACGGTATACTGCAGATCTTAAGGCCAAATTTGATGTGCCAGTTTGTTGAAAACATCCATGTTACTTAATAATTGCTTTATATTTTAAGTTCCTTGTTAAATCTGTAAGAAACTCAAATATTTAAGTATTCTTCCTGTTGAAGTCTGAGAAAAAGCTATTCAGTTAAATATGAACACCAGTCTGAATACAACTTAACCACTGCTTTGCTGTATGTTTTTAGGCTATATATCTCTTTAGGTGTGAAATACAGAAAGATATTTTCAAGGATCTATTAATTTGTTAGAACATACTTTATCTTCTTTGGGCAGTGGACTCCCTGGTGAATCTCAGGCAAGTGCTTCTATAACTCTGAATGTAATTTTAGGGACTAGGTAGGATCCCTCATGCCTAGCCTCTAACCCCCTAAGTAGTCCCTAATAGGAAAGAGAGGTGTTTTTTTAGTGAGTTTTATTTCAGAAAAGTAACAGTGGAAAAAAGCACTTTAGAGTCTGTAAATTAAGACTCTTTACACATGAGATTTTAAAGGTTTGTTTTGTAAAAGTTAAGGATACATTTAATTCTCTTTAAAGGACAATTACTACTGAGTTCTAATTCTAAAAAAGGATAAACACAGGAAAATGGCATGAAACTTGCAGAATTCACTAAAATTTCAGGAGCGTACCAGGATATCTCTCATCAAATTTTACGTACGTAAGTCAAATGGATGCAAAGTGAACTCTTAACAATTGTGATGTAACATTTATCATCAAAACCAATTACAGACTCTTAGAATCCTAAAATTGAAATTAATTGTACTGAATAAAAAAACTTCATTCTAATATTGTGCAAAGAGGTTTTACTGTTTTGAAAGCAAAACTAAACACGTGAAATGCCTCAGACAGAGGAAAACAGAAATGTTCTCTTTCATCAATACCAAATTTTCCCAGACTCACTGTGTGTGTGCCAGAGGGAGGGAGAGAAAACACAAACATGTAGAATTTCATTTTTGTTTTGTGTGCTTCAACACAGAAATTACACAACAGTGAAAATACTAATTATTTTTACATGACTTCAGCAAAAAAAAAAAAAAAAAAAAAAAAGAGGTAAGAGTGTAATACTCTGCCTTCAAATGCAAGCCCCAGTCCCAGGGATGGGTACTGGTATGAAACAAAGAATTCTCTGATCCATGGCAAAATCAGAAAGAAAAAGGAAGACAACATAGTAAGTTTTTCAAAAAAGCTAGTTTTGGGCTTCCCTGGTGGTGCAGTGGTTAAGAATCCACCTGCCAATGCAGGGGACACGGGTTTGAGCCCTGGTCCGATAAGATCCCACATGCCGTGGAACAACTAAGCCCGTGCGCCACAACTACTGAGACTGCGTTCTAGAGCCCGCGAGCCACAACTACTGAGCCCGCGTGCCTAGAGCCCGTGCTCTGCAACAAGAGAAGCCACCGCGATGAGAAACCCACACACCACAAGGAAGAGTAGCCCCCGCTTGCCGCAGCTAGAGAAAGCCAGCGCACAGCAACAAAGACCCAGCTCAGCCAAAAAAAAAAAAAAAAAAAGTTAGTTTTATTTAATTTTAAAGGGTGTGTCCTGTATTCCATACAGAATGATGAAATGGAGTAGAAAAGTATTTTAGACTAGCCAGGAAGAGTGAAACTAGGAAAGTAACAATGAAGCAGAGAAGTAAAGGAACTAACTAGGTAAAGACAGACAGGAAGAGCAGTCAGTGCAAAGTGGACAGCAAGGTCCTCAGTGGTGCGGCTCAAGCAGAATGAATTCAGTGGAAGATGGTAGGAACTGAAGTCAGAGATACTAGTGTGAGCAGATCATGTGCCTTGCAGGCCTGGGGGACTCTGGATTTTATTCTATGTGAAATGAGAAGTCAAGAGAGGATTTGGGGGAATTCTCTGGTGGTCCAGTGGTTAGGACTCGGTGCTTTCACTGCCATGGGCCCAGGTTCAACACCTGGTCGGGGAACTAAGGTCCCACAAGCCGCACGACGCAGCCAAAAAACAAAACAAAACAAAAACAAAAAAAAGAGAGAGAGAGGATCTGTGGGCAGTTTAAGTGACATAATTTGGCATATTTTATTTATGTATATATTTAATATGATTGTAGCTACTCTGTAAGGAATGGACAAAAGAGGGGACAAGAGTGGGAAGCAGGGAAACAGGTTGGTGAGAGATGATGGTGGCTCAGACTACAGTGGTAGTGGTAGGGGATATGTCAACACTGTACTGAAATATATTAAAATTACTGGTTATATCATATATATTAAAGTCAATTTGATAAACAGAAATTTTAAAAACTAATTTAAAAACAAAATCATACTTCATTCTACATTACATATAAAATTTGTTCAAATATTTGGTATATACAATTTGTCAGCTTTCTTCAAGCAAACATATAAAGGGCTTATATCAATTCTGTTAACTGACCACCTTCTCTCTCAACTCTCGTATCACATGTTTTAACAAAGGAGAAGTAAAAACTTGAGATTTCACCAAGAAAAATACATGAAATATGTTGTACCAAAAGCAATGTTTCTTAAGTCTTTTTTGAATACAGATCTAAAACATGTAACTAAGACATTTTATATTTGCTTTGATTCCATAAGAACTAATCAGGATATATATATATATATATACACACACACACACACACGCACATATATGTTACCTTACACTAACTCTTTCTATCACCCTGACAACCCCGCCCCCCCCCCAAAAAAAAGAGTTGGCCTCAAAATGTAGTAGAGAGGAATTAAACTGACAAGCAGAATGGAAGCACTAAGTTGGCTGGATTTTCCCAGTAAACACCTTCATTACTTCATTAGGACTAGCTATGAGTTCCTAAGGTCAAACATTCTTAATATCTAAATATAATATTTCAAAGCCAAATGCAGTAACTCAGAATACTCACAGAAGAATTCACAAAACCTCAAACTTGAGATAATCTTAACCAACAACTTCAAAGATGGGTAAAGTGACCCCTGATCCAGGTGGGATGAACAGTAATTACAAAAGGGAAGGAATAAGAGGCAAGGCCTGGAGCTTTTTAAATGGTCACAGAAACAAAGTAGGACACTTTACAAGTGAAACTTCAAAAATAAATTTAGATAGATAGATAAGTAGATAGATAGGCAGACAGATAGGAAAGGGTGAAAAATAGATCATATCCAAGGCAGGATGGGCAGTATTTAACCTTGCACAATTTTCCTTCAGCAAGACCTCTGGAGAGGAACTTACTCTAAAATCATTTATTGTCTATCATGCTGACATGCTGGCATGCTGGCCCAGGCATGGAATCTTATTCCCAGGGAACAGAAACACATCCCATGGCAGAGTGGTCCTTTTCCTGACAGCAAACAAATATAGTTTGATTTTGAAATCTATCTCCAGTCTTAAGGTTCCAGCAGCATATTTTAACGTGCTGCTAGACATTTCTGTATGAGAAGTACATTTTAATAAACTAAATCAGTAATATTTAAAACTGACTTTCTGAGTTACTTTCTCCTGTTCTGTTCTGCATATCATCACATTCTAATCTTTCTTCACAGTGGCTTTCACATTTGTTTTTTGCCATTCTCCGTATCACCTTCTTAGTTTAAGCTATGGACTAGGTTTTTTTTTAGCCCTCTGACTGATCTCCCTTCACATTTCAGTGAACATGCTGAGGGTTTCCTATATGAATTATGCCAGAAACTGTGCTAATGAACACAAAAGCTGAGTAACAGCCCCAAGTCTTGAACAAGCTCACAGCCTAGCTAGGAGAAACACCTGTAAATAAACAATTACAGTATGAAAATCTGTACAGGTGTTTTGGGAACACAAATAAGGGAATATCTAACTCTATCTGAGGGAATCAACTGAAAGATCTTATAAAGTAATATTTGAACAAATATTTAAATGTTAAAATTTTTTTAAAATTAATTAATTAATTTATTTTTGGCTGTGTTGAGTCTTCGTTTCTGTGCGAGGGCTTTCTCTAGTTGCGGTGAGCGGGGGCCACTCTTCATTACGGTGTGCGGGCCTCTCACTGTCGCGGCCTCTCTTGTTGCGGAGCACAGGCTCCAGACGCGCAGGCTCAGTAGTTGTGGCTCACAGGCCCAGTTGCTCTGCGGCATGTGGGATCTTCCCAGACCAGGGCTCGAACACGTGTCCCCTGCATTGGCAGGCAGATTCTCAACCACTGTGCCACCAGGGAAGCCCCCCAAATTTTTTTTTATTTTAAAAAAAGGAGAAGAGTGTAGGGTGGGAGATGAAGCAAACTTTGGCATAAGAAACAGCAGGCATAAGTTCTCGGAAGTGAGAGAAAGCCCAGAAACACAAAACTTTTAATACAGCCTACAAGGAGGATGTCTGGAAGGCCAATGATAGGTGGTAAGGAAAAATAGGCTAAATTTCAATGCCAGGTTAAGAGGGCAAGGATATAGACGGGAAAGCCAGGTACAAAAATCTAGGTGAAGACTTCCCTCAACTAACACTTTACTATGATGTCATATTCATAACCACTACAATGACTTTGTCACTTTCCTACTCTCCTATCTCTTGTTAATTTCCCCTAAAGGATGCTGACCAATATTCCTGAGATCACGACCTTAACATAATTTTGCAGCAGTAATTATCTCAAAATCCAACAACAACCTTATGCCTCAGCTTAATTTGGGTTATTCACAGTTGTTCCTATACATGATAATCTCTGGAAAATGCCATCTGTAACCCCTGACATCTTCAACAATTAAAACTCAAGCTGAGATTAACTCTAAATATTTATTGAAATCATCCATATCTTTCCATCTCCGTCATTTCTGAGAACAAGCATTTCCAATATCCTTCAATCAGGTCTTTATTAATCCATTCTCATTCCCCTCAAATTTACTCTCCCACATCAGCCAAGTAAATTTTTAAAATAAAAATTTAACAGTCATGGCCCTGCTGATTGAAATGCCTCAACAGCTTTCCAAATCAGTAATAAGGCTTATAAGGCCCTATGTAACCTCTCTGACCGTAACTGTCTCCACAGCTCCCCTGCCACCACTAAACTGCTGTCACACCTTCAGTTACTCAAACCCAAGTTCTCTTCCGCCTCCGGACCTTTGCATAGGCTGATACCTCTACGTAGAATGCTCCTTCTCCCATTCTTTGAAACTTTCATACTAAATCAGGACCCCTGGCTTGCAGCCATTGAAAATACTTTATCATAACTATAATTATACAATAGTAAGAAATAACTTTTATTGACCACTTACTATAATGCCAGGCAATATACTCCAAATGTTTCAAAATGTATTTATATAATCTTCATAATTTACTTAGTAATAACTATATAAACATGTATGTAATCCTCATGTATTTACTTGTTTAGTCTTCATTTTTAGATGAGAAAACTGAGAACTGGAGAAGTTGGGTAACTTGCCCAAGGTCACATATCTGATGTGCCCAAGATTCCATATCTGGTAAGTGACAGAGACGGGATATGATCCCAGACAATCTGCTCGAGTCCCCCCTTTTAACCACGATGGTACACTGACTCTCAGACATACAACTAATAGTTTAACGTTTGTATTCTCCCCAAACTGTAAGCTTCATGACGGGAGAAGCAGTAAAGGGCAAAAAGGGGTGGGGGGCTTACTTTGCAGTAAACAATGGTAAGTAGAGGGTGCCACATCAAATATTTGTGCATGTCAAAAAAAGATCTCTTTAGCAGAAGAATGAGAATGAACTGACTAGAGATATGTGAAACAAACGCTAGTCTCTACCAGACTGATCATATTTATTTTAGAGAAAGCAACAATAATTTTAGAATAAAATTATGCTTAAAAGAAAGAACACCGGGCTTCCCTGGTGGCGCAGTGGTTTAGAGTCTGCCTCCTAATGCAGGGGACACGGGTTCGGGCCCTGGTCTGGGAATATCCCACATGCCGCAGAGCGACTGGGCCCGTGAGCCACAACTGCTGAGCCTGCACGTCTGGAGCCTGTGCTCCGCAGCAAGAGAGGCCGCGATGGTGAGAGGCCCGCGCACCGCGATGAAGAGTGGCCCCCGCTTGCCGCAACTAGAGAGAGCCCTAGCACAGAAACGAAGACCCAACATAGCAATCAATCAATCAATCAATCAATCAATAAATCTTTAAAAAAAAAAAAAAGAAAGAACACCACTACACCAATTAAAAAGTAATTACTATTTCCATATTCTAAATTAACTAATATTTTTACTTTCAAAATATAGTGAACATAATTTAATCATTCAAGGAATTAGAATGGTTATTACAAAACTCTAAATTTTTATTATAAGCTACTGAAATAGACACTGTAGCATTAAACGAGTAGAATATATTTACCAATTGGGTTAAAACAAGACCAAATCCCTAATGGCAACTTTTTCTTGTGATTCTATTTCTAAAGTAGCCAGGAGTTTTACTGTTAACATGCTGATACACGTGTCCCATCATGAAATCAACTCTTTCACAACACTGAAGTACGAAGACTTTTCTATAGCCAGCAACTTTTCATCTTTAGCAACAGAGTATGCATCCACCTTGTATTATAAAGGGTAAAGAGAGCCAAATGTAGGTGGGGGTTGGGGGTGACAGGACTGCTCTTTTACTCCTTTATCCCTAATGGAGATTTTACTACTTCACTCTGATTGCTGAATACAAAATTTGACTTCTTACTTTTCCCTCCCAATTTCATATTCACTATCAGCAAACACTTCACACACATACACATACACACAAGTTCTCTGTTGTTTATAAAGCAGGCAGAAAATTAATAAAAACCACAGTCAATTGCCATTAACATTTATCTGCCTTTATCAAGATGTAGTCAATCAAAATTGAAACCAATCATGAGAAGCCATAATATCTGAAGATAATCTGGTTATCTTTATTACTGGCTTTTAGAGGGAAAAGCTGATAGGTCAAATCCACTGAGACACTGCCCAAATTCTATGGAACTAGAATACTGTACACCTATATCAAATATGATATACTACCACCTAGAAATATTTATAACCCAAGGAACTTTTGTTTTAGTGGTATTTTTTGGTAATAGGATTCTGAGCTACCAATCCTACTTCACAACTGTTATAAATAATCCTAATTTTATTTCATCTGGAAAACACTAAAAAAAAAAAAAAAGAAAAGAAAAGAAAAGAAAAGAAATGGGATTAAATAAAGGAGAGAAAGGCACTTACATTAGAAAAAAAATCTAGCTCCTCAAAGAACAAAGAATTTAATATCTGGAAGTCTTTAGGAAAAGAACAAATGATCTTTCCTCCTATTAAAAAACATACTACTCTTGAAGTCCTACTAGTTCTAGAATACTATGTCTTGATATCTATAATATAAATAAATGTATAATGAATAGTTTATTAATCTACTTAGGATGGATCTAAAAAAAGTGAAGATTTAGATAAATTTTAAATTGATAATTTCTAAATTCACCAACTTAAATTGATACGGAAATAAAAGCAATTCATTTCATAGTTTTAGTAAATGCAGACTGCCTGATAAATGAGCAATAAAAGCCTTAATGAATACTGAAAGGCAGTTAATAGGTAGATGCAAAGGAAACTCTGACTGGAAATGTGATTCAGCAGAAAACTAGGGGCTTATAGGAACATATCAACAATCATTATTTTGGAGAGTAGTTAAATATTTTGGCACAGAGTTCTTTACAGGGGTTACAGGAATACTTCGTAAGAGATACCATCCCCCGCAAAACAGGGTAGCTCACATTTGATAAAAAGAGAGGGCATGCCAGGAGAGCGATGAAAACATATCACTCTTCCTAATCCAAAAACTGTTTACTGAAATTTGGTACCTGAAGCTGCTTTACTGAGATGACATTCCCAAAACCATGTACACCATACCTTAGGGTGTGCCCCCACCAAATCTACAAACTCTCTAAAGAGTATTACCAAAAGGTCTATCAGCGCTCCTGATCAGTCTGACTTTGATCTAGGGAGAATATGTTGTGCATGCTTCAACTTGAAGAAACAGATTTTGTGGTTTTTCAAATTCTTAAAGTTGCCTGTATCAATATGCCTCATACAGATTCAAACTTATAACCACCAACATACAAGCTTTAAAAGACACGTGCATCATCCTAAAATCAAAACACTAATAACTCAAAAAGTGCTAACCATAAAAAAAGCACACAATCATATATTAACTAAAGAACCAACTATAAATGGTATGCCTTATGAGCAATAAGTTAGATTTGAGAACTCACACAATAGGGCCTAAAATTAAAATAAGCAATATTTTATCCTTAAATATTAAGATATAAATTTATAAATTACAAGTGGAAGAACATATAACAGTAGAAGGCCCATAAGTTTAGAATATAAAACAAATCCTCTAAGTATGAAGGGAATGTTTTTAATGAGGGTGACTATCTTACGCCAGTGTCAGAGGTGGGGGTGGGGAGCGCTCGCTAATGCAGAGGAGAGAGGGCGGGAATCCACAAGAAACTGATGGATGGTCTGCTTTGCTGGGGGATATGGATTTCTACAAGCCTCCCAATAAATTTAAGAAACGCTCGAACTGAGAGGAAAGGAGAGAGAAACTGCTGAGGATTCTGTATTTTGAGGCCCTGCTTTGAGACTTGAAATGCCAAATACGTGGTGCCCCAATCTCTTTAATCCTGACATACTTTCTCTGAAGAAATGTTAGCCATCACAGGCTATATTCTATATATAAAAATATATTCTATATTTTTCCTGGGTATAATTTTGAATGTCTTGTTATGTGCAAAAGAATCTAGAAATAACGTGAATAAGAATTATATGGGATAGATCTGGGAGAACTAAAGAAACAATTTTTGAAGCCCTTCTGAGAAGTAAGAACCTAAAATGGTAGTATTTATTTGTGAGCAACGTAGTGCAGACCCAGGGCTACACTGCTATAGAACTATTTCTAAAAATTCTGCATTAAGAAAAAAAAATCTGTATTGTTAGATCATGATTTTAGATACAAGGAACACAAGCAGACAATGACAGGAGTGTTAGCATTTTACACACACACACACACACACACAATTTGGTGAGCTTGTTCACTCAACAAATGTTTGCTGAACTTTGTACCAGATATTGTGCCTTCACTGCTTCTATACTTATTTTTGTTAACCTCAAATCTAGAGATGGGTAGAAATGTTCCAGTCTTCCTGTCTAGATTTCAAGGAAAAAAATGTCTGAAGTTTCTATTCCTTCAAATTTTAAAAATATAGCTACTTGCCTGAAACTTTGGGAAACGGAAGAACAGCATGTCTAAAGCTAGTGGAAGGAAACTAAAATATGCCTCCTTCTGATACCAAGTTAAACGTAGCAAAATTTTTAGTCTATGGATTTATGCTTTCCCTGACTTTTTCTCTTAGCTTCTTTTCTGAAAATGAGTTTTCTGGTCCTGCTATACTCCGTGGAGAATATGAAGTTTAAAAAAATCTAACAAATGTCCTTTGTATTACAACATTAATGGTTTATTCAGTTTAAGGTTTTCCCTCTTTCACATCTAACTAATAAGAAATGAAATTATTTCTTAGAACACTAGGACTTTAATAATTTATGAGATAATTTTATGAAGAAAATAATTGATAAGAAACACTATATTTTTAAACTAACAAAATGACTCACTGACAAAATGGCCCAACATCCACCCTTAAAATACTGATGACAGCACCATTTTTCCGCCAGCCTTTCCCACCACCTACTTACCTGTGCAACTTCTTTCAACATTGGCTACTCTGGGGATTGGAAAGCTCAGGGCTGGAGGCTGAAGTGAAGAAGGAAAGGTTGGAGGGTGAGCCATGGCACCAGCCCCGCACTAGGAGCGCCCCTGAGATACTACAGAAGGGTTGACACCATAGCTCTGAAGTTCAAACTCCAGCAAACGATAAGAAAGGAGTCCAACCAGAACATGATAAACGATGGGATTCTTCCGCTCTTTGAAAAATAAGGAAATCATGCTATAAAGATCTGAATGTCCAGTTTCAACATTATGACTCCCTGTTCACCTCTTCATCATTCCCCAACCCCAGATTCACCTCAGACTGATTCAACGTGCTAATCAAAACAAAGAGGGTGGGGGGTGAAGTGCACAAGTAGAGCTTTCTATAAACTTGCACACAGAAAATGAGGATAGGGCTCACCTGGCCATCATAAAAACGTCCAAGACAATATGTTAAAATACTCTGCCTATCTGCCCCTTGAATACTTTCTTGCTCTCCTAAGCACTCAACATTAAATCTAAGGCTCTCATACACATTAACATTAATACCATCAGCCAGCAAAATGACAGCTGGACTATTTGGATGTATTGATATTTAAATTCCTAAAAGTGGGCCAATGAGCTTTTCAGAACCCAGGGATAACTTTCGGTATAAGGATATTCCTTGGGGGAATTTCCTGGCAAGTCCAGTGGTTAGGACTCCGCACTTCTGCTGGGGGCCGGGGTTTGATCCCTGGTCAGGGAACTAAGATCTTGCAAGCCGTGCAGCATGGTCAAAAAAAAAAAAAAAAAAAAAAAAAGTATATTCCTTGGGAGGAAACTAATTTCTTAAAAGTGTTCCACTCTGATAAAAGCAAATAAGGACCCCCTCAACTAAAATAACTTTAATCAAACTAGATGATAAAAAAATTAGACTTTTAAAGAAATAAATCTAAATACAGGACTTAAACTGTGACTTCTATGAGAATGTGAATCCTCATTTTACAATATAAAAAGTAAATTACTGATTCAGAGGAAACTAGACTCTGATTATTATGACTACTAAAGCTAATAAAAATAGATGCTCATTTAAGTTATTTAAAGATAACATCTACTCAATAACATAAATATTATTGGAGGTGGCAAATGTTTTAAAACAGTAAATTAAATATAGTGAAGTATCAGAATCCTAAATTATGTTATATGAAGCAATTAAAAATAAAAAGTACTCCTTTAGCAAGGGAACACAGGACTTTTAAAATACTTCTAAACATCTTGCCATATAAATTAATGCAGTAAACATTACTCAGTAAGCATCTACAATGTAATGTGCTAAATATATTTACATTTATACCCCTATGTACTTTATCCATTTGATGCTCAGAATAAAGAACATCACAAATCAAAGGGAGTAAAGAAGAAAACACATTTACAATGCTCCTGCACCATTACTCTGGCCTCCAGGCCTTAGTGAACTTACCCTTCATTACCTCTAATCTCCTACCATTTCCCCCTTCTCTTATTGTGTTCCTGCCCCACTGCCCTGCTCCCCTTGCTATTCCTCAAATACAAAAGGCATACTCCTGTCTTCAGACCTTTGTACTTCCTGTACCCTTCAAGAATGCTTTCTTTTTAGGTATCTACATGGCTTCACCTCACCATACTTCATATATTGAGCCATCCTAGTGAGGACTTCACTGTTTATTCTATTTAAAAGTACACTATCCTTTTCCCCAACCCCTTAGACACTCTCTATCCCCTTTCCTGTTTTAATTTTTCCTCCATAGCATGTATCAAAATATAATACACAATGTATTTTATTTATTTTGTTTAATGTCTTCCTATACTCTAAAACATCAGCTCCACGAGAACAGAATTTGTTTATTTATTTCGTCTCTTTGTTCACTTCTGTCTCCACAGAATCTGGAACAGTGCCTGGCACTGAGTAGGCCCGTAACATGAACGTGTCCTCCTTTTAGTCCACACATGCTGTTACTTGAGTGTTATTTGACAGTAACCCATCACTGCAGTGCTTACAGCACATGTGAAAATTTTATGAGCATAACAATTATTTTAAAAAGTAATGGAATTATGTCAAAAATTAATGTTAATTTTTGTATTTCTGAAACATATGAATAAAATTGTTTTATGCCTTTTTCCACTGAAATTGGCAACCACTTCCAAAATACCTAATAGACTAACAGACACCTTCAGTGGTTAGAATGCCATGCCATGTGAAGTACCAAATAAGGATTTGGAGATGAAAAAATTTTTTTTCTATTTCCCCAACTTTTTCTCAAGTTAGATTACGTTTTTAAAAAAAGTTGTTTCACAAGTATTTCAGACTTAACAGTTTAATATGATGAGACAACACATGTCTCTTTTCTAGCAAAAAATCCCACTAGAAGAATTATACTACTTAGAGCCACTGGGTTGCACTGTAGTCCATGGGAATATGCACTCCTTGAGAACAGTGTACTGCTAGAGCAGCCTAACACAGTGGGCCTGGTACAAATAAGCACTAATATGTGTTGAGAATTTATCAAATGATAGGTATTACTCAAAGCACTTTATATATATTACCTCACTTAATCATAACAAAACCCCTATAAGATGTACTTTTACCTCAAATTGAGGCACAGAAGGGTAGGGCCTATGGACTCTCATTAGATTGAAAATATTTCTCTATCACAGTTATCATGAAGAATACCCAGTCCCTGCAACCCCAGTAAGATACTAAAGATTTAATCTCCACAAAAACCCAAGTAGATAGACTCCAAATTTTAGAAGTTAGTCAAAGGGTAGGTGAGGGTGAGGCATGGGCTTGAAAATTGAGAGATGAAGACCTACACTCTGAACTGTGGGATCCTCAGCTTTCTTTCCTTAACCTGCTTACAGAACACGCAGTCAGACTTAAGAACCATCCCTCTACCCCACCTTTCCACCTGTGGAAAAACTGAATTGCTCCAGAGAAACAAATGTCACACACTATCAAAATGAGGTTCTCCCCAATGAAAAGGTTAACTCAACTACATGTTAACACAATGTCCACAAACACTGTTACCACTTCTTAAAAACTTATTTGGAAATAATTTTAGATTCACAGAAGAGCTGCAAAAATAGGACAGAGTTCCCATATGCCCCATCTTCCCCTAGTGGTAACATCTTATTAGTACAAGTATCAAAACTAAGAAATTAGCTATTATCTAACAACTTCACATGGATTTCACCAGTTTTCCACTAATGTCCTTTTTCTGTTCCAGGATCCACATTATATTTAGTTTTATGCTTCCTTAGTCTTCTGCAACCTCAGACTTTACCTCAGTCTTTCACAACATTGATGTCTTCATTTATACCAATGTAACTACACTGAACAATGTCCTGCAATTTGGGTACGTCTGATGTTTCTTATGACTGGATTGAGGTCTTGCATTTTAAAAGCCACATCACCACAGAAGTAATGTGTCCTTCTCAAGTGCATCGAATATGATGGACATATTCCAATATATGCGTGCATGTGATGATAATGTCTTATTACAGGTGATACTAACCTTGATCTTGGTTAAAATGGTCTATCTGCCCATTTTCTCCATTGTAAATTACTATTTTCCTCTTTAAAACAATAAATGTTCTGAAAGAAGTACTTTGAGAGCATGCAAATACCTGTTTGTCCTTAAATTTTTGCTCACTAATTATGACATTCATCCATGGATACTGCCTACAGCACCTATTACTGTGATGGTCTAATGATGATTTTCTATTTTCTTCATTTCTTCTACACTATATTTGTGCATCAAAATGTTTCTACAAGTAGACAAATCATCTTCTAAAGATCTCACTCTCAAATATGAATAAAGTGTCAAAGACTTTACCTAACTGACCCAAAGTGATATAGGCAGAAAGTGAAGAATAACATCTCAAAACCAGAGTCCTTCACTCTATAACCATCATATTCTTTGTTTTATTACACTGCTTTCATCCCAGTAGAAAAGAACAGGTTTAAAATTTCATATGTCCCAAGCAGTCTCTCTCGGTACTTCTGGCCCTAAATAAGAAAGACCTTTACTTTTCTTTTTCCTGGAAACAATATCTTCCTATTTTCATTAGTATATGTAGTACAATGTCTTTAATTTACTGGGTTGGGTTAAACAATGAAGTGATGATTTAATAGTCCATGTGACAGAACACAAATTTTTGGAGTAAGGAATACAAATTAGTAAAATTATTACCTCAGCTGATAAGACAAATGGCCAATGTATGTATGGCTCTAGTAGATTCTAGGGAATCTGAAGGGAGGGAATTCAAGGGAAATTGTTCAACTTTTTGCTTCAGGTAAAACAGAATCACAGCTATGATGACTCCATATATGAATCGGAAGTTATTTACTGACTTGTACTGTTCGATGTTTCTTTCCAAATGACCTTAAGTGGTGAGAACAGGTCTGATATTTCTTTGTATTGCATACCACATACTGCCTTACACAATAGAAAGTATTCGAGTCTTGACTGAACACTGACATAGAAGCTTATTCTCTCTCTCAGGAATGATTTTTCATCTATCTTCTCAACCAAAATATAATTTTTAAAAAATGAAATCTTAGGACTTCTACTTCCAACCTAGATGGAGGAGTAGGAATACTCTCGCTCCCGCGTCACCTGAAACAACTTTAAAAATGGATAAAATATATTAAACAATGGTTTTCAGACATAGGACATCAGGCAGTACAAGATAATAACCCTTGGGAGAAGAGAAAGAACTGATGTGAGCCCTACAACTGCCCATGCTTACTGAATGGAGGAGTTTCCAGGTGCAGGCTGCAATACAAGGAGAGGGAGCCCTGGTGAAGGCCAGAAATCTCTGTGAATTGAGGAAGTGTAGCTGAGAGTCTGAGTAGATTAAGGTATCTAGAGTGAGAAGGCTAGAGCAACAAATAAGAGAGAGCTGTAAAGAGAAAGTGTTCTAGAGATCTGGAAAGGGTTCCTGAGTCTTCAGCTAAGTACTGATCAGCATATGCATGTGAGGAACTGACCAGAGGCTGGGAAAAGAGAGAGCAAAAACAATCTCTAGGGCTCACACAACTGTGCCCTAAGCCAGAGTAGAAAAATATTATAATTCACAGGGCGTCAGATATAGTACTCAGAAGAGTACAGCCTCAGTAGTTGGGAAAAATTAGCCCTAGACTAAAGGCTACTGTGGTTCTTTGTAACAAAACTTACAGTTAAAAAGGGGGGTGGGGTGGGGTGGGGAAATGTCTCAAAGGGCTCCAACAGCTTCTAAGTAACTGTGCCCCTAAGAAAGCTCAAGAATATTTACAGAAGTACGAAAAAATGTATAGCACTGAACAGGTAAAAATTCCAAGAACTGGTACCCAAGCAAAAGTTTCCAGGCATGCAAAGAAGCAATAAAATAAAATACATAATGGGAAACCAACAATAGAAACAGACCCAGAAATGACACAGATGATAGAATTAATAGATAATAACATTATAAAACTGTTATTATAACTACTTTTTGCATGTAAAGGGAAGAATAACTGGCATGATGAAGAAAAGACTGGTGAACTTAAAAATACAGCTATAAAAAACTACCCTAAATACACGGAGAGAAAAAAGATTTTAAAAACTGAACAGGGCAACAGTAAGTTGGGACAACTTCAAGTGATCTAATATATTTGTAATTGGAGTCCCCAAGGGAGAATGGGAATACAGTAAATATTTACAGAAATAATAGATTAAAAATTCCAACTGACTCACTTTGCTGTATACCTGAAACTAACACAACACTGTAAATCAACTATATGCCAATAAAAATTATAAAAAAATAAAATAAAATAAATTCCAAATTTGATTTTAAAAAATACTTATAAATACACAAATTTAAGAGGCTCAATAAATCTCAAGCATAACAGACACGAAAAAAACTATACCAAGATACATCATAATCAAAATGTGTAAAATCAATGACCAAAAAATGTTAATAGCAGCCAGAGAGAAAAAGTTACATTATGTAAAGAGGACAAAGATAGAAAGACAGAAGACTTTTTGTTGGAAATGGTCTAAGTCAGAAAATAGAGCAAAATATTCAAAGCACTAAAAAATCTGTCAACTATGATTTCCATATCCAGCAGAAAATTTATCAGAAATAAAAGTGAAATAAAGACTCTTTCAGACATCCAAAATCTAAAAGAATTCATCACAATCAGAAATGTATTACAAAAATGTTTTTTTGGTCGAAGTCTATCCTGATGGGGCTTTTTCTGTAGACCCACGTTGCTGGAAACTCCTCACAGAATAATACATGGTTTGCTTTACTGATTTCTAGGAAAGAACTATAAGACAGAGATGCCACTAAAAGTGTGAAAGATCTAATGGTCATAGTTTTTCATCTTAGGTATTGGAATATCCCAAAGACCTGTCCTATTCTAGGATGTGATAGTTTAGGGTGAATATGACTTGAACTTATGTTTAGAGGGCGTGTGAAATTGAGAACCAGGTAGATTCACCTACTCCAACCCTAAAAGTGGCCCTAAAGTAAACTGCTTGAAGAAACTAGATCCTAAAGATTATAGGTGGGGAATTTTTGAAGTATGTCATCAGTATGTCCATGTTCAAGCAGAGATAAAAGAAGCTCAACTAAAAGAACTGTGGACTGGGACTTTCCTGGCGGTCCAGTGGTTAAGACTCCATGCTTCCACTGCGGGGGGCGCAGGTTTGATCCCTGGCTGGGGAACTGGGATCCCACGTGCCACGCAGCACGGCCAAAAAAAAAAAAGAACTGTGGATTGACATGACAACTGTGGGTTAGGTAAACTTTCTTTTTAAAGGGGCTATCTTGAAGATCATGACTCAAACTTTCAAGGAACTAAGGTAAGGTGACAGACAGTGAAAGGATTCACAAAATGCCAAATTCTTAAATAAAAATTTAATGACTTTAATGTTGTCTATGTTACACATAACTTAAAAAGCTTTTTAAAAAATTTAAAGTCCTTCAAGTAGAAGGAAAATGATACTATAAAGAAAGAAGGGAAGGAAGGAAAAAAAAACAACCTCCTGGATTGGTAGTGTCTTAGGCACCAGCAGAAGCAAACACAAATCCCCTTGGGAAAAATGTTTTTCCATCTAGTCCTCAAAGAAGTCACACAGATTTCTAAGAAACATAAAATGGTAACTTACACACCTACAAGGAATCAAGGTATCATAAGTGAGAACCAGAAGAAACAAAAGACATGAGAATGATCTGTGGCAACTTTCAGCTGCTGGATTTATCACATATTAAACATAAGCATGTATAAAATGATTAAATAAATAAAAGAAGATATATTAGAGCCAAAATCTAAACAACAAAATAATAATGGTAAAAATGTGAAAAATAATGATAAATATGTGGGTATAGAAGATATAGACAAGATTAACGAACTTGATCTAATGGAAACAGAGCAATACACCTGCCAACTGGTCAATATGCATTTTGTTCAAGTACGTAAACAAATAATTGATATCATACTGACCACATTCTCTAGCTACAGCGGAATATGTGAGAAATCAGCAACACAAAGATAATTAGAAAAGCCTCATAAGTTTGGAAAATTAAAAACACTTAAAAGAACAGTAAAACAAACCCTAAGGAATAAAAGGAAATATCAATAACTTAAAGAGTATAAATTGATGAATATAAAACAAAGAATAAATTTAAAGCAAGGGTGACAAATAAGATGAAAAGGCACACAGTAAACAATCTTACGGATGAAAAAAGGTGCTAAAAAGAAAAAATATTTAAGACGGTAGCATTATGAATAATTTCTTAATCCTGATAAAGAATATCTACAAAAAAAAACCAAAACCTGCATCAAACATCATATTTACTGGGGACAAAGTTTGTAAGACAAGTAACAAGAGAAAGATTCCTACTATTAACACTTCTACTCAACCTTGTATCAGAAATATGAGTGAGTTCTGAAAAGAAATGCAAGTTATAAAAATTATAAAGTATCAAAACTGGAATTTCCAGATGATATATTTATTTACATGAAAGAACCCACCCCACAAAGAACCTACAGATAAATTATAAGAATAAAAATTTAGGGACTTCCTTGGTGGTCCAGTGGTAAAGAATCTGCGTTCCAATGCAGGGGACGCGGGTTCAATCCCTGCTCGGGGAACTAAGATCCCACATGCCGTGAGGCAACTAAGCCCGAGCACAACTACTGAGCTCATGCTCCTCAACCAGAGAGCCTGCGAGCCACAAACTACAGAGCCCATGTACTCTGGACCCCGCGCACCCTGGAGCCCACGCACCACAACTAGAGAGAAGCCCGCGCCCCCCGACAAAGAGCCCACACCAAAACGGAAGATCCCGCATGCCTCAATGAAGACCCCGTGTGCCGCAACTAAGACCCAACGCAGCCAAAAAAACAGTAATCAAGTTTAAAAGTTAACTGTATGTCAATATAACAGTACATCTATAAAATATAATTTTAAAAATACAATTTACCAAAAAAAAAGCAATAAAAAGTACTTATGTATAACTCTGACTAAAGATTTATAATTCCATTATTAAAAAAAATACAACTTTATTGAGAGAAAATATAGAAGACCTCAGTGTATGAATTCAGGGAGAGGAAGAATAACATAAACATATCATTTCTTCCCCAAATAAAAATGAAGTCAATAAAATTCCACTTGTAAACACAATGCCTTTTTTTTCTTTCAAATTCTAAATTTGTCACTGAACAAAAGGCCAAGGAAGTCAAGACAATAATAAAGACCAAGGTGGAGAGACAGACACGAAGATTTAACACAAAGCTATAGTAGTTAAGGAAGTGGGACACTGGTGCAGGCAGAGACAAACACATCAAAGTAATAAAATAGAGATATAGGAAACAGACCCACAAATATAAACAAACTGATTTATAACAGGGCACTGCTGATTAGGAGGAAGAAAGAACAAAATCAATACATGATGCTAATATAATTGATTATCTTTATGCCAAGAAAAGGAATTTGGTCTCCTTTAACCATATATAAAAATCATTCTCAGAAGGATTTAAACATGAAAGACAAAATTAAAAATCTTTAAAAGGACATGAGAATACCTTCTTTTACTTAATTTCAATAGGGAAATATGTCTCAAACAACCTCAATAAATTTGAAAAATTTAAAATTTGACATTATTAAATGTCAGGTCAATATGAACAGTTGATGGGACTCAAAATTGGTATAAACACACCTAAACATATTCCTAGAAGACCTTTCGTGAATTTAATTTTCATAAAATTTGAGACTACAACATGGTTCAGAAAACTTCTCTAACTTCATAAAGCTCCCTCTTCTGTTGTTTTCATGCAGTCTCTAAAAGTACAATGGCAAGTTTTCTGAGGTTTTCTTGGCTCTGTTCCCCTCTCCCACTTTAATCTGCTCCTTCTCTTTCCTGTGTCTCTGTTGTCCCTATCCTGCTCAATTTTGATTCCACTCCCAGAAACTTCTCAACAGGGCCCTGGAAGGGAGCACTGGTGGGTCAGTCTTGAGAGTTCAGAGCTAGGCGGCTCAAGTCACTTTAGGCCTCACCACAGGTCCCTTACCCTGATCTAATAAAGTGGGCAAAACCTCCCCAATTTCAAATTGGCTAATCACACTTACCACTTTCAAAATGGCTCTTCACCACTTTGAGGTGCTTCTATGCTCAGGTCCAGACACCCCAATGCTTCTACGTTCTTATGCATAAAAACTGATAAATTTAGGTCCTTTGTTAGACTTTCACCTGCTTATATTTTGAGGTTCATGGAGATATTTCATCCCCAGTTTTTGTTACAAATGTTTTCATGGGTTTTGGTTTTCTATCTAGTTGTTCTATTTTTATATGGGAATTCAGAAAGACTAAAAAAACAAAAAACAAAAAACTAAGCTGTCACCATCAGTGCAATCATCCCAGAATCTAAGTAAGGCCTCAGATTATATTTTAAAAGATAACTATGCACCAGTGTTTTCTTAGATCAGTCTCCCAAAGCAATAGAAATAAAAGCAAAAATAAACAAATGGGACCTAATCAAGCTTATAAGCTTTTGCACAGCAAAGGAAACCATAAACAAAATGAAAAGACAACCTAGGGACTGTGAGAAAATACTTGTAAATGATGCAACCGACAAGGGCTTAATTTCCAAAATATACAAACAGCTCATACAATTCAGTAACAACAAAATCAAATCGAAAAATGGGCAGAAGACCTAAACAGACATTTCTCCAAAGAAGACATACAGATGGCCAATACGCACATGAAAAGATACTCATCATTGCTGATTACTAGAGAACTGCAAATCAAAACTACAATGAGGTACTACCTCACACCAATCAGACTAGCCATCATTAAAAAGTCTACAAATAATAAATGCTGGAGAGGGTGTGGAGAAAAGGGAACACTCTCACACTGTGGTGGGAATATAAATTGGTGCAGCCACTATGGAAAACACTATGGAGGTTCCTCAAAAAACTAAAAACAGAGTTGCCATATGATCCAGGAATCCTACTCCTGGGCATATACCCTGACAAAATTGTAATTCAAGAAGATACATGCACCCCCATGTTCATAGTAGCACTATTTACAACAGCCAAGACATGGAAACAACTGTCCATCAACAGATGAATGGATAAAGAAGATGTGGTACATATATGCAATGGAATACTACTCAGCCATAAAAAAGACTGAAATAATGCCATTTGCAGCAACATGGATGCAACTAGAGATCATCATACTAAGTCAGGCAGAAAGAGAAAGACGAATACCATATGATATCACTTAAATGTGGAATCTAAAATATGACACAAATGAACCTATCTATGAAAAAGAATCACAGGCACAGAGAACAGACTGGTGGTTACCAAAGGGGCAGGGGTTGGGGGAGGGATGGAGTGGGAGGTTGGGGTTAGTAGATGTAAGCTTTTATATATATCTACATATATATTGATATATAGGTATATATCCAATAGGATGGATAAACAACAAGGTCCTACTGTATAGCACAGAGAACAATATTCAATATCCTATGATAATCTGTAACGGAAAAGAATATTTTTAAAAAAGTATATATATGTATAACTGAATCACTTTGCTGTACAGCAGTAATTAACACAACATTGTAAATCAACTATACTTCAATTAAAAAAACAGTAACTTTGCTTCTATATTTTCTGATTGATAGAAGTATCTACACCAACGTTTTAACTTTCTATTTAATGATGAACACATTCCATATTCATGATTGGGGCAAATTACTTAAATATAAAATGTATTTCTGAAAGAGAACACAATATTTCATGTGTAAAAGCCTAGAGCTAAGTTCCCAAAGGAGCACCACAGTGAACACAGAAGGATGCCCACCAGATATTTTAAATCTTCTCAGGAAACACGTCAGATATCAGATATCTGTCAGATATCAGATACCACCTGAACTACTAAGTGGTTTAGACCTAATTACTTAATTTAACAAAACTGTTAACATTTCTGTTGGCCCAGGGGCACTGTGAAAAAATTACTAAGATACTAAGGGTGCCATAGAACCATGTATCTTAGTGAAACTTGCTTTTTGGAAAACAAATGTCACCTCATTTGATGATTTCAGAAGATGAGTAAAAAAGTATCAGAACATATAATGCATTCAAAGAAAGACCAACATTGTTAGCATCATGTAATAAGCCAACCAATGAGGAACTTGGGAATTCATTTAATTTGATGTTTTTGGTTGGCCAGAGGAAGAAGAAAAAGATGAGCCATGAATGACAAATAAATGTCAAAATTTATTTGAAACAAATATTTAGGTCATGGAGTCAAAATAACTTTTGTTGCTGATAATATGATAGTGACATGAGCAGAAGCATCACATTTAAAGTGCAATTACAAAAGCGATCTCATTTTAGCAGGAATTGTATAACTTCAAGTGAAGACAACTTAACAGTCACGCAATTCGAGTTTTTTTATTCCCCTTCCTTCATCCTGTGGCTACAGCCATTTGTTTCCAAGAGTTTCAAGAGCAATGAACTGTGAACCAGTTCACTGATTTCAGGTACTTATTTTTAAACACATTCCTTCCTCAGCTCACTCTTGCTCACTTTAACCCAGTGCCAAACAGCAAGGATGTCTAAAGCCTCGTCTTTCTGCTCTACGCACTAGATCTATTCTGACAACTCTTGAATTGCTAAGTATTCATTTTTCAAAAATTCTTTTCCATTTTAAGTGTTCTTTATATTATGCATCTTTAACGTATGTAATATAGCAGATTCCAAGTGCTTTGATGCTGGTGTTGTTTTCAATCATACTAGAAGCTATCAAGAAAAGGTTATAAGCTACTGTGTTACAACTATGACTCGAAGATACCATCAGTTGTAAAATACATCCTGATAGCAGAAAGATAAAAATTTTCAATAATGTGTTATCACTTATAATAAAAGAAATGGGGTACTTCATTGCTTGTTTACATTAAATTTTTACTGCAGTGCAAGAGGAAAAAATGTAATTTGTATACAGTATTGTACAATACTCTTGCATACTGAATGGAAGCACACCTACCAGATGAGTTTGTATGTGCGTCATTGATTGTTAAATAATTAGGTAACTTGTGTTTTAAATGCTTTACATTATGCAGAATTCTCAGATATCTGAAATGTCAGATAGGTGTTGAGTGTTTTAGCAATATCTGGGAAATTGTTTACGGTTTGGGGTGGGCTGGAAAGTCATTATTTTTTTTCCTATTCAAAATAACAGAATATAGGGTACCACTTTTCAAAAAATTGCCACATAATACATAAAGATGCACCTATATACTGAAATATATATGTAATAAAAATATAAAAACAAAAAGAATGAAACAAAATTCAAACAACTGAGTACTTCTAGGGAAAAAGGCAGTGGAAGGGTGGGACACAGAAATATCTCCATTAAGTACAATACGCAAGCTGTAGAAAAACGCGTATTTGTTAAAAACAAAGACAACAAATCACATTTGCACCTATATAATCACTAGAAAAGATACACACTAAACTGTTAAAAGTAAAATTGTGAAGGTAAACTTTCACATTCTATAGCTCTGTAAT
Organism: Eubalaena glacialis; assembly: GCF_028564815.1. Taxonomy (NCBI): domain Eukaryota; kingdom Metazoa; phylum Chordata; class Mammalia; order Artiodactyla; family Balaenidae; genus Eubalaena; species Eubalaena glacialis. Next base: position 48,175,017 of record NC_083726.1, read on the forward strand.
TTAAAAAACTAATAGAAAGGAAATAAAATAGTTAATGGCAGGGGGAGAGAGGAGGAAATAGCAATACAATCACTGCCATCATTCTCTGACAGGATACATTCCACAAAGTTAATGTGGTATTCTAGATAATGAGGTATTCTTAAGGAACATACAGACTAGGATGCATTAGATCTAGTTTATAAGTAACATACACTGAACTAGCTAGCATACGATGTGATCAATGATCTCAAAGTAGCATTCTAAAAATCTTGGAGATATGTATATATAAGTGGCATTTCCCTCAGCACACTTGGCAGTTTCTTCCTGTCACCTCTTTCTTTGTTTTATTTAATTTTATTGAAACAACATGCATTTGAACACCTATTATGTAACTGAAACCATGCTAGGTACAGGCAGTACCAAAATAAATATGGCTCCAGTTTTCAAGACACTTGTAACATACAGTAGCACTGTCTAATACAACTCTGTGCAATAATGGAAAAGTTCTATATCTGCACTGTTCAATATGGTGGCCATTAACAGCATGTAACTATTGAGCATTTGAAATGTGGTCGATGTGACTGAGAAATTAAATTATTTTATTTTGTTTAAATGAATTTAAATACCACTTATGGCTAGTGCCTACGGTACTGGACAGCACATTGGACAGCACGGGGCTACAGCAAGACAAGGAAAAACAAACAAAACTACATTGTATCATGGTACACACTAAACTAGAAGTATGCACAAAAGCTACAAAAGCAAGGGGAAGGAATGCTGAAGCCCATCACAGAATGGCTTCTGAAAGTACTGATACCTAATTCTTGAATCATGGAAGAAAGGTGAGGCATTACATGAAGAGGAACCCAAACAAGTAAAGGCTTAAAGTGTAAAAGTGCATAGCATGGAGATTTAAAAGCAGTTTTATATTACTCAATGGAAAAACTAACTATAAGCAAACAGAGGAGACAATGGAAATAAAAGTATGTGGGGTTAGAATGTGCAAAGATTATATGTAATGTTTAAGAGCTCGTCTGCATTATATAAGAGAGGGGAAGAAGGCACTCGTAAGTTAACCTGGTAATTAATATGGTTAGATTTGTGCATGCTCATAGTTGGAATAAATTAGTGTAAATTAGAGAAAGAAAAGAAAATTCTAGCCAAAAACTGGAGTTACATTTCCTTGGAAGAAGCTTGACAATCTTTCTAAAAGAATAAACTATAAACCATTTACATAATTAAATTATCTCATCTGAACTAATATACCAGTCTGTCTATGCAAATAAACTTCAACTACTCTAGTCATACTCAAAAAACTTTTAACTGGGCTTAAATTCGTAGTGAGAAATGAAACACACAAAGTAGATACCAATAGAAAAATCAATACTTCAACCAACACCCATTTAAAAGTCATTAGGTTTTAGCACAAAGCTGAGGGAATGCACCTTCCCAAATGAGTTCCTAAGTCTTTAATCAAGTCCACAACGAAAGGAGAACTGGGGAAATATTATCCTTTTTATTAAACTCTGGACTATTAGCTTATTATTATCAGAATGCTTAAATAACACTATAAGACATCAAGTACCCTCCAAAAACAAAAGGCCTCAAAGATAAATTAATGAGTATAAACACGGCTACAAAGAAATCCTACTTTATCCATGAAAAACAACAAATAAAATTCCTCCGAAATGGAATTGTTAAAAATCCAGATCATTTCATCTCAGCATATACACACTCTTAGTGCTACCAATATAAATATTAGTAATTTATCTACTATTCCTTTGAATTTCCCATATGCTCTTAATATACTCATCATAATTATCAGACAGGAAATTATATTTCTATACATGTATTTTTCAAAAGAGGCTTTTAAAAATAATTTTACAATGGCAATTTAAACAAGTGTTTCCAAGAATATTTCAACATGCATTAATTGTCACTAAGTAACAAGAAAAGAGAAAAGGGAAAATATTTTCAGGCAGAAAAACCCTAACCAAGAATGCATTTTCAGGTAAGCTAAAAATCCTGGATTATTTGTAAATAATGTGACTGAAACAGTGTGACTCTAAACCATTTTTTTAGAGTAGAATGAACAGGAATTAGGAAATCTCTTCATGTATAAAATATAATCTCCTTTTATTCCTTTAAGTGTAAAATTTGGAATTCTTTATCAATATGATTCCATAAAGTAAATTAATCATACTGCGTGATTATACAAAAGTTCTATACTTACACTTTACAAACTGGATTATAAACACTGAAAAGCCACACAATCTAGAATCACGATAGTCTTAAAATAATTTAGCAGAATCTATCAAAAGATACAACAACCCAAGTAGTGTAACCAATTAAAATCTTATGAGTCAAGGTAGTTGGAAGTGGTTGTGAGGCAGGAGGAGTTACAGCAAGTATAAGTAATGAACAGAGGCCATGTTGATCAACTCTATAAAAACAATTCAGAACAGAAAAGGTTACAGGGAGAACTGATTCTGCATAGCCACAGCTTACTATGGCTCATTAAAATTATAAAAATCTGGCAAGAAACTTCAGACATAAAATTAGGTCAAATTCTAGAAAGGTTAAATATGACACTACTTTTCATTATGGACAGTGCCCAAACCAGAACCTAAGTCTTGTGTTCAAAGGCTCTTTGTTATCTCACCATGAAGACCCATTTACAATTTTCTCCAATGTTCACTGTTCCAATCTGAGGGAAGAAAAGACTAACTGGGCTAAAATAAATGATTAGAAGATAAATGGTTAGTTAACAAAAGCTGCTGCTATCACACCAGTTGCCTTCACAGCCTGGAGGGAACAAAACTTGTGGGTGGAAGAGAGAGAGGGAGGCTGGATATGTATTTGTGAAAGAAGCCTAAAGCTTATTCCTACTTAACTATGAACTACTGTGTATTCTGAGTCATTACATAATTTGATATTAAATTATTATCAAATGAATAAAGCAGATTTTCTTTGAAAAAATTAAATTCAAATGTCAGAGTTTTTAAAATCACTATTTAATAGCACTATCTTTAAAATTCACCTTCTTTTAAAAGCTCAGAAAGAAAACAGGAATATTACACTTCAACCATCCTTTCAGCATCCTTACATATTTCATAGGGGATGGATATTATTAACTAACTTAATAAATGAGAAAACAAGAATCTAGCATTATAAGGACAGCAAGCTAATGACAAATTCAATAGAATTGGGGTCTGAGTACCCTGGGATTTTCATTTCTATTTCTTCTATACTCTAACCAACTTTGTCTACATTCCTGTGATGCTCTAGTACCCTGAATATAGCCTAAGACTTCAGATTTAGTCTTCCAGAAATAATATGTATAAAAGCAATCAACATTCTGTTTTATGGAATACTAGCTCTGAATCCAGCCATGAAGTCATAAATTGTGTTTTAGATAATCTAAGTTTTGACACAGATATACATACCAGAAAATTTATGTTCTGACACTAAAAGAATATATATACATTTATTATAAGAATATATATACATTATTTATAAGAATAAATATACATTTATTATAAGCATGCTTTACTCTGAAAAATGTTCCCACTATTTCAACTGTCAAACCCAACATACGTATTTTTAAAATTATAACTCCAATTTTTCAAACTCAGGTGTATCCAACCTGATTCCAATTAAATACAACACGTTAAACAGTTCATGTAACTATATGACCAACAGAAAAAAGGAAAAAAATTTTTGATCTTACCTGGTAGTTTCTTTTCTCAGATAATGTATGTCCATCAGTCCTCACCATAGAGTCGTGTCCTTTCCTCACAGTACTGGAGGCAATCAAATATAACTGTCACTCAAGGGTCGTGTCACAGGAAGGACCGCCCACCAGTTCTCCCTCTAGAGTGGAATTATCCAAAAGCCGTCAAAATTACTAACATGTAAACATATGAACAGCAGCAAAAATATCCAATACGATACACAGAAAACAAAATCAAAAAGTACTCTTTTTATATCCTAATTGATCTTCCTCTTAACCATCCAGGGAGGGCTAGACTGGCAGACATACTTTATTTGAGACAGAAGTTATTAAATATGAAAACCTTTCCCTTCCAATTAAAACTGTCTGCCAGACCTCACACATAGGAAGAAACTTACAGTGAATAAAAATGGAGTGGAAAAAAAAGTTCAGCCCTGAATTGACACATTTTTTTTTCTTTTAAATAAACATCCTCCTGTTAGTCTCAGAAATGTTCAATTAATTCAGATTCAGTCATTTAATTTCAAATCCCTCTCCTCAAAATGCTTATTTATACAGCGGCTATTCATTCAGTTTATGAGGTTTATTCCTATGCCATAAGACGGGAATTCAAGCTATGATGTTAGGATGATTAATAAATGCAAATCTAACTCAATATTCTATTAAAATTTACTCCAATGAAGAGTAGCAACACATGTCAACTTTCTGGAAGCCTTTGTCCTTCAATCCTCCAATTTCATGCATGCTCTAATAGAATTTGCTTTTTTACATTAGGGCAGAAAAATAATGGGGCTTATTTCTTAACCTGGACAGAGCTAAATAAGTCCAAAATGACTAGGCACTGTAAACCTCAAGTACAAAAAAAAAATCAATCCCTGAAGCAGAGGTAATGGTCTCTAGAGATGCTAACTCAAAAACATAAATTGAAAATGGAAGACCAAAAATTCAAAAGTGGTACCTACAAAGAATTTGTAAATAGTCGTTTTTAAGACAAAAGTCTTACTTTTACCTAACTTTTAGTAAAATGTTTACCTCAGGAAAGTAGTAAGTTAGTATACCTACTGAACTAACAATAGTTGCTAACCACTAAAAATTATATTCAAATTTAGAGCAATTATTTAATATTAGACAAAATTTACTTTCAGAGAGGATAATAATAACATCTAATTTAATTTCGTAAGAAGTATGAATCAATTTTACTAAAAGCAACAAACATGCACATACACATACATATGGATTACGTCTAAAAAGCAATCTAGTAAGAAGGTCAGAAAATTTTTCAAGGAAAACATTAAAAATTAATATTATTAGATTTAAGTTTTAAAAAGAATTCATGTACTGAAAACCTACACTCCACCTCCTCTCTTATGCCTGATCACAAGTTAGTGGGTGCTATATACTTTTACTTAATTTTGACCATCTTGCATTGTAAATGTTTGGCTGAAATACTTCAAAGATGCCTGGCTCTATGGCAAAAATGTAAATGTGCATTACCAAATTTATATGTACTACTGGAATTAAATGTCTCTCTCAAAAGTAACAAAGGAGAAAGGTTTTTTAAAGCATAAGTATATTTACTGCTATAAATATAATCCTAGCAAGGAATTAGGTTATTCATAAAGAAAAACTATCTACTGAATTGGATGTTCAAGAATAGTTAAGTGACATACATTCAGCTCCAACTTAAATGTTCATGACTGTCACAAAATGAGAACAAACCTATTTATTATGCATCCCCTAAACAACATTAACCCTGTTTTAATGTATTTTATGATATTAAGAGAGTTTAAAACAGTACTTGCTTTACTATTAACATGTTCATGACAAGTCTGAATTCAATGGACAATAAGTGTAAAATTTCAGTTTTTTCTTAGAAAATAAGCATGTTTTCCTTCTTAAATAAGTTTAAGAATAAGTTTAAAGTCCATGCACTATCTTCCATTTGTACCAGTTTCATCAAAAGATATGTTAGAAATCTAAAATCAGGCAAGGCTATTCTATTTTCAACAGCATAACATTATATATATATATATATATATGATAATTAGGACTTTATATGCTAAATAATATAATTAAAAATATTTAATCTGTACATTTACCAAATTAAGAAAAATATTAACTTTGGAATACTATGGATTTAGTACAAAAGTAAAGCTTGTTTTGTTTCTTTTGTTTCCCCATCTTGGGATAACTTCAAGTATTTCATGGCTTAGGGTTTCAAACAACAGCCACTATAGGCATACCTCCAAGATATTGCAGGTTCAGTTCCAGATCACAGCAATAAAGCAAACACCACAATAAAGCAAGTCATACAAACTTTTTCGTTTCCCAATGCATATAAGTTATGTTTACCCTATACTGTAGTCTATTAAGTATACAATAGCATTATGTCTAAAAAAAAAATGTACATCCCTTAACTAAAAAACACTTTGTTAAAAAATGTTAACCGTCACTGGAGCCTCCAGTAAGTCATCATCTTTTTGCAATACTAACATCAAAGATCACCAATCACAGATCACCAAAACAAATATAAGAATGAAAAAGTCTGTAATATTGCAAGAGTTCCAAAATGTGATGGAGATGTGAAGTGAGCAAATGCTGTTGGAAAAACAACACCCATAGACTTGTTTGATGCAGGATTACCACAAACCTTCCATTTGTAAAAACACAATAGAATAATAAAGCACAATAAAGCAAAGTTGTTAAGGGAACCACTGACAGAAACCGCCTGCCCTGGCCAGACACGACAGTAACCACTTGCTTGAGTTATCTTACAACAGGAGGTCCTGGTAAGGAACACAGAACTAACAAGCTACCACCAACCGCAAGAATTCGGGAAAGGTCAAAAGGAGAGGAGACACCAGTCCATATGTCCTACCAACCTCCCAGAATCCTTCTCGCTGGAATCCATCTTGGCTGAACAACGCGTGCACCACCAGGAAGAACCCTGAGTCAGAATGATTGGCCAGAGACGACCTGGAAACTAATCCCATCACCATAAAATCCCAAGACTGCGAGCCACGTGGTAGAGCAGTTCTCCTGGGTTCCCTTACCCTGCTGCTCTCCACATGGGCGCCCCTTCCCAATAAAGTCTCTTGCTTTGTCAGCACATGTGACTCCTCGGACAATTCCTTTCCGAGTGTTAGACAAGAGCCCACTCTCGGGCCCTGGAAGGGAAGGGGTCCCCCTTCCTGCAACACAATGAAACAAGATGTATGCCTGTACGTGTTCTCACCAATATAGGAATCAACATTTTATATTGAACAATAACTAAAAATCATTATCTCCTTTCAGTAAACAAAGGGAAAAAGAAATGAAGGCACTCTATTTTCTTCTGGGTAAACATGAAAAGCTAACATTTGTCACCACTATCTTATATTAAACAAAGATGTTCAATAACAGATTGTGTTGATACTCATCATATTAGGAATGAAAGGACAGTGAATAGATAAAAGGATGTGAATACATGTGTGACACAGAGAATATGTGAAAAGAAGAAAACATGAAGGAGAACATGCACCCTAGGTGCCTAAATTTATTAAAGTTTATGCACTGCTTTTCCCACAAAGTCCTAAAAATATTTAAAAAGTCAGAAAAGACAAATATTTATAAAAAATGAAATTTTCTATAAGGCAGGGATACCTTCCAAGACAGAAAAAGAGAGACTATATTTACCTTCCTACATTAGATAACTAGAAAACTAGAAAAAAAAAGTATGAAACAATGATTTTCAGACACTGAACACCATCTCAGGACAGAAATCATCAAGAGAAAAAAACAAAAGAAGTAAGCTCTATTGCCTGTAGAGTTACAAGGCTGAAACACAGGGAGGGGGTTAGGCGTTGGAACCCAACTGGAGCACAACAGTCTCACTGAGTTAAGGAAAAAGAGTTCAGAGTTGAAACACCAAGACAGCTAGAATTTGCAGGGCAAATGGAGAGAAGGAAAGCTGCAAAGAGCTCCAAAGATATGGAGAGAGATTCCCCTCAAGGTTTTAGCTCAGTAATGATCTGTGCATGCATGTGACAAAACTACTGAATACGAAGAAAAAGCCTCTGAAAAGGAGTAGTCAGAACAATCCCGAGCTCATGTTCCCATCAATGAGAGTAGGACCTCTTAACACACGGGGTACTGAATAGAGTTCAAAAGGTAATGAAAACCTCAGTAATGAAACCATATAAGCTTTAAACTAAAGTATGTTCTTGACCAGCACTAACAGAGCTTAAAACCAAGCCTCAAAAAGATCAAAAGAATTCTAAGTACCATAACTGTACCCCTAAACAAAGCCCAACAATATTTAAAACAATACAACAAAAACCACCATTAAATAATGTAAAATTAAATGTTTGGCATCCAATCAAAAACACTAGCCATGCAAAGAAGCAGGAAATACAACCCATAACAAGGTGAAATACAATAAATGGAAATAAACCAGCAATGATACAGATGATAGAATTAGTGGCTTAAAGAGGTATTCTAAACGTATTCCATACATTCAAGCAAATAAAGAAAACCATGAACATAATAACAGAAAGGCAAGGTATCGGGGCTTCCCTGGTGGCACAGTGGTTAAAAATCCGCCTGCCAATGCAGGGGACACAGGTTCCATCCCTGGTCTGGGAAGATCCCACGCGCCGCGGAGCAACTAAGCCTGTGCGCCGCAACTACTTAGCCTATGCTCTAAGAGCCCATGAGCCACAACTACTGAGCCCACGTGCCACAACTACTGAAGCCCGTGCACCTAGAGCCCATGCTCCGCAACAAGAGAAGCCACCGCAATAAGAAGCCCACGCACCGCAACGAAGAGTAGCCCCCGCTCGCCGCAACTAAAGAAAGCCCTGAGCGGCAACAAAGACCCAACTCAGCCAAAAATAAATAAATAAATAAATAAATTTTAAAATTTTTTATAAAAGAAAAAAAGAAATTCAAGGTATCAAATATATCTAAGTTGGCAGAAAGACGAATTTTTTTTTATGTGACAGAAAAGTTCTGTATCTTGCTTTTGGTGGTGGTGGTTATACGACTCTACACATGTGAAAAATACCACAGAATGATAAAAACATACAAAAAAGTGAATGCATGCAGAAAAGGGTAAAGTGAATTAATTTGCAGCCTAGTAAGTTATATTATACCGATTTCTGGTTTTGATAATGCACTACAGTTATGTAAGATGACATCACTGGAGGAAAATAGGTGATGGGCATATGGGACCTCCTTGCACTATTTTTGCATCCTATGAATTTATAATTATTTGAAAGTTAAAAGATTTTTTAAAGGCTCAAACTGATCTAGAGATAAAAATTCAATATCCCTAATTAAACATGCATTGGATAGGATTAATAGCAGATTAGATACTCCAAAAGAAAAGCTTAATGAATTGAAGACATAGCAATAAAAAAAATCCAAAATTAAACACTGTGAGAAAAGAGGCTAGAAAAAAAAAAGGAACCATGGGACAATGAACAGTGAGATATCATCACTAGGGACAGTGAACTGTTGGGCAATATCAAGCAGTCTAAAATTAATGTAATTAGTATCCCAGAAAGAGCAGGAGGACAGAAAAAAAAGGCCAAACTTTCCCTAAATTTGTTGAGAACTATAAACTCACAGATCCAATAATTTCAACAACCTCTAAGGAGAACAAAAAAACACACTTCATCATTTGACAGTCAAACTACTGAAAAACAGTGACAGAGAAATCATAAAGCAGCCAGAAGGAGAAAAAAGAATACACAGAGAAACAGAGATAGAAATGATGGCAAACTTGTCACCAAAAATAATGCAAATCAGGGGAGAGGTAATCAAGTTTTTTTCTGGCCGTGAGGGGTGTGGGATCTCAGTTCCCAGACCAGGAGGGATTGAACCCAGGCCATGGCAGTGAAAGCCCAGAATACTAACCTGTAGGCCATCAGGGAACTACCCTCAACATTTTTAAACTATAGAAAAAACATTAAAAAAACTATCAACCAAGAATTCTAAATCTAGCTAAAATATCTTTCAAAAATGAAAGCAAATACATTTGGAAGGGTTTGGCAGTTTTTTATAAAGTTAAACATAGACTGAACATACAACCCAGTAATTGTGCCCCTAGGTATTTACCAAAGTGTACTGAAAACTTATGCTCATACCAACACCTATATGTGAATGTTTATACCATGGAAGATGTTCTTCAATAGGTGAATGGATACATAAAACAATACATCTACACAACAGAATTCTATTCAACAATTAAAAAAAAAACCAAGCTATTAATTTATGCAACATGGATGAATCTTAAATGCACTTGCTAAGGCAAAGAATCCAGACCAGAAAGGCCATATAGTGTTTCCATTCATGACATTCTGGAAAGGCAAAACTATAGAGATAGAAAATAGATCAATGGTTGCCAGGGAACTGGAGGAGTGACTGACTACAAAGGGGACACACAGGGAACTTTTAAAGAGATTGAATTATTCTATATGGTACTGGAGTGGACACAGATGCTATGCATGTCCTGAAATCCATAGAACTTCACAACATGAAGAGTCAAGCTGAATGTATGCAAATCTTAAAAATCAACTAGGAGGTTAGAAATACAGAACTGGCAAAAAAAGTAACTGTATTACAAATGTATGACACAGCCACACTGAAGCGGGTATGGAAAATGGTGCTGGCCTAAATAACTTTGGAAGATGGTATTGTGACTGGTAACTGTAACAGAAAAAAAGAACTCTATATAAACACTGTGTTCTGGTTGGTAAAGTGATTCCTTACAAGGCTATGGATTAGTAATGCTGAAACAACTATACATGTCTACTGAAGATAAACAATAAGTAAAACAGATGGTGGTTGGTGGGAGCCAGATTTCCCACTTCAGGAAAGTTACAGGTAAGCAAGGAGGAAAGGTTAGAACGAACTATGTAGTACCTCTATTGGTATCAGTTTGTTCTCAACTACAAAACACTTTAAATATGGTAACCATTCAGATGATTAGAGAATGGATCATTTCACTGGTATGTTGTATGTTGCTTGAAAACAAAAATTTATAAAATGCTAGGTGATTAACATGTATGTCAAAATTATATTTTAAAAGACAGGCTTGATGAAGTAATATTTAAAAGATTTTTAAACAATGTAAACAAAGCTAATTTTTTAAAGCCTCCAAATTGTACTGAATATTTGCAAATAACTAAGTCAAAAAACTTTATCTCTTATCTTTTTAACAGACTGGTAACAGAATTAAATTTCAAGAACCCAAAGTAATTCATGTAACACATGTATCACTAGTGTCTACTCATGCAATAACTTCTCTCAAATTCAAGATACTTTTAGAATAAAGTTACTGAATATACCAGTATAAATGATAAAAGAATAAACATTTTACACCTTCTTTTCTGTGTTGAAAACCCGTGAAATAGATTTAGTCATGCTATCAGCTTAAAATCCGACAAAAAGCCAGTAAGAGGGAAAATATAAACCAAATCTTAATTAATATAAGATAAGCAGGCTTATTCATCCTAGGTGTTTCCCTAAATCAGAGGCTAATAAAAATTCAGCACGTAATATTATCTAAATAAATGCTAACTGAACCCCAATTTTTCTTTCAAAAAAAGATTTCTCAAAATACGAAATCAATTGAATAAAATTTCTAGAAAATACTTAATTGGAGAGAAAAAATAGTTAACTTTATTCTCCAAATTCTATTAAATTTTGGATGTCATCATCATACAAAAATATACACCTTGAATGGAACAATAACCAGAAAACCTGAATTCTAGTTAGTATTAGCCTGATCAGTTTCTCCTCTCTGGCTTCAGTTTCTCAATCTGTAAAATAAAGTGATCAATTTAGATGAATTTTTTAACGTGTGCAGTTCCAAAATTTTATATTTTAAATGTTCTGTGTCAAAGTAATCCATTTAGGAAAGTGGACAATTACAGTTGATTTTTTTCCATGTTTTCTTTTTTCCTCCCACTTTATTGCTCAATAGTACTTTACAACAGGGCCCAAATATTTTGGAGGTTGGGAATGGTATCTAAATAAAAGATTTTAGGGACTTCCCTGGTGGTCCAGTGGTTAAGACTTCGCCTTCCAATGCAGGGCGTGCAGGTTCCATCCCTGGTCAGGGAGCTAAGATCCCACATGCCTCGCGGCCAAAAAACCAAACATAGAACAGAAACAATATTGTAACAAATTCAATAAAGACTTTAAAAAAAAACAAAAAATGGTCCACATCAAAAAAAAAAAAAAAAAAAAAAGATTTTAATTTGGTAGTCTTTACCAAACTCAACTTTAAGCTACAATGTGAATTTGGTCAGGTTAAGAGAGTTGAACCCGTTGGGCAGGTTTTATTTTCTGATATAGAGGACATTATATTCCAGGTTGGCTATTAATTAAAACACACTACCAGATGTGACCAATTTCACTGGAGCTCAATAAAAGCTGAAGTAAATGCACTTAGCATTATCTTTAAAATCTTAGGGTTTCTCAAATTCCAGAACTATGTTAAGCAACATTTTCTTGTTAGTAGGTAGGCTGTAGTTACAAATATTTTATGAACTATTTTCTGAACTAATTTTTGGTTCGATCACATAGATAAATGTTTTCAAAATTCTGAGTTGATGACTTGTGTTACATATAAGAAACGTGGGCAGACAAAATAAAAATAAACAAAACTCAGGAATTTCTGTTTTATACCAAACTCAGTCTGGGAAAAATGCCACATCAACTAAATATAGTTTTTCTGAATGTTTTAATAATACATGTTTCAAGAGTCTATGATTAACATGTAAAATGAAAAGTTGCCTATATTTACAAAGGAAAACAAATAAAAATAAATCAACACTATTCTTTTGAAATCAATTTACTCTCTGGTTGTCATAATTTAATGTTTTGTAACTTAATTTTGTGTGTCTTCTATTCTCTGTACTGGTAGCGTTCCTGATGCACTATTTCTTACATATCTGTGTAGTTCTGTCACATGTATTTCAAGGAGGCTTCTAGGTCCCTGACGCATGGAATTTACTGAGTGATAGACAGTAGATCTATCTGTCTAAAAGGCCCAGCATCTCGAGACAGAAATTTTCTACTACCAAGTCTAAAAAGTTCCAAATAAAATGAAATACAAGAGTCCTACTGAACATAAATGACAAGAGTTCAATAATTTCTGAACCACAGGCTTTCAAAAGTTAAAAGCTCCTAATTTGTTTTAGGCTTAAATGAAATTAGGGTCCAAAATTAAGATAATTAGGGGGTCCTCCTAGCCTTCCTGCGGCCTGAAACTTACATATGTGTTTATACAAGTTGCTTAAACTCTGTGTGATTCACAGAAGACTCTGTGTGTTACTTCTTATTAAGATAGTAATATCTACAAAAAGTAATATTAAAATAGTAATATCAAATAAGTTTGTGAAATTTACAATACATAAAACCTCATTTAAGTAAACAGTTGTTTGAATTAATTAGAGCAGACTACCAGATGTGAACAATCTGAACGTGTAAATGGCCAAACTATTAATATTAATACTTACTAATTTTCTGCAAGTTTAGAGCTAAAGAAAGTATTAAAATTAATGAAATGTTTTTGAAACTTTCATTACAATTAGATAAAAGTCCACAAAGGTTTCCAAGGATTGAAGTAATTATTGCCAAAGCAGTCCCTCTAAAATAAGACCAAGTAATATTAGTCTCAGGACTTCCCTGGTGGTCCAGTGGTTAAGACTCCGCGCTTCCAATGCAGGGGGCACAGGTTCAATCCCTGGTGGGAGAACTAAAATCCCACATGTCACGCGGCGCAGCCAAAAAATTAAAAAAAAAAAAAAAAAAAAAAAATAGTCTCACACTCTATTAGAAGGGACATACTGGTTCTATTACTTCAACAAAGGAACTTGTGTAAGTTATAATCTGTAAGTCGAATTCCTTAAAATATATAACAGCTCCTTTCTTACTCTCCTCGTAAAATGGCTATAAGTTCATTAAATATTGTTATTTTACATCAGCAATTGAATATGGCACATGGAACCAGAAATCTGAAAACTTTAATGCTAACAATTTTTATAGGTAATACATACACATTTTTTCTCATAATTTATATAAGTTGTTCATTCTGATAGGGTAATATTAAAAACTGACTAGTTCATATCAACTATTTAGACTTAATTATTAAATTCATGACAACTGATTAAGCTCACCAAACTACCTCATTAAAAATTCGCTCTTAACATAAATCTAATAAGTCAGTTATATATTAAAATAAATTTTTAAGATCGCAAAACTAATTTTTTCCAGTTTTCATAAGAGTATTAAAATAAAGCTTAAGGACTTCCCTGGTGGTGCAGTGGTTAAGAATCCGCCTGCCAATGCAGGGGACATGGGTTCGAGCCCTGGTCCGGGAAGATCCCACATGCCGCGAAGCAACTAAGCCCATGCACCACAACTACTGAGCCTGCACTCTAGAGCCCGCAAGCCACAACTACTGAGCCCATGTGCCACAACTACTGAAGCCCAAGTGCCTAGAGCCTATGCTCCACAACAAGAGAAGCCACCGCAATGAGAAGCCTGCACACCGCAACGAAGACCCAACGCGGCCAAAAATAAATAAATTAAATTAAAAAATAAAGCTTAAGTAAAAAGCAGAAAAGAATAATTACACTCCTCCATTTAAAGAAGATAACATAGTGAACACTAACTAAGTAGACATTCTCCCAACTCCTCAAAGTTTATTTTTTGTAAAACACAAAGGGGCAACTACTGGTACACTGTTTCTGGAGTGAAAGTCAAGGGAATAGCCACAGATGCTCTGCAAAGCACTGATGCATGACTGTCTAGGGCACTAACACAGAGAGGAAGAGACAATAGGCATATTTATAGAGGATAGAAATAGGCTAAAGGATTTACACTATTTTTAATCACAGGATGCACATCAGAATCACCGAAGGTTTTTTTTTAAGAAATATTAATGTCCCCTCCCTTGCCCCTACTTTAATTAATTTGTCAGGGATGGAACCTGGTCAGCAGGTGCTTTTTAAAGTGCTCCAGGTGATTCGAATGTACAGCCAAGGTTAAGGCTGTCGGGTTAAGACTTTATAAGAAAGTGAAATTCAAAAATGTTTTCATCTCAGTGTAAGTACTAAGCAAAAAGAAACATTATATAAGTTGAAGGTGGGGCTTCCCTGGTGGTGCAGTGGTTGAGAATCTGCCTGCCAATGCAGGGGACACGGGTTCGAGCTCTGGTCTGGGAAGATCCCACATGCCGCGGAGCAACTGGGCCCGTGAGCCACAACTACTGAGCCTGCGCGTCTGGAGCCCATGCTCTGCAACAAGAGAGGCCGCGACAGTGAGAGGCCCACGCACCGCGATGAAGAGTGGCTCCCGCTTGCCACAACTAGAGAAAGCCCTCGCACAGAAACGAAGATCCAACACAGCCAAAAATAAATAAATAAATAAATAAATAAATAAACAAATAAATTTATAAATTGAAGGTAGTATATAAGAGACTGTACAGTTCCTATGCATGCCAATGCACCCTTTCCTTGCCTCTTACTCACTCTACCTCTGAGAAATAATGCTGGGCCTTAAACATTAATTTTTACACTGTTTTTTAAGCACAAGATTTCTTTTGTTGAAATACATACATTGTAAGTGCAGAAGCAGATAATCAGAAGAAGCAGATTACAGTAAAACTTCTTTATTACAAGAAATTTCTAATAAAAAAAGTTCCTCTAATATATTCAATACTTAGGTTTTAAAAATATGTCCACTATCTTAACATTTCTTCCTAGAAATGTAATATTAACTATCATTTGCCAAGCATTAGGCACTTTGCACTAAATACTTTATGCATAATTTCTTTCAACCCTCAAAATAATTCTATAAGGTAGATATTACTGTCCCTTTTTTACAGATGAGAAAACAAACTCTAACAATAAGGAAATAACACAAGGTCAAGAGGTAGTTAACTAAGCTGGAAGTAACAGGGCCAGAATTTGAGCTCACGTTCACTTAACTTGAATTCAATCTTTACATACATATATGTATATGTATATATACATATACACATGCACACACATATATCTCATACCAATTATGGTTTCATGAAGAAAATGTGATACATATATTTCTTCATGAAACCGTAACTGGTATATCATATAAATATCATAGATATATCATATACATATATCATACCAATTATGGTTTCAAAAAAAATGAAATCATTTCTGGAAATTCCAGCTGTCAAATAATACGTCTATTCAGAAGTCTCACTATTCTTCTATAAGAAGGAAATCAGCAATGGGGTGACAAGTAAAAGACATTAATCAGCTGGAGATTCAAAGTTCAGAAAGACCCCTAACAGGAAATAAAGTACCCACAATATCCTTTCACACTGAGCTTTAGACCCTAAGCAGAGAAAAAACAGGCACTGTGTCACAAGGCAAACAGCTAAATTGTTTTGTTAAAGTTTTAAGGCTACCAGATTACTATCGTCAACCGAGGTCTCTGTGTCTATCTCAGTCACAGAAATGAATAAATTCAATGTACCTTATCTTTATACAATTCTCTAAGAAGGAAGCTTCAAAATTCCTTAAAGAAGTCCAGTTTCTACATCCTTCTGAATTTTTGCAAATGTTTTCTACTTTTTAAATGGTCTCTCTACAGCAGACACTCCTGGTTGACTCCCTAACAGTTCAGTCCTTCTCCCTGTGACTGCCATAGTTGTTCAGTGGTTCAAGCTTTCCCACATGACTTAAGAGGAAATGTTGATTGATTTAAGTAAATATGATAATGCTACCCAACCACCCCCATGCCCCTGTCAGTAAATGATTTGTGTAAGGGCATTTGAACCAACTCTGGCCAGTGAGATACTAGGAGAAAGAGGAGAGGAGAAATCTGATTGTAGGATTTTAGGAAAGGAGAGAGAGACAGCCCCCTTTGTTCCCCTAGATGTTGTTATATCAGACTATCACATTTAGAACTACCTACCATAGCCATCTTTCAACCGCAAGAGAGCTAGCTTGGGGAATTCCCTAGCGGTCCAGTAGTTAGGACTCTGCGCTCTCACTGCCAAGGGCCCAGGGTTCAATCCCTGGTCAGGGAACTAAGATCCCACAAGCCCCACGTGTGGCCAAAACAAACAAACTAAACCTGTGGAGAGTTAGCTTAAGGAGAATCTCACGCTCTAATAATGGCAGAACAGAAAGATGAAAAGAATTTGGCTCTGGCCTTAATCACTTAGCTGTTGCATTAACCAACACACAAATGACCATTCCTCCAGAGACACGAGAAAAAAAATTTTAGTCAGTTGAACCAAAAGCTTCCTAAACCTTTAGGCTTATCCACACCTAATCCTTTAGTAATTTTTAAACCATTTTATGTAAAGTCTTTCCAAGGCATCTACCTTACTTTTCCAAAGCATATACAAGCAGCTTAAAACAATAGTTCTTTCTATACTCATATTTCATTAGCTTAGATCATACTTAAACTAAAAATTGTATTAACACTGGCATAAAAACAGCTGATTCTTAGGCATATACCTAGCCTAGTAGGGGGAAAGGTACACGAGTAAGCTAGAGTAGTTCACTAGCTTAAGTGCTCAGAATACTCTGAACTACAGGAATTGAAAGCAATGGTTTAAGAGCATGTCAGTTCAGTGGAGGCTTGTTAAGGACATACATCACCAACACATCTCTGCATATGACAGATTCTGTATATAACAAACATATATTCTTCCTCTATGGGAGGTGGGGGGTGGGGTGGGGAGGAAGTTAAAAAGTCCTACAAAAAAGCCTAGGACATATGTTTCCAGGAGAGAAGATTAGAGTAAACCTAGAGTCAAAGAAGTAGGAGTATGAGTCTACTTAGTCTCAACTCCGGCCAGGTAGCACTGTAGTAAGAGAACACAGAAACTATAAAGAACATTTACAACCTTTAGTTGTTTTACTGCTAATGAATTAAGAATAATGACAAAACCCCACAATTCAAAAATTTCAGGCAATACAGACAAAATGCACTATTTGCTTAATATGCGTAACAGCCAAGTTCCATTTTATCATACATCCTATTAAGAATATCTATAGCAGTGTGCCATTGATAAGGGATATTTGTATTCCCTTTTAAGAAATACTAGCTAAACAAATTATTTCAAGTAGAAATTTACCAGACATTCTGGAACAATTATTCAGTATTAAAACAGCCAAATATCCTTGATACTAATAATCATATTCTTTTCTAACTTCCAAAATTATTTAAGGAGCTTTACTATATCCCAGGTAGTAAATAAAGACTCAATTAGAAATGCCCATAAGAAACAAAGAACAAGAGAATTTATTTCTGTAATAAAAACTCCATTTGTACAGACCCTGGGGTCAGAAACCATGTTTCCAAATTATTCTCCACAGAGTTATAAAGCAATGAATAACACAAAGTTACAGTAACATTCACATCTTTAATAGTAATATTCATTCATTGAGAAATGTATTTAATATTTATTAAGCACAATTTACGTTTACCTAACACACAGTACACACTAAATTAACTGTCTTTGCAGACTAGGACTTCCCTGGGGGCGCAGTGGTTAAGAATCCGCCTGCCAATGCAGGGGACGCGGGTTCGAGCCCTGGTCCCGGAAGATCCCACATGCCACGGAGCAACTAAGCCTGTGTGCCACAACTACTGAGCCTGTGCTCTAGAGCCCGCGAGCCACAACTACTGAAGCACGTGCACCTAGAGCCTGTGCTCCGCAACAAGAGAAGCTACTGCAATGAGAAGCCTGCGCACCGCAACGAAGAGTAGTCCCCACTCTCCGCAACTAGAGAAAGCCCACGCACAGCAACGGAGACCCAACGCAGCCAAAAATAAATAAATAAATTTATAAAAAAAGAAAATGTCTTGCCAGACTGATAAGAGCAGGAGTTTTTAACCTGGGTTCTAAAAATATTCAGTTTGTTGGGAATTCCCTGGCAGTCCAGTGGTTAGGACTCGGCACTTTCACTGCCGTGGCCCAGCTTCAATCTCTGGTGGGAGAACTAAGATCCTGCAAGCCATGCGGTGCAGCCAAAAAAAATAAAAATAAAAAATTCAGAGTTTGTTGATCGAACGCAGAGGGTATGAATTTGGATGGAAAAAAGTTACATTTTTATTCTACTAACCTCTAATTGAAATTTAGTATATCTTTAATTAAAAATGTAAGTAATACAGGGGGGTGGTGGTGGTGGGATGAATTGGGAGGTTGGGATTGACATATATACACTAAGATGTATGAAATAGATAACTAACAAGAACCTGCTGTATAAAAAATAAATAAAATAAAATTCAAACATTCAAAGAAAACAAAAAAAAAGTGATAATCACCAAAAAGACCACAAATAAAGGATATGGAGAAAAGGGAAACCTTGTACTCTGTTGGTGGGAACGTAAATTGGACAGCCACTGTGGAAAACCGTATGGAGGTTCCTCAGAAAACTAAAAATAGAACTACCAATGATCCAGCAATTCCATTTCTGGGTATTTATCTGAAGAAAATAAAAACACTAATTTGAATAGATACACACACACCCTTGTTTATAGCAGCATTACTTACAATAGCCAAGATAAGGAAGCAACCAAAGTGTCCATCAACAGATGAATGGATAAAGTAGAAGTGGTGCACACGCGCGCACACACACACACACACACACACACACACACTAGAATACTACTCAGCCATAAAAAAGGATGAAATGTTGCCACTGGCAACAACATGAAAAATGAACCTGGAGGATATTATGCTTAGTGAAATAAGTCAGACAGAGAAAGACAAATGCTATATGTTATCACTTATTGTGGAATCCAAAAATAAAACAAAGGAATGAATATAACAAAACAGAAACAGACAGAGAAGAAACTAGTGGTTACCATGTAATTCTATGGGGAGAGGGAAGAGGAGAGAACAAGAAAAGGATAGGGAATTAAAAGGTACAAACTAGTAGGTATAAAATAAATAAGCTACAAGGATATATTGTACAGCATAGGGAATATAACCAATATTTTAGAGTATCTTTAAATGAAGTATAATCTATAAAAACTTGGAATCACTGTTGTACAACTGAAACTAATATATTATAAATCAACTATACCCCAATTTAAAGAAGTGTTAAAAAAAAAAGTAAGCAACAAGCCACAGTGGTATTAACCGCACCTGTGATTTTGTTACCATTAGAAACTACAGATATTTTCAAAACACTTCAGTTGCTTCAAATCTCAAATTTTCATTTATGTTCATTACTAGCCTAAAAATTACTATACACCACTGGACATTGTTGATATGCACATTACTGAATTTATTTATTTGATATTTTAAAAACCATATTCTAATATAACTTGTGTCCTCATAAGCACGTATATTTAATTTTGAACACCTAAAATATTGAAAAAGGGTCGACATGTGTCACCAGAGAGCCAAAGGGGTTCATGGCCCAAAAAAGGATAAGAACACCTGGGTCAGAATTTCAGGGCAAGAAGAATAAGGTTGTTTGCAGAGGATAACAGAAAGCACAGCAAATTAAGGAAAAGAAAAAGCCTCACAGCATATTCAGTTGAAACTTCTTGTTTTAAAGATAAAGAAATTGTGGTCTGGTGGGAGTGTTGAAGGTCACACACACAGCTAAATTAGTGACAGAGCCAGAGAAAACAGAATCCAGGTTTTCTGGCTCAGGATCCAAGGCTAAATGAACTTTGATGTGACTTGGCTATAACAAAGCAAGACAGGGCAAAGACAACTCTGCACAAGACACAATTCTTTGCACTGAATGCATAGAAATAGCCCAAGTACCTGAATATTCCAAATGTTATTAAAATGTATTGTTTCTCCCACTTTTCCTGAAACATGTACTTCTTGGTCTATTTTCCCACTTTATAGAGAGACAGGGTAAAGTGAAATTTTTACTTCCCTCCTGATCTATGATAAGTACAACAGCATAAGCACAACAGTAGATATCGAATAACAGCTAGTATCAATATCAAGGAAACAACAGAAAGCAGAGACTGTGGCAAACTGGAGAGTCTGTGAACCACCTAAAGAAGGTAGCTGCTACTATTCAACTCTAGCTAAATGCTATCAAGAAAAGAACCGTCAACTCAGAATTCTAGATGGAACAAAAGTATCCTTCAAAAAATAAAGGTGAAATAAATACATTCTCAGATGAAAGAAAACTAAGATAAATCATCATGAGCCAACCTGCTCTAAAAACAGGAAGTTTTTCTGGACAAAGGTAAATAATGAAGCTTAGAATTTCCTGAATGAAAAACAACAAAAATGGCAAATATGTGGGAACGTATACTAGACCAGGAAACGGCAAACTTTTCTGTAAAGGGCCAGCCTGATGATAAATACTTGAGGCTTTGCAGGCCCAAAAGTCCCTGTTGTGATTAATCAATTCTGCACTTACAGCACAAGAGAACCCACAGACAATACATAAACTAAGAGCTGTGGCTGTATTCCAATAAAATTTTATTTATAAAAGCAGGTGGCACGCTGTATTTAGCCGATATCATAGTTTGCCAATCCCTATTCTTTTCTTAAATTATTTAAAATATGTGTGATAATTTAAAGGAAAATTTACATCACTGTCTGAAGGGGTATATGAACCATGTAGACATAATATGACAATTACAGCATAGATGATGTGAGGAACGGGAACTACATGGTGACAAGATTATAAACTCTAATAACTGTAGTGTGTTGAGTTGTGTACCAATAAAGATATATTCAGTTTCTAACCCCTGGTATCTCTGAATGTAACAATATTTGGAAATAAAGTCTTTGCAGATGAGGTCAAATTAAGAGGAGGTAATACTCAATTTGCGTGGGCCCAAATCTAATGACTAGTATATCTTTCTAAGAAAAAAGGAGGACTTCCCTGGTGGCGCAGTGGTTAAGAATCCGCCTGCCAATGCTGGGGACACAGGTTTGAGCCCTGGTCCGGGAAGATCCCACATGCCGCGGAGCAACTAAGCCCGTGCGCCACAACTACTGAGCCTGTAGTCTACAGCCTGCGAGCCACAACTACTGAGCCCGTGCGCCACAACTACTGAAGCCCACACGCCTAGAGCCCATGCTCTGCAACAGGAGAAGCCACCACAATGAGAAGCCTGCACACCACAACGAAGAGTAGCCCCTGCTCGCCGCAACTAGAGAAAGCCCGCATGCAGCAATGAAGACCCAACGCAGCCAAAAAATAAATAAATTTATTTAAAAAAAAAAAAAAAGAAAAAAGGAAATAGAGACATAGAGACATACACAGAGGAAAGATAACCAAGTGAAAATGAAGGCAGAAATAGAAGTGATGCAGCTGTAAGCCAAGGAACATCAAGGACTGCTGACAACAACCAGAAGGCAGAAAAAGCAATAAAGGATTCTTCCCCAGAGCCTTGAAAAGAAGCATGGCCCAGCTGGTACCTTGATTTCAGACTTCTAACCTCCAAAACTAAGACAGAACATGAATAGTCTTAAATCTGCTAAAAAAATTGAATTCACACAGTTATCCTCCAGGTCAAGATAGTTTCACCAGTGAATTCTTCCAAACATTTCTAAAGAAGAAATAGTGCCAATGTGACACAATGTCTTTCAGAAAACAGATGGGAGGGATTATTTCGTAAGTCACTTTTATGAAGTTAACATTACATTGATACCAAAACCAAAGACAATACAAGAAAAAAAGTCTTAAAGACCAATATTCCTCATTTTTTGCAAAAATCCTCAACAAAATATTAGCAAATCAAATTCAACAAAATACCCAAAGATTAATAAATGACAAATGAATAAACCTTATTCTGGGAATATATTTGCTCTCCCTTCTTTTCTCAGTTTCTTTAAATAAGATAAATTCATATGAAATAATAACAACATATTGTTGGGTTTATAAAATATTCAGCTGCAATATGTACAACAATAACAGCACAAAAAAGAGAGAAGAGGGAATAGAGCTATATAGGAATAAAATTTCTGTATCTCACTGGAATTAAATTAGTACATCTGAAGTAAATCCTAATAAGAAGAATACAGTAAGCCCTAGTGCAACAACAAAAAATAATATAAAAGAATATAGTGTAAATAACATTAAAGGAACTAAAATGTTATAGTAGAAAATCACCACTTGATGCAAAAGAAAGCAGTAAAGCAGGAACAAAACAATAAGCAAGACATGAAAACATACAGAAAATATAGCAATATGGCAGACATATATTCCACTACATCAATACCAATATTAAATGTATCAATGAATGATTAAAGAATCCAATCAAAATGCAGAGTGTCAGACTGCAAAAATAAAAATAACACAACTTAAATGTCCATCAACAGATGAGCGGATACACGATGTGGTGTATATACATACATACATATATATGGGTGTGTGTGTATATATATTCCCACATATATATAAGAATATACATATATATGAATATTACTCAGCCATAAAAAAGAATGAAATAATGCCATTTGCAGCAACATGGATGGACCCAGAGATTATCATACTAAGTGAAGTAAGCCAGACAGAAAAAGACAAATATCATGATATCACTTATATGTGGAATCTAAAAAAATGATACAAATAAACTTACTTACAAAACAGAAATAGACTCACAGACATAGAAAACAAACTTACCCTTTGATTACCAAAGGGGAAGGGGGGGATAAATTAGGAGTTTGGGATTAACAGATATACCCTACAAAAAAATAAAATAGATAAATAAGGACCTACTATATAGCACAGGGAACTATATTCAGTATCTTGTAATAACCTATAATGGAATAGAATCTGAAAAACAATATATAAACACACACACACACACACACACACACCCCCCCACCTGAATCACTTTGCTGTATAACAGAAATTAATACATTGTAAATCAACTCTACTTCAATTAAAATAATAATAAATTAAGAAATACTTTATTGCTAAAAAATGCTAACCATCATCAGAGCCTTCAGCAAGTCATAATCTTTTTGCAACAGTAACATCAAAGATCACTGATCACAGACAGAATAATAATGAAAAGGTTTAAAATATTGCAAGAATTAACAAAATGTGACACAGAGACACCAAGTGAGCAAATGCTGTTGGAAAAACTGGCACCAACAGATTTGCTCGACGCAGAGTTGCAACAAACCTTCAATTTGTAAAAAAACAAAATATCTTCGAAGCACAATAAAAAAAGGTATGCCTGTATTGGTTGTTTCCCCTCATGATCACGTGGCTGACTGGGAGCTTGTGGCTTGCTGCTGCTGCTGCCCAGCATCACTAGAGAGTTTCCTACCATATATCGCTAGCCTGGGAAAAGATCAAAATTCAAAATTGTAAGTACAGTTTCTACTTAATGCATATCAGTTTTGTACCACTGTAAAGTTGAAAATTCAAGTCAAACAATCATAAGTTGGGGACCGTCTGTAATAGATTTTATAATAGTTTAATAAAAGAGTTCAGCAAGTTTGCAGAGTACAAAACAAATATGCAAAAATCAACTGCATTTCTATATACTAACAATGAACAATCTGAAGATGAAATTAAGAAAACAATTCCAGTTATGAAGCATCAAAGAAAATGAAATACTTGGGAATGCATTTAACAAAAGAACTACAAAATTTATCTTCTGAAAACTATAAAACATTGTTGAAAAGCCTAAAGATCAACTATATAAATGGAAAAGACAGTACAAAGACCAGAATACATAGATGGCAATACTCCCCAAACTGATCTACTGACTCAAAACAATCTGGCTTCTTTGAAGAAACTGACAAGTTATTCCAAAAATTCAAGGGACTCAGACTAATAAAAACAATCTTGAAAAAGAACACAGTTGAAGGATTCATTCTTCCAGACTTGGAAATAGATATAGCAACAAAAAAAGTATTCAAAGTCTAGAAATAAACGCTGACATTTTATGGTCATTTCATTTTAGACAGAATGCCAAGATAATTCCATGGGTGAAAGTATAGTCTTTTCAACAAATGGTGCTGGGACAACTTAATACCCACATGCAGAAGAATCAAGCCTGACCCCCTTTCTCACATCACATACAAAAATTAATTCACATGGGCTGTAAACATAAATGCATGAGCTAAAACTGTAACACTCTTAGAAAACAGAGGGATAAATCTTCGTGACCCTAGGTTCTTCAACATGACGGCATGAGTAACAACAAGATAATATGCTGGATTTCATCAAAATTAAAAACTTTTGTGATGAAAATATACCATTAAAAAAGTAAAAATAAAACCCAGAGAATGGAAGAAAATATTTGAAAATTACATATTCTAGTTAGGAATCTGTACCTAGAGTATACAAGGAACTCTTACAACTGGTTGATAAAAAGACAAACTAGTTTAAAACTAGTTTAAAACTAGACAAAGGATCTGGATCCGAATAGACATTTTTCCAAAGAAGATAACACATATTTGTAGCCAAATATGTACACAAAAAAATGTTCATGTCATTAACCACCAGGGTAATGTAAATCAGGTATCTACAACATACACAGGAGGATGACAACAATAAAAATGACAAATAATAACAAGCATTAGCCAGGATTTGGAGAAACTGAAACTCTCACATACTGCTGGTGGAAATAAAAATGGTACAGCTGCTTTGGATAACACTCTGGCAGTTGAAGAGGTTAAACACAGTATCATCATTTGACCAAACAATTCTACTATGTATGCAACCAAGAGAAATGAAAACATACACAAAATGAAAATCTACACAAAAACTTATACACAATATTCATAACACCATTATTCATAATAGTCAAAAAGTAGAAACAACAGAAATGTCCATCAACTGATAAATGAATAAATGGGATATATCCATACTGTGGCATATTCTTCAGCAATAAAAGGATTAAGATATTGCTAAATGCTTCAACATGTATGATCTTTGAAAACATTATGCCAAGTGAAAGAAGCCAGTCTCAAAAGACCATGTATTCCACTTACATGAAATGTGTAGGATAGGGAAGTGCGTAGAGACAGAAAGTAGATCTGTGGTTGCCTGAAGCTGGGCGGAGGTGGGAGTTGAAAGAAAAGGGGAGGGCCTGCTAAAGGGTATAAGAGTTCTTCCTGAGGTGAGAAAAATGTTCTAAAATTAACTGCGGTGGTGGTTGCAAAGCTCTGTGAAAATACTAAAAACCACTGAACTGCACATCTTAGATGGGTGAGTTAAAACGTGGTATGTGAATTATAACTTAATAAAGCTGTTAACACTTTAAGACTGCAAATCAGGCAAGGATGTCCCAGGCAGTACAATTATTCAAGAAAGAGAAATGAACAAACAAAAAAACATAGATTGGAAAAACAGAAAAAATAAATCTTCCCTATCTGCAGATGGTACGGACTGCCTGAGTAAAATATGCTAAACAATCTACAAAAAAACTCCTAGAACTACTATGTAAGTTTTACAAGGTCAAAAGCAAGATCAAGATATGAACAAAATCCTCCTTCTGTATGCTAGTAATAGCTAGTACAGCTCCAAATAGTTTCCTCAAAATTACACTCAGGCATAGATATGAGATACATAGTTATAAATCTAACAAAACATGTGCAAGTTCTGTATGCTGAAAACAACGAAACACTGATGAGGTAAAAGACATACTATGTCTAAGAATTGGAAAGCAATATAATTAAGATGTCAACTCTCTTCTAATTGATCTATAGATCAATTAAATACAATGCCAATCAAAATCCCAACAGGATTTTTTTTAATAGATAAACAGATTTCCATTAGTCATTAGGGAAATCCAAATAAAAACCACAATGAGATCAAACACACAAGAATGGCTGCATTCACGAAAATAGACAAGTATTAGAGAGGACATGGAAAAACTAGATCCTTCATACATCGCTGGTGGGATGTAACATTGCTCTAGGTGCTGGAGATACAGTCAAGATACTAAGTAAAAATAAGACAGGATAGATACCTGCTCTCATGGAATTTTCATGTAGCTAGCAAATAATGAACAGAAATGATATTTTATAGTGATAAATGTTAAGCCAGACAGAGAGTATTGTGATATTGCAAAAGGTATACTGGATAAAAGTAATAGGAATTACTTTCTGAGACTACAATTGATAAGTCGTCATCAAAAGGATGAGGTGGGTGGGTGTGGGGGTGGGGGTGTGTGTGTGTATGTATAAAAAGGCTCACCTGTTCAATAAGGACTCAAAAGTATTTTCTCCTATTTATCATCTTATTAAATAAAATGGTTTTTCTCTCTTTATTAAACACATGTAACTAACCAAGGGATTTTAATCTACAGAAAATGACCACTATTACCATAAACTGATATACTGTTTACGAAAAGCCAAGAACACTAATTTTAATTAGGTTTGATTTTTGAAATACTGAAATAACGAACACACTCCTATCTTCATTGATTCCCTTGGGGTATAAAGCACTCAGGATTAAGAACCAAAAACCTAAATGAAGATATTTCTAGTCTATCGGAATGCCTAAAAACTGAATACTAGTTTTTAAGAATCTTAACTCATTTTTTTCTATCTTCAAAGGCACAATTTATTATCTGTCCCACTTTAATTACCACGTATAACCCCACTTAATTTCCACTTTCTACT
Source organism: Eubalaena glacialis (assembly GCF_028564815.1). Taxonomy (NCBI): domain Eukaryota; kingdom Metazoa; phylum Chordata; class Mammalia; order Artiodactyla; family Balaenidae; genus Eubalaena; species Eubalaena glacialis. The sequence goes on from NC_083726.1 coordinate 48,202,310, forward strand.
TGTTCTATTAACTTTTCTTCTACATTACACATTGTCAGACTGAACCGTCCTTCTTCCTGTTTTCATCTAATAACTTTTTCCTACTGATTGTGCAGTTAAACAGTTATCAATATTTGGTTTAAACAGTTATCAATAAGACAACAAATCAATTAGACTTATCCTGTAAAAACGGTTCTAAAAAATGTGACATATTGGCAAACTAAAATTTTGTAGTGAAAAAACCACCAAAAGATATCCTTCAAAATTTGGTGTCCTTATTCTCAATTTTCTACATACCATATACAAGCAGCAAAACCTACTATTATTCCCCTAACATTTTAATTTGTTCTTTCCAAGCCTAATTTGATACAAGCACAATCAATGTTTATGGTCAAAATATAAAATTTAATAACCTTTTAGTTATTTAGATAAGTTTAAAACTATCTTCTGGCCACAAGCACACACTACCGATTTAATTTGCTAAAATCCACATTAACTCTCCTCAGTTCCAAGGCCAAATAAAAATATTACTGCACTCAACAAACATACAGTGGATTTAAAATCATCATCATCATCATCATCATCATCAATCTCAAAAGTCCACAAAAGTGAGGTGGAAAAGTATGTCCTAGAAAAGTATCTGCTACCTAGTAGGCATTAATTAAAATTTGCTGAATGAATAAACGGTATGTGAAAAGCACCTACTACAAAACGTAACTGAAAAAAACGTTAGCTTCCTGGTTGCTTACTCCCCACTAGCATATTACTCTTTGAAATAATTATCCACCAATAATGAAGAGTTGATATTATTGGTCTTTTTCCCCCTTCTTTATATTTTACTAAGCCTTCCAAGCTGTTAAAAAATTTTATGACTTATTATTTTTATTAGAATTTTAATTAGCAGAAATTTTGTGACCTAAAGCAGCGGTCCCCAACCTTTCTGGCACCAGCGACCGGTTTGTGGAAGATAATTTTCCCACGGACTGGCGGGGGGTGGGGGTGGGGGGTGGGGCGGGGAGATGGTTTGGGCAGTAATACGAGCCATGGGGAATGGCAGATGAAGCTTCGCTCACTCACCTGTCGCTCACCTCCTGCTGTGCGGCCTGGTTCCTAACAGGCAGAGGACCAGTACCAGTATGCAGCACAGGGGTTGGGAACCCCAGACCTAAAGTAAACTAATCAAGACCTTAATCACTTTCATTAGATGAAACTTTTAGTAAGCATAAACATGTGTTTCTTCAAACTACTAATGAATACTAATAAAAAATACAAAACTGCAACTACATGGGTAGGCACAATTTTGTTAAGTAGGTAAAAAGCAGATGCTAGACACCACCGCCCAAAAAACACCATTGAATTACACTCCCATTTTTACAAGAGCCTAGTATGTTTGCTTTACATACAATGTTTATATACAACACCTTTAATACTTCAACAATATTCAAAGTTAAGTATAATTACCTCCAATTTAGAAAAAAGGAAACTAAGCTTCAGAAAGGTTAAGTAACTTGCCTATATGTATAGGATGGTAGAACAAGGACAAGGTTTCATGTCAAGGTCATTTAGCTCTAAACCTTGTACATTTTTTACTATTAAATCACACCTTCACATAATCGATACACAAATTTAAGTCTAGCAACACACACAATCTGGAAGAGGATTTAGCATCCTCATGATAGAGGAAGAAATGCAGCTAAACTGTGGAGGGAGGGATACTCACTGTACCAAATACGCATTCATTCAACCAACATGTTTTTAGGCCCAGTTAGAACAGCACAACAAAAAACTATCCAAAAGAAATGAGTGATTGATACATGAAACAACCCTGAGGAAGCAAAAATATTACGTTGAGCAAAAGATGTCAGGCACAAAAGAATGCATACTGTACAATTCCATTTGTTCAAACCTCTAAAAAAATTCTAATCTACAGTGATAGAAAGCAAATCAGAGGTTTGCCTGTGGCTACAAATGAAGACTGCCTGCAATAAGAACTCTGGGTGTGATGGGAATGTTTCTATCTGGATTGTGGTGATGGTTACACAGGTACATAAATTTGTCAAAACTCTTGTTAAAAAACCTTAAATGGCTGTCTTGTATTATATGTAAACTTCCTTGACAAAGTTGATTTAAAAATAAAAATGGTAAGAAAAAACCTTGAAAAAAAGAAAAAGAAAGGCATTAGTTCCTATAGATATCAAAATGAAAATGGGTCCTGCCCTGAGAAAGCAAAATCTTAATAGGAGATACATGTAAATATATTTTAAATCTTCCTAAAATATTTAAGTAGCATATTAATGTGCTTAAAAAAAAATCTTAGTATAATAAACATTTGACAGAAATGAGTAATAGTCATACTAGCAGCATTAGCTTCCTTGTTCTTAACTGCCCTGTCCTCTTACTACAAGATTTAATTCAGCCAACTAAAGTTTCCTTACTAAGTTACAGTTTTTCTGCAAGGAATTTAAATCATATATGAATCTTCAAATGTTATATATTTTTGTAATCTACTAATTGCATTACACTTGCTTCCCAATTTAAGAGCTAGTTCTATAGATATAAGAAATGCTTTTTAAATAAACATAGAAGCCACACTTAGCATAATTCAGAGTCATAGATAAATACGGAACTTCTGGTATTCCAAAAGAAACAGCACAGTGATTTTCAAAATACAGACTCCAACAGTGGGCCATGAAATCAACTGAGTCAAAACTACCATGTTTAAAACATGCTATATAATAGAAAACATCTGAATGCATCTTGCAGTAAGGAAACTGCTTTCTGAGGTTTGTTGTTTTTTTTTTCTTTCAGTCACACACGTGTGCATCAACACTCAACCTGAATCCACACTATGGATCCTGGTTTAAGGGGGAAAAAAAAAAGTGAATGCCTCCAGAAATATGCTAGAGCAAGAAGAACAACAGTGTAAAGAAAAGTCATAAGCTTTGAAGTCAAAGACCTAAGTTTTTATCTTAATTCTGCCACTCATTAGCTATATGAACTTGGAGAAGTTAATTATAGGCTGTCCTACAGAACCTTTATTTCATCAACTGTAAAATGAGAAGCATTCAACAAACTTTGCATAATAACTGTGAAGAGTATATGTAAGATCATTTTACATAAAGTAAAAGCCAAAGACCTTATGATGGCTTTACAAAATCTTTCCTAACTTACCTCTAGTCCCTACCTTTTCTTCACCCATCTACCATTCTCCTCCTTTCCCACCACACTCCAGCCACATAGACTTCCTGCAATTTTTCAATCATAAGACATCAAATCATAAAACATCCTCTCCCAGGGCATTTGCTCTTGTTTTTGTCCCTTCCTGGAACCCCTTTCTCCTGAATATGCACAGGATTGCTCCCTCACCACAGGCTCACTCCATCACTTTCTAGGGGAGGACTTCCATGACCAATTTAAATCTGAATCCCATACATACATCATACTCCTTTGGACTCTTTCTCTCCATACCCTTACCGCCATCTGCCAAACCATGTTTTATTATTTTGTACACTATAATTCCCTTAGAACAGTGCCTGACACATAACAGGAGTTAAACATTTGTCAAATGAATGAATAAATAACACACAAAGTATCTAATAAAGTACCTAAATCTTACTTTGCATACCCTCCACTAGCAAACCACTTACTCTTTTCAAATTCATCCATGGATATCAAACTGAAGCCCTCCAGACAGCATAAGCTTAAGAAAATAGTAAAAATATAATCTGATTTTTGCATTAACATAACATCTTAGCTACATTTTTAGTGTTGCTACAGTATATTAGATAAAAATCTCCTTTAACTTTCACATTGTTACTTTAACCTGTTTAAACCACTTTGTGGTCAATTCTGGTACAGTACCACTATATGTTTGCTAACTTCATTTATTCGTGTAATATTAATTATTAGTTACTTTTTCCCACAGGATGCTTAGGAAGGGACCACCGACAGGATTATAATTATTTTACTCTTATTCTTATTCTTATTCTTACTGACAATAAAGAATATGAACAGAAAACAGGTAAAACACAAATTACACAAAAAGATTCACTCTTCAGAAAAACAAAACAATTCAACTTTTTTTAAATTATAAGCTTACACCTTCAAAATTTAGGACATTTTTTTTTTACACAACTATACTATACTCAGTTTCACTGACAATAAAGTAAAAAAGATAATTCACACATAGCTGGTGAGAATGTAAACTGGCACAGCCTTGCTGTAAGGCAAGTAAATATTAAAAGCTTTGGAAAATAACTTTTCATACATTCAACAAATATTTGTCAGGCCCTATATGAGGCTTCAAATACACATTAGTAAATAAAACTGACTTGATCCCTTCTCATGCTCTAGTGGTGGAATAAGAGACAAACTGTTAAATAATGATTAATTGTAATAGATGCTACAGGAGGAGGGGTCTACTTAAGAAAGAGCAGTTGAGGAAAGCCTCTCTAAGAAGTATCCTTTATGCTACAGGCTGAGCTAAACACTGTGCATATACTGTCATTCACTCCTAACAATCCTGAGATAAATATCATTATTATACCTATTTTACAGGAGAGGACACTAAAGCTTGAAAAGTAATTTGACTAAGGACACAGCATTACATAATAAGCATTGAAAGTACCTCTAATACTTTAAAATAATAATTATACTTAACAGAAATGTTTTCTAAAGAAATAACCAGGGCTTCCCTGGTGGCGCAGTGGCTGAGAGTCTGCCTGCCAATGCAGGGGACACGGGTTCGAGCCCTGGTCTGGGAGGATCCCACATGCCGCGGAGCGACTGGGCCCGTGAGCCACAATTGCTGAGCCTGCGCGTCTGGAGCCTGTGCTCCGCAACAAGAGAGGCTGCGATAGTGAGAGGCCCGCGCACCGCGATGAAGAGTGGCCCCCCACTTGCCGCAACTAGAGAAAGCCCTCGCACAGAAACGAGGACCCAACACAGCCATAAATAAATAAATAAATAAATAAATAAATAAAAATGTTTAAAAAAAAAAAAAGAAATAACCAAATATATAAACAAAAATTCAGGTACAAAACTGTTCATCACAGTTCTCCTTCTATAAGTGGAAAATCAAAATAAAATTAAATGTTCAATAATAAGGAATCATTAGGTCAGTTATGCTCTGGCCATTAAGAATCATGTTTTGGGTAAATATTAAATGACACTGGAAAATGCTTACGATGTAAATTTTAAAAAAACAGAGATGATAAATCAGTAAGTATAGCCCAATTTCCCTATTACAAAAATGAAAAGAGTGGTTGTCTGTGGATGTTTTATCTCTTCTATATTTTTAAATAAATTTACTTATTTTATTTTTGGCCGTGTTGGGTCATCATTGCTGCGCGCGGGCTTTCTCTAGTTGCGGCGAGTGGGGGCTACTCTTCATTGCAGTGCACGGGCTTCGCATTTCAGTGGCTTCTCTTGTTGCGGAGCACAGGCTCTAGGCGCGCGGGCTTCAGTAGCTGTGGCACAAGGGCTTAGTTGCTCTGGGGCATGTGGGATCTTCCTGGACCAGGGCTCGAACCCGTGTCCCCTGCATTGGCAGGCAGATTCTTAACCACTGTGCCAACAGGGAAATCCCTCCTCTTATTTTATACTTCTCTTAATTTTCCAAATTTTCCACATTCATTTTTGTTACTTTAATAATCAGGAAGAAAAACCAAAAGAGACTGGAGTGCTTTTAAACATACACACACACACACACACACACACACACACACACAAACAGTGGAAACAACAAATAATGTTTGCCCAGGTTAACAGTCTTCTAGTTTGCAGGACTGCAAGTCGTTTTTATTTTCTTCTTTTCCTCATCTTTATTTTCCACTTTTTCTGTAATAAGTATATGCCATTATTACCACTTTTTTTTAACCACAGGCTCCTTCAGCACATAACCTCACATTTGCTTCAGCCACTCAATAACAGTATTACTTCCTTGGTATGCTGCAATAATATATACCTGTATTCAAGAATCCAAAACTACAAAATAGGCAAGTTATAAGAAAATCATTTCTGGGACTTCCCTGGTGGTGCAGTGGTTAAGAATCCGCCTGCCAATGCAGGGAACACGGGTTTGAGCCCTGGTCCAGGAAGATCCCACATGCCCCGGAGCAACTAAGCCCATGTGCCACAACTACTGAGCCCGCGAGCCACAACTACTGAAGCCTGTGCGCCTAGAGCCCGTGCTCCACAAGAGAAGCCAAGGCAATGAGAAGTCCGCGCACCACAACGAAGAGTAAGCCCCCACTCGCCGCAACTAGAGAAAGCCTGCGCACAGCAACAAAGACCCAATGCAGCCAAAAATAAATAAATAAATTTATATTAAAAAAAAGAACATCATTTCTATTACAAGAGTCTTCCCTTTAAAAAATTCAAATCTCCATACATTAATTTGAATAATGTTAGAAATCAAAGGAACGTTAACTGTCCTTTTTCTGTGCCAACTGATAAATCAGAAATAAACACTATTTCTGAAATACTGTTATAACTGACAGTCTAATTTTGCAAAAGCAAAAATACGTATCTTTACCATGTCTTGGGATTTTGGCATGTACATTATTTGCCCAAAGCTGGCACATACAATAAAAATAAAATCTATTTAACCATGTAGTTCAGGATGTAGACTATTCTGAAGAATGAATTCTCTAATGACTTCTAGTTAATTGCAGCAAATTAAGTAAAAAGCCTTTGGCTTTGTAAACTTTTCTAAAATGTGCTAATAAATCATCTTCTTAGAATAATAAACATAGTGGACATAAATCAATATCTGATGCCTGAGCATACTGCTGTACCTGACAATCATTATTAAAACCACCAAAAATTATAAAGGGGCGTATCTTGATCAGGATCTGAAGATATGGAGGAATTTATTTTATAAGTTTTATATGTAAGTTTTAGATAGGAGTAAGTTGTCTTTGCTCCATTTAAAATTATTTGCCTTAGATATATGAAAAAATGGAGGAGCAACCTGAGAATTGGGGGCGGCAAGTTTCCAGTTTCTAGAGTTTTAGTATATGTTTTTAGAAGGAAAACATATTTTACTTGAAAGCAACTTTTTAAAATAACAGTACGAGATTAAATAATCACAATCAGCAGAACTCACAGGCACATACCATCACTAACTAGATTTTTAGAAGGGTGACATGAAAAGCAATGCCTTTCCCTTCAATACACAATCATTTTCCAAATTCATTACTCTGTGATTCACTTTCCTTACTTTGCTACTGCAGCTACTTAGTACTATTCTACTTTCCTTATATGGTATTTATTTTAATGCTTCAAAAGGCTCAGACCCAAAAGATCTTTAAAATTATTCATACACATTAAATAATGCAAAGAATATACAACAGTTTCAAACTACTGCACTGACTTCTCAATGCTCTAATTATAAATTACAAATGAATTTCATTTGTAGGGGAAAAAAGGCATGCATGATGTTCACAAAAATATGTTTGGCTAACAATAATAAGGAGAAAGAACACAGGTTACAAAAACGAGGAATAAACCAGAATATTCAAAATCTTTCACCCTTAATGAAGAGGGAATGAAGACAAGGTAGACCTCCTTATATACACTTGCACAGAAAGTATCAGGAGTTCATCATGCAAAAAAACATGCAAGTATTAACTGGCCTACTCTGAGACATAGCAGAATCATTTTTTCCCGCACTCTTCCACGCTCCCCACTCCAATAGCCAAATATTTAATTAAATAAAAATGAAGGGCAAACCACATGAATGCAGCAGTACCACAAGGTAAACTGAATGAGTGAATGAATAAATGAACCACACAACTTAAGAAACTACTAGTTTCATTACAACCACTAATAATCAGTACTCATTACCATAATACTTTCACATGCTTTACAGTTAGCCAAACATTTTTGCTTTCAATATCTCAGTTCTCATCAGCAACATTAGGACGTATAAATGACTAAAAAGCTGAAGTTCTCCAATACTAATCTGCCCAGGCACATAGCTAATAAATTCATGGAGCCCAGACTAAAACCCATCTTCTGAATTCAAGTGTGGTAGTCTTTCCAAAATAATATATTATCCCTCCATTAAAAATGAGCACATGCTCAAAGGTAAATAAGTGACCTTTCTCAACTTCCAAAAAGTAAATCATAGGTGCTATATTAAGTATTTCCTCTGAACTTCCTCCAGAATTCTGAAATATTTACTCTGTATAAAGGAAAAGAGGAACCAACATTGCTAAGAACCTATTGTCAGGTGTTTTGCACTGTATTTAGTCCTCTAAATAAGCCTAAGAGAAGATATTTTATTAATTTTAAGGAAATGGAAACTAAGGCACAGAGAAGTAACTTGCTATAGATAACCTAACATAACTCAGGCTGTAAGTGGCAGACACAGTCCGAGTGCTAAATCAATGCTCTCCCCATTAGATTTATCCCATTTAACAAAGGAATTATTAAGTGCCTATTATGTGCCATACACCATGCCAAATGCTTCAGATAGAGCAATGCTAAAATGTATCTATGTTACCCAAAATATTACACATAATACTTAACACAACACCATCTAAACAAAATTCCTCGTAGGAAAAACATGTCTAGACTGTAAGAACAAAACTGCACTCTTCTTGTTCACATTTATAAATTTGATACAAAAAAAAGGATAGTGTACTCTATGAAATAAATTGTGGCTAATTCTCATTTGCCTCAGAAGCTCATATTTAAGTGGCAAGTCCCACTCCAAAAACAAAAGCAAAAAACAAACAAAAACACCCGCAAGAGCCTTTATTCCTAATATCAACCTTATGAGGTAAATACAGTTACTTATCCACATTTTTCGAGTGAGAAAACTGAAGTTTAGAGAGGATTAAGTCACACAGCTAATTAAAAGCATAACTGGTGATTCCAATTCAGGCTGGTTAGTACCAGAGACTTTAACAAAATCATGTAAAATTCCAGCAAAATAGAACTCTCTTTAATAGGAAATAGTTATAATGAGCTCCATTTTATTCAGTCAAAAATGAACTAAACAATTAGGCAACTTGGGCAGCTCCAAGTCATCACGTAGAATCATTAACTTTTGCTATGAAAAAGTGGTATATAATGCATAGTATCAAAGTAGTAATTTGCTCAAACAGCATTCTTAGGGAATCAATTCTTTTTATTTAAAAACATTCATTTGGGCTCTTTTTTTTTCAATGTCAGAATAAATAACGCTAGCAACCTAAAATAAAGGCACAGCTGTTATGTGCAGTATTTTGAAGAACACACACACCTCAGCATTGCAAAATATGCACTGCTAGCAATATATTACAGGTATAAGCTCCTATGAATGATTATATTGCTAATTTAGATTTTTTTGGTATTACTCTAATTTACTGAAGTAATGTTAAATCTCATGCCTGCAAATAATGTCAAATAACAACATTCAAACTCTGCCTGCCCTAAAACTTACATAACAAATTCCATCCATTAATATGAAACTTTTCATTATGGGCATTGGTTTCTATGTATAACAAGTTCTCTGGAAGATAATAAACTACAGAATTTCAAAGTTCTTAATAATTAAAAAATCCTGCCAACATGAATACAGAATAACTCTATAATTTGTCTAACAGAGAGAAAAAAAAAACTTTAGAAATACACTAAAGCATCAAGCTTGTAAATTTAATCATAAATCGTCGGTGGAATCTAAAATTTCCTCCTGAAGCACAAATCTTGATTTTCACTCACATTGTCAAAAATAAATTGGTTAATTATTCCTCATCATGTAAAAAAAAAGTCTCTCACACTATGGCAAATTCATTCCCTCAGTCAACTTCTCATGAGGTTGCAGAACTGCATCAAGAACGATAGGAGATTACTGTGCCATTCTCTAAATCCAGCCTAGTCTTCCAAACTTTTTGTATTTGCAATGCTGATTCCGTATCCTCCCCTACCTAAGTGAACTCCAAATCACCCTTCAGAACCCAGTTCAAACATCACTGACCTGAAACCAACTCTTTAAACTCCCTCAAACAAGGTTGTTCTACTCTAGCATGTACCCATAACATGCACCACAAAAAGTGAACTTCAAGAATTATTCACTGCATCTCTAACAGTGTATGGCACATAGTAATATTTATTGAACTGTACAAGGAAATCTAAGTAAACATGAAAATCATTACTGATTAATTTCTTAGAAAAATCTATCTAAAATATTGCAAAAACAAAATCTTTTAGAGGTTTTGATAATTCTATGCAAACACAAAGAAAGTTTTAAGTTTACTCTCCTTTATAATTTTCCACTAATACAGATACCCCCCCCAACCTGATCCAGAAAACATCATGGCCTCTTAAATGAAAAATAATTCCTCCTCCCTATAGTTCTTCATAAAATGTATTATAAATTACTGGGTCCATCATAACATTTTCAGCAGTTGAAAGACACAGATTTACATCTTAATCATCTCTTTTTCTTTTTCCCTTTAGAGTTTACCCCTATTTATGCAGAAAGCACTAAGTAACTACTGATGAAATTCCTGTTTTCATCAAACATGAAAAACTTCACTCCATCTCAGGGTCTTCTATTCTTTCTGCCTGGAAAAACATTGACCCAGATTTTTGCATGGCTTTCTCCTTTCTCAGTTTCTGCTCAAAAGCCACCTCCAGAGAGGTCTTGCCCTCATCACCCTACTTAAATAGTCTCCTCCTTCCATCCCTAACCAATTGCTGTACCCGTATCCCCCTTTATTTTCTTCATCACAGTTGCCACCCTCTGAAAATTGTGTCTACTTGTTTATTATCCGTCTCCCCCTCTAAGACATTAGCTCCATGAAGGCGGAAGCTTGTCTTGTTCACCATCATATATACCCAGCACTTACAGCAATGTCTAGAAGAAAATAAACACTCAAATTATTAAAGGATTTAGTTGAAAGTGTCTACTGAAAAACAAGCAAGTTCTATGAACTTTGCATCTGCAGAGAGAAGAAAAAGTCTTCACTTTCAAACTATGCTCTGAAACATCTTAATAGCAGTCAGAGGTCAAATTCCCTGAAGCACTGGACTATATATAATTGTTTTATACATACATATCTATTTTAGATGTGTGATTCACAATCATACATAACACAAAAGTGCATCATATATCAAATTTAAAATTTGGAGATTGCTATCTCTTCCATCAGGTTAAATAGTTTTGCTATAGACCTCAAAGTTTAGCCTGACATGTCTATGAATATATGTACTATTTCTCTTAAGTGTGCATAGATTAGAAAGTTTCTATAGCTCTGAATTTTTTCTAATCTAAGGCCAGACATGCTCACTCACATAAATTTATAAAAACGACACCCCAAAAGCACTATTCCATGCACTACTAAATCAAGACAAAGTTAGCACATGACCTCAAAATATAACTGTGTAATAAGTAAATGTGTAAAATGTAGTATCTGTAATATAATATTATTACTTACTCTCACTATAACACAGGATTATTACTAAAAGTTTTGGTGTTCTTGATGAATATGTTTATCATTTTTAAAAATGTGAGCAGCTGTTGCATTCTCCCAGAAAGTCAAGCTTGAAACACAAATTTCCTAATACTTCTCTTTCAAATTTCTATATTAATTTAATTAAATGATCCTGAATCTGCAGGATGATCAATTAAAAACAAAAACAAACCTTCTACTTACATCTACTTAATGTGATAAATCAGGATTTTCCCTATAGAGTAGCATTAAATTAAGTGAGAAAGACACTAGATGCTGAGTCCAATCTAAGGATAAAATGGCCTTTAAAATTCCCATTTACTAATTTTCACACTAATCAAAACAGTTTGATTGTTCTATCTTTATGTTAATGTTAAAATTTAACCTTATTTAAAACTTAACATCAAAATGACAGCCACATAAAATTATGATGGTGTAATATGGAAGTGCTCTGCAGGCTGTAAAGCACTTTTTAGGTACGTGTTAAGTAGTAAAATTAAGTCAAAAGGAATGAGGTCCTTTGAATGGCATGGTAAACTTACTGAATATTATTATTTTACCAATCTATGAAAGACTCTTTTACAAAGAGAAAATTAAGTACAAAATTTGCATGAAGAATAAGCATCGTAATTTACAATGTAAAAAGTAACACAAAAACACATTCCTGCCAGATATGACACAAAACCAAATGTTCCCCTCGGAAACACATTGTATTACATAATCTGTCATTACATTTTGTCCAGATGCTGATACAAGATGGAGTAATGTTTCAACATCCAAATATATAAATGGAAAAATGGTATATCAGTAAGTTTGAAAAAATGCAAGTGTACTCATTGTTACCTAAAGTGCCAGAACACAAAATTTCCTCCTGCTTATTTTATCATTCCTTGGCAAAGTAAATATGTACTGTACGTGCATTCTCATCTACTTTCACATAAGGAGAGACCTTTCAATCCACTAAAAGCAGAGAAAAAAGGGATGTTCCCAGTACTAGAACAAACTCTCTTTTAAGATAATATACTCTCTGTATCTTCAGTAGCTTTTAGTCATTAAAAAGTCAATAAAAAAAAAAAGTCAATGAAAAATACGTAGGCAAATGAGACATTTCTAAGATCTTAAGTCAAATGTTTAGCATCTTGGGACTTCCCTGGTGGCGAAGTGGTTAAGAATCCGCCTGCCAATGCAGGGGACATGGGTTCGATCCCTGGTCCGGGAAGATCCCACATGCCACGGAGCAACTAAGCCCTTAGTGCCACAGCTACTGAGCCTGCGCTCTAGAGCCCGCGAGCCACAACTACTGAAGCCTGCGCACCTAGAGCCCATGCTCCACAACAAAGAGAAGCAAAGGCAAAGAGAACAAATAGAAGCTGGAGCACTGCAACGAAGAGTAGCCCGCCCCCCCCGCCCCCCACCCCGCTGCAAATACAGCAGCAACGAAGATCCAACGCAGCCATAAATAAGTAAATAAATTCATTTAAAAAAAATGTTAGCATCTCCACTAAATGCAATTCTGTAAGTCATTTACTGTTTTGATTTCTATAGTTCAAAAAAGGGACACAAAACTGGTGCACAATCTCTTATTCAAACCCTTAAAGGCCACGTATTTCCCAGAATTGAAATTTGTCAGATTTTAGAAAGTTAAGATAGCATATATATTATGTATGACCTAACACCTCCCAGGGTGGCCTAGACAGCACTTGCCATCAAATACATTAATATTTCTGCATCAAAACAGAAAATCAGGTTAACACAGATAGACCATGATTAGGCTACCAATTTCAGTTGGAATTTGCCTTCACACTTGCTTTTTTAAAAAGTCAGTTTTTAGAGCTTTTGGAAATTTGGACAGCCAATAAAAACACATTAAATCATCTCAGCCAGTTTTCATAAGGAGAATGGTATTCAAAAACTAGAGAACTCCTACTTTGTACTAGGTACTAGGTCAGGCACTGGGAGTAAAAAGGTGGCGGCCAAGGGGGAGGACATAGAATCTAATGTCAAAAAGCCCAAACCTAATAGAAGCTCACGGTTAAGCAACTGTAAATATATTATGGGGTAAACACAAAGTATCTCCTTCAACCAATGACCTTAGCCATACAAAATACAGCAAGAAATACAGACCTAAACACTGCCAGAAACACTTTGTTACTTACATCCTTCCCTCAGTCCTGTACTCACTCCACACACATTTTTCTAAGAAGCTGGTTATCTAGTTTCCCATAGGTAATTAAGAAGCAGAACTGTAAGAAATGATTCAAGGAAGTAAAGGAATGCAGGATGCCCTTCTTCCCATACCCTTTTCCAATCTGTTGTTTCCGACCAGTGGATTGGGAAACAACACATGACAGCACTGTCAAATGACAATTTGGCGCCAGTTCAGTTTACTGCATATTTATTGATAACCTAAGTATTACGCAGTTAGAAGGTACCAGAAATGTAAATATAAATAAGACAAAGCCCTACCTCTCAGGTGCTTACAATCCAGTGGAGGTTAAGGTGGACGGTTGGGGATGGACAGTAAATTACAATACCATGTGACACATTCAATAATAGAAATTTGAACAATAAAAGCAGTACAGCAGAAGGATTTGGGAAATCAGGAAAGGTTTCTTTAAGAAAGTGACACCAGAGTAGTTTTGAACGATAAGAAATTTGTCAAACAACAGAGAAGTGATACTAAAAATACCACCACCATCCCCTAAAAATACCACCACCATCCCCTCCAAGCCCCGCATAAAAACATATGCATGAAAGCAAAAAAAGGGAAAACTTTCAGGGTAAGTGGCAGGTATGTCCAAAATATCTAGCTATATCTAAATAGACTCAGGTCCCTGGTGTAAACATATACAAAATATTAAAGTGTGTCCAGAAAAGGAAAATTATGTTTTTTTCCTCTTAGATAATTCATTTTGCATTTCATGATTATATAAGCTATGTGGCCTTACCAAAAAAAAACATTGTAAACCATTTTATTAATGCATAATGTAGCATACCCCCAAGTGATAATACCAAGAGATTATTATCTGTATTTCAGAGAACAAGATATCAGAAAAAAAATATTAGGAATTCTTTTTTCCAAGTCATTTCTAATAGTATAGACAAAGTAAATAAATAAACAAGCCATATCAGCATGACTTGTCATGAGAGGAGTTTTAAGAGTTTAAAAAAGGATGTCAAACAGAAAAACTAAAGCAACAAGAACAAAAAAAATATATATATAGTATTTAAGTTGAAGAAGGAAAAGTTCAACGCACAAAACCAAGGTAAAAATTACAAAATAATTTTAAAACCTTAAAACCCTAGTGTTCATTCTATTTGTTTTCGAAGGTAGACGTTCTACAACAGACACCAATTTTAGTATAGATCTTTCCAAAAATACCTAGTAAGTCACAATGAAATTCAACTCCTCTAAGTATTATGGGTAGAAATCATCCATAGCAAGGAAGAACAATCACATGTATCATCAACCAGAATGATTCCTGTCACAGCACTAGATCCTTTGATATCAATATTGTGATACCAATATTGCATGTAATTCTATTCAAACATTACAGTGCAACTCAGATTAACTCTGCCTCTAAAACTGCCCTACCTGGTACCTTGGTTTCTTTGGCTTCTTTGTGCTACAAAATCCACTAGAAGTCTAGGTAACAAAATCTTGTTAAGTAGTATCTTTTCTGAAGATTGTATCACTGTTTGCATAAATTGTCCTCAAATGCCTATTAAGCAAGCACATGGAAAGTTTGCCTTTAAATATGTAATCATCACAAATGAACTTCCTACAGTTAAAAATGTTGACAATTAAAAAATACTGTTTAACACTGCTTTTTAAAGAGCAAAGAACAGTTAACTTATTTTTACCAATCTAGTAATGTCTAGTCATTATTTCATATTTAGATGTGAAGCATACCTTTTCTTTATTTTTCTGTATTATTAGAAAATCTTATGAAGCATATTTGTGAGTAAAAAGGGTAAAACTATAACTTCCCACGGGTTGCAAAAAATTCTGTAAAGGTCTTTCAAAATACAAATACTTTTAATACCAGTATCTGCTGAAGAGATAAGAACCAAAACAACTGGGTTAGAAGAAGCACTTCTAATGAAATCTACTCATAAATCTAAATATTTATTTACTTTTGAACAAAGAAAATTTTCAGATAACTAACTGTGAAGTACCTATGAAAAATCAAAAAGTAAATTAAATATCCAAGGTTATTAAGTAAAAACACAGGTAACTAGTTCTCTTGGGGAGGAATATCATTCTGAGGTTTATTTTCCAAGATCAAGTAGTACTTTGAAATGGAAGGGAATATAAATCACTCACTCATGCATTTTGTCTTCATTTTTCTGCCATATAAATTTACTTTAAAACTAAAGTATTGTAGAAACTAAAAATCTTTAAAAGGTTGTATTTCTTGCTTGGTTAAATGTACAGGCAATTCTAATTCCCCAAGAGTATCAGATTAGGCTACAGATATCGCTATACAGTATACTTAGAATAAAAGGGTTCTGCCAACAAATGATGCTTACATTAATTAGAACGCCAAAAAATGTGAAAGTTTCTCAATTCCTATCTAAAATACAATACAAAGTAATCACAGAAGTCACTGCAATTCAAGCCCTCAGGGGAAAAAAATGAGAGTAAAGAACCTTTTTAAAATTAAATGAGGATCTTACAAAGTCAAGAAAGAAGTGGAGAACTTTTGTCTTTTTTTTACATGTACTTTGTATTTTTCCTTTAGATTTAATATTACAAGAGAACTACAAACTGAAGCGGAGTTCAACATACAAAGTTAACTAAAGATCTTGGTCCATTAAGAAGTATTTCAATGAAAAGAGATCTGAATGTACACATCAAACCACCTTAACGTAGCCATTTAGCCATTTCAGTCCACTGTGATTCTTAAGCAACCCTTTAAATCTGGGATAAAGTTATCTTCCAAAATTGCAAAAGAGATGTCTTCACTGGCGTTTGGGAAATAACTTGTCAAATATACCAAGTATTCCCAAACAACAACATATACCCGGTATGTAAAGAGATATTTTCAAATTTCTAAGCCCCACCCCCTACTTTATTACTTCCACTTATGTTGTTTTAAGAGGCAAATAACGCTGCACTTACGATTCTAGAGGTCTAGAAATTCCTAAAATCAAGCATGACAGAAAATCTGTTCAACTTTGAACTCTAAATTCAAGCATGGCCTCCCTCGTGAACAGATTCTAACTAGGTACTTCCTACCATTTCGCCAACAATCTAAGGGTTGATATCACTGTACTTAATTATTAGAAACCGTCCAGAAGATTAAGAAAGGAGTAGGATTCTTTGACCAAGAGTTTTGAAACAAAATGTGTTGCATTCGGTCTTCTGGATGTTGAAAAGTGAAGCCATCTCCTAGGATTCGAAGGAAGCTGATGTTTAGGTTCCTTCCAAGAGTGTGGTACCCGTATGTAAGACTTTTGTAGTTGTAATATCATACCCACAGTGCCTGGAATAAATGCAAATTCTAAGACCTTGGAAATGTTCTCATAAAAGGAAAAAACTCGTATTCGCTAAGGCCCATAGTTACCAAGAGTTAGAGGCTGTCTCTCCTAGACGGACCACAGAGCCTAAACTAAGAACTAGGAGCGCCTCTTTTAACCCCAGTCACTTGTTCCGCGAAACTTTTAAGTTAGACCCAAGACAGCAAAAGGTGGAGAGGCCCCGGCGGAAGTAGAAACCTAGGTCTTGCAACTTCACAGACTGAGGCGCCTCGGGTTCCTCCGCCGCCCTAGGATTCTCCGGACTCAGTCTCTACCAGACCACGGAAGCTTCACCCTCCGGGTACGCAAGCAGAGGAAGCATCCCAGTTGCACTCTTTCTCTTTCACCACCCATAGCCTTCGGTACCCAAGGGCCTGGCAGCTCCTGAGGCCCGTTAGCCAGTCCAGTGTCCCCCACCTTTTACATGTACATACACAGAAACACACATAAGTTGCAGATGATGTGCGTGTACTGAGAAAATGTGAAGAGCCAGAGACCGCGGCAGCTGCCAGGAAGGCGGCAGCGCTGTCTAAAGCGGGCCCGGGGTCCTTGGCCACCGCCGCTGCCACCTTCTCTTCTTCCCCAGGAAGCAGCGCGGCGGTGGCTCCTCCGCGCTGGAGAGAGCCCGGGGGAAAGGAGTCTGAGGGAAGCCCCAGCGCCAGCTGAAGGGACCGGGCCTAGGATCCAGAACTGCCGCTGCAGCGACCCGACTACAGCGACGCTTTACGTCCCGTCCACCACCCTCCCCATACACACCCCCTCCCTCCCTCCACCGCCACCACCCCCCCTCCCCGCCCGCTCTGCTCTCCCTCTCTCGATTGGAGCCGAGACAAAAGCAACGGGAAGCGGCGGGCCGGGACGCTGCCCGCGGACCCCGGGCGCGACCGGCCCGGCCCCGAGGCATTCCCCCGCCTTGCGGGGGCCCCGAATCCGCCGCCCCCGCCGCGCGCCCCACTGCCAGACTTCCGAAAATTTGCCAAAAACTCACCGCATGAATTTTCTTGTCCCGCGGATCCAAGATGGCGACGTATCCACCGCGGAGGCTGCTGGGAGCAAGACCTTTACCCTCTGACCCCCGCCGTGACCCCCGTCGTTCCGACTTCCCTCGAGGCGGCGGCGGAAGGTGGGAGCGGCGATTGCCGACGGGACAGAGTTGGGGGTGGGTAGACCGCTTCCCGCGCGTTCGAGGGGGGTTGGGGAGGAGCGCTTCACTCCCTCACCTTCCTCCCCGCGGCCTCCACCGTCTCTCTCACCGACTCGCGGGGAGGCTCGTAGCTTCTCCGCAGTCGTTACAGGGAGCAGGGCCTCTGCGGCCGCTACGGCTCCCCTGGGGCCGGGTTGCTTCGCAAGGACCACGGGCCCTAGGTCCGAGGAGGACCGCGGGCTCCAGGGGCGGGGAATGGTGAGGTGGCGTCGGTCCGCCCTCCCCGGGGACGCGGAACGTGTTTGTGTTTGTGTTTGTGTCGGACACCCCGCCCCCCTCCACGTCCGCCTCGTCCCGGCCCCACCTCGCTCCCGCCACCTGAAACTGATCTGATCGCTGTCCCCTTTTCTTCCCTCAGCCCCCGAAACCTCCGGTGCTTGTTCACGCACTTCCAGGGACCGGCAGCACGTCACCATCAACTCTTGAGAAGTGAGTTCCCCTCAGCCTAAAACCCTTGGTATTTTCTACTCACCCCCCTTCCTTTTTTGTTGTTGTTGTTTTTTAACTTGTCGGGAGGGAGCATATTGGGGAGCAGGTTTTAAAAATACTGTTGGGTGAGCTTTGCTGAGTTAGATTTATAGCACTTTTCTCGCTCCTACTCCCCAATCCCCACGTAAACTGGAGTGACTGTCTGCGCTGTCACCAGGACCGTTTGAAATTACGGTGGCTTTGGGGGAAACTTCAGGAGAGTGAAGTCTCTGCTTCCCAGAAAAATAATTGTCACTCAAAGTGAAATTAATTTTATTTTCTTTGAAATAATAAATCTCTCTCTATTCCTTTGTGTATTGATCAACTCTTCCCTTTTTACTTGACATTTTTGGACCTAAAAAGAGCCTCTGCATGCATGTTTAGGAATTGTGTAGTTTCATAAAGTGAAAATTGTTAATTCCTTTCTACTTGAGTAATAGAATTCACTACTGTAAAGTACAATTCATTTGGAGTAAATAAAATGTCTACTTCCCTTGTTTTGTTTCTTTTATAAAATCATCCTTTCCTTCCAAAAATTTACTGTGATTCAATTTAAAATTTATCACTGAAGAGCAAGAGGCATCTGTCAGTCATAAATAGCAAGAAAAATAAGCATACTATAAGATAATAGGTGACTTTGTTGTGTTTACAGAGTACAAGGTATTTTGATAAATTAGCTGATGTAGCCAGTAGAAAATGTTTTGCCTGGTTATTCATTTCATTAAACATTCTGCTTCATTGTGTTTTTTTACTTCAGGAAATTTCAAGGAGGAGCAACACTTTATGTTCTTCCTTCCCTTTTTCTTCCCCTTCCCCCAACAGTTCCTTCCTGCCTCTTCAGCTTTCTCTTCTACTATGTAAGATGATGTGTTAAAATATTGACTATACCTCTACGTATATGTTATACATATAGGTATATTAATACATATATCTGTGTATTATTGAGCATTTTAATCTAGCTATTAATAACTTGACAGTTTAACTATTAATATTTGGAATTGTAAGACAAAATGATAAAAGTGGGGTATGCGTCTATGTATATAGTAACATCAAGTATTACTTACCATTCTAATCTATTAGTTTGACTTATATAGAGCATAGGACTTTGTTAAAGCCAAAAGATGACCCTTATTTTTATCATCCCCATGTTTACTCAGAGCACAAGTTTTTTGGGGGTGTTTTTGTTTTTTTTTTTTAAATGGTGCCTCGGGTCTCTCAACACCCAATTCTGTGAATTTTATTTTATTTTTTTATTTTTTGGCCACACCACATGGCATGTGGGATCTAGTTCCCTGACCAGGGATCGAACCTGTGCCCCTTGCATTGGGAGCGCGGAGTCTTAACCACTGGACTGCCAGGGAAGTCCCACAAGTTTTAAATAGTATAAACTTTGGTAAAATTGGAGAAATCACTTCCAAAAGGAGACAGGTCTAATTTGAGGGTTTTGTTCCCTTGGGTATTTTACTGGAAAAGATAGAGCAGCAAACATTTTCATGGTAAATGTGTAGCATA
The DNA here is from genome assembly GCF_028564815.1 of Eubalaena glacialis. NCBI lineage: Eukaryota > Metazoa > Chordata > Mammalia > Artiodactyla > Balaenidae > Eubalaena > Eubalaena glacialis. The sequence goes on from NC_083726.1 coordinate 48,222,440, forward strand.
GCAGTGTTGGGGGAAAAATACACTGATACTATTGTTTTCTTGAGAACGCTATTTGTTTAGGATAAATTTACTTTAAGCCTTGTTGAGAACAAGTTTAAAATTGTTCTATTAGTGGTGCCCAATCTTTCATAAGTTTGCGAAATTTGTTTAATACCTACCTTAGAGGTAGCTTCTAGGTATTAAATAAACCAACATTTCTTATATTTATGGCTTTCTAATAAGCATTCTAAGTAGTACATTTTTAATATTGTCCTATTGCATCTAAAAGTTCGTCTTTATTGCTAATATTGATAAAATTTGCCCATTTGGTAGGTTGTGAGTTTTTTCTTTAAACTATTCACTTTGATAGATTGTCTTACTTGAAAAATAGGCCATACTGAGTATGTATTTTGTGTGTTTTTGAAATGTAAGATGCATCTTATAGAAAAATTACCGATTTAGATTGAGAAAAAAATTCCGTATTAAGGGAAGAATGACTTTGTATATAACTAGTTGTAGAAAAGGGAAGCCTCCCATTTTTTAAAAGGTATAGACAATCCTGAAAATCTTACCATGCCAAGGAATAAAAAAGAGGCATCTCAAAATTAGCATATGCTGAAACAGAACATTTGAATCCAAATTGTCTTCCTGTAGTCTTCCTGATTTCCGTAAACAGTACTGCCAACAGTTCACTCACTTGCTCAGGCAAAAAAGTAGGAATCTTCTGTGATTCCTCACACTCTCGGTCCAATTCATCAGCCAGTGCCATCAGCTCTTCTTTGTGTTTATTCTGCATTCAACCACTTCTCATCACCTCTGATGCTACCACCCTGTCCAAGCCACCATCATCACTTGCATAGCAATATCCATACCATCTCTGCTTCCACTTTTCCCTGCACTCCTTTTAAACCATTCTCTCCATACCAGCCAGGGTGATCATTTAAAAAACTTGATGAGGTTATGTAACTTGTTTAAAAGCCTGCAGTGGTTTCCTTGAAATAGAATAAAATCCAATTTCCTTACCATGGCCTTTAAAACTGCATAATCTGACTCCTGCCTTCCTCTCCAACCTCATCGTACTCTCACCCTTCTCATTGCCTCCTTTCTGTTTCTGTCATGTACCAAGCTTTTTCCAGTCTGTAGCAAACAACGACTGTTAGTTGTTCCCTAAAATTTCTCCATTTTTTTCATAGTAATAGACATGGTCATATGGCTGTCCAGAATAAAGACTGTATTTTCTAGCCTCCCTGTAGCCATGTGGTAGTTCTGGCCAATGGGTTATAAGCAGATATGTGGCTCCCTTCCAGAACCATCCTTAAAAGATAGCTGGTGCACACCTTCAGTCCTTTGCTTCTTTTCTTATATCCTGCACCCTGGAATATAGATTTGATGGCCTGGGACTCTAGCTGCCAATTTGGGTCATATGCAAGCTCCCCCATCTTAGGGGTGGCAGAACCTCAGCCTGGTGAAAACATGGGTCCTTGACCTTTCTAGAGTACCATATCAGCCCCGCACTCCTACATACAGATTTTGGTGTGAGGAAAATGTAAACTTCTGTCTTGCTAAAGCCACTATTTTTGGCCATCTTATTCTCAATTGAACTTAACTGATACTCCATCTCAGGACCTTTGCACTCCAATTTTTTTTCTGCCTGGGATGTGGTTTCTCTATGTCTGTATGGCTAACTCATTCTTATCCTTCAGTTCTTAATTCAGATATCATTTCTGACTAGCCTTCCCTGGCAACCATATCTAAAGTAGCTCCTTTTCCCATTTACTCTCTTTTACATGACCCTCTGTTTTCTGAATAGCATTTGTAATTGTATCATTATCTTCTTTATTGTTGATTGTTTCCCTACTAAAAATGAAAGTTCCATGGGAGCAGAGACTACATCTCTTTTGTTCACTGCTTTATCCCCACACATAGTATACATTAGATAAGTACTGTCGAATGAATGAGACAGTGAATAAATGAACCATTGAATGAATGAAATAGATCCTTATCCAAGATTAGGTAGACTTTTTAAAAATAAATGTCTTAAGTTTTCCTTCAACACATAATGTATAAAATCCAAGGTAGGAATCAGCTAGGAGAAATAGTGCTAAACTAATGGTATATGCCTAACTTCCAGCCCTTGATGATGAAGATGTATACCTTTTTCTGGTATATATAATAAGAAGGTTATTACAGAAAAAAAGCTTAATTGGTGAAGCAAACTGGCAAATCAAAAAGCACTGCAAAATAATACCTAGGGCAGAAACTCCCACTACGTAGAGGGAGTGATTATGTAACTTACTGGACCTCAGATTCTTCACCTAAAATATACCTAAAATATACGTAAGACTCTTAAACTTTGAATGGCAATGTTATAAAAGTTTAATAGTAAGTCCAACTTATGAGTGACCTAACATGTTAAATATTAATTTGGTCTTCAGGTATTTTTTTTTTTTAATTAATTAATTAATTAATTTATGGCTGGGTTGGGTCTTCGTTTCTGTGCGAGGGCTTTCTCTAGTTGCGGCAAGTGGGGGCCACTCTTCATCGCGGTGCGCGGGCCTCTCATTATCGCGACCTCTACACAGGCTCCAGACGCTCAGGCTCAGTAATTGTGGCTCACGGGTCTAGTTGCTCCGCGGCATGTGGGATCTTCCCAGACCGGGGCTCGAACCCATGTCCCCTGCATTAGCAGGCAGATTCTCAACCACTGCGCCACCAGGGAAGCCCTCAGGTATTATTTTAACAGCTGATTATGTCTTGATAATACTGGCGAGGGTTCAAGGAAACAGGGCTTCTTATACTGCTCAGAGTATAAAATTGGCACATTTCTAGTATGCAGTTTGGCAATATGTATCAAAAGCCTTGAGCATATACATTTGACCCTGCAATTCCTCTTCTAGAAATGTATCATAGGAAATAAGGATATGTGTAACAATTTGATTACAAGAGTGTTCGTTATTGCATTATTAGGATACTGGTTAAATAAATCACGCTACATCCATACAACAGAACAATATTCAGCCATTAAAAATAATGTGGAAGAAGTTTTATTGACATGATATATTAAGTACAAAGGGAAAGGTTTAAAATATAATTCCAATTTTGTGAAAAAGTTTGTGTCACAAAGGTCTAACAGGATATGTGCAAGTTATTCAAAACTGCAGAAGTAACTGTTGCAGTTATTTTTGTTTCATTATATCTATTTCATAGTTTTTTTTAAATTTTCATAGAATAAATTTTTATACTGATCAAAATTCTACCTTTATCTTTAAAGAAAAAAGCGGATAATTTGGGGAAATAGTATCATATACTCAGTTCCCAAGCCTGATATCTTTTATCCTTTCTTATTCCCATGCCCCACAACTAATTACCATTTCTTGTTTTACATTCTAAATACTTCTATGATCCTCCCGTACATCTCCATTCCTTCAACCATTCTCGTAATCATTCCCTCATAATCTCTCATCTGAAATTTGAAAGAGATTTTTTTTAAAAACTGGTCTTTCTTCATTAAGTTTTATGTCTCTCCAGTCTTCAAGACTACCACCAGATTTTACAGTACACATCTTAGGAGACCCCCACCCCCTCCACCCGCCGCATAAAATCTTTATAATGATGCCTCATCCACTACAGGATAAAAGTGCAAACTCCTTTCCGTGAGGTAGAAAGCCCTTCATGTTATAGCACCTTCCTACATTTGTAGCCTTAGGTACTACTTGGGGTTCTAGCCTAATACTCGATGCTGCTTCATACTTCAAACCTTGCAGTTTTCTTCCCTCTGCTTTGAGTGACTTCCTCCTCCTCCCAAAATGTCTTAAACCAGCATAGTCTCCTATGCTGGTTTAAAAAATATGTCCACAAGGGAATTCCCTATTGGTCCAGTAGTTAGGACTCCACACCCTCACTGCCGAGGGCGTGGGTTCGATCCCTGGTAGGTGTACCAAGATCCCGCAAGCCATGCGGCGCAGCCAAAAAAAAAAATGTCCACAAAATCTTTGATATTTTATTCTTCAAGAAGTGGAACTACTTAATTCACCTCCTTCTGAGTGCACGATGAACTTTGTGACTTTCTTCTAGTAAATAGAATAAGAAGTGACCGTGACTCTGAGACTAGGTCATAAGAGGCATTGAGACTTCTTCCTCTTGCATATTCTCTTGAATCACTCCAAGGGAAGCCAGCTGCCATGTCATAGGACACTCAGGCAGCCTGTAGAGAAGCCTATGTGCCAAGGAAGTGAAATATAACAGCTGACAAGGAACCAAAGCCTGCCAACAACTGTGTGAGTGAACTTAGAGGCAAATCCTTGGGCCTCCTTGAGATGCCTCCAGCCCCAGCCAGCAGCTTGACTGCAACTTCATAAGAGACCCTGAACCAGAACCACCTAGCTAAGCCCCTCCTGAATCTGATAAAATTTGTTTGAAGCTGCTATGGTTTGGGTTAATTTGTTATTTGGTAATAGAACCAAAACATCTTCCTTCGGGACTCGTGTGAAATTTTTCTGAACCCACTTTTTTCTTCACTTCCTATGGAATTGGGTTTTGCCCAACTAGACAGTGAGCTTCTTACAGGCAAGAGCTATGTCTCCTTTATCTTTTTTCCTCATTTCTAGCACAGTATTGACAGATGTTAAGTCCTCAGAAATATTTTGCCAGAAGGAAGTGAAAAATTCTTTGACCAATTGTCAGCAACTTGAGGGTAGAGACCCTGTATTTTTATCATTTTATCTTCCTTTACACAGAATAGGAAAGAAGATAAGCAGATGCTCCAGAGAGATCTATGTGATAAATAAGGTTAGACCTAAGTGTTTTATACATCAACAAGTGTTTTTAGCACTGATATGCCCAGCATTGCACTAAAAAGAGTTGTGAGCAACATGATTTGATTAGAGAAAAATATAATTAGGAAATAGTAATAGCAGCAACAGATAAAGCAAACACTTAGAACCACCACATACCAGGCACTATTTTAAGCATTTTTCCTGTATTAACTCATGAAATCCTTACATCTACTTTTATGTGCTAGGAATTGCTAAAATCTGTGGTACGGACTATAAATTCTCTTCTAGATCAGAAAAGGGAAGTGAGATCAGACTGGCGTGTCAGGGATAACTTCACCACTTAGCTGTTTAAGTTCCATGTTCAGTGACATAGTTTGGATAGATGTGGGTGAAAGGAAGAGACGTTTTCAGTGAGGGGAATAACATGAGGAAAGGCAGCTTGTATTAGTTTGCCAGGGCTGCCATAACAGAGTACCACCAACTGGATGGCTTAAACAAACAAATTTATTTCCTCACAGTTCTGGAGGCCAGAAGTCCAAGAAAGGTTTGGTTTCTTCCAAGGGCCTCTGTCCTTGACTTACAGATGTCTGTTTCATGTTCATGTGGTGTTTTCCCTGTAAGTGAGTCTGTCTCCAAATTTCCCTTTTTTATAAAAACACCAGTCATATTGGATTAGGGCATACCTGTATGACCTCATTTAACCTTAATTACCTTTTTAGATGTCCTATCTCCAAATAGAGTCATATTGTGAGCTACTGGGGATAAGTACCTCATAAATTTGGGAGCCGGGGGACAATTCAGGCTAACTCAGAAGCAGAAATGAGCATAAGCCAGAGACTAGAAGCGGCCTAAGATAAGCAGAGGGGGCTAGTGGAATTTATGTATCAATAGAATAAGGTTGCAGGATTTGGGAGTATTTTAAATGTCAGGCGGAAAGAGTTGATATGGATGACTTTCGCCAAGTCATTGCTAATCCATTCCCAAGGTTTAGTCAGCACTTTAAAAAAAAAAAAAAAGTTAAATATTATAGAATCCTTTATAGTACTTGTTTTTATCATATCCAATTTTATCACCTAACATCACTGCTCTTACCAAGATAATTAAATTATCCATGAATCATCTCAAAACTGAGATATAAGTTTTTACCTGTTCAAATGAATATCATAAAATAAAAATTGATTCTTTTGCAGGATGTTTCCCCAAAAGAATCAACAAAATGCAGTTGGCCCTTGAGATACAGTTCAGCCCTGAAAGGGTTAAATATAAATTTTAACATTGTTTCTAACCATCCATTTCACATTACAGCGTTTGACAACAGTCAAAAGTTTGGCACAAAAAAATTATACACATTTGTTCAATGCACGCTAGAAACAGCAGTTTTGAAATCAGGAGTAAGCATTTGTTTCAAAAAGGAACCCTCTGTTGATTATCTGGTTAAACGTGAATAGTTAATTTAGTCCACAAAGACTGCATTGGTAATAATCTGTGAGGACACATGATACCAGTTTCATTTAAACAAACAAAACAGTTATCACAAATAAGTCTGTGCAGTAAGAGTGACAAATATTTCAGTAGTACATATACCAAGATGCCTTAAAGTTGCCAAGGTTTAAGAAAAGTCAGCAACACGTTAAATATACTAGTGTTCAACTCTGAAATCTTCCAAAATATGAAGGGAATAAAGCCTTTAGCTTGCCTTCCCAGTCTGACAAATTCAATAGAACTAATAAAAAGTGTTACCGGATCATAGGCTCAGTTTCTATGTATATTTTTAGAAATTGCATAGAATCATAAGAGCATAAGATCTAAAACAATTTTTTAAAAAACAGCATACTGTTTACATGAAGCATTCACCATTCTAAAATGAGAGTCATTATGACGGTAAATGACCAGCATCTCTAAGAATGCTATCATTTTGGGGAGGGGGACATGTTCCATGGTACATATTCTTCTTAAGATCACTTTTTATGGTCTTCCACACAGATTGAGGTTACTGTTTACTTTTAGAAAAGCATTTTATAATGCTTGAGAATCTTTATTAAACTTCATTTTGTTTTAATCTCATAATGATGACAACAGTGACACTGTATCAAACACATGACCAAAATATTCTTATCTTCAACCCATCACCTATACATTTCATGCAATATTTGATGCTTAAAAATACCACAATGACAATGAAAGTAAAATAAGAAAATCTGGACAGTTCCTTAGAGTTTGTCATATAAGGATTTCTCCTATAATGAGTTTCCAAAGCTTTGCATTATTTTCATGGCATTTTTCCTGAACTCTTTGTAAATTTTCTATATCCTTTTTGAGTTGTTTTTCAGATATGAACATAAAAGTATGTTTTTAATATAACCAGTTTTGAGAATAGTAGAATAAATGCTTCCTCATCTTAATATGATGTTCTATTCTGACTTGGTATCCATTTCTCATTCGTTATTCAAATGTGACTGATTCTCAATTTTGTGCCCCACATTGTGTCTTATTATTTAGTTCTCAAGAAAGCTACACGATGTAAGTATAATAATATAACTTCCCACATATTCTTGTATGCCACATGTATGTGGCAGATCCCCAGTTTAAACTTGTGAGCCATATCTTGCCCTTCAAGTATCCAGTTCTTGTATAGAATTGCTCTCATTTTATTTCTCATCACCTTTGGAATTGATAACAGCAATATTAAAGCCACTCAGTATTCTCAACCGAACATTAAAGATGTTATTACTCTCTAGTGCTTTCATGGGTCACTATCACCTAAAAAATAGGTAGCCTGAAAGTAAAAGCCAAATTAATGAGGCAACCAGTGAGAAGGATATGAGATCCTTGGAAACCATAGAGTGGCTGCCACAAACCAATCAGCACAAGAAAACCTCAACAACAGCAGTTAGAGGTAAAATAGGAGGTCAATATTGGCCTGATAATAATTAACAACTACGACTTAATTTGGCATCTACTAAATTGCAAGCACCATAGTTACATAATTTTACTCAATCTGCATAACATGAGATAGGTAGTATTTGCACTTTACAGATGGAGAAATGGAAGCTTTAAGAGGCTTTAAGAGAGGCCTTAGATTACACAGATTGTTTCTAACTTCAGAGCCTGTTCTCTTTTTTTGTTAGTCTATGTAATTTTTTTAATATTGTGTATAATGTTTTTATATATACGTTTTCATGGAGTGAGGGTTCATAGATTTCATAAGATTCTCTAAGGGGTCCCTAGTAAAAAATAAGTCTAAGAACCACTAAAACTCATTGTGAGTTCAGTGCCATTATTGTGAGGAAGAAAGTAATGCTGAGATAGTTTGGCTGAGTCATTCAAATGAATAAATGTGGAGAAGCTAGGTAGATTATTAAAATTCTGGCTCAGCTAACATTTTCTATTTTGCATCAGCCATACGGATTATACAGTACTATTTCTCAATCTTGAATATATAGGAACACCTTGTAAGAATTGTGTATACCCAATGTAACATTATTTTTATTATACAGGAGAAAACTTGGTTTAAGCCTATGCTGATAGCTCTTTTTAACTACTAATCTGGAAAAAATCGAAATTAAACTGAAATATTTTCAATTAATTACATTAATTTTAATGTAACGAAGAATATTGTTTTGCTGAGCCTAAATCATCACTGGAAATCAATACAGCACAGATTTGTTTTATTTCCGGATACCTATATTGCTATATGGTAACTCAATTTTCCCGCCAGTTTTCTCTATTATAATTTTTTTAAAGCCTTTGTTCCAGAAGCAAGCAATCACAACTTTTGGCCTTTACCTGGCATGTATGCATCCTTTATTTGTTTGTTTCTCTTCTTTACTGTAGCTCTGGTCAATTTAAGTTTTATAGCTTGGCTCCAATTTATAAAAACAAACAAGAACGTGGCATTCAAATCAGGCAAAAGTATTTTATATAGTGGTCTTCCCTGTGATTCAAAGTATAGTTTTTAATTTTTAAATTATTTTTGAAATGAAATTTCAAAACTAAAGATTTTTGATGAGAAATCAGTGATATTCAAGAAAATGTTAGTGAATCACCAGGGATTTGAGAAGCAAAGGTTAAGAGCTTAGGATTTCAGAATAGCTCAGACCTGGAGTTATATCCAACTAAAACACAGGCAAGCTGAGTGCCCTTAGGCAAGATGCTTAACCTCCCCAAGCCTCAGTTTTGTTACCTGAAAATTGTATGCAGAAATATTATCATGCCTTCCAGAGTTAAAATTTTTGTGAGATGATCTATGTAAATGCTTAGCATGATATATAGAATGACCCAAACACTCAAAAAATAGTAGTTGCTATGATGATAATGATAATATTTTTATGTGAAATACCATATATAATCTAAGAATTTTAAATAAAGAGAGAAACATAATTATTAAGGGAACATCTGAAAGGGAAAATGCAAGAAAATGATAGACTGTAAAAATGGCCACTTACATTTGCAGCAACATGGATGCAACTAGAGATTCTAATACTAAAAGTCAGAAAGAGAAAGACAAATACCATATGATATCACTTATATGTGGAATCTAAAATATGGCACAGGGACGTCCCTGGTGGTCCAGTGGTTAAAAATCTGCTCCCACTGCAGGTGGCACGGGTTCGTTCCCTGGTCAGGGAACTAAGATCCCACATGCCGAGCGGTGCTGCCAAATAAAAAATAAATAATAATAAGGTACAAATGACCCTATCTACAAAACAGAAATAGCCTCACAGACACAGAGATCAGGCTTGTGGTTGCCTGGGGGGTCAGGGAGGGGGCAGACTGGGAGTTTGGGGTTGGTGGATGCAAACTATTACATGTAGAATGGATAAACAACAAGGTCCTACTGTATTGCACAGGGAACTATATCCAATCTCCTGGGATAAACCATAATGGAAAAGACTTTTAAAAAATGTCTCTGTGTATAACTGAGAGCAGAGCAGAGTGTATAGCAGAGATCGGCACAGCCTTGTAAATTATACTTCAGTTAAAAAAATTTTTTTTAAAGACCACTTAAAAAAAAACACAAACGTAAATGTGCTAGCTGACTGACAAATATTTTCTGTTAAGAAATAACAATAAATCAGGTAAAGTAAGAAAGTGAAACATTCTTAAATGATTACATTTCATAGGCATCAACTAGTTATGTTTTATTTTGTTCTTGTGAGAATATTTTTTAATAGTGGGTTTTTAAAAGTAAATCGTTAGCTAATCTTTTTCAGTTCTTGTGATATTGGATATATATTCCTTCCACAGTTACAGAATTTTAAAAGAACCATCGCTTTTAAAAGATATTGTTTACAAGAAGATAATTACTAAATATTTATAATAATTCTCAAATAACTTTACATTTTTACTGTGGTGTCCAATTCTAAATGAAGTAGTTAGTTAGATTATGACCTTTAGTCATAATCAATTAAGGTGTTTTAAAAACACTACCTAAAATAGAGGTAACCACAGTATTTCATAAAACACTTGTATTTTGATATGAGTAAAGTTAGTTCCTGTTGGCTTCTAGATTTTAAAAGTTGCTACATCTGCTATACCTTTGACTGGTAAAGGTGGTCCTGAAGGAATATTATCCTCAAAACCTTCTCTTATCCTTTTAATGAAGCAGCCTACAATTAGGAAATAACTCTTCATAAGCATAACCTATGTAAGTGGGCACAGAACAGTTAAATGGCAAAACCCAGAAAAACAGCCAATTGATCACTTACAAACTCAGCAGCTGCCCCCGAGGAGATGTTTAATAGTGTAGCACAAAAAGAAATCATAAAACATACCACTTCTAATAGTAAGGAAGACCTTTTCTGGTAGCCTTATCCCAAAAGCTAGTTTTTCCTGCTAAAAGCCAAGGAATCTTATTTTTAAAAAACAGACAAAACAAAAACCTCTTAACTATAGTAGCAGAGGGAAGAGAAGGCCTCTATTTTGAATGAACCAACACCACACATATTATTATACTTTAAGCTGAAGAACTTGCATGTATCTATGTCATTCCTTATGGGAACAAAAATTACAAAAAGGAGAAAGAAGGGAGGGAGGGAGGATCCAAACGAGGTTTCTCAGACTAGTCCTGTGAGATATTGGTAAATATTCTGTGAAAAAAAGGATTCCATTGTAAAGTAAGCGTAGGAGTTAAACCAAGTAAAGGAAGTTTCATTATTGCAATGTTTGTTGGGATTTTTAATATGCAAATATATGTGTTCCTAAGTGCCTTAGTTTTTTTTTATTGAAGACTTCAGTTAACACCTCACAAAACCATGAATCATCTAACTACATTTAAGAAAATACTGTACCTGAAAGGCTGAATTTTGAATTCCTGTAAACAGAGATTGAGGATTCTCTACTATCAACTTTGTTATAAGGAATTGGCATGGGATTTGAATGGGCTGTCATAGATGTTTCGAACAGGATCAAATAAGAGATATTTCTTTTATCCACCTAAGAGTAAGGTTTACTAGTACCTTAAGCAAGGACTGGCAACATTTAACATCACAACAATACTATGGTTATAGCTGAATATTTTTATAGACACATTTATAGCATATTGAATGGGAGTTTTCCCATTGCCCTATAATTGTGATTATGCCCCAAAAATGAAAATGAAATGCATGAATTCTCCACACTGTAAATTAAAATAACTTTAATCTCATAGTATTAAATGAGTAGTGTCACAACCAGCCCTATCACCACCACCACCATCACTCCTGTCCCCTCTTAGTCAAAAAAATGAGACATGGAGAGGAGGCATGTTAGAGAAAGCAGTCTTCATAGACAAGCTATTTCAAATATGCAATTGGGGTGTAGAGTGCTCAAAGAGACTCATTTCTAAAGATGGGATTTATGAAGAAGGGAGACATTTCTCTGTTGGATGTTTGCTTGGCCACGGAACTTGCTTATCTCCTGAAGCTGAGCAGGGGAAAGAGAATTTGAACGATGATAGACTGAGAGAGGCCAGGACCACAGGGAAATAGCCGTCATGCCCATCATTTAATGTGGCAAGAATAATGGAGTTCCCGTGGGTGGTGTGAATACCAGGGAAGGTAAGTGGGCTTGAGCCATTTTGTCCTATGAGGGTTGACAACAAAAAGAGGGAAGTGTTGCAGGGAGAGGAATGAAAGAGGTTCAGTAAGCTGGAGCCAGATAACCACCATCAGGAAAGTAGATAGTGGTAAACCTCTGCAGGCTCCCTCAAAGAAGCCTCACTGAAGATCCAGCTTTTGGACACTGTCACATAAAGGTATCAGTATCCAGTCAATGAAGATTGCATCCTCACCCAGTCAAATAAGGAAACATTTGCCCTTTTCTCTTTCGAGTAAGGAGGCGTTTACCATTTTTTCTCTCCCTTCCCTCTGCCACAAGCCATGGGCACTGAGCCTGGAAGTGGGAGGAAAAGTTGTCTGAGAGCCAAATTTTGCCCCACCTCCAAGTGCTAGAGCGTTACCTGTACTGGGGATGGGTAGGTGGGAGGAGCAGGGGAAAAGAGTTTTGAACTAAGCTAGAGATTGAAGCTTCCAAGTTGACTGATTTGTTTTTCTTTTTTTAAAGACTGATTCTTTAATCTTAGATTGTTACTGTTCTAATAAAGTGACTGTAAATCATAGAGTATATGTAAGAAATCATTAAAGGAGCCACCGTTCTGAAAATTAGGAAGTTCTACCTGATGTTATTGGGGATAGTTATTGAAAAAACATAAGGATGTTTCTTGTCTCTGAACAGTTTGAAACATTTTAGTAAAGAAGACAGAAATACTTTAAGACATATATGCTTAAATTATCTAGTTCATTGATTATTTTTTCTTTTTTTTAATTTTGGCCGGGCCGCATGGCTTATGGGATCTCAGTTCCCTGACCAGGGATTGACCAGGGCCACGGCAGTGAAAGCACTGAATCCTAACCACTAGACTACCAGGGAACTCCCTCTCTAGTTCATTTAAAAGTGTGGTTTCATAATTCATCAATTTCTTTTGTGAACTTTATACAGTTCTGAAATTTAAAACATCCTTGCAATTATTTTAGAGGTATATCTGTAACTGACAGTTGTGAAGATTTTGGGGCCCAGACAAAGTAAGCAACACCCTTTACAGAATAGTATTTTTACAAGTCCTTCTTTTTACATTTGCCACCCATCACAATGACAAGCAGCGCTGTCATTCAATCCTGGTATTGTCACCCAGTCCAGATTTTAAACATAAAAGCAGAATTTAAGAGCAAAGGAGTATGAACTACCTCTACTTTCACATTTGTCTTGCTTAAGTATTTAGATCAAACAAATTTCACAGAATTTTAGATGTCTTTACTTCTAATTCAATAAAATTATAGTTTCACCCAGAAAAGAGCAGAGAGTAAATCTAAAACTTTTATCTAATATGATTTAAGCTTTAATCTTCCAGGTCAATATTAAATTTCATTGCTATTTGGTGGAATAATATCTAGCATATATCTACTCAAACCTTTTAACCATCTTACTTGATGTGGTATAAAGCATGAAGAACAATTGCTGTTTGTTTGTTTATTAGTGAGGGAATAATACAAGTGATTGCTGGACAGCATTAGATCTGGAGATAAACAATTGGATCATTCTCATATGAAGAACAATATGAATGCATGCAAATTCCAAGTGCCTTCAATGCTGACAAGTATTTACTATGTGCTAGGCAGTGATCCAAACAGCAGGGAAATATAGAGCAGTAAGAAGGCAGATAAGGTCCCTGTTTTCCTGGAGGAGATAGACAATAAACAAATAAATATTCAACATAATATTATGCAATGATAAGAATTATGAAGGAAATGAAGCAAGATAAGGGCTAGAGAATGACAAGGGGATGGGATGCTCTTTTAGATAAGGTGGTCAGTTGACGACTTCTCTAAGGAGGATAACATTAGAGCAAGATATCTGCAGGAAATGAAGTTGCATCAAGTTTATGTGATAGACATGTGATTTAGATGTCAGGCTATGAATTTAATATCCCTTAGAGACAGATTTTTTATTATTATTGTCAACAACCCCATCCAAGAAACACAGTTAACTTGTCTTTACAAAAAGTAGCATAGGGACTTCCCTGGCAGTCCAGTGGTTAAGACTCCACGGTTTCCTAAGATCCCACATGCCACTCGGCAGGGCCAAAACAAACAAAAAATACAAAAAGTGGCATGTTGCCATGTACACTTATATTTTCATAGAAACTGGTTTTTGTTGTTTGTTGTTGTTGCTTCTGGTCTCATTCATTTCATTTCACTTTAATTCAGCAGATCTTTATTGCATGATTACTATGTTTCAGGCTTCATTCTAGGCTCTTAGCATATGCCAGTGAATAAAACACATAAAGATCCCTGACTATGTGGAGATTATATTCTAGCAGGAAGAGACAGACAATAAATAATAAACATAACAAATAAATTATATACTGTGATAGAAGGTGATTTGTGATATAGAAGAAAAAGTAAACCAGAGACAGGGAGATTATAAGTACTGGGAGGATAGGTTTCATTAATAAATTGGCTAGTCAGAGTGGGTCTCAATGAGTTAAGACCAGAGCAAACATCTGAAGAGATGAGGGAGTTAGCTAAGTGCCTATCTGAGGGAACAGCTCTCATTGACACACACATACATACATACATAGCATACACACGTGACACATACATATGCTTTTGCCTTCAAGGAAGTTACTGTCTTCAAGACTTATTTTTTTAGCTTATAAAAATAGAATAGCTCTATTTAACTACTTAAAGGTGTGAATGTTATCTTTTACTTACTTAAAAGATAGCCACTATTACAGATAGATACATGGGGTTTTTGGTCATCAGATAATGAGTCACTACCATTTTAAAAAGCACTGAAAAATAGCATGATTAAAAATGTATATATTTTTGGACTTCCTTGGCAGTCCAGTGGTTAAGACTCCGTGCTTCCAATGCAGGGGGCGAGGGTTCGATCCCTGTTCAGGGAACTAAGAGCCCACATGCCGCGTGGCACAGCCAAAAAAAGAAAAACAGAAAAGTATATATTTTTATGAACTGGCATGTGTAGGTCACACAGCAAATATACTATATCATTTTTATTTTGTTAATTGAAGTATAGTTGCTATACAATATTTGTTTTAGGTATACAAATGGTGATTCAACATTTAAATACATTACAAAATGATCAATAAGTCTGGTAATCATCTGTTTTCATACAAAGTTATTACAGTACTATTGACCATATTTCTTATACTATATAGTATATCCCTGTGACTTATTTATTTTATGACTGGAAATTTATACCTCTTAATCCCCTTCACCTATTTTGCCCAAGCTCCCACCGCCCCCCCACCTCTGGCAACTACCTGTTTGTTCTCTGTATATGTCAGTCTATTTTCATTTTTTTGTTCGTTTTGTTTTTTAGATTCCACATATAACTGAGATGATATAGTATTTGTCTTTCTCTGTCTGACTTATTTCACTTAGGTTAATACCCTCTAGATCCATCCATGCTGTCACTAATGGCAAGACTTCATTCTTTTTTGTGGCTAAGTAATATTCCATTGTGTGGAAAATGGAATATTACATTTTACATGTAATATTCCATACATGTATACATATACATTTATATACGTATACATGTATATATTACATGTATATATACATGCCAAATATATATATGTATATGTGCACATATATATATGCACTCCACATTCTTTATCCATTTATCTATCTATGGACACTAAGATTGTTTCTGTATCTTGGCTATTGTAAATAATGCTGCAATGAACATGAGTGCAAATATCTTTTCAAATTAGTGTTTTTGTTTTCTTAGGGTAAATACCCAGAAGTGGAATTGCTGGATGGTATGGTAGTTCTGTTTTTAATTTTTTTAAGAACTTCCATACTGTTTTTAATAGTGGCAACACTACTATATCCTTTCTCTCTTGTTCGAGGGTAATGGTGTTCTCAAAGTTATATTAGAAATACAAAAAATTTAAAATAAATTGGAAAACATGATAGATTACTTACTTCATGCTGTAAATTGAGTGCAGGACTAACAAGCAAAATGATTTGTCAGTATGAGTAGCTAGAAAAATGGACTTTTATGAGTTATTTCAATGAAAATAGAATAATTTAGATTGTTTTATTTTTGCTTCATTCTGTGTTTTCCATTTATTGCTAACTTTATTATAAATTTGTTTAAAGTTAACCCTAAATTTACATGTAGTATCTGTTAGTCTGCAGAGTTAAATAAAATCTTACAATTTTTATGTTTTTAAGACATAACTTTTTAAAAAAGTAACTAGACAATTACAACTCTTTTCCATTTTAAAATTGCTTTCTGTTTTAATTTTGTAAGGACAAAATTACATTTCACCTCCTTGGTTTGTACCTTTGAATCAGTATTGAATAACAGGCAACTTTTTGTTTTTATTATTTTTATTTTTTATTTTTGGCTGAACTGTGCAGCTTGTGGGATCTTAGTTCCCCGACCAAGGATGGAACCCGCACCCTCGGCAGTGAAAGTGCAGAGTCCTAACCACTGGACCACCAGGGAATTCCCAACAGGCAACTTTTTATAACCTTAGATACAGTATCTTATTGAAAAGGTCACAAATGCTTTATAAACTTAAACATTTTATATATTTCTTTTACTAATATGAAATAATATGTTTGATTTGCTAAAATTTTTTTTAACCTTTTTTTTCGTAAAATTCTTCCCTTCCAGTCCCGTCTACAGTGTTCCTCTCACTCTTCAGAACTGATTTTTCTGTACCACTTATTTAACACCAAATACAAGCTGTCTTGTGTCTGTTTTAGCTTCCAGAAATAGACTATACATTTTCCAAGGACAAAGATCCAGTTCTTATCAGTTAGCATAATGATTTTTCAAAAAGTAACTGTTTCACTAACATTTTTTGTTCAGTAGATACAAGTATAACTTATATAACTCAAAGTTATACTATACTATTGTGATATCATGGTTTCTAATCAGAAATATAATTTGGTTTCAATCTGCATTCCTGGCACAGAGTTTTTAAAACCCTTGGACTTAACTGAGTGGTAAGAGAGAGAAAAAGATGTAATTTGTAACAAGCTCCAGTCAACCATACCTGAGTTTATATTAATTACATGACTTTTGGAAAGCCGCTGAGGGTGGAGGCTGGTTGCCAAGAGAACCAACCACATTATTAGAGGACTGAAGTTTTCAGCCCCACCACCCAGCCTCCAGGGAGGGGAGAGGGGCTGGAGGTTGAATCAATCACCAATCAATCACACCTACTATAATAAAAGCTCCATAAAATTCAAAAGACGGGATTTGAAGAGCTTTCTGGTTGGTAAACATGTGCTGGGAGGCTGGTACACCTGGAGGGGCATGGAAGCTCCATGCTTCTTCCCCCATACCTTGCCCTATGTATCTCTTCTATCGCGCTGTTCCTGAGTCATGTATTCTTCTATGACAAACCAGTAATCTATTAAGTAAACTGTTTTCCTGAGTGCTGTGAGCCATTCTAGCATATTAATTGAACCTGAGGAAGGGCTTGTGGGGACCTCTAATTTATAGCCAGTTGGTAACAACCTGGGCTTCTTATTGGCATCTGAAGTAGGGCAGTCTTATGGGACTGAGGCCTTAACCTGTGGGATCTGATGTTGTGTCCAGGTAGATAGTATCAGAATTGAATTGAATTGTAGGACACCCAGCTTGTGTTTGCAGAGAATTGGAGAATTGCTTGGTGTGGGAAAAAACCCACACATTTGGTGAGTAGAATTGTCAGAAATGAACTGTGAGTGAAAATATATGACATACTGTAGTATACAGTTATACTCAAATTGGAATCTCTTTGAGTTCGAAAGTATTTATGTAGTATGCCTCCCTGAGTTAGGAAAGGAGTCAGGCTTTCCACCATTCCTCCTTTCTCTGTGGCAGTTAGAATTCTATTATCAAAAAAATTGTGTAGCCAAACTGGCAGTCACCAGCTTTTAGATATAAAAAGTTGGTCATGAGCAGTATTAGGTAGAAATAAAGTTTAGCCCCCAAATGTTTTTGTTTTATAGTGACACCACAGTGTTTTTCTTTTATATCAACACAGTGTGAAGATTTAAAAGATAAGCAAATGGGAGGGCAGAGTTCCATTATTTTCCCCTTCTAATCTGCACAAATGTTAAATATAGCAGTGGAAACATTCAGGCCATTAAAATATGAGCATTGTATTTTAAAACCAGCCATGAGAATCCTGCCGTCTGATAGACTTAATCTTTGAATAACTAAGGTGACATGTTCCCTGGTTCTACCCAACTATACATGTCCTCAGCTACTGATGCTAAACTAGATCATGTGTCAGAATCAGTTTTGTCTGAGATGTCCTTAGGAAAACAAGTTAATCTTTGACACCTAGCTCTTACTCACTTTAGATCCTTATCCCTAATGAGTACTTTTTCCCCCCACAGGAGTGCTCCAATTCCAGAGTAGATTGAGAATAGGGGAAGACAGGCTCCAATCTTAGAAAAATTGGGTACTGCACAAGTTGTCAAGGCCTAGGAGCCCAACTACTTTTACTAGAAAGTTGGAGGGAACCCAACTACTTTTACTGGAAAGTTGGAGAAGGATTAGCCAATTAACCTGATGCAGAGTAAAATGAGCTATGGACATTATGCGCCCTAAGTTTTTCCTGACAAAGGACAACATTGACCTGTTAGCTTTGGGCAAAGCTGAAGCTTCATGTGAACTTTTAAGTTCACATCTGTAGGTAGTGGAAAGATTGAGCAGTCCACACTGACTTCGTTTCCCAGAATTTTTTGCTGCCATATTTCTCCTCACCCTACCTTCCCTCTACCTATATACATTCTCCATGGAAATCTACTTGATCTATGTATGATCTTCTCAGTCAAAGGATCTTTGCTTTTAAAAGGGTATCAAGTAGTTAATCTGATAATACAACCTAGCACAAAACCCTATGCTCCTGCACAGAATGCATGCCCATGAAGCTGACCCTCTACATCAGTGCAAGATATATAGTGAAAATCCTAGAAGTCTGCTGCAACTAACACAACTTCTAATCCTGTCTTCTGTAAGAGCTCTACCTGTGCTTAGGGTTTCCCTGGTGGCGCGGTGGTTAAGAATCCGCCTGCCAATGCAGGGGACACGGGTTCTCAATCCCTGGTCCAGGAAGATCCCACATGCCGCGGAGCAACTAAGCCCGTGCGCCACAACTACTGAGCCTGCGCTCTAGATCCTGCGAGCCTGGCTACTGAAGCCCATGCACCTAGAGCCCATGCTCTGCAACAAGAGAAGCCACCGCAATGAGAAGCCCACGCACTGCAACAAAGAGTAGCTCCCACTTGCTGCAACTAGAGAAAGCCCGTGCGCAGCAACGAAGACCCAATGCAGCCAAAATTAAATAAATAAAATAAATAAATTTATTAAAAAAAAAAGAGTACCTGTGCTTATTAAGGTTTTATTTGGAAAATTATTTGATACCATAATTGTAAAGAGTTGTCATTAGCATATTTTCTCAGTCCAAATTAAAATGTTTAGTAATGTTAAAAATTCAGAAATCAGTATTGGTTAAACCATAATTTTTGTTATTTTTCTAAACAGATATAAATTCTGATTTTCTAAGGAGAAAAAAAGTTATTTTTCAGTTCTCATAAAAGGATAAAATTTTAATAAGAAGTCTTAGGTCTTATTTTCTGTAAGTTAATGACATTAGCTTGAATTATAGTTTCAATAGAACATTCTTTTGGCCTCATTAATAAAAAGTTATGTTTTAGTGAAGGAACCCTAGTATTATGCCAAATAACTGCTTCATTAGCTTGATCATCAATAATCACTAGACAAATAGGGGGAAAAAATTCACATTTATCAGACAAGCATATGACTTTAGAACTTAAAAAGTACAGCAGTTAAATTGCAATGTGCTTAATCAAGCTTGCTTAGTTTACATATTCTTATAATGTGGAAAGTGGAATTTGACCAAGAACCTTTCAATTGTTGACTTGACAAAATGCACAACGTGAGGGTTGCAAGTTAGTTTTATTTGGGACAAAGTGAGGACTGCAGCCCGAGGAGGCGAGGAGAGGAGCCAGGATATATAGTTTTGCAACAAAGGGCAGGTAGTCCGGAACGTCAGAAGATTATTGCTAATTTTAAAAAACCAGATATCTCAATTTAAGGAATTTAGCGCTTTTCTATGTATGGGAAGATGCAAGAGTCTGGGCTCACTGAAATCATTCCTTTGATATGCACCTCAGCTATCTGGGGCCAGTATCCTGTATCTTCACATCCTGAGTTTCCTCAGGGCTCACTGCAGGGAGTGGCTGCAGTCTGATGGCTGCTAGATGGCAGGTATTCTTTTCAGCCCTGAGTTTCCTCAGGGCTCCCAGGCTTAACAGGGCTGCAATCCTTGATGACTGACATCCTTTGTTTATTGATATGGCAGGAAATTCCATTTATAAATATTCCATTCCATTTATAAATATTCCATCTGTCACAACCTATTCTGTTACAACAGATTTAATACCCTTTCTCTCCTTAAAAACTTTACAACAGTGTAGAAAGTCTAACTTTATTTTTTAAATTTCTGGCTGAGATTTTTAGAATGGCTACCTGATTAGTGGATGAAGTTGATGAACAGGCATTATTAATTCTCACTCTACAGTTCTTTGTAAAACAAATTAATGGCTATATAAATACAGAACTTAAGTTTCAACCCCCCTAAATTACTCTCTTAAATTTTACAACTTATTCTTGGCCTTGAGAAATTGGATCACTGAGTGAATTTGTTACTGAGTCTGAGCTCGCTCGCTCACCGCACGACAGGTCAGTAAATCGGGAGATGAGGTGCTGAGGCAAGGAATACGGCTTTACTTGGAAAGCCAGCAGACAGAGAAGATGGCGGACTAGAGTCCCCAAAACAACCATCTTACGGGGGTCTGGATGCCAGTTTCTTTTATAGAATCACAGAGGGAAATAAAGTAAAAAGGCAGAATAGAGAGGGAGAGGCGGGGAGGAAGTAAAGTAAACAGGGCCTCAGTCTTGCAAAACATCTCCTGGAATGGCCAGCCTCGGGGAGGGGATGCGTTAATTCTTTCTTGCAGCCATTCACAGGTGGGTAGGGTTCCCTGAGGCAAGTGATTATGTATGATTGTAATAACAAAAGCAACGAAAAGCAAAGGCTAAAGTCAAAGAAACAGATCCAACGTGGAGTCAAAATTGGCTCTTCCCTGTTAACAAAATCTCTTCTCACACTACCCTCTCTCTAGCAATCTTCTGTGTGCCAGATGGAGATAACACAGTTAGCAAAGCAGACCAAAATCCTTGCCTCATGAAACTTAAACAGTAGAGAGAATGAAGCAGGCAATAGACAAAAATATATAAGTAAAATTTTGGTATGTTAGGTGTGGTTAAGTACAAGGGAAAAAGAGAAAGCAGAGAAGAAATATAGGAAGTCCAGAGTAGGATTGGGGATAGAGGAGGATTGTAATGCTAAACAGGATGAAAGGAAGTCCTCTCAGAAAAGGTGACTAAAGAGAAACCTGGGGAAAGAGAAAGAGTATGAGCCATTGAATACCAGGGGAAGAGCATTGCAGGCAAGAGGGAACTGCAAGTGCAAAGTCCTGGTGTGTTCAAGGTTCAGCAAGAAAATTAGAAGACTAGAAAGGAGTGAGCAGGTGGGAGTACAATAGGAGACAAGGTAAGAGAAAGAATGAAGTGAGGGTGGAGAGAGTCCTGGGGAGAAGGGTACAGGTTTCAATCACGTAGGTCATTGTAAGCTATTTTGGTAACTTTTACTCTAAGTGAGCTAACAATCCATTGGAGGATTTGGAGCAGAGGGGTGACGTGATCTCTTTTATTGAGATCTGGGAGAAGTGGGGCAAGAAGCAGAAGCAGGAAGGCCAGATACGATGCAATAGCAATAGTTCAGGTAAAAGAAGATGATGACTTGGACAAGAGCAGTAGCAGAGGAGGTGATAAATGGTCAGATTCTGAATATAGAATAAAGAGCTCCTGAATATATTTAGCTTGTCATTGATTGAAGTATTTTTTTAATAATCATTTGTGTTATACATTTCCATGGTAAAATACTATGATCGTTTCTCATTTCTTTATTCTCCTACCACATAATGTTATTGGCTGCATAGTACAGTTTGGATATAGCATAATTTAGCCATTGTATGGTTAGAACAATTTATTTAACAGTCCTCTGTTGGTAACTGTCTAAGCACTTTCCAGTTTTCCTCTATCATAAATACCACTAAAATGAACATCTTCATTGTTCTATCTTTGCTAATATAATTACTACATAATTTTGGAATCTCTGTTGATTTTAGGAATGACTCTGCTTAAGGAGAGCTAGCAAGGAGAAACTACAAAGGCAGAAACTAGAAAAGCAGAGCTATTACTATAAACCAGCAACCTAGATTGGTACTTTTTCAGCCATAACCATAGAAAGATTATCTACATCAGATGCACATTGATAGTTTAAAGGACACCAAAAATATTTGAATATGAAATATTTGTAAATTCTTGCTCAAGATTGAATAAATATTCTTGTATTTTGGAATTTGTTTTCTATTTCTGATAACCTTAATTATTACTAAGAACAGATGACCAGTTACAAGAACTGTCACCATTTTAACATTCTACATGAACTGTGGCCAGGATGGATTTCTGGCACCTGAGCATTCACATCCATCTGTTTATAGGGCACTATGCCCATTCATGAGATTTATGCCAGTTTCAAAAAGTCATGTGTAAATCAAGATAGGCAATGTATATACTTTTTTTAATTAAAAAAAAAATTTATTTTGGCTGCATTGGGTCTTTGTTGCTGTGCACGGGCTTTCTCTAGTGGCGAGCGGGGGCTACTCTTGGTTGTGGTGTGTGGGCTTCTCATTGCGGTGGCTTCTCTTATTGCGGAGCATGGGCTCTAGGCGCGCAGGCTTCAGTAGTTGCAGCATGCGGGCCCTAGAGCACACAGGCTTCAGTAGTTGTGGCGTGTGGGCTCAGTAGTTGCGGTGCGGAGGCTCTAGGGTGTGCGGGCTTTGGTAGTTGTGGCGCGCGGGCTAAATAGTTGTGGCTTGGGGGCTCTAGAGTGCAGGTTCTGTAGTTGTGGTGCATGGGCTTTAGTTGCTCCGTGGCATGCGGGATCTTCCTGGACCAGGGATCTAACCCGTGTCTCCTGCATTGGCAGGTGGATTCTTAACCACTGCGCCACCAGGGAAGTCCCGGCAATGTATATTTTTGAGATATAAAGCATCTATCGTTTAATCTCTTTGAGTTATGTTTTTAGAAAGAATTTAGCCACTTACTGATTTGAGATAACTTGAATTAGGCATGTGTAGAAAGCAAAATATAAGCAAAAATTTAACTTTGCTAAGTAATAGTAGGCTTCTTCAGCATGAAAAAGTTGAAATTAGAAAAAGCGTTATAACAAATCCCTGAAAAAAGTTTTGAATATACTCTTTGAGGGAGAGAAACTAACATTTATTTGGTACATGTTATGTGCAAGGTGCTTTTACATAATTTGTTTATATAACTCTCATAATAATCCTGTGGAATAGGGATCATTATCCCTATTTTGCAGATAAGAAACTGAAAGAAATGACCTACCTAAGATCACACATAGGAAATACCAAAATGATTTCAAGCCAGTTCTATCTGACTCCTAAACTCATGTTTTCTCAGCTCTACACACTATGTAAATGGTTGGAATCTAAATATTAGGGCAAATTTACAAATCTGTGATGTTGATTGAAGATGGTTTTTAGAAGTTAAGAAAATAACCAGCCAAACAAATTATTGCTTTACTCTTAAAACTCAACTAAATATTCCAAGGTAAGTATGAGGATGTAAATTAGCTCTCATTATCAGAAGGGCAATACCAAACAACAATGTTATTTTTGCTGTTAGGAGAATACTTAGACAAAACATTTAAGAGAAAAAAATAATCTGATGATCTGTTTGCTTGTCTGTAGATCAATGATTTCCAAACTTAAAAAAAAAAATTAGAATAGCTATTTCTCTTCCCCAAACTAAGCTATGTAAAACAAATGAGAAGGGTTGAAGCAAGGGTGCAAGTGGGAGGTAGAGGCTGTTTGCTCCCTGCCCATTTTCCTCTCCCATTTCCCCTTGTAACCTCTAATGGACTACTTATAAATCACAGGACTTAGAATGACATTTAAAGCCCATGTTGTGGCTGGAACACTTGGTTAATTGGCTTACTTTTTCAATATTTAACTGATTTATTTTGGTTATCTACTGATCACAAAAATGTGACTTGAAAGTGATTGGAAATTTCCTGCAGCAATGGCTAAGAACTTTTTATTTTATACAGAATTTTCTTTCTTTATTTCTCCTAGTCAGAATCAACTAATTCATCTTTGAAATGTTTTTTGAACATCAACTGAATGCTAGACACTAAGCTGGTTCCTACCTTCAGGAAGCTTAGATTCTAGTTGAGAGAGACAGATAATAAAGAAGTGAAAAAAAATCAATTTGTGCTGTAAAGAAAATACATACTTTTAATAAAGAATGGTTATGGTCTATTGGACTACTTTATTTTTGTCTTATTGGTAAAAGTTATTTGTATTGGGTTGAATGTGTTCCCCCAAAGTTAATATGATATAGAAAAATGAGCACTGAAGTTGTTAAAAATTTGGGGTTCTGTTCCCTGCTCTGCAATTTACCAGCTCACTTAAATCACCGAATCTTTCTGAGTCAGTATAAAAACATTTGCCATGCCTGCAGGATTGGTGTGAAGATCAAATATGAAATAAGCTGATGTATATTAGAGTGCTTTGTAAAGTCTCATATATGATACTTGCCATATATATATAAAAAACTTTACAATCACACTTCCATAAAACATAATGGGTATATATAAAATCGAATATTTGGACCATCTGATGTAATAGGAAGTCATAGGGAAATTGTTTTTGAAGAAGTTTTAATAACCCAGACTGCTAATTACCTAGTTCAAGTTTGTCAGATCTCTACATGAATTGATTTGGGAAAATGTAACAACTATTTGCTTTTTTATTTTCTTTGATCTTGTTTTTATAATTTACCTCTCCTCAGTTCTAAATTTTTTACTTTTAGCTCTTTCCTAAGAATTTCTTACATGTCACGTATCTTTGTCTAGGGATTCTCCTTTAACAAGAATTATCTAAATGCCATGTTAAAGTGTAAAGAATTTTTTAGAAAGAAAAATGTGGAAGGCTTTTCTCACCAATAACCACTTACTAATTACTCTATAACCAATGGAAAAAAAGTTGTGGGGAGAGGTTGGGTAGGAGAGAGTGGGTAGTAATAGCCTGTTCAGCTTTACTTTGGAGTGCCACCTGCTGGTAAATTAAGTCCAGTAGTGTTGGGCAAACAAAAATAAGAATTATGTTGGGAGATTAGAACAATCAACTTGTTTTATATAAAGCAGATACTAGTTATTTGAATCATTGTAGAAAATGATTTGATTTAGTAACTGAATAATTCAATTATTAAAGAGATTTTTCTCAAAGCTTTTTTGGGGGGAATTTCTTTATTCTAAATACTGAACTCTAATCAGAAAAACCAAAAATATGTATTGAAGGTCCATTATGTTAGTTCATTAGTCAAATATTTAAGTGTTTAAGTATCATACTGTGCTAGAGATGGGATGCAGTGGTAAAAGGAGCAGACAGAATCTCCCTTCATGGAACTTAGAGTTAAGACTAAAAAAGAAATAAAATGACAGACAGATTGCTAAAAGAGGCTATGAATAAAACAAATGAGGAGAGAGAGAGAGAATATTGGGTAGTCGAGGGAAGCAACTTTGGATGAGACTTTGAGGAAAGGCATTTCTTTTTTCTTTTTTTAAATAAATTTATTTATTTATTTATTTATGGCTGCGTTGGGTCTTCGTTGCTGCGCGCGGGCTTGTGGGCTTCTCACTGCGGTGGCTTCTCTTGTTGCAGAGCACAGGCTCTAGGCGTGCGGGCTTCAGTAGTTGTGGCTCGCGGACTGTAGAGTGCAGGCTCAGTTTTTGTGGTGCACGGGCTTAGTTGCTCTGCGGCATGTGGGATGTGGGATCTTCCCAGACCAGGGCTGGAACCTGTGTCCCCTGCATTGGCAGGTGGATTCTCAACCACTTGCGCCACCAGGGAAGCCCCAGAGGAAAGGCATTTCTGATAAGACCTTTAAGCACTTGTTCTTTGCTACATTCCCAGAGCTGAACACAATGCCTGGTACATAGTCAGTGTTTAGTGAATGTTTGTTGAATAAAAGGATAGATGACGCTGTATGATAACCTTGAACAGAGCTGAAACATCGTTAGCTTTTCTTTTTGTTCTGGTCATAGGTACATGGGTCAGGCTGGCCTAATGATACAAAAATGTGGTAGGAAAGAGAGTGCAGGAAAACTACTGAAAATGTATATAGCATAATCTTTTTCCCTTTGAGCTGGGCCAGTTGATAAAATCCAATTCAGGTTCGAAGATTGATGAGAATGGCAACTCAGTTCAAGGCTACTTTCACTTTAGTTTACTGCTAAAGTACCAAACAAGCAGTGCTAGGCATACAAATAAGGATACAAATGTGTGGATGCCACTCCCTAATGCCTTCCTTGTACTTCATAAATGCCCAAGTTCAGTAACTGAAGCAGCCCATGAGGAATCAGATCAAAGAGTTTCAGAACTGCAGCCCTTTGTAACATTAGACTGGGTAAGGGGTCATACTTAAGGATCTATTCCACTACCATAAAAATTTATTTTTACCCTACAGTAATATCTTTATGTTTGTTTCCTGCTGCATCATCTACCATACACTAGACCTGTAGGCCTACAAAACCTTCAGTGAAGTTAAAGCTAATTGGAGAGCTAAGAGTAAGAAGCAAGCTTACATGGAATAATTAAGTGCTAGCTTATAACTGTAATAAGAATTTAATGAGAAGGAAGGGAAACATCTGTTTTATGACCTAACTCTTGTGAAACTGGCTCCCATTGACAGCCTTCTGCTTTTCATTCAGTAGACCCAGCTATCGTGCATATCTTTTTTCCACACATAAACATATACAAATAACACATCTACAAATATAATCTATAAGTATTGATAAGTCTCCTTTTTCAATAAGAGAATGCTGAATTTTAGTTGGGTGCATTATGGTCCAGCTAAAAGGCTACATTTCCTAGCCTAGAGCTCTGCTAAGAGTGGCCATATGATGAGTATTTGCCAATGAGATTTAAGAAATATTGTGTGATATTTACGGAAAATCTTGAAAGAAGGAGTGTGTATCTATTCTTTCCCTTCTTCCATCTTGCTGCTTGGAATACAGTTGTGGTGACTGGTGCTCCAAAACTGGTATTGGACCAAGAGTTCAACAGCTATACCTAATGGCTATACCTACGGCTATACAGCAGAAAACTGGAAGGATCTTTGTATGGTGTAGAGCTAACATACCAGCCTTGGACTGACTGTCTCTTGACTTCTCTTTCATGAGCAAGAAAGAAGCATCTGTTTTGTTTATGATATTGCTCTTCAGAGTTACTCTCTGCTGAACTTTATCCTAACCAGTTTGGTGAGTAATGTAGATTTTGTTTTCATGACGGGTGGAGGAGAAGGCAACATTTCACACCACACAACAAACTTAATCTTTTCATTATACAAGTTCTCTCTCTAGGCTCTTCCCAAATCCAAATTCTCTTTAGACCCTCTCCCCCCACCCCAACCACCTGTAATATTTTTTTTTCCTTTCTTGGAGTCCCACTTCCATATTTCGTATCCTATAATGACACTTGGGTGGACATTCTACTTGCTTCAGCCCTTCTTCAGGGGTTTTTTACCTGTGAAGAGGGACAACTATTTTACCTGCGCCTTTGCTCAGTGAATACTTTGAGTATTGTGCAGTCTGCCACAAGATGATAGTGATATTAAGATCAACAACAACTCACTTGATTAAGCGCTCACTATGGGTAGTCACTTAATTCTCACAACCCTATAAAGCATTATCCTATTTTACAGAGAGGGTAAGTAATCTGCCTGTGGCAGAAATGGCTAGCTGTCTACCCAGAATTCATGCTCCTCCTTCTCTAGAAATGGAGTTTTCATTGAGCATTTACCATCCATCATAGACTACATACATATTCATAACTGTTGTATCTTCCTAATATATTGATCCTTTATCATTATTGAAGTATCTCTTTTTGTCCCTAGTAACACTCCTTTTCGTGAAGTCTATTTTGTCTGATGTTAATTAACAACTCCTGCTTTCTTGTGTTTACTGTTTGCATGGGGTACCTTTACCTTTTTTACTTTAAATCTATTTGTCTTTGTATTTAAAGTGTATCTCATGTAGACAGTGTATAGTTAGTACTTGATTTTTACCATTCTTGTAATCTCTGCCTTCTGATTGGAGTGTTTAGTTTGTTTAATATAATTGCTCATTTGGCTGTATTTAGGTCTGCCATTTTGCTGTTTTCTATTTATTTCATTGATTTGTTTTTGTTCTTCTGTTCCTCATTTCCTTCCTTCTTTTGTGATGACTGTTTTAAAATATTTCATTTTAATTCCTCTTTTGACTTTCTAACTACTATTCTTTTCATTATTTTTTAGTTTCTCTAGTGTTTAAAAAATGCATCTTTAACTTATCCTAATCTGCTTAGAGCTATATTGAATTACTCCAGATAAAATATAGAAAACTTGCAGTAGTATAATTCCACTTATCTCTTTTCTTTAGTGCTATTACTGTCATATATATTACATTTATATTTGTTGTAAATTCATCAATACAGTGTCATAATTTTTTGCTTTAAAAAGTCATACATCTTTTAAATAGGGGAAGAAAAGAAAAAATTACATTTTTTTACACTTACACATATATTTACTGTTTCTGCTACTTAAGCATAACTTCACTATACTACCAAGAATCTTGAAATATTTATATTTTTAAACCAGTAATTGCATAGGAATTTTTATGGCAATAATTACAGATGGGGATAATTTTTTATAATCATTTTTTTTTCACTGTTTCTTATAATTAAAATTTGAAATAATTTAAATGTCTAAAAATAGGAAAATCATTACATAAACTATGCTACATACATAGGACAGATAAGCACCTTTTTTTAGGATATTGGTTAACTGAGACACATATATGTATATAATTAATATATAGCATTGTTATAGTTTTTAGGGAAAAAATGACTGAAAAGAAATATACCTACTTATTAACTGGTTCTCTCTGGCTCATAAATTATTTGTTTGGATTACTACCTTTTGCTTATTTATACTTTTCTGTTTTTTCTAACTTTTTACAACAAATATATGTTTTTTTAATAATCAGAAAAAAAGTACAATGAGAAAGAATTCAAGATTAGGGAGGTCATATTATAAACACTGGTCAGGATTGTTGAAACTAATTAATCATAGTAATAATAATAATTGCTCATATTTGCTCATATTTCATAAATATATTGCTCATATTTCATAAATATATTTGTTGAAACTAATAATATATTGAATAAATAAATATATATTGTTATATATATAATATATATATAATATGTTATATATAACATAAAATATGTTATATATTTATTGTTTATATATAAACAATAAATATATTGTTGAAACTAATTAATCATAGTATTAATAATAATTGCTTATATTTGCTCATATTTCATAAATATATTGCTCATATTTCATAAATATATTTATCAACTTGAATTCAGGTTAATGTATGTCTTTAGTATGACACAGAATGTAAGAAGGCAAATTGTGGCAAGAGGCATATGAATTTATATATTATTCATTATATTAAAGCTTATTCCATTGGTAGGCTTTCTTTAAAGGTGTGACTTGAAGATTGCTACAGGTCCCTAAGTGTCTCAAAGTATCTCCCTCACTGGTTGCATCAGCCCTTAAAATTCCTATGAAGCATCCTCTTTTGTTTAAAGTTCTTTTGTCTTTCTTCCTATGAAACCTACCTTATTTCATCTAGAAAGTTAGCCCCCATTGACACATAAGCATCGGTTACTGTATGAGACTCAGGACAATCTGATGAAGATATTTTGGCAGTTTTGGTAAAGACCTACATCTATAAAGATGACAAGAGCAGGGCAATTCTAGGCAGGATTCTGTGGTGGGGTATCCTGGACAGTTCAGTGTAGTGAGTACTTTGTAGGGTTAGTAGATAGATAGAAGGGAGAGAAAAAGGAGAGAGAATACAAAATGTGGATGCAAGAATCATTCAAAATGTACTTATTTAGTGGACTTGTATTTAGTTATTAAGCTTGTATTCTCCTTTAAGTGGCATTTATCAGTGACCATTTACTCCCATGGTCCCTTGCTGCTTGCTCCTTCTTTGAGATAGACATCAAAGTCCTTTACCTAAGCAACATATGTTTATTATTTTGCCTTTCACACCTTCAAATTCCAAAGAGTTGCCTCAGTAATTAAAGAAATTAATACCTACCCACTAAAAGGACATAGTGAGTGAACCATACCCAGGAAAAATATATATACTAGTTAATCAAGGCCTTCTGGAGACTGTACCTCTTCTTCCTTGGCTGTCACACATGCTGACAACTCTTTACGATGGAATCGAAAGCCAGATGTTTGTGCTAGATGGACCTTTCAAAGGCTTTTAAATCAAGTTGTATTGGCAGCCTCTCTTCAGTCTTCTATAGGATCAGTCCAAAGGAAAGAAGTTTTAAAAACATACAGAAAGTCAGAGATTCAGAATATGTAGAGATGTGATAAATTTAAATCTAACTGTTTCATTGTACAGATGAAAAAATTCAAGTCTTGACAACTTGACGGTCTTACCCAAGATTATCACTAATTAATAGCAGAGCCAGGATTAGAACCCAGGTCTCAGCTGCAAATCTAATGGGTTTCCCACAATATCAAGTTGCCTCAAGTCTAGGTATTAGATACACACCTTCAAAGCCCACAAAAACACCAAACAAAGCAAGTCAAAAAGCCAAAAGCGAGATCCTGCAAGTCTGACATCAAACACAAGGGGAGAAAATGTGTAAACATTAGGTGGAATAGAATCTCAAGCCATGTTGCCTTTTATAAAAAGTAGATTATATCAACTGTATTAAATGATTGTTTCCTACTAAAACTGCTAAACAAAAGAAGGGAATATAGGTTGCTACTTATTTGGGCCCTGAGACATTTTTTGATATGATATGATGTACATCATTTGAAATCTGTCTTCAACTAATTTGGGCAATAGTTATTAGCCATAGACAAAGAGTAAGAATGAGGCTATTGTGTCAAGATGCCTGGCTGAGTGCCAAAGGAGTCAGAATAAGGTCATGTTTATTCTATTGGACATTTTATTCCTTATCTAGACTCTAAGAAGGCAAAGGGCATGATGATGAAGTACATTGGTGACCTAAATTGGGAGGCATTGTCAATGTGAATTAGGAAAGAAAAGTAAAATAAGTAAATACAAGTTTAGACATATATACCAGGGAAGATACAGCAGGACTTCACTTCAAAAGAAACCTAACAACAGCTTGGGATGGAAATATGTTCCAGAAATTCTAAGGATAGGAAAGTCATAGAATATGATAATGACTAAAAAAGAAAAGGGGACTTATAACTGTTTGCAAAATGATAGAAGGTTATAATACAGAATAGAGAAAAAAATACCCCAAACAAAAAGGTATAACTATGCACTTAAATACATTTATATAAATCTTTCATCTCAAAACCTATGAATAAAAATATTTGTTATTATATTGGAGATATAAACATTTTTGGTGTGGAAGTGGAGATGGTATCAAAATAACCAAGTAAAGAGATGAGTTGCACATAAAAGGGACTGTGAGTGCAATGAGAAGGTGTTGGTAATATCCTCAGGATCCCATGTAAATTAAAGACAAAAGAGGAAGAATTGAAAAGAGAGAGAAAAAGAAGGAAATTGCTGTTTCTGCCTTCTCTTTTCTATTATGCTTTTTTTTCTCTGCTGCTTCATTGAGAAAAAAATAAACAGAATTTTCTTCCTTATCCTTGCCAATTTCTAGGTCTGGAAAAGAGTAGCCAGGTCACTATTATAACACATGGCAAGGTGGTGAAGCTGAGGCTCCCTCTATAATCCTAGGAGCATTCTTGATGTCTCAGGGAACCAGAGCCAGCAGTGTTCAATTTTTATCATCCTCCCACATTTTTGGAATTTGTAGGGTTCGAATCCTTTCAAAGTTCCTTATCAGAGAATATAGCAGTCTGTTCTCTGCTGTGTAAGTAATGTCATAATGAAATTCAACACATGTGATTGCTATGTAATGAGATTCTTTCAGAAATCATATGCCATTGGACCAGAGATGGATCTTCCCTACACAGCTGGATGGAGGTGTGCCCTTTTGGCACATACTTCATTCCATGGTGGAAGGAACCCATTAAAGATTGCAACAGATGTTTAAATTGAAGGCTCACTTACCCAGAAATATTAAAGGATCCAAATACACAAATTCTCACTAAGCTGCAGGTATGTAGGGATTTAATTGTTCTGCGGAAGTATAAGAGAAATGATAGGTGTGACGTATGATAAGTAAAAAAGGAACAGAATTATAAGAAAAGATACTTTAGCATGATTTTTAGTAAACATCCATCCAGCCTTCAGTTCTAAGAGGACCATCTGCCTTACAACGAAGTAGTCATTATTTACCAGTCAGGATTGCTGGGAGCTTAAAAACAACTTCAGATGATCTCCCAGGAGAAGAGATAGGAATGACCTGGATACCAGATTTTTCCTATCTCTATTCTGAAAGTCTGCCTGTTTAAAAACTTCAGATGTAACATAGCATCAGAAATGCACTACTTTTCCTCAACCAGCACATATGCTGCTTGTGATCATTTTCTTTGACCAGCACACTATTTTGATGGCACTGTGTCAACATTACTTTACCTCACTATATCCTTTCATGAACCAATCCAGGGACTCCGAAATGACATCCTCCTTCTTTTGCCTACTCAGTTCTGTGTATCTGAAACATTTAGCTTAAAAAGAAACTCAAGGAAAGGCCACAGCTCTTCAGATTTCTAGAACGATATTGTATGTGCTGTCAGAGCAGTAAAAGGCACACCAGTGTCTGTGATGGCACAGTGGTGATTATAAAGAATTTATTGAATGCATCAGATAAAAATCATCATTGAAAGAACTGATTTATATTCAAAGACCTTCAAATAAGTGCTTTATGGCTGAGAGAAACCTGTTTCTGATACAACTAATATTTTTGAGATTTATTTATGGGTACCTGCTACATGGGCCAGGCACTATTTATTTCATTTCAGTCTCACTAAATGCCAAGTATTGCATTTATGCTGGGGACACAAAGTGAATAAAATGTACTCATTGCCTTCAAGAGGCTCACAGTCTAGTAGGGGAGAGAAATTCCAAATAATAGTTACACTTACCATATTGTTGCTGAATGTAAGGAGAGAAGCAAGCGTGGAGGGCTGTGGAAGCACATAGGAGGCGTTGGACAAGGTTTTCTGCAGAAGTGACTTTTGAAACAAGTCTTGAAAAAGACTGGAGAGAAGCAGCAGCTTGAGCTAGGGCCAAGGGCTGAGAACAAATGCTTGAGTGGCGCTAGAGAATAGAGCAAGATGTTGGGGGGTTGGGGGTTGGGAATGATGGCTGAAGATCAGGCGGAGTCCAGGTCATTCAAGACCTCGTGTGACACATTAAGGAGCTTTCCTAGCAGATACTTGATAGAATATTTTATTCCTAGCCGGAGAATTCTATGGGAAAACAACTTTGGAAAACACTGGATCAAAAAGACTAATGTAGAGTCTCTTAGAAACTTAAATATGCTAATATGTATTGTGACTCTCCAAAACAAGGGTATACTATACAGTTTCTGACCATGAAACACTTATGAAAGATCATCTTTGGGGACTAGAGTTCTGAGAAGCACACTTGGGAAGTAATGTACAAATCTTTGGGGGATCATTAAGAATTTTAAATAGATCGATGATATGGATAGGTTTGCATTTTAGAACACACTGACAGCATTTCAGACCTCTCCAGCAGCAGTGTAGGAGACAATTGTAGGAGAACAAAATTGATGGCAGAGAGATAAGTTAGGAGACAATTGTTCCAGGGGAGCGAAAATGAGGGTCTGCACTTAGGTAGTAGAAGGAAGATAAGGATTTTTTAAATGTTTAGGAGGTTAGAGTGACAGAACTTGATCACTGATTAAATGTAAAGAGAGTGAGGGATAGGAAGTATTCAAAGTTTCTAATATGGGTGATCGAGTGGATGGGATACCAACAAGTAATTATAAGAGGAGGGTTTGGGGTAGGGAAGATACCATGAATTTAGTTTTGGGCAAGTTTAGATTGAGGAAGTCTATGTCATATCTGGTAGAGATTTTAGGAGATAAATGGATATGAGGGTGAAACTCCTGTTAAATACCCAGATTTGGTAGTCAGCAGCATATAGGTGTAGTTAAAATTATGACAGTATTAGAAATCAAGTAGTATTAGGGGAAATATGGACAAAGGATGGGAGCCAGGGGGAATTTGTTTACATACATAACAACTTCAAAACCTTGAGTCAACTCAAACCATAAACACACATTGCTATTTAAAACAACAACAACACAATATTAGGTCTATTTCAATGATGATTTTGGATCTACATTAAGTTCATCTCTTTTCTTTCTTAGACTTTATATTGATTTATATCAAATATTTTAATAAGCATTCTCCATTCCCACTCCAATTAAATTACCAGAATTTTAATTTTTTTTAAACTTAGAAGTGCTTTCTCCCTTTTAGTTACTCTTTGAAAATAGAGAGATTCAGTAGCAAGTAGAGGTTTAAACTGAGGCTGTCATATTCAAACCTATGATTTTGCAGATTGCTAGTGGTGGCTCCAAAATTTCAACAAGGACTTGGGGAGGCCATCTGGTTGAAAGAAGATGCTAAGGCAAGGCTTATGTAGGACATTTTTTAAACTAAGATTAAGCATTTATTTGGGGCTATTGGGGGTTGATGAAAATTATGCATGGAGTGAAGGGAGCTAAATTTTCCATAGAGCCTCCACTTGGCCCCATGACTGCTCTTTCACATAATTAAATGTGTGGTAATTAAAATTGCCAGCTGATATTAAAATTAACCCTCTAAGTAATAACAATATATCAATCTGAAAAATGTCTCCTACAACTAAATTGTGCTACACCACATCTTCGTCGTATATTTATTAACCTAATTTATATTTTTGATTAAATTACCTATCAGCATTCTATTCTTTAGTACATTGAAGTTGCTTTTTAAAAAAATTTTTATGGGAGTATAGTTGATTTACAATGTTGTGTTAGTTTCTGTTATACAGCAAAGTGAATCAGTTATACATATACATGTATCTACTCTTTTTTAGATTCTTTTCCCATATAGGTCATTACAGAGTATTGAGTAGAGTTCCCTGTGCTATACAGTAGGTCCTTATTAGTTATCTATTTTATATATAGTAGTATGTATATGTCAATCCCAATCTCCCAATTTATCCCTCCTCCCCCTTCCCCCTGGTAACCGTAAGTTTGTTTTCTACATCTGTGACTCTATTTCTGTTTTGTAAATAAGTTCATTTGTATCATTTTTTTTAGATTCCACATATAAGTGATGTGATATTTGTCTTTCTCTGTCTTACTTCACTTAGTATGATAATCTAGGTCCATCCATGTTGCTGCAAATATTGTTATTTCATTCTTTTTTGTGGCTGAGTAATATTCCATTGTATATAAGTACCACATCTTCTTTATCCATTCCTCTGTCGATGGACATTTAGGTTGCTTCCATGTCTTGGCTATTGTAAATAGTGCTGCTATGAACATTGGGGTGCATGTATCTTTTCGAATTCGAGTTTTCTCCTGATATATGCCCAGGAGTGGGATTGCTGGATTATATGGTAGTTCTATTTTTAGTTTTTTAAGGAAACTCCATACTGTTCTCCATAATGGTTATACCACTTTACATTCCCACCAACAGTGTAGGAGGGTTCCCTTTCCTCCACACCCTCTCCAGCATTTATTGTTTGTAGACTTTTTGATGATGGTCTTTCTGACTGGTGTGAGATGCTACCTGATTGTAGTTTTGATTTGCATTTCTCTGATAATTAGTGATGTTGAGCATCTTTTCATGTGCATTTTGGCCATCTGTATGTCTTCTTTGGAGAAATGTCTATTTAGATCTTCTGCCCATTTTTTGATTAGGTTGTTTGTTTTTTGGACATAGAGCTATATGAGCTGTTTGTATATTTTGGAGATTAATCCCTTGTCAGTTGCTTCATTTGCAAATATTCTCCCATTCTGTGTTGCCTTTTCATTTTTTTTATGTTTTCCTTTGCTGTGCAGATGTTTTTAAGTTTAATTAGGTCCCATTTGTTTATTTTTGTTTTTATTTTCATTACTCTAGGAGGTAGATCCAAAAAGATATTGCTGTAATTTATGTCAAAGGGTGTTCTGCCTATGTTTTCCTCTAAGAGTTTTATAGTGTCTGGCCTTACATTTAAGTCTTTAATCCATTTTGAGTTTATTTTTGTGTATGGTGTTAGAGAGTATTCTGATTTCATTTTTTTACATGTAGCTGTCCAGTTTTCCCAGCACCGCTTATTGAAGAGACTGTCTTTCTCCATTGTATATTCTTGCCTCCTTTGTCACAGATTAGTTGACCATAGGTGCATGAGTTTACTTCTGGGCTTTCTATTCTGTTCCATTGATTTATATTTCTGTTTTTGTGCCAGTACCATACTGTTTTGATTACTGTAGCTCTGTTGTATAGTCTGAAGTGAGGGAGTCTGATTCCTCCAGCTCCGTTTTTCTTTCTCAGGATTGCTTTGGCTATTCGGGGTCTTTTGTATTTCCATATAAATTTTAGAATTTTTTGTTCTAGGTCTGTGAAAAATCCCATTGGTAATTTGATAGGGATTGCACTGACTCTGTAGATTGCCTTGGGTAGTATATTCATTTTGACAATATTGATTCTTCCATTCCAAGAAACATAGTATATCCTTCCATCTGTTTGTGTCATCTCTGATTTCTTTCATCAGCGTCTTATAGTTTTCAGAAAAGAGGTCTTTTGTCTCTTTAGGTTGGTTTCTTCCTAGGTATTTTATTCTTTTTGATGTGATGGTAAATGGGATTGTTTCCTTGATTTCTCTTTCTGATCTTTTGTTGTTAGTGTATAGGGATGCAAGAGATTTTTGTGTATTAATTTTGTATCCTCCAACTTTACCGAATTCATTGATGAGCTCTAGTCGTTTTCTGGTGAAGTTGCTTTTTAAGAGCACTGTGGTAGAACTTTAAAATACAGTCATCCATGGCAAAACATAGCTTTGCTTGATACACTGTTGGCTCTCAGTCTTTATATTGTAGATATTAAAATTTTTATATAACCATCTAAATCCTTTGTGGAAAGAGTCAGAGTATAAATAAAAATTAGTAAGTAAGTATACTGATTCTGAATAATAAAATAAATTATCTAATTCACTCTTATGTTGTAAATGACATACTTTGGTGTTTGTGTGTTGCAAGTTTATATTATCTGAACGTGGAAGAGTATTAAGGAAAACAGAACAAACGTAAAAAATAAAATAATGACATATTCTGTGCGTATATCAGTTAACAGAGTAGTTCAATAGATTATACTTCATTGATTTGAAGAATTAAAACAATTAGTTTCTTTGGCACAGAGTTTTCTTCCCAAGAGTAATGTAGGCATTAAAAAAATTTGTCTTGTCATGTAGTTATTGTAACTTTGGAAAAAGCGGAGGCAGTATCTCTGGTGTATATACTTACTCCAAATACAGCTTTGCAGAAGGCAGGTTTGTCTGGAATCCTTGCAATGGGTACAATTAAATTGAAGCTTAATGAAGTCAAGGTGGTTTTCAATGCCTAGGTTCATGATCAAAACAATGTTTATTGTGATGTGCTGAGAATGGTTAATGCATGGCCTGCACATTAGCGCAAGAGATGATGTTTAGTTAAAGGAATAAAGCAATAGCAACACTTAATATTTCCAAAGACTGTTTTCTTTCAAAGAATGCCAAAGAAAGGGCATTTTATATCAATAGAGTCTTTGCAAATTTAGAGCAGAGATAGCAAATTGCATCTCATAGGAGCTCAAAGCTGGTCCTTTTAAAAAATTATTATTTAGGAAGAAGAAAGACATATAGCAAGAACATGGAATAAGAAGAAAGACATATAATAAGACTCAGGTTTGGAGAAAAGATAGCTCATGTCTTATTCCTTGTCATAAAAGATTAGAGTTTAGGCATTAAAGCTGAAATTTTAGTTAATGGGATAGATGATTATATTAGCTAGTATTTCTTAGGAAATTTAGCTAGTATTTCTTAGGAATTTCTTGGGAAATTTTCATAAAGTCTGCTATTACTGATGCATAATATAATGTTTATGAGAGCCTATCTCCCCTACAGAGAAATGTCAAGCCTTTCTTTGGTCTGAGTTTTCTGGCTTCAAATTGAAAAGGAGCCTCACAAGGTGTGAATCCAGAGTTTAAGGATGACTAAAAGGGAAAAGTCTGAATAGAAAAGCTAAAGAAAATTTCAAGATCCTGAGATGTTTAAAGGTGCCATTTCCAAACCCAACTCTTTCCCTGCCCCATTTCCAGAACATAAACAATCCAAAAAAGACCAAAGAAAATATAATTGAGAGTCAAAGAATAGCAAAATAATGTTAGTAAGGGAAAAATCTAAACATTTTCCATTCAGATATATGTAATAATTTTCTTGAGTCTTTATTTATCATATATGCAGGTTTTATTTGTGTCCCTTTACGAAAACCAGACCACATAAATGACTGAGAAATCCAGGCAGATGTTTGTTTGGCCGTGCTGCACGGCTTGTGGGATCTTAGTTCCCTGACCAGGGATTGAACGTGGGCCACAGCAGTGAAAGTGCCAAGTCCTAACCACTGGACCTCCTGGGAATTCCCCAGGCAGATGTTTGTGAAACAATCTTGATAGAGTTTCTGAGTTTAAATATGTGCTTTCACTTAACACATAGGAAATCTATAGTAAATTATAGATTTAGTATTGGTTGATTTTAGGAATAACATTTATATACCCATGTTATTTCTAACCATATTTTCAGTTTTAAGTAATGGCTGTTTTTGGTCATAATGTGGTTTACTTTCTGTTTTTTATATAATTATATGTACTCATAATATTATTTATTTATATATAAGGAATGTTTATATTCATAATTACTATTTGTTCTTATTATAAAACGGACTCTAAGCTGTTAATTTTTAAAATGTTAATTAGCCTGATTTTTCTGAATGCCAACGAATGTTCTTCCATCTCTATTTATCTTTTCCTGCTCTCTCTGTAGCCATCTCTTCCGACTGCTATTCTACTCTGTGTTTTCCTGTTCCTGCTGAATCATGTTGGAATGGCCTTGCCTAAGAAATCATGAGTTCAAACATAGTATACTGTGTTTGAACATAGTATGATACTAGTATACTAGATTTGGCAAAAGCTGTGAATAATATTTTCATTTAAAAAAATCAAACAATTTCTAGAGAATCTAATTTAGAGCAACATTCTCTAGAATGGACATTCAGCACACAGGGTTTGTGCAAGATAATGTGATATGTTGTGATATGATATCACATGGAGCTTGTGATAAAACTATGGGTGCTTCTATTTCTATTTATGGTTTCTTATCCTCTTAAAATTTCTATCTTTGCATGTTTTAGAATATACATAATATTTTCATAATATGTTAGTCTAGTAGAACATGTGTATACCAGTAAAAATTTTTTATTGCTGGGGTGTAAGGTCAAAGAAATTAGGAATCAGAAGTGTAAAGATTAAGAACACTTGTTTAGTAGTCTGATAGACTTAGATTTGATTCTTGTTACCTTCAGCACTTACTAGCTATATGTTCTTAGGCAAGTTATATAACCTCTCTATGCCTCAATGCCCTCATCTGTGGAATGGTAATAATCATATAAGACCTACCTCATAGGATTACTTGAAGAGTAAATTTAATGATGAATGTAAAGCACTTAGTATATAGTTTACAGTAAAAAAGGTTATGTACTTGTATGACTGGAAAAGGTCATGTGGAAGGATCATGTGGAAACCTTTGGAAAAATAGGCCTAAACTCAAAAGTTTTTCTTTCACTGAAAGACACTGATTAGAGTTTCATTATGGTCTGAGAAATTTCAATTATCACATATTATTCAGCTAAATCTGCTCATGTTTTAAAGATCATAGACCATAAAATCACTTTTCTGGGACCAGTGAGCTAAGCACATGATGTGCTGAGTTGTACACAGTATTCTTTTTAGTCCCATTTAAAAAAAATATTTATTCACTCAATGCAGATAGAAATTGAGTGTCTAAGTATATAATTCTAGGAGCTCTGAAGGCAACAGGGTTCTTTTCATATTTTTTATATTTGAGGTTTGTTGATTTTCAATAGTAATGCAAAACTTATCCCATTAGAGGGATTTTTTTGTAAAGAGACAAAATTAAGTAATTGATAACTATTTACCTACTCAAAAATTATTGTTCATTAAACTTGTGTATATATATACAATGAGCAAAAGCTCATTAATAATAAATACTAGAACCCAGCAAATTATCCTGAAAGAAATTATCTATTAATAACTTGCTCCAGAATTAGAGAATAAACAATGGAATTTTAAAAATCAGTGAGAAGGTAAGCTTTTATTCTCAGGAATGTCATCTTATTGGGATTTGGAAGTCTTTTTCAGTCTTTTATAGTAGAGCAGTTTTTTTTTCCCCTCTAAAGCTTTGATGATAGAATACATTTTTAAAGGTTTTTTGTTTTGTTTTGTTTTTCAGTTTAGTCTGTGTTGACCCAATGCTCAGTCACTTGATTCAGAGAAACCTCATAAAACCTGAGTAGCAAGATGCCTGGATAATAGTTTTGTTATATGGTCACTATGGAGTTCTAAGAGGAAGTGATGAAAAGGCAGAAAATGGACTCTGAATACTTATGAAAATTGACCTGGCATCAGACTTTCATTTCGGTCAATATGTGACTTTAGCAGAAATGTATTTTAAAGAAACAGATAACGAAAAATCAGATTCAATGAAATACTCAAAAAGGGCTCAACATGCTAAACAAAAATGTATTAAGCACCTTCTATGTCTAAGACATTGCAAAATTCTGGGAATGAGGTTGGAGGAGATGAAAAATAATAAGATATACAGATGAATAAGACATGGTCTTTCTCCCCAGGGAACTTCCAGTCTGGTAAGAGAGATATACTTGTACAAAGTAAGCATGTAAAATATAAAAAAGCTGTGGGATGGTAAAAAGAAGACTAGTAGGATTGTATCTTAGGCGTGGATTCAAAATAAGGTTCTCTTACTTACTGGTCTAGACTAAGTTGACACCCAGTTAAATTTGAATTTTAAGTAAACAAGGAATAATTTTTCATTTTAAGTATACTCCATCACGTGGAACATACTTACACTAAAAAATTACTTTTTTTAAAACTATGAAATTCCAATTTAACAGGGCATACTGTGTTATTATTTCCTAAGTCTGGCAAACCTATTTTAGGCAAGTGTGCTGGTTATTTATAGTCTGCCAAAACGCATCCACCCTCTTCTGCCCTACTCTGTGTCCCTCCTGGAGGCTGACTCCTTGATCTCTTATTTCCTGTATTTCCTTGCCAGTTGGCTTCTTGTTGAATTCAGCTAGTGGGAGGAACTGGGAGGAGAGTAGACAGTAGGAGGAGAGAGGCGCCAGGTCTTCTTCCTTGCCTGTTCCATGCCTCAGCAAAGCTTCTCTGGTGGTGGCAGTATTCCTCTATAACTACAACTCATGCATGACCGTTCCTCCTACGTGACTTCAGCTCTCCTGGGACTCTGGTCACATTTTTTTCCTCCCATCGATCTTTCTGCCTTGGGAGTAGCAACAGCTTTTCTTTGTTGCTAATCTCTGGATGCATCAGCATTCTTTTTGGTTTCCCTGACTTTGTCTATATCTCTGTAGGTAGTCTATTATAATCTTCTTCTGAACTATCTGAGTTAAATTCTGTTTCCCTCCTGGACCCTGGTTGATAAAGCCAGCCTCTTTAACTTCTTTGAGCCACATCTCTTTATTTATAAAATGAGGAAAATAATACCTCCCTCATATATTTTTTTTTTGTAAGGAGATTATATATGTGGATATCATGGAGTGTGAGAGGGCTCTAACATTTGAATTCATATTTAGCACACATTTTCCAGCTCTGGTATAGCTGAGTAGTGCCTATTGAATCAAATCTCCTGTAGATAACAACTGTAAACTCCTGACAAAATATTAAATCAACTGTCTGATGGAATTGGATAATGGCCCAAAGTTGGCAGATACTGGAGGAGAGTTAATACCTGGATGAAGGGAACAGCACACGGTGAATTTCTCATTTTTAGCTTTTACACTGAGGG
This sequence comes from Eubalaena glacialis, assembly GCF_028564815.1. Taxonomy (NCBI): domain Eukaryota; kingdom Metazoa; phylum Chordata; class Mammalia; order Artiodactyla; family Balaenidae; genus Eubalaena; species Eubalaena glacialis. Next base: position 48,264,572 of record NC_083726.1, read on the forward strand.
CAGACCCAAGTCTTCACCAGATGGGGAGGCTAAAAAATCCAATAGAAACCCTGCAGTCTTACTTACTGAAGAACCAGAGGACAGAATTTAGGGCAACTACAGCCACTAGAAATTGAGGTAAGAAATCCAAGAAAGGAGAGTTCCGGAAAGAGAGAGCCTCAAATTCTGTGTATAAACTCCTCCCAAATTCTTGGCTGACCCCTGAATCACAGCTGCTTGCGGCAGACTCAAGCAGGCCAATGAAACTTAAAAGAACAAATACTGTGATTTAAGCTTCTGCCTGTTGAAGGAGAGAGTTAGTAGCTTGAGTACAGCCAAGTTAAGTGTCTGTTAAAACAATTGACATTTTTCAGAGCACTATAAAAGAATTCATTTTCTACAACACATCATTCACAATGTCTAAAATACAACCCATAGTTACTTAATGAAAAAAAAAACAGGAAACATGAACAATTTTAAAGAGAAAAGACAGTTATCAAAGCCTGAGCTCTAAAAAACACTGATGTTGGAAGTATCAGACAAGGATTTTAAAGCAGCTATTATAACTCTGCTCAAGGATGTAAGGAAAAACATGCTGATAATGAATGAAAAGATAAGAAATCTCAACAGGGAACTAGAAACTATAAAAAATAAAAATTCTAGAACTAAAAAATACAGTATCTGAAATAAAAATATTCACTGAATGGGATTGTCACAAAATGAATATGATGAAAGAAAAAATTAATGAGCTCAAATACAGATCAATAGAAAGTATACAACTTGGAGACCAGAGAGAAAAGACTGAAAAAAATTAACTGCCTCAAGGGCCTGAGGAATAATATCCAAAGGTCTAACATTGTGTAAATGGAATCCCAGAAGGAGAGAAGAGAGGAAATGGACAGAACAAGATATGTGAAAAAATAATGCCTGAAATTTTCTCAATTTGGTGAAAGAAAGAAATTTACAGCATCTGAAATTTCAGGAAGCCTCAAGCAGGACAAGTCCAAAGAAAAGCCACATCTAGTCACATCAGAGTCAAACTGTTGTAAACCAAAGGTGAAGAGAAAATCTTGAAAGAGGGCTGAGACAATGACACATTGTGTACAGGAGAACAATTTAAATGACTGCTGACTCCTTCTCAGTAACAATGAGACTAGAAAGCAGAGGAACAATATATTTAAAGTGCTAAAAGAAAAACAGAAAACCCAGAATTCTATACTCAGCAAAAAAAAAATCCTTCAGTAATGAAGGCAATACAAGCACGTTTTCAGATAAAAGAAAACCAAGAGAATTCATTGCCTGTAGACCCATGCTGCAAGAAATGCAGAAGGAAGTTCTTCAGGCAGGTGGAAAATGATAACAGGTGGAAACTCAGATCTTTAGGAAAGAATGACGAGCTTTTCAAATGGTAAATATGTGGGTAGATAAGTATTTCCTAGCAATTGACATGAAAATAATGGTTTCTCTATGTAGTGTTACTTTACAATAATGTGTAAAAATATATGTGAAAGAATATTAGATCAAAAGTTTCAATTAGACACGAAGATACAAGGTGTCTTAGAAAGTGCACATTCCAAAGGATATGGTAATCCAGATGCAAGTTTTCAAAGGAAATAGCTAATAATATATTAGATGATTCACCCATGTTAAGAGTATAAAAGTTTTGAATTTTCAAACAGTCGAAGAGATTTTTGAGGATGATTAACTTAGAGCTATGCTGTGCTGTGATTACCAACCTCTGTCATCCAAAGGGATTGGGGTAGGGGTTCTGGCACTAATGTCCAATGAAAAGGGCTTCAGTGAGACCAACCATTTGGATAGCTTTATGTGATTGAAGGGCATAGTGGATTTATTTTAATTAATTGATTGATTAATTAATGTTTACTGAGATTTATATACAGTACTATTCACCTTTTTTTTAGGTGAACAGTCCTATGAGCTTTGACAAACGTATACAGTCATGTTAATAACACCACATCATTATCCCCCAAACTTCCCTGGTGCTGCTTTGTAGTCAGTTCTCTCCCCGTACTCGTAGCCACTAACACACACTGATTTGATTTGTGTCCCTATAGTTTTGTCTTTTACAGAATGTCATATAAATAGAATCATATAGTATGTAGCTTTTCTCATCTTCCTTCTTTCAATTAACATATTACTTTTGAGATTCATTCATGTTGTTTCATGCATGAATTTGTTCTATTCCCCAGCTGATAAATTTGGGGGTTGCTCCCAGTTTTTGGCAATTATGAATAAAGCTGTTTTAAGCATTTGCTTATAGATCTCTTTTGTAAACATGCCCTCATTTCTCTTGAGCTAGGAGTGGGGTTTCTGGGGCAATATGTTAAGTGTATGTTTAACTTTATTGGATTGCTGTTTGACTATACTTGGGAAATCTGCAAGATGGGTTGATCAACAGCTTTAGAAGCAGAATGAAGGATAGCTGTCTGTTCTCTCAGAGTATGCTGGGGTAAGGAATACATGTGTGCTTACTGTAAACCAGATAACCTTTGTATCAGTTATATAGTACTGCTAAAATAAATAAATAAATAAAACGTACCCCAAAATATAGACGCTTGAAATAAAAACAATAATTTATTTGCTTACAATTCTGTGATGTTGGCAGGGCTCAGGGCTGGCTTGTCTGTGTTATGTTGGCTGGAGTGTCTCTGCTCTGTGTTGCTGAAAGATCTAAAATGTTATTACTCCCATATCTGGTACTTCATCTGGCATGGCTGGAACACCTGGGGTCTGGCTAAGCGTCTCTCTCCAGCTGAAAAATTGGACTATTTTACATGATGACAGACTCCAAAAGGGTAAAAACAAAAACAAAAACAAACAAACAAACAAAAACCAGAAGCTGCAACATCTCTTAAAGTCTAGGCCTGGAAGTCACATAGCATCACTTTTGCCACGTCTTATTGGGACCATCCTATTTTCAAAAGGAAGGAAAATAGACTCCAGTTCTTCATGGGAGGAGTGTAAAACTCTCATTGCAAAAATGAAATGGGATGAAGGGCAAATATTAAAACTAGTTTTAAAGGCAATCTGCCTCAGCCAGCATTAACATTCGAACTAGATTCTGTTCAATAGTGTTACTTGGAGGGGTGATGAGGGAGGGAAGTAAAAGTGTGCTACAGGATTCTAGGAGCTAGGAGAGAGTAACTAACTGCCAGAATAACATCCATCCATGTGGATCAAGGGAACTAAAGTTGAGAGGCACTTAACGGGGTTGGAGATTTCCAAAGAGCCAATAAATATATCCCATGGGAAGAAAAGTCAAAGTTACATATCTTCCAGTCCCAGAGAACACAAAGCCACCTTACAATAATAGTAACCATATAAGAACTTTCTCATTTCTTTTATATCTTCTTCTGTCCCCATCCCAACTTCAACTGGTGGAAACAGAAAAATCAGAAACCGTAGTTAATAAACTAGGGGAAGAGGACCAAAGAAAGAAAGGACTGTACTCACTCCCAACTTGCATGTGTCCAGCCTGCAGCAGGCCCTTGTTGGGAGAGGCAGGAAGATTCCAATGTTAAAACAATTTTGGCATTTTGATTATTATCTGTTATTGGAAATTTATAATAACTGTACTCAGACTGTGTGATTATAGGACTTTACCTAAGGGTGGCCAGAAAAAATATGGGGCCTGCCTGAGTTTTAACCCAAGGATAGGAGAAAGAACTCACATTGAAAAGCTTAAAAAGTGATAAACACAAATAAATTGTTTTAAATACCAGAAATATAGGTAAGTCTATGATATGTGAGTTTTCATGACAGAAAATCATTTAAAGAGGGAAAAATCATGTGTAACCAGATACTGGGTACTATTCAATACTTGACATATATTAGAATGTTCCGTCTCTTACCAGCTGTGTGATCTTAGGCAAGTCACTTAATCACTCTATGCCTCAAATTTTTCATGTGTAAATGAGATAAATATTATATGCCTTATTGGGTAGTGAGAATTAGATAAAATATAAGTTAAGTGCTTACTAGCACAGTGTCTGACAAATAGTAGCTATTCAGCAAATGATAGTTATTATCTGCCTTAAATTATTTTGCTGAATTGAAATTTTTTGCAAGTCTATTTTTTATTTCCCTTTTGTTAGTAGATGCTCATCTGTGGGCTTCAAGGAGTAATAATCTTTTTTTAAATTAATTAATTAATTAATTTTTGGCTGCGCTGGGTCTTCGTTGCTATGCGCGGACTTTCTCTAGTTGGGCAAGTGGGGGCTACTCTTCTTTGCGGTGTGCGGGCTTCTCATTGCAGTGGCTTCTCTTGTTGTGGAGCATGGGCTCTAGGCACGCAGGCTTCAGTAGTTGTGGCACGTGGGCTCAGTAGTTGTGGCGGACGGGCTTTAGAGCACAGGCTCAGTAGTTGTGGCGCACAGGCTTAGTTAGTCCGTGGCATGTGGGATCTTCCCAGACCAGGGCTTGAACCCATGTCCCCTGCATTGGCAGGCAGATTCTTAACCATTGTGCCACCAGGGAAGTCCAAGAAGTAATAATATTTTTTTTGTTTTTTAAAAGTTTGCATTTTTTAAAAAAATTTATTTATTTATGGCTGTGTTGGGTCTTCGTTTCTGTGCGAGGGCTTTCTCTAGTTGTGGCAAGCGGGGGCCACTCTTCATCGCGGTGCGCGGGCCTCTCACTATTGCGGCCTCTCTTGTTGCAGAGCACAGGCTCCAGACGCGCAGGCTCAGTAATTATGGCTCACGGGCCCAGTTGCTCCACGGCATGCGGGATCCTCCCAGACCAGGGCTCGAACCCGTGTCCCCTGCATTGGCAGGCGGATTCTCAACCACTGCGCCACCAGGGAAGCCCCAGTAATAATATTTTATAATGCAATAATATCCTTACAAATGCTTAACATAATGACTGGACATAGTAAGTATTCAATAAATGGTAGTTGTTATTATAGTCACTTGAATGCAAGCCCTTTCACCTCTTTCTCTTCCACCATGTATTGACTAACTATATACCATTGCTGGTATTCCATTTAATCTCTTTGAATCCTTTGAATCTCAATTTCTTCATGTGTAAAATTGAGATTTTACATATTTTACTTATCTCACAAGGTTGTTATGAGGAATAAGATCATTATTGTTGAAGCACTTGTAAAATACTATACAAATATGAGTTAGCATTATTGTTTATTGTGCAGGTTACTTTTTTATGTTATTTATAATTCTCTCTCAAGTTATGTAGAATAACACTCCATGTTTTTCTGCCAGAAAACAGAGCTGAAACCTCCACTCACATATAAACTACTTTCTAAAAGTAGATGTGTATTTTCTAGACCTTATACATAGATGCTGTGATTGCAGATGTGTTGTAAGGTTCCACTAGCCCACTGATCTTTCTTCTCATTGATGCTGAGCTGCTTTCCTTCTTTAACTGAAATTTCTCAATTAGTGTTTCTAGTAGGATAGACAAGAGGGTCTAACTTCTGATAACACGTTCATTTACCTGGAAAGCTAAGGCTAACTTAGGGGTTGAGAGAGGAGACTATCTTTTGAACTTCAGTTAGCACAAATCAATTGATTAGATTAACCCAGAATTAGCTAAAAATATCCATTCTAAAAGTGAGATAGTAAGATGGGCACATTTCAGTGGAGGAGCAACACATGATCACAACTATCTAAGAATAAATAGCTCAACAAGTTTCATTCTATTTATGCCCAACAGAAGGTGGCTGCTTCCCTAAGATGCCTCCCACCAGATGGTGACTTCTCAGTTCATTTTTAACTACCTGCAAAATCATGACACATGGCTCTGACCTTTCATTTTAGAGTTCACCTTTTGTTTCAGCGCTAGATTACTATAGCTTCTGGTTTCCATCTGGGCAAAAAAGTTCCTTAAAAGGCAGGAGGTCAAAGTCACAGGCAAACACATGTGCACACAAATATATTTAGTTTTATAAATAGCTTAATCTTCATTCTTCATCTGTAATTATGCACAACTGATTTTTTGTTTCAGACCAGTTTTTCTTCTCTACCTACATAATAGCAGTTACCTCTATTGACTCAAGAAATGAAAGCTGATTTTAAATTATTCTAAAGAAAACGTAATTACGAAGGCGTATTGAAAGTTCTCCATATATAGTGCATTCAAAACTCAATATAAAATTCCTTGAATTATCTATATCAATCCTCATTCCCCAAGTCTCCCTTTGTTAGTATTCATGATTGAGAATTGACAGCCATTATCCTAAGCCTCTAGGATAATCAGGGTAAGACTTTTCAGTAATGAGGAGTCACTAGGAGCTTAGCCACCACTCTAATCAATTACTTTGTTTTGCCTGAATTTATGACCACGTATTGCTCCCTTAAAATTAGCCAAGGGCAGACAAGTAGGTGCTGCTGGTAGAAAGAGGTATGGAGCCAGTAGAAGGATCAGGATCTCCACATCATCACTACTGGGAAAGTAACTCACAGTAACCCAAGAGTGGGCTTTTTATCATTTTCTTGGATGCAATTTAGCAAATGTTGTTTTGGAGAAATGAAATGATGTCCTGCTCTGCCATCAAGTATAAATTCATCTCAACTGTTTTGACTTTATTTCCCTGGGTGAGCCGATTATTGTACTGAGTACAGTAAATAGGTACTGGGGAAAATCATGATATGTATGTATGAAAAATAATATTAGTTTAAAAGACATAATGAAAATATTTATGATAATCACTAAATAAACAATGATAATAATCACTCATAACATCATATGGAGAATTTCTGTTGCTGCATACTTTTTAAAATTTCAGATTTTATAGCATAGGACATTATAGCTATTACCCAAAAAATGTGAAGTTAGAAAGAACATTTGAGAATGATTAGTCCAGCATCCCAATTTTACATATAAGCAAACTAAAGCCCATATAGATTAGGTGACCTTCCCAAGGACAGAGAGCTGGCTCATGGCAGAAGATCATACCGGACATGATCCCACATCTGACTTTTAGTTTTGTATTCTTCCCTCTCCCGTGCACACAGATATTTACTTCTATATTAAAACTTAAATTTATGCATATATTTAAAAATAAAATTATACTAAAAAAGTGGTCCCTCATTTTAGACACATTAAAATTACCTGGATTGCTGTTTAAACTACCAACACCAGACTACATCCCAGATCAATTACATTACAACATCTGGGGATGGGACCCAGCATCACTAGTTTTCAAAGCTCCCCAAGTGATTCCAATGAGCAGCCAAGTTTGAGAATCACTGTACTAAAGTAATTATAATGAAAAACAGGTGTCCTTTGCCTTTCTTTCTAACTCCTTAGTTCAACTTCCTGTAGCAGTTGTTCTCAAAGTTTGGACCTAGGGTAAACAGCATTGGCATCACCAGTGAGGGAGGGAGGTCCAAGAGGGAGGGGATATAGGTATACATATAGCTGATTCACTTCATTGTACAGCAGAAACTAACATAACATTGTAAAGCAATTTTACTCCAATAAAAAAAAAAAAAAAAAAAAACATATTCATGGGGTCCACCCCAACCTGTTGAATCAGAATTTCTGATGGGGCCCAGGAAACTGTGATTCTTACTCATGTTAAAAGTAAGGATTTGAGAATCCTTACCCTATAGGCTACCATTTTCGATTATTTTTAGTAATTTCCTCTCTGTTTGCCTCCATGCCTGATTAATGTGTTCATAATCCTATTTCTTGATCTGACAATTTTCTACTTCATCTGTTGACTAGCTGTTATGGTAAATAAGGATTTACTTAGTTCTTTGTACCTTTTCTCCTGCCCTCATCCTTCCAGTAGAGTTATATCTCAGTTTTTTGCTAAATCAAGCAGTCTGTGTTTACATTATTAATACCATAAAAATATTGTTTCCTGCAAAGCTAAGTTTATACCTTTCTTACATACTTACTGTTTTTTCTGAGATCAGTAATTGCCTGGTTTGTTTTCCATGTATCTATTCTTAATTTTTTACACACTCCACTATATCTGTTACATACCTACTAATATAATTTTCAAATATCGAACTCTGAGATATTCCAAATGTTCAACCCATTTGGAAACCGATGCCCTTCACGTCTCCATCCTCCTGTTGTGATCTGGACTGGTTATTCTCTGAGGTCTGCTCTAGAGCTGATATTCTAGAACATGGCATCATCCTTGACTACTTTCTTTCACACTACATCCAGTCCGCAGACAAATCTACTGCCTCTACCTTCAAAATGTATCCAGAATCTGATCCCCTCTCTCAACCTCCTCTGCTACCATCCTGCCCAAGCCACCATCAGCTCTCACCCAAAGGACTGAAAGTATCTCCTTAATCCTTCCACCCAACCCCCCCCCCTTTTGGCCTGCACTCCACACTGTAGCCTTTAACAACATAGCTCAGATCATGTCTCATGTATTTATAGTGAAGTGTAAATAAAGAAAGGAGCTATGTGCTGTTTGGAAAATGTTTGGTTTTTTCTCTCTGTGTGTGGGTGGGTGGGATGTGTGGGGTGGGCAATTATGGGTGTGAAAATTTCATATATCTTCTCACTGATTGCTTTGTAGTAGATCAAGTTATGGGAAATTAAAAAAATTTAAACATTTATACAGTGAATACTTACTATGCACTGTGAGGATATAGAAGTAGAATATGTGATTCTATCCTGTGAAAATTTACAGATTTCTATAGGAGGTAAAACATGTACATACATTACACTGAAAGGAAAAAACAAAGTTTGATTATATGTAGAAACTATTATTATAAGCACCTTAGAAATTCAGAGAAAACGAGAGGATGCACCATTCTCTAATAAGAAACACTCTATAGAGAAGTCAGGATTTCAGTTAGGATTTATTATAGATATGGGTAATATTTTCTCCTGCAAAGACTGGATGGAGAATTTTTAGACTGAGGTAACAGTGACAGCAGAGTATGAAGCAAAGAAGTATAAAGCCAATTTAAAGAGAATATGAACTAGGACAATTTGATATATCAAAATTGTGTCAAGGAGTAGCAGAAAATAAGATGAAAGGGTAGATAGATATTAATTGATGTTGCACATCTAGTGGATTGGTTGCCTTTTTCTTATTGATTTCATTAACTCTTTGTATACTATGAGCAATAATAATAGCTCTCAGCTATCCCAAGAGAGTAGATTTTATCATTATCTCCATTTTATAGATGAATAAATTTGAGGCCCAAAGCGTGTTAAGTAACTTGCCTAAGGTCAAAAGACTAGAATGTGTTGTAGCTAGTATTTGAACCTATGGCAATCTCATTCCTGAGCCTGTGCTCTTAAACACCACCTATGCTGGCTTTATTTGTCTATTATATGTGTTGCAAATATTTTCTCCATTTTTCATTTAGCATCTTAACTTTGTGTATGGTGTCCTTCAATATACAGACATTTAAATTTTTACGTAGTGAAATTTTTAGTATTTAAAAAAATTTTGCTCTGTTTTATTTCATACTAAGGAAGGCTTAATATGAAGAATAATAAAAAAAATTCTACTCTATTTTATTCTGAATTTTTACGATTTTTATTTTTAATTTTATGATAATTAATCTTGAATCTTTTACTGTATGAGGTAGGGATCTAATTTCACTTTTCCCCCAAATGGCTAGCCAGTTGTCTCCAAAATATGTCTTTTCCTTAATGAGTTGACATCCCATCTTGATATAGTAGATGTTCAGAAATTTGCTAAATTACTAGACAGTCTACCAAGTAGTGTTTCATTCTGGTTAAAAAGAATTCTTTTAAAAATGCAGCCCTGGAAGGGTTACCAATTAGAAATACTGTAGTGTAAGTTGGTTAGATAATATTGGATTCTTAATACACAGCTAAGATAAATGTAGCCAAGAACAGTAATTTTGGCTCTGGATGTCAAATCTTCATGAGGAAGAAAGAAAAAAAGTTAATTCTTAATTTAGGGTGTGGTGGGAGAAACTAATGCCTTCTTCAACCGCATAGCACAGGAAGATCAGCTCAGTGCTTTGTGTCCACCTAGAGGGGTGGGATAGGGAGGGTGGGAGGGAGATACAAGAGGGAGGGGATATGGGGATATATGTATACATACAGCTGACTCACTTTGTTATACAGGAGAAACTAACACACCATTGTAAAGCAATTATACTCCTATAAAGATGTTTAAAAAAAAAATCAGTTCCATGACTTTATAAACAGACATATTTATAATCAAAACAAAACAAAACAAAAACTATTGCCTTCTTCGCAATTTTGCCTTTCACAGGGAAAATTCTCACATTTTTTGATGACAGTAATTTAAGGACATCTGGCAACAATTGAAGTAATGAGGACTTATAACCTGACTTCTTTTAGTAAGCAAATATCTCCAAAGTTTTCTAATATCTCCCTACTTTGGACCAATGGAAAAGCCATCAAACAAAACAACCATAAGGATAAATAATCTAGTGAAGACCCTTTCTCTGGAAATGTAAAACTAAGCTGGGCTTTGAGGGGAAATGCCCAAATTTTCATTTCTTTCAGGAAAACATCATGCATGTGTATTAGTGATCCTTCTCTATAGAGTGTCAGGAAATTCACATGCAATATATTGAATAATTTCCCCCCATTTCACTATGTGCATGCTCTGAACAATTAATGTCCTTACTTGCCTTCACAATGGTTCAGTGTGATCTAACACAGATTCAACCATCTGTCTGTGTTTTCTTCCATTTGCAACATTTGTTCTTCCTGCTGATCTGACTGCTTCTTTTCTCTGCTTCATGATTCATATGGAGCAAGCTGTACCTGGAATGTATTTGTTAGCCAAAAGCAAGTCCCTTGGACTACAGAAATATAAAATTCACCCCACCTAGTAATGTTCAAGAAAACCATTGAGTGTGTTTGTTTTTTTTTAAGTATATTGCCTGGAAAATATTCAAGGTCTTAATGACAGAAGCTTTTGAACCTGTTGGCAAAATCAAATATAAGTAAATCTAAAACCATGCTTGGAAGAAATAAACAGAGTTTTCCTTAGACATGGCTCTGAGGATCACTAGTGTCCTGTTTAAGTAGTTTCAACTTTTCCTTCTTGAGAAATGCATGTCAGGACATCCTACTGGAGTCACTCACCTTCTGGAAGTACATTCTTGAGTTGTTCCCTCAATGAGAATCTTTTAGTGGTAAATCCTCTCAGTTTGTTTTTTGTGTTTTTTTTGATAGTATGTTTCATTTTCATTTTCAGAAGATCATTCCAATTATATATTATTCCACTATCTTCTGGCTCCCATTATTATTATTAAGAAATTAGCTGCCAGTTTAACTGTCTCCCTTGTGGGTAATCTATCTTTTCTTTCTAGTTGCTTTTAAGATCTTCCTGTCTTTGTTGTTCTGCAGCTTTATTCTGTGTGTAGGTACGGATTTCTTTTTATTTATACTGTTTGGCATTTGTTGGGCTTCCTGAATATGATTATGTCTTTCATCAATTTTAGAAAATTCTTAGCCATTCTTTCTTTCTTATTTATTTATTTGGCTACACCACATGGCTTGCAGGATCTTAGTTCCCTGACCAGGGACTGAACCTGGGCCCCTGGCAGTGGAAGCGCAGAGTCCTAACCACTGGACTGCCAGGGAATTCCCTTAGCCATTATTTCTTCATATATTGCCTTTCCTTATTTGAATTGCCTTTTCCAGGAATTCTAATTAGCCCTCTCACTCTATACTTTATGTCTCCAAAACTCACTTTAGTGTTTTACACCAATTTGTCTCTTCGAGCTGCAATCTGCATGTGTTTTCAGTTCTACAATTCATTCATTCTAATCAGCTGTATCTAATCTGCTTTTTAATCCTTTGGTTGAGTTTTTAAAAATTTATTACATTTTCATTTTTATGAGTTCAATGTGTTAGTTTTCAAATCTTCCTGATTATTCCTTATTACCTTTTTCTAAATACTCAGGTATTTCAATCTCTTGTTATATTCCTGAAAATATATTAAACATGGTAATTTTGTGTTTTTATCTGATAATTTCAATATCTGAAGTCTGTTAAGGTCTGGTTCTCTAGTATATTATTTATTCTTGTTTCTGGTGGTTTGTTTCCTTTTGTGTTTATGATTTTTTAATTATTAGTAAATAATACTTGGAACTCTATCTGTAGAAATTAAGGCTAACATAAGAGTATACTCTTCCAGGGAGGGTTTACTTTCTTCTTCCAGGGGCCTAGAAACACAACATACCAAAGCCACTTAAATTTCAGCATTCCATTAGGGTAGATTTAGGATGCAAGTGCTTGTGAAGATTGAATAAGCGCTCCAAAATTTTGTGGAGAGACTTCTTTTAACTTCTGCCCAGAGCCAGTTCTGAGACTGGTCATCTGTTTTATTATTAACAGGGTCAAGTTTCTTATTTTTCTATTCAACTCTTTTCCTGAGATTATAGGTCTTAAAGGATTCCACCTTTATACAGTATGATTTCTGGTTTACTCAAGATTGTTCCCACATACTCTTCAGTATTGTTGTTCTAAGCTACCATGACTCATATAGTTGACCAAGAATTTGGTGGCTTCAAAGTTCATATATCTTCCTGATTCAGTCCTATCTTCACTGGATTTCCATTACTGTGTTTTAGGCTCATTCAGTAATTTAAAATAAATTATCTTCAATTTTCTAGAAAATTTTAGATATTCTGTGGTAGGAAGATTTTAAGATCTTTAATCTACTAACATTTTTATTTCTCTTTCACTTTTGAAGGATAATTTCACTGGATATAGAATTCTAGGTTTTTGGGTTTTTTTTCTTTCAACATTTTAAATACTTTACTCTCTTCTTGCTTGCATAGTTTCTAATGAGAAATCTGCTGAAATTCCTCTTCCTCTATAGGTAAAGTGTTTTTTTCCCCCTCTGTCTTCTTTCAGTATTTTCTCTTTGCCTTTGATTTCCTGAAATTTAAATATGATATGCCTAGGTGTAGATTTTTTTGTTTTTATTTTTGTATTTATACTGCTTGGTGTTCTCTGAGCTTCCTGGATCTGTGGTTTAGTGTCTATCATTAATCTAGGAAGAGTATTGGTTATTATTACTTCAAATATTTCTCCTGCTCTGTTTTGCTTCTCCTTCTGGTATTATAATTATAGTTATGTTAGACCTTTTGCTATTGTCCTACAGTTCTTGGATGTTCTGTTCTGTTTTTTTTTTTTTTAAGTAGAGGGAAGGATTTTTTATTTATTTATTTTTGGCTGTGTTGGGTCTTCGTTTCGTGTGAGGGCTTTCTCTAGTTGCGGCAAGCGGGGGCCACTCTTCATTGCAGTGTGCGGGTCTTTCACTATCGCGGCCTCTCTTGTTGCGGGGCACAGGCTCCAGACGTGCAGGCTCAGTAATTGTGGCTCACGGGCCTAGTTGCTCCGCGGCATGTGGGATCTTCCCAGACCAGGGCTTGAACCCGTGTCCCCTGCATTGGCAGGCAGATTCTCAACCACTGTGCCACCAGGGAAGCCCTGTTATGTTTTTCATTCCTTTTTCTCTTTGCATTTCAGCTGGAAAGTTTCTGTGGCCCTATCTTCAAGTTCACTGATTCTTTCCTCAGCTATGTTGAGTCCACTGAAGGCATTCATTTCTGTTACTGTGATTTTTATTTCTATCATTTCCTTTTGATTCTTTCTGAAAGTTCTCATCTTTCTGCTTATGTCACCCATTTGTTCTTGCATGTTGTCTAGTTTTTCCTTTAGAGTCCTTAACATATATTTTAAATTCCCTGTCTTATAATTCCAACATCCGCAACATATCTGACTCTGGTTCTGATGGTTGCTTTATCTTTTCAGACTGTGTTTTTTATTGTCTTTTATCATGCCTTGTAGTTTTATGTTAAAAACAGACATGTTGTATCAGGTAATTGGAACTGAGGCAAATAGGCCTTTAGAGGATGGATGTTAATCTGTCTAGAAGGTGTGCTGTTCAATGCTTATTGTAGCTATAAATGCCAAAGGCTTCAAATTTCTCTAGTGTTCTTATTTTTTGTTTGTTTTCCCTCTTGAGCAGATATCAGTCTGTGTTTTGCAGCTTTTGCCGCTGTAATGTATTGCTACACTAGAGCCTTGCTGATATGGTAGTACAGAGTGTGGGAGGAAGAACATTTTATAATCTTTTAATTGAGTCTTTGTCTTTTAGTGGGCCTTTGCCTTGGGGCTGTGGCCTTCACAAAAGTTTCTATCCCATCTTCAGTTGAATAGTTTTTACCCCTTACTCCATATTCTCTGGCTGCAGTGTTCTCAACCTATTTCCTTGAAGTTTTGTCCCCTGTTAAGTGAGGTTTTTTTGGTTTTTGTTTTTTCTTTTATGTGAGATAGGAATGCAAAAGGGGACTGGAATGGGAAGGAATTCCCTTTCCCTTCCTGGGGTAAGTTTTCAAAATTGTACTCTGGCAACAACTTTTCCCCTGGAGAGTAGCTTTTTGTTATGGAGAAAACTCAGGGTGTGGTTTGCAATTGTTACTCCTCCCCTCTCCCTCTTAGAACCAAGAGAGAATTTTTCTGGGACCCTCACCATAAGCACTTGGTGGGGTTCCGAGAGAGAAAGCCCATGAAAGTGTAGGAGCCCTTCAAGACTATGGTCCCCAGGAGTTTCTCACACTCACATTAGTCCATACTTAAGCTTTAGCAATTCATTAGAATTGCCATTTGGATCCAAGAAAAGTAATTGATTTTTCAGTTTGTCCAGATTTCTCTTGTTGTAAGGATGGCAGTGACAAACTTCCAAGCTCTATATGTCAGAGCTGAATTATAAGTTTCACTACTGACTTTTAAATATTCATTGTGGTTTGGGTTCTTTGTTTTCAGACAAAAGAAGCTAGCCTTCACTAACTTAAGTAAAAAGATAGTTGTCAGAAGGATATTGAGAACCAAAGCAGCTCTGGGCATCAATTAACAAGAACAATAGGAAAAGTTTTATTAGCAAAATTTTAGTTAGGACATCTCCACTGAGATGAATGTATTTCAACTATTTTCAGTACCTTTATTAGTCTAATCAAGATTCAAATTTCAGGAATTCTGGGAAGAAGGTGGCAGGAGTGGCAGCAGAATTTCCTTGAATCTTTACGTAAAAGTAGAGCAAACAACTGGATAGCAAAAACCATCTGGAGAGCATTTGTAACAGGATTAGATGAATATGATGTCCCTCCAAGCCCCAAAACACTAGTATCCACCGGCCTGTGTGTTATCACTGTCTTGGTGGAAGAAACCTGGGAGAAGCACTAAGGCATCTGACAGACCTAAGAACAGAATAATACCCAGAAATTTCCATTTGGATAAAAAAAAATAGTTTTCATTTCTCTGCTGAAATCTTCCTTTAGTTAATCCATTATGACTAAATTTTAATAACTGTTTTAAAATCCTTTTCTGCTAATTCCAACGTTTAGGCCATTCAGGCTTGCTTTCTATTGATTGTTTTTCCTCTGGTCCATGGGTCATATTCTTCTCTTTCTTTGCATATTAATTATTTTTATTGTATACTGGACATTATAGGGACACTGGATTTTGTTATCTTCCTCTGAAGCATGTTGGTTGTTTTTTCAGCAGAAGTTAACCTGACTAGATACAAACTCAGAACTCTGTCTCCCTTGTGATGGACAGTAGCTGAAATGTGCTAAATTCCTTCACTCTTTCAGCTGTTGTTTTCTACTGAGTTCTTTAAAGTTTCCCCTTATATGTGTATAGTTCTGTGATCAGCCAAAGATTTGGATGGAATTTTTATGCAGATTTTCAGAATTCCTAATTCTCAGGGTTCCCCATTCCAGGCTTTATGGCAGCTCCACACTCTGTCTTATGATTCCTCATGCCACTAAGACTGCAGCTTTCTACTTGAGTTCTAGCTACCCCATGCCTCACAGACTGGGGATTTCCCTCAAGCAAAAAGCCATAGGAACAGAGATATTACACAGTACATCCCTTATTTCAAGAGTCAACATCCTTTAGATTTTGCCTGCCTTTTTTGTTCTCCAGAGCCTTCAACTAGTTGGTTTAAAAAACATTTTTTTTAATATATGTTGTCCAGATTTTAAATTTATCATCTGCAGGAGAGTTAGTCTGATACATGCTACTCTGTTATTACTGAAAGCAACTTATTCTAGTAATCTTTGATTTCCACTGAGTGGGTCTAAAAGCAATGAGTTCTAGTAGCAATGAGCATATCTGAGCCTAGGTTTTGATTCTAAATACCATTTTTTACATTTTTACCACTTCTGTGGTGTTTCTGCCAAAAATGCATAACCTGAATCTAATCATAAGGAAAAAATCAGACATATAAATTGATGATAGCCTCTGAATTGGCCTGGCTTTATCTATCTACATTAATTCCAGGAGTGGGGTTGAGTGGAATAGTATGGACTGTGTGAACTCTGCAGATGTTGCCAACTCTGTCTTTTTGTTATGCTGTGGTTCTGACTGAATTATGACCATTAACATCTAATCACAGAAAATATGATGCTTCTCCCTCAAGGAGTAACTCAAAATAAAAACATACACTAAACCATAAAATATACAACTTACATACTGAAAATAAAATATCTTCTTTCTAGAAAAAAAAAAATTCATGCCAGTAGAATACAGGAAGCAACTGGAGTAAGCTCCCACTGACCAAACATGAGATAATTTAAGCTTCAATGGGGATAAGAATTACAATGGATCAAAGTCCATTAGATAAGTTTAAATATGTGATAATGAGTTATCATAATGACATTGGGAAAAAAAACAATTGGTTACCTTTTGTGGATAACAGAGAACCAGTTCATTATCTTGAAAACTAGGGAAAGAATAGAAAAGAATCATATATTTAACCTGCCTTTCCTATATGAACTGTACCATAGGGTAGCCAAGTAATGTAAAATTATTTCAGCTAATAAATGAAAATGAAATGATAAAATTAAAATATCAGCATTTTTGCAATCTTCAGTGAATTAATGGATCTAAGCATTGAGCATCAATAGCTGCTAACATCAAAAAAGTGGGAAAACCAGACATTATGTGTTTCCTGACAAATTTGATTAGGTCCCTGGTTTCAACTGCTACTTTATAGGAAATAGGAAAGAGGAGCATTTTAACGGCACCATGAGTGTGTAATCAGCAAAATCTAGGCTTTGGAGTACTCTATAGGTCAAATGGTTCTAGGTTCTTCAAAAAATGTATTTTAGGGAAGAGAAATGGTGGAGAGAGAGTATGTAGGTTAAAAGATAATTAAAAGACATATCAGATTTTTAAAAAATGGGGCAAGACTAAACTACAATATCTAGAGATACTTTAAATGATTAAATCATAAAGAAACTTAAGAAGAGATTGCTATAAGAGTCAGTAGGTTGATTATTTTGTAGGAAGGGAATAGCCTTTGGGATGGGCAACATGAAGGGACTTCTGGAGTAATTGGAAAAGTTCTTTTTCGTAATGTGGATGGTGGTTTCAGGGGTGTTTGCTTTTAATAATTCACTTTTATACTTTTTTTTTTTAATTAATTAATTTATTTTTGGCTGTGTTGGGTCTTCATTTCTGTGCGAGGGCTTTCTCCAGTTGCGGCAAGCGGGGGCCACTCTTCATCGCGGTGCGTGGGCCTCTCACTATCGCGGCCTTTCTTGTTGCAGAGCACAGGCTCCAAACGCGCAGGCTCAGTCGTTGTGGCTCACGGGCCCAGTTGCTCCGCGGCATGTGGGATCTTCCCAGACCAGGGCTCGAACCCGTGTCCCCTGCATTGGCAGGCGGATTCTCAACTGCTGCACCACCAGGGAAGCCCCTTTATACATTTTATACATTTATTTTGTGTGGTTTTCTGTACCTGTGCTTTATTTAATAATAAAAAGACTAACATTTAGAAAAATAACATTCTAGAAAAGAAGTTACCAACTGGCCTAGTATGAGGGACAAGGATATCTGTTGGTTAGGGGAATTACAGTCCCATCATACTATATTCATTGGATTAGAAGCTATTCCCCAAAAGGCAATAGAGTTGCTGTCAGGATGGGGCAATAGAAGCTAGGCAGTCTAAGCCCACTACCTTTCTATAAAATTACAGTACAGTTACCTCAAAAATGATTCCTTATGCATATTGCTTATTAGCATTTTAACAGGGAAATCAAGATAGATTAGAGCCAAGATAACTCCTGACTCTTGGTCCCCCAAATGGTGTAAGCCAGTCATCCCCTCTGACAATTGGTTTTTCTTATAACTCCTTGACTTTTACTTCTTTTTATATTTGCTTGAAAGAATTTGGAATCAGAATGAGAAGCACTGATCATCTTTGATAATATCAAAATCACATGTCAATATTTAACAGAACAAACCAAGTTTAGACATCAGCTACATTGACTAAGTAAGGTGGTTGGGTATGCAATAATTTGGTCCATATAGTACTCCCTACCTCTGCTGATCATTCATTGCTATTACTGTCTAATAGTAACTATCTGAATAACTATGGATGGCATCCTGGAGAGCCTGCCTTAGTGTCTCTGATTGTATACAATCATTCATAAAATATTTATGGGCTATATAAGTGGCCAATAGCACATGAGAAGATGCTTGACATCATTAACTGTTAGATAAATGCAAATTAAAACCACAATTAGATACCATTTCACACATACTAGGATGGCTAACATAAAAAAGACAGACAATAACAAGTGTTAGTGAGGATGTGAAGAAATTGAAACCCTCATTAATTGTTGGTGAAACTGTAAAATGGTTCAGCCACTTTGCAAAAACATTTTGGCAGTTCCTCAGAATGTTAAACATAGAATTACCATGTGACCCAGAAATTCCACTCTTCGACATATACCCAAAAGAGTGGAGAACACATGTCCACACTAAATCTTATACGTAACTGTTCATAGCAGCGTTTTCATCATAGCCCCAAAAGTGGAAAGAACCCAAATGTGCATCACCTGATGAATGGATAAACAAAATGTGATATATTCATACAATAGAATAATATTCAGCCATAGTAAAAGAAACCAGACAAGAAAAGACCACACATTGGGACTTCCCTGGTGGTCCAGTGGTAAAGAATCCACTTTCCAATGCAGGGGATGCGGGTTCGATCCCTGATCAGGGAACTAAGATCCCACATGCTGCAGGGCAACCAAGCCCACGTGCCACAACTATTGAGCTAGTGCTCCTCAACTAGAGAGCCTGCGTGCTGCAAACTACAGAGGCCACACACTCTGGAACCTATGTGCCACAACTAGAGAGAAGCCCATGCACCACAACTAGAGAGAAACCCGAGCAGACCGCTCACTGTAACAAAAAAGATCCTGCATACCTCAACAAAGACCCCATGTGCCGGGACTTCCCTGGTGGAGCAGTGGTTAAGAATCCGCCTGCCAATGCAGGGGACATGAGTTCGATCCCTGGTCCGGGAAGATCCCACATGCCGCGGAGCAACTAAGCCTGTGCACCACAGCTACTGAGCCTGCGCTCTAGAGTCCGCGAGCTACAGCTACTGAAGCCACATGCCACAACTACTGAAGACTGCGTGCCTAGAGCCCGTGCTCTGCAACAAGAGAAGCCACTGCAATGAGAAGCCTGCGCGCCACAACGAAGAGTAGCCCCCACTCACTGCAACTAGAGAAAGCCCACACTCAGCAACAAAGACCCAATGTAGCCTAAATAAATAAATAAATAAATAAAACAAAAACAAACAAAAAGACCCCGTGTGCTGCAACTAAGACCCGACATGGCCAAAAAAAACAAAAGATGGGGATTTGAAGATAGCAGTGAAGGTTTGGAAACAGCTATAAGGAGTGGAATGTAAACTTGTCAAGGACAGGAAAAAGGATTGCCAAGGCATGTTGAAGTTTCAGCTGTAAGTGATAAAATTATTCATAAATGTGCCTAAATGTTTAATATTTTGAATTTTTCTTGGGCACGCTTTCTTTAAATGTTTTCCAACAGTTACTTAACTTCAGAGATAAAAAGATAAAGAAGGTAAGTTGATGCTATGTGTATGGATATTATTATTTTCAGAACTCAATTTAAGAGTAGTATTTCAGATCATAAGCAATACTTAATATTTTTTTCTTTTATAAAATGGTCAAACATAACTTGTATAACTCAGAGGTCATCTTGGTTCTCTGGGGCCACCTAAGACATGGATGATATTAGCTCAATCCATCATCATCCTGTGGATTGTAGATGTCCATTTTCCTAAAGATATATGTGTGTTCCCTGAGGTCTTGAGATCTCATAATAATTTCTGGCTCTGAGCTCCTGTTTCCGTTAACTTAGTCTAGATTACAAATTATGCATCATCCTGCTCATGTTATCTGTTTCATATCATGTTAACCCAGCTGTAGATTTTGGCCTTTTCCCCTAATGGCCATTAAAAACATTCAGAGACGTTTATATGTAGAGATGACTTTGCTGAAGGTGGTAATGTGCAGGGATTCTCATATCACAGTAAGAGAAAACAACTCAACTTGATGTCAGCCTCCTGTATTTTTCTTACTCTTCTAACTTTTCTTGTCCTCTCCTCTAAGGAACAAAACTTCAATTTCTCCAACTCTTTAGTGATAGAGTAATTTAGCTGTCTGTGCCCCTTACTGCCAAACTCAGCTTGAGATACATCTAGGCCTATCCAAGGCCAGTAAAATGCTCACAGAGCAAAAGGGCCTTCTTTAGAAATCATTTTTGCATCCCTCACATTAGTCTCTAGCCAACTTCATATTCTCTTTTGTATAACTGTCACAATCTATAAAACATCTCAAGTTTTCAAAACAGACCAAATTTTTCACTAAGGCACCAAAATCACATTATTTCTTCAGTGTTTTAAACTGTGATATCATTGATAAGGGTCTCTAATTGACCATCGTGGTACACCATCTTTACATATTCTTAAAAATCCCTATATCGGATTTACTAATCCTCTTTACCAAGCGAAAAAAAAACCCAGAATTTACTTTGGTAACAGCTATACCCCATTTTTCTTAGGTTAATGGAGCTTTCCTCTGATAGAGCTAACAAGGTCCTATTTCTTTTCCTGAGGGTAGTTTTTTGAGCCCTGTGTGGGGAATCAAGAAGGCTGGGCTTCTGCCATTAAACCAGCCACTAGCTGTTTATGTCAGCTAAGTGACATAACTGAAACTAATTGTTCATTAAATCCCTCTCACAGGGATGAATAAAGAAGAAAAGGGGACTATTTGAGAACAGTTGAGAAATGTAAAGTAAAATTTTTTTTATAAGACATGAATGCAGTGAAATGGCCCAATGAGTCCAAGATGGTGCTCTAGAGATCCAAAAGGGAGGAAGGTGACAAGGACATAATTACATGCTGTCTTCCCCAATGGGATGGTATGTAACATACCAACAAGAATAAACAGGAAGTATTTAACAGGAGGCTGAAAAGGAACCTGTAATTTGAGCAAACTAATGTTCTCATTTCTGAGGAAAACACCCTCTTAGGATAAACACAGCAGGCTTTTCAGATTCAGGGTGGTTCAGCTGTTACATTAATGCAATTTTAGCTTAATGAAAAAGATTTCACACTGTGACTACAAAATGTGACTAGAAATTATTATAATAACATGAATAAAAGTAATATGATAAAATGTCTGAGGCATGAATAGTCTTAAGAAAGCCATTACTAAGAGCAGTTACCCACTGCTGTAATATGGAGTTGTAAGGACTAGAGAAAGTGGAGAGATCACCACCTGGAGGAGCAGCTTAAGCTTAAGTGAAAGAGTCCCTGGGTTTTGTGAAGAAGGGGAAAGGCATGGCTAGAATATCAGAAGATTAAGAAACCTGGAGAGACTGCTCAGCAGGCAATAACACCAATGGCCACATATGCAAGAACATCTTAGCTGATATCCTATGTGTTATTTTGACTCTATGAATGCTAATAGTGTTGCATTTCTGTTTTTGACATTGTAAATTGTAAACATCAACGATCAGACTTTTTCTAGAACCTTCTGAGGAGTCAGAGAATCCTTCAGAAATAGAAGACTGGAATTGGTAATTGAAAACAAAAAGTGAATGGACTATTGATTGAGCTTGAGATATGTGGAAGTCCAGTTAGTCACAAATGAAATGTGGATAATAATAGTAACTACAATTTATTATATACCTTATACCAGGTACTGTACTATGAATTTTACAAATGGAACCTCATTTAATTTACATAATAAATGAGATTAGTATTTTCTCATGTTTACAAATGAAAGAAATTGAGGTTAATTAGATGTGTTTCAAAGACTAGAATCTGTTACATAAATGGAAAGTTCCAAGCAGGCATGTTTGTACAGGAAAAGCTTAGTAAGCTCTAAGCCCAGGGGTGATTAGATGACGTTATCTACTTTGTGCTTTATAGCAGAGATTAAGACTTGGACCAAATTTGGGATATTAGTGGAGAAGTCATTAATAAAATCCTGTCCTCACCTTGCTACCTTTTCAAACACTCATCACTCGCTGATACTACTATGCTAAACAAATGAATAGAATCTCACATCCCGTGGAATTACATTCTAGGGAGGGAAACAGATCATAAACAAGTAAACAAATATTAAAGTAATTTCAGATAGTGATAGTGCTATATAGAAAATGTGATGGTGAAATGGGGGAGGTTAACTTTAATTACAGTGGTGACTGAGGAGGCAAAATTTGAGTTTATTCTCAAATATTGAAGAAGTTGGCCATCTGAAGATCTGGCAGGAAAACATTTCAAATGAAATAAATATTGGGGAAATAATTTGTTTGTTAAATATGGATATCCTAAACTGTTTCAAGATTGGCAATATTTTGGTGAATAAAAAGAGCTTCAGTTTGTCTTGGTGTTTCCCCTAACTCTTTCAGCGTTCAAGCACTCAGTGGTCTAGTCTGCGTCTAAGATTCCACTATAAATATATTTGGTGCCCTCTTGTATGGAGACCTCTTGTGACCTTCTCAGCTTATGTCTCAGCTCCTAAAGAAGAAAGGTTTTATAAACAATTACCTAGTTGAAGTAATTGTTTATAAAGACATCTGCAATGATTCCTTCCATCTTTCTACAACTGTTTCTTTGCAGCTGTGACCTTGATACTTATCTCATCAAGAGGTGAAATTATGTCTCCATACCCTTGAATCTGGGCAGGCCTTGTCACTTGCTTTACCAATAGAATGCAGTGGAAGTAACACTGTGGGACTTGTGAGTGTAGGCTTCAAGAGGCCTTTGAAGCTTCTATTCTTGTCTTCTTGGAACACTGACATTACCATACGAAAAAGCCACAGCCAGTCTCCTTGAGAATGAGAGACCACATGGAGACAAAGAAGCCCAGCCAAAGCCATCACCAACCACCAGAATTTTGAGTAAAACCACCTTGGACCATGCAACCCTAATGGCCTCTAGCTGATAACTTCTACAATGAGTGACCATCATCAGAATGAATGAGATCAGCAGAAGAACCGTCCAACTGAACTCAGCTCAAATTTCTGATCCATAGAATTATAAGCAAATGAAATGGTTATCATTAAGTTTGTTATACACCAATAAATCATTAAGAAACTAGCTAGACTTCAGGGATTGCTGCAAGGTGGCAGTGTAGGAAGACCGTTACCCTGAGTTCACCTCCTCTCATGGGCACACCAAAATTACAACTATTTACAGAGCAACTATATATGAGAAAGACTGGAGTGTACCAGAAAAGATCTTTGACAGCTAAAGATATAAAGAAGGAACCACAATGAGATGGGTAGGAGGGGTTAGAGTCACGATATAGTTAAGACCTATACCCTCGGTTGGTCAACAGACGAACAGGAGAATAATTACAATCCCAGATGCTCTCCGCAAGGAACAAGGTGTCTGAACTCCACATCAGGTTCCCCAGCCCAGGGGTTCTGCACCAGGAAGGTGAGCTGCCAGAACATTTGGCTTTGAAGGCCAGTGGGGATTTCTTTGGGGAGACCCAGAGGGCTGTGGGAGACAGAGACTCCACTCTTAAAGGTGCATACAAACTCTCACATACTCCAGGACCCAGGGTAGAAGCAGTAATTTGATAAGTGCCTGGGTCAGGCCTACCTATTGATCTTGGAGAGTCTCCCAGAGAGGCAGGAGGCAACTGGATCTCACACTGGGGTCATAGACAATGGTGGCAGCCATTTTTGGAAGCTCATTCTACCATGTGGACACTGGTGCTAGCAAGCACCATTTTGGAATTCTCCCTCTAGCTTATTAGCTTTTGGACTCAGCTCTGCCCCTGCTCACCAGTCTTTAGGTACCACTACTGGGATACCTCAAGCTAAGCAACTAGCCAGGTGGGGGCATAGCCCCTGCCACCAGTAGGCAGATTGCTTTAAGATGCCCTGAGCCCACAGCCACTCCTGGACATGGCCCTGCCCATCAGCAGGTGGACACCAGCTGCAGGACACCACAGCCCCACAGCCTGCTGAGGCATGACCCAGCCCAACCACCAGCAGGCCAGCACCAGCCCTGGGATGTGCTGGGCCCCAGCCCCAGCCAAAACAATCTTGAGAAAGAAGAACAGAGATGGAGATGTCATGCTCCCTGACTGCAGATTATACTACAAAGCTACAGTCATCAAAACAGTTTGGTACTGGCATAAAAACAGATGCATAGGTCAGTGGAACAGAATAGAGAGCCCAGAAATAAACCCATGCACTTATGGTCAATTAATCTATGACAAAGGAGGCAAGAATATCCAATGGGGAAAAGACATCCTCTTCAATAGATGGTGCTGGGAAAACTGGACAGCTACATGTAAAAGAATGAAATTAAAACATTCTCTAACACCATATACAAAAATAAACTCAAAATGAATTAAAGACCTAAATGTAAGACTGGAAACTATAAAACTCCTAGAAGAAAACATAGGCAGAACACTCTTTAGCATAAATCGTAGCAATGTTTTTTTGGATCTGTCTCGTAAAGCAAAGGAAATAAAAGCAAAAATAAACAAATAGGACCTAATTAAATATAAAAGCTTTTGCACAGCAAAGGAAACCATTGACAAAACGAATAGACAACCTACTGAATTGGAGAAAATATCTGCAAATGATATGACTAATAAGAGGCTGATATCCCAAATATAAAAACAGCTCATACAACTCAATATCAAGAAAAGAAACAACCTGATTTAAAAATGGACAGAAGACTTGAATAGATATTTTTTCAAAGACATACAGATAACCAACAGGCACATGAAAAGATGCTCAACATCACTCATCATCAGAGAGATGCAAATTAAAACCACAATGAGAGATCACCTCACACCTCTCAGAATGGCTATTATCAAAAAGACAACAAATAACAAGTGTTAGTAAGGATGTGGAGAAAAGGGAACCCTCATGCACTGTTGCTGGGAATGTAAATTGGTGCAGCCATATGGAAAAAAGTATGGAGGTTCCTCAAAAAACTAAAAATAGAACTACCATATGATTCAGCAATTCCACTCCTAGGAATATATCTGAAAAAAAATGAAAACACTAATTTGAATAGATACATGCACTCCCATGTTTATAGCAGCATTACTTACAATAGCCAAGATAAGGAAGCAACCAAAATGTCCATCAACAGATGACTGGATACAGAAGAAGTGGTATAGGGGCTTCCCTGGTGGTCCAGTGGCTAAGACTCTGCGCTGCCATTGGAGGGGGCCTGGATTTGATCCCTTGTTAGGGAACTGGGTCCCACATGCCGCAACCAAAAGTTTGCATGCTGCAACTGAGGATCCCACATGCCGCAACTAAAGATCCCGCATGCTGCAACTAAAAAAAAAAAAAGAGATCCCACACACTGCAACGAGGGTCCTGCATGCCACAACTAAGATCCGGTGTGGCCAAATAAATAAATAAACAAATTAATTAATTTTTTAAAAAAGTGGTATATATATATACAATGGAATACTATTCGGCCATGAAAAGGAATGGAATTTTGCCATTTACGACAACATGTATGGACCTGGAAGGTATTATTCTTAGTGAAGTAAGTCAGACAGAGAAAGACAAATACTGTGTGTTATCACTTATATGTGGAATCTAAAAAATAAACAAATGAATATAACGAAACAGAAACAGATGCACACATATGTGCGTCTAGTGGTAACCCATGGGGAGAGAGAAGGGGGAGGAGCACAACAGGGGTAGGCAATTAAGAAATTCAACTACTATGCATAAAATAAACTACAAGGATATACTGTACAGCACAGGAAACATAGCCAATATTTTATAATAACTTTAAATGGAGTATAATCTATAAAAATTTTGAATCACTGTGTTGTACACCTGAAACTTATATAATATTGTACATCAACTATACCTCAATTAAAAAAAAAATCAACCTTAGGTCTTCCAGCTCTTCCAGCTTGGTGATGGACCTTGTAGTTGTGGGTCACTTTGCTGTTGAGAATAAATCACCAAGATTCTGTATCCCATCTACATTATGGAAGATGAAAAGAAATGAATTATTAGTTTGAGGACTCACCTTGACTCACTTCCCACCTTTAGTTTCTCATTGGAAACCTGAGAAAATGTGGATTTCTTTATGTGTGTTGGAGCCTTCCCTTAATGAGGACGTAACTAGAAAAAAATTTTAAATTGGGCCAAAACAAAAACCCACAGCTTGCTAGACGCCAGAGCTCTCTTTAGGGCTTTGTGTCATCTTGCTCTGACCTTGAAGTAGCTGACTGAATGCTTCTTCAAGAGGTCTCTTGAAAGCTGCCAGAATGCATTATGTTAAGCTTTCACCCATTTTTCAAATTACTTCATTTTAAGTATATATCAGCAGGATTGAAAGATTATTTCTACTTTCAAATAGAGAAAGGATTCTTCGCTTATTATTCTGAACATATGACAGGCATGTGACACCCCTAAACCTGAACAGATGGATTGAGAGTCCTTTCTCACTGTTCCAAACTTCTGCTTTCTTTAACACATGCTCTAAATTCCTAGTTTACGAACATTTTATATATCATGCTACTCACCAAGTATGGGTATCAAGTGTCCTGAGCACTAGAATCTTGACTACTATCTGCCTGTTGATTCCGGGTGTTTCAAGTACCTACCATTAGTGATCAAAAGGGCAATTTTGATTTGGGATGTTATAAAGATATAATTGAGAATAATGGAACCCATATTAATAAAGGAATCATATGTGGTTCTAGTATAGCTTGTAGCTCTGGTCTTAATTACTGCTTCCTCCCCACTAAGATTTAGAAGGGAATGAAGATTGGTTACCATGTCTTTATGATTTTCCATTGTTCTGGCTACATTTATTCTTTTTTGCTACTGAACAGATCCAGGCTGTTCAGTCATAGAAGGATGCCTGCTATGGCTTCTTTTAGGCACCTTCTGTTTGTCTGTCTATCTATCTATTTATCTATCTATATCTATCTATCTATCTATCTATCTATCTATCTATCTATCTATCTATCTATCTATCTATCTGTCTGTCTATCTATCTATCTATCTATCTATCTATGCTACTATGGTAGTTTATAAGGATCCATGGTGTTTGATGGATAGTCAGGTTCTGACATGAGTGTTTACTGAAAACTCTTCCTGTTACTCATAATTCCACATTCTGTGGTTATTTTGTATATCATTTAATCAATATCTCTTTTCTATTTTTCCATCAGCATCAACTGTGGTGAAAGCTATCCATTTATTGACCCACTGGGGTTTATGTAGTTTATCCATGCAGTGGCATTTGCATGTGGATAGGATATACTCGTCTCTCAAATGATTTTCTCCATTGCCCATGCAATACCGTGGCCAGTTTCATTTTTAACTCTAACTTTTCTTCATGGTGTCATATCCCTCTCAGACCACACTCTTTCTGTTTCCAGGCTTATGCCTTCCTGCTTCCTGTTGGAAGAACACTTCTCAGTTTACAGTTGAAATAAATGGTATTTCCTGACCTCAGTCAATTGTTGGGACTATGCTCCTGTCACTCCCTGGATTACATATCCAGCTCTGCATACTGCACACTCCTATGTTCTTTTCGGTGATTAACATTTATATGTTTTTAAGAGATAATGTTTCTAAATGTCCTTTAGTTATAGTATTATAATACATACGACTTCAAACACTTTAAAATGAGAGACACATAAATCCCATTAATGCTCTTTTTTGAGAGAAAGCAGATATATAAATGGCAGCTTTTTATAGGTTTATAAATCTACAAAATTCTATATCAAGAATCTTTTTCTATGATTCTACTTTATCAATTTCTAAATGTGAAAGGCCAAGAGCAGAATGAGTTGGAAATATTTGTTGGACTCTGGATCTAAATTTTGAGAAATTTAGAAGAGTATGAAGATATTGGTTACCATTTACAAGGTCTTTTCATAGTAAAACAAAACATAAAACCCTAAAATAATATTCCAAATTCACAGGTGTGATTTGGCCAGGCTAATAATTTTTAATTATGTATATATATATATATTTTTAACATCTTTATTGGAGTATAAAGTGGTGTGTTAGTTTCTGCTGTATAACAAAGTGAATCAGCTATAGGTATACATATATCCCCATATCCCCTCCCTCTTGTGTCTCCCTCCCACCCTCCCTATCCCACCCCTGTAGGTGGTCACAAAGCACGGAGCTGATCTCCCTGTGCTACGCAGCTGCTTCCCACTAGTTATCTGTTTTACATTTGGTAGTGTATATATGTTCACACCACTCTCTCACTTCACCCCAGCTTACCCTTCGCCCTCCTCGTGTCCTCAACTCCATCCTCTACGTCTGCATCTCTGTTCCTGTCCTGCCCCTACGTCCTTTAGAACCTTTTTTTTTTTTTTTTAGATTCCATATATATGTGTTAGCATACGGTATTTGTTTTTCTCTTTCTGACTTACTTCACTCTGTATGAAAGACTCTGGGTCCATCCACCTCACTACAAATAACTCAATTTCGTTTCTTTTTATGACTGAGTAATATTCCATTCTATATATGTGTTCTTTATCCATTCATCTGTCAATGGAAACTTAGGTTACTTCCATGTCCTGGCTATTGTAAATAGTGCTGCAATGAACATTGTGGTACATGACTCTTTTTAAATTATAGTTTTCCCAGGGTATGTGCCCCATAGTGGGATTGCTGGGTCATATGGTAGTTCTATTTTTAGTCTTTTAAGGAACCTCCATACTGTTCTCCATAGTGGCTATATCAATTTACATTCCCACCAACAGTGCAAGAGGGTTCCCTTTTCTCCACACCCACTCTAGCATATATTGTTTGTAGACTTTTTGATGATGGCCATTCTGACTGGTGTGAGGTGATACCTCATTGCAGTTTTGATTTGCATTTCTCTAATGATGAGTGATGCTGAGCATCCTTTCATGTGTTTTTTGGCGATATGTATATCTTCTTTAGAGAAATGTCGATTTAGGACTTCTGCCCATTTTTGGATTGGGTTGTTTGTTTTTTTGATATTGAGCTGCATGAGCTGCTTGTAAATTTTGGAGATAAATCCTTTGTCAGTTGCTTCATTTGCAAATATTTTCTCCCATTTTGAGGGTTGTCTTTTTGTCTTATTTATGGTTTCCTTTGCTATGCAAAAGCTTTTAAGTTTCATTAGGTCCCATTTGTTTATTTTTGTTTTTATTTCCATTTCTCTAGGAGGTGGGTCAAAAAGGATCTTGCTGTGATTTATGTCATAGAGTGTTCTTCCTGTGTTTTCCTCTAAGAGTTTTATAGTGTCTGGCCTTACATTTAGGTCTTTGAGTTTTGAGTTTATTTTTGTGTATGGTGTTAGGAAGTGTTCTAATTTCATTTTTTGACATGTAGCTGTCCAGTTTTCCCAGCACTGCTTATTGAAGAAGCTGTCTTTTCTCCACTGTATATTCTTGCCTCCTTTATCAAAGATAAGGTGACCATATATACATGGGTTTATCTCTGCTCTTTCTATCCTGTTCCATTGATCTATATTTCTGTTTTTGTGCCAGTACCATACTATCTTGATTACTGTAGCTTTGTAGTGTAGTCTGAAGTCTGGGAGCCTGATTCCTTCAGCTCCGTTTTTCTTTCTCAAGATTGCGTTGGCTATTCGGGGTCTTTTGTGTTTCCATACAAATTGTGAAATTTTTTATTCTAGTTCTGTGAAAAATGCCATTGGTAGTTTCATAGGGATTGCATTGAATCTGTACATTGCTTTGGGTAGTATAGTCATTTTCCCAAGGTTGATTCTTCCAATCCAAGAATATGGTATATCTCTCCATCTGTTTGTATCATCTTTAATTTCTTTCATCAGTGTCTTATAGTTTTCTGCATAGAGATCTTTTGTCTCCTTAGGTAGGTTTATTCCTAGGTATTTTATTCTTTTTGTTGCAATGGTAAATGGGAGTGTTTCCTTCATTTCTGTTTCATATTTTTCATCATTAGTATATAGGAATGCAGAGATTTCTGTGCATTAATTTTCTATCCTGCTATTTTACCAAATTCATTGATTAGCTCTAGTAGTTTCTGGTAGCATCTTTAGGATTCTCTATGTATAGTATCATGTCATCTACAAACAGTGACAATTTTACTTCTTCTTTTCCGATTTGCATTCCTTTCATTTCTTTTCCTTCTCTGATTGCTGTGGCTAAAACTTCCAAAACTATGTTGAATAATAGTGGTGAGAGTGGGCAACCTTGTCTTGTTCCTGATCTTAGTGGAAATGGTTTCAGTTTTTCACCATTGAGAAATATGTTGGCTGTGGTTTTGTCACATATGACCTTTATTATGTTGAGGTAAGTTCCCTCTATGCCAGCTTTCTGTAGAGTGTTTATCATAAATGGGTGTTGAATTTTGTCCAAAGCTTTTTCTGCCTCTATTGAGATGATCATATGGTTTTTATCCTTCAATTTGTTAATATGATGTATCACATTGATTGATTTGCATATATTGAAGAATCCTTGCATTCCTGGGATAAACGCCACTGGATCATGGTGTATGATCCTTTTAATGTGCTGTTGGATTCTGTTTGCTAGTATTTTGTTGAGGATTTTTACATCTGTGTTCATCAGTGATACTGGCCTGTAGTTTTCTTTCTTTGTGACATCTTTGTCTGGTTTTGGTATCAGGGTGATGGTGGCCTCGTAGAATGAGTTTGGGAGTGTTCCTCCCTCTGCTATATTTTTGGAAGAGTTTAAGAAGGATAGGTGTTAGCTCTTCTCTAAATGTTTGATAGAATTCGCCTGTGAAGCCATCTGGTCCTGGACTTGATTAACTATTTCATTTCCCATATTAAGGTAGTTTTCAACTATAATCTCTTCAAATATTTTCTCAGACCCTTTCTTTTTCTCTTCTTCTTCTGGGACCCCTATAATTCGAATGTTGGTGCCTTTAATGTTGTCCCAGAGGTCTCTGACACTGCCTTCAATTTTTTTCTTTCTTTTTTCTTTATTCTACTCTGCAGCAGTTATTTCCACCATTTTATCTTCCAAGTCACTTATCCATTCTTCTGCCTCAGTTATTCTGCTATTGATTCCTTTTAGAGAATTTTAAATTTCATTTATTGTGTTGTTCATCACTGTTTGTTTGCTCTTTAGTTCTTCTAGGTCCTTGTTAAACGTTTCTGGTATTTTCTCCATTCTATTTCCAAGATTTTGGATCATCTTTACTATCATTATTCTGAATTCTTTTTCAGGTAGACTGCCTATTTTCTCTTCATTTGTTTGGTCTGGTGGGTTTTTACCTTGCTCCTTCATCTGCTGCATATTTCTCTGTCTTCTCATTTTGCTTAACCTGCTGTGTTTGGGGGTCTCCTTTTCACAGGCTGCAGGTTCGTACTTCCCATTGTTTTTGGTGTCTGCCTCCAGTGGGTAAGGTTGGTTCAGTGGGTTGTGTAGGCTTCCTGTTGGAGGAGACTGGTGCCTGTGTTCTGATGGATGAGGCTGGATATTGTCTTTCTGGTGGGCAGGACTGCGTCTGGTGGTGTGTTTTGGGGTGAACTTAGTATGCTTTTAGGCAGCCTCTCTGCTAATGGGTGGGGTTGTGTTCCTGTATTGCTGGTTGTTTGGTATGGGGTGTCCAGCACTGGAGCTTGCTAGTCGTTGAGTGGAGCTGGGTCTTAGCGTTGATATGGAGATCTCTGGGAGAGCTCTTGCTGATTGATATTACGTGGGACCAGGAGGTCTCTGGTGGACCAATGTCCTGAACTCAGCTGTCCCACCTCAGAGGCTCAGGCCTGATCCCTGGCTGGAGCACCAAGACCCTGTCAGCCACATGGCTCAGAAGAAAAGGGAGGGAAAAAAAAAGAAAGAAATAAAAATAAAATAAAGTTATTAAAATAAAAAATTTAAGAAATATTTTTAAAAAGTAATTAAAAAAAGACAAGAAAGAAGAGAGCAACCAAACGAATAAACAAATCCACCAATGATAACAATTGCTAAAAACTATACTAAAACAAACAAACAAACAAAATAACGGACAGACAGAACCCTAGGACAAATGGTAAAAGCAAACCTATACAGACAAAATCACACAAAGAAGCATACATATACACATTCACAAAAACAGAAAAAGGAAAAAAAAAAATATATATATATATATAAAATAAAGGAAGAGAGCAACCAAATCAATAAACAAATCTACCAATGACAGTAAGCTCTAAATACTAAACTGAGATAAACATAAAACCAGAAACAAATTAGATGTAGAAAGCAAACCCCAAGTCTACAGTTGCTCCCAAAGTCCACCACCTCAATTTTGGGATGATTCATTGTCTATTCAGGTATTCCACAGATGCAGGGTACATCAAGATGACTGTGGAGATTTAATCCGCTGCTCCTGTGGCTGCCCAGTGAAATTTCCCTTTCTCTTTGTTTGCACAGCTACCGGGGTTCAGCTTTGGATTTGGCCCTGCTTCTTCACGGAGGTCACCCTCTGGCATCTGTTCTTTGCCCAGACAGGAGGGGGTTAAAGAAGCGGCTGATTAGGGGACTCTGGCTCACCGGGGGTGGGGGGGGGGGCGGGAGGGGTACAGAATACAGGGCGAGCCTGCGGCGGCAGAGGCCAGCATGACATTGCAACAGCCTGAGGTGTGCAGTGTGTTTTCCCAGGGAAGTTGTCCCTGGATCACGTGACCCTGGCAGTGGCTGGCTGCACAGGCTCCCAGGAGGGGAGGTGTGGATAGAGACCTGTGCTTGCACACAGGCTTCTTGATGGCTGCAGCAACAGCCTTAGCGTTTCATGCCCGTCTCTGGTGTCCGCGCTGATAGCTGCGGCTCGCGCCCATCTCTGGAGCTCATTTAGGCAGTGTTCTGAATCCCCTCTCCTCGCACACCCCAAAACAATGGTCTCCTGCCTCTTAGGCAGTTCCAGACTTTTTCCCGGACTCCCTCCAAGCTAGCTGTGGTGCACTAGCCCCCTTCAGGCTGTGTTCACGCAGCCAACCCCAGTCCTCTCCCTGGGATCTGACCTCCGAAGCTCGAGCCTCAGCTCCCAGCCCCCACCTGCCCTGGCAGGTGAGCAGACAAGCCTGTCAGGCTGGTGAGTGCTGGTCGGCACTGATCCTCTGTGCAGGAATCTCTCGACTTTGCCCTTTGCACCCCTGTTGCTGCTCTTTCCTTCGTGGCTCCAAAGCTTTCCCCCCACCCATCCCCTGTCTCCACCAGTGAAGGGGCTTCCTAGTGTGTGGAAACTTTTCCTCCTTCACAGTGCCCTCCCAGAGGTGCAGGTCCCATCCCTATTCTTTTGTCTCTGTTTTTCCTTTCTTCTTTGCCCTACCCAGGTATGTGGGGAGTTTCTTGCCTTTTGGGAAGTCTGAGGTCTTCTGCCAGTGTTCTGTAGGAGTTGTTCCACATGTAGATGTATTTTTGATGTATTTGTGGGGAGGAAGGTGATCTCCATGTCTTACTCCTCCACCATCTTGAAGGTCCCCCCCAATAATTTTTAATTATATTTTTTGAATTACACATGTCCCACATGAATATATCGTTATTGTGAAAAATTAATATTATACAGAAGCATACAGAGTAAAAACTTAAGTACCTTTTATCTTAATTTGGGTGCCCCAAAAGCAGATTCTGAGAAAATGGCTTAAGTATAGTTGCAATGGGAAACTCCTTGTTTTCATCCTCTACTTACCACTCACTGAATACTTCTGTACTCCAATGTGTGTGGGTTTTTCCCATATTCAGCAAGTTTTTGATTCTCTACAGATGCCAGATGTCTTGCAATTTAATTCAATTCTGACACCATCTACCCAGAGGTAGCATCAGATCCCATAAATTAAGGACTCAATCTCACAAGACTGCTATCTCACTTCACGTGCCAATTGCAAGTCCAGGTTGTTACCTGGGTTTCTGACTGAACAGCTGTAAATCAGAGGTTCCCACAACACCCACCTCATTTTTGATAATTGGCCAGAATGGCTCACAGAACTCAGGAAAACAGTTTAGGTACTAGATTGTTAGTTTATTACGAAGGATATAACTCAGGAAGAGCCAGATGGAAGAGATGCATAGGGCAAGATATGCGGGAAGGGGTGTGGAGGTTTCATGCACTTTTAAGGCACGCCACCCTCCTAGCACCTTCATGTGTTCAGCAACCCAGAAGCTCTCTGAACCCTGTCCTTCGGGGTTTTCAACTTCTGCCCCTCTACCTTTCCCAGGGATTGAAGGGTGAGGCTAATATATATATATCAGATTCCTTTCCCTTATAGATTATTACAAGATATTGAGTAGTTCCATGTGCTATACAGTAGGTCCTTTTTGGTTATCTATTTTATATTTAGTAGTGTGTATATGTTAATCCCAAATTCATAATTTATCCCCCCAACCCCTTTCCCCTTCGGTAACCATAAGTTTGTTTTCTGTCTTTGTAAGTTTACTTCTGTTTTGTAAATAATTTTGTTTGTAAATAATTTTCGTTTCATTTTTTTAGATTCCACATATAAGTGATATCATATGATATTTGTCTTTGTCTGGCTCAGTATGGTAATTTCTAGTAGGTCCATCCATGTTGCTGCAAATGGCTTTATTTCATTCTTTTTTATGGCTGTGTAATATTCCATTATATAGAGAAATAGGTATAGATACAGATATATACCACATCTTCTTTATCCATTCATCTATTGACAGACATTTAGGTTGCTTCCATGTCTTGGCTATTGTAAATAGTGGTGCAATGAACATTGGGGGTGCATGTATCTTTTTGAATTATAGTTTTCTGTGGATATATGCCCAGGAGTGGGATTGCTGGATCATATGGTAACTCTATTTTTAGTTTTTTAAGGAACCTCCATACTGTTCTCCATAGTGGCTGTACCAATGTACATTCCCACCAACAGTGTAGGAGGGATCCTTTCTCCCCACACCGTCTCCAGCATTTATTATTTATAGACTTCTTGATGATGTCCATTCTGACCAGTGTGAGGTAATAACACATAGTAGTTTTGATTTGCATTTCTCTAATAATTAGCGATGTTGAGCATTTTTTCAAGTGCCTATTGGCCACCTGTATGTCTTCTTTGGAGAAATGTCTATTTATATCTTCTGTCCATTTGCTGATTGTGATTTTCTTTTTTTTTGTATTGAGCTGTATGAACTGTTTATATATTTTGGAAATTAATCCCTTGTCAGTCACATTGTTTGCAAATATTTTCTCCCATTCTGTAGGTTGTCTTTTCGTTTTGTTTATGGTTTCCTTTGCTGTGCAAAAGCACTATTGTAATTCTTTTTTTTTTTTAAAGTCAGTGACCCTTACTCTTTTTATTTATTTATTTATTTATTTATTTATTTATTTATTTATTTATTTATTTATGGCTGGGTTGGGTCTTCGTTTCTGTGCGAGGGCTTTCTCTAGTTGCGGCAAGCGGGGGCCACTCTTCATTGCGGTGTGTGGGCCTCTTACTAACGCGGCCTCTCTTGTTACGGAGCACAGGCTCCAGATGCGCAGGCTCAGTAGTTGTGGCTCACGGGCCGAGTTACTCCGCGGCATGTGGGATCTTCCCAGACCAGGGCTCGAACCCGTGTCCCCTGCATTGGCAGGCAGATTCTCAACCACTGCTCCACCAGGGAAGCCCTGTAATTCTTTTTGAAGCCAAATAATGTTTATAAATTTTTTCTTCTATGTAATTTTTAGAATAGGCTAATCAAGGTCCACTTTTTTAAAAATCCTGAGGGGATTTGGACCATAATTGCTTTTCTTTATAATATTGAGTCTTTCTATTCAGGAAAGTGGTATGTCCCCATTTAGTTGGTTGTTTTATATGTTTGTAAAAGTTTCATTGTTTTCACATGGGTTTTGTACATTTCTTGTTTCATTTACTCCTCAAAATTTTATAGTTCTTGTTGCTACTGTGAATGGAATCTTTATAATATTTTACAAACATTATCGGCAGTGTATAAGAAAGATATTCATCTTTGCAGGGTGATTATGTATACAGCCACCTTCCTAATTAGTTATTGACAGGTAAATTTTTACCCTTTCACAGTCTCATGCTTTCAAATTCTCTTATTAGCAATTGGAGACACAAGTTGGCTGCTCCTTCTGTCATCCTTTATTCCCGGAGATTAAAGACAAGTCTTTATGTTTTTGTTTTAACTAGATGTTACTTACGTTTTGGGATCTCTCAATCTAATTTCCACTACTACCACCACACACTGGTCCCTTGGGAGACCCTTTCCCACCTTCAACATTTTGGCTCAAATATGGCTAGAATTAAAAAAAAAAAAAAAAAAAAAAACTTTAGTAAATACTAATGAATATTAAAGAAAATGCTAGAAACAACAGAAACCTAGATTCATGCAAGCTCAGAATTTTTACCATAGTACCGTTTACTTACTTTAAAAAGTGGTATGCATTTTGATGCATTAAAAATTTTAATTTGAGTTGATCCAGTAAAATATAAAATCTTGGAGAAATAATGAATTCTGTAATTGATTCTACAACACTATCCACTTCCTTCTAATATTCTAATCAGAATCTCACTGGTTCCAAGTTTTTTATTAAGGCTTTTTACTCTTAACTGTAGGAGAGATATAAGTATTGATATCAGTAGGAGTTCACACATTAAGAAGTCAAGTAATTTTGGGGGGAGTTCCCTGGTGATCTTGTGGTTAGGATTTGGCACTTTCACTGCCATAGCCTGGGTTCAATCACTGGTTGGGGAACTGAGATCCCACAAGCTGTGGGTGCAGCCAAAAAAAGAAGCCAAGTAATTTTTATTTTTTTCTCTGGTATGGGTCACAAGAGAATATTCCTTTCAAAATATAGAGTTGAGGAATAAAAGTAATAAGTCATACTGAGTGAGGCAGAAATTGGAAATACAAGTCCTAAGACATAAGTGAATTTGTAGCATTGAAATAAACGACTCAATGTGTTCTTTTGCTATAAATTCAAGCCATCCTAAATTACTTACACTTTCTTGGCCATACTATGCATTTTTATATCTCTGTTCCTTGACACATATTGTTTCATCTTCCTGGAATCTCCTTTTTTTCTACCACTTTTGTCCATTTAGTGGACTCTTCCCAATGAGCCAGTACATTATATGTGTGCTTTCCTCATTCAGTGTTTCAGGCCATACTGTTAAAGATCATCTTCATCAGATCCAAATCAATTACTTTGCTTTTTGTAAAGCTCTTTCTAGTCTTCTAGTGACATTACTTGATTCTGTTCTACTATGTATTACATTGTATTATTACTTTTAATTGTCCTCTATGTCCCTTACATCATTGTGAGCCTCACTACCTATCACACATTTTGCCTCTAGTAAATGTGTGTTAACTGACACTTACAATGCAGTGTTCTTGTACTTTGACTTACCTAACCCTTAAGCTTCTGAACTATTTGGCCCTCCATTTATCCCACTCATTCATTTATCCATCCCATCCACCCATTCCATCCATCTCTCTATTCCATACATCCCATCTATCCACCCATCAGTTTTATTCATCTGTTCATCTATTCTATCATCCTGTCCGTCCATCCTATCTATCCATTCTGTCTGTCCCATTCATCCATCCATCTATCCAGAAAGCACTTAATATGTGATTTCCTTTCTTTTTTTGACTGCGTTGGGTCTTTGTTGCTGCATGCGGGCTTTCTCTAGTTGCCACGAGGTGGGGATACGCTATGTTGCGGTGCACGGGCTTCTCATTGTGGTGGCTTCTGTTTTTGCGGAGCACAGGCTCTAGGCATGTGGGCTTCAGTAGCTGTGGCGTACGGGCTCGGTAGTTGTGGCTCACGGGCTCTAGAGCTCAGGTTCAGTAGTTGTGGCACACGGGCTTTGTTGCTCCGCGGCATGTGGGATCTTCCCGGACCAGGGCTTGAACCCGTGTCCCCTGCATTGGCAGGCAGATTCTTAACCACTGCGCCACCAGGGAGGTCCTTAATATGTGATTTTTAACACTGTGATTGGCACTAGAAATTAAAAAATAAGAAAGATGTAATTTCTGGTTTCAAGGAACTCATAAAAGGGAAGTGGCACAAGCTAAATATATAAATCACTTTCCTATTTTTTGTAGTGGTCAAAGTAAGAGGTCAAGGTTATATTACCATTATTTTTAGTTAACTGCATTTTTTTATTTTTAAAAAATACAATAAATATTTGTTTACAAGTGAAGTGGGGTTTTACTTTTTTCCTGGAATTAATATCACATAGCAATTTTTATGGCACATGAGATAACATTAATTTTCTGGAAGACTATAGATGCTTTTTCCATTATTCCAGGAGACTTTTAAAGCAACAATATATGATGTGGTGTCTTCCAATATAATAAACGATGGTTTTATAATGCTCAGTTGCTACAAAGAGATTTACTCTATATAAATGATAAAGCAAAATGTGCGAGCATATTTTAATGTTCATGGTTTTTAAAATGTTTTTCACCCATAAATAGATAACTCCTCTAATTTAGGAAATGAAATAAAGAAATAAAATTTTAATTTTGAATACAAACAAGATTTTAAAATATATTGCACAACTGTGATTAAAAAGGGAACAGAGAGGGAAGGACCAGCGTCCTTCCACATGTGGGAAAAAGGACCAGGCCTTGGCTTTCTTACTAGACTGGTATGAAGCCAGGAAGTGGAAGAGAGGCCAGGCGGGCATGGTGTGCATGAACACCTACCTTTAACATGGTGTCCCTGTCTGCCAGCAAAATATGGCTCCATAAAACTCAGATTCTGACTGATAGGATGAACAAGTCCTCATCTCAGTGGTCAGGGTGAGCCCAGAGATAATCAAGTGTTTCTTATTAAGACTCACAGTGCTCTCATCCCAATCTTGAGCAGAATTTTAACTGCCTATGTTCTGAGGTAAAAATATGAGGAGACAGAGAAGGTGCAAACATTTGCATTTTGCAAAATGTTACTTTATCTGTGGATAAAGTTACTGCTGTGATTTAAGTGATTCAGAGGTTAAAAAAGAATGTGGAATATTGGCTATGAAGCTTATTGCACTACATATGTATATTTTAAATTAGGTTATAATGTTCAACATTAAAAGTAAACACATTTGTTCTCTGTTTAACCTCTTTGCTAGATTTAGATAGTCAGATATTCTCACTCCAGGCACATCTCAGAGATACTGCGAGTTCAGTTGCAGACCACCTCAATAAAGCAAACATTGCAATAAAGTGAGTCACATGAATTTTTTCATTTCCCAGTGCATATAAAATTAATGTTTACACTATACTGTAGTCTGTTAAGTGTGCAATAGCATTATGTCTTAAAAAGCAGTATATATACCTTAATTTAAATAATTACTTTATTGCCAAAAATGCTAACCATCATCTGAGCTTTCAGCAAGTCCTAATCTTTTTGCTGGTGGAGGGTCTTACCTCAGTGTTGATGGCTTCTGACTGATCAGGGTGGTGGTTGCTGAAGGTTGAGGTGACTGTGGCAATTTCTTAAATAAGACAGCAATGACATCTCCCACATCGGCTGACTCTTCCTTTCACCAGCATTTCTCTGTAGCATTCAATGCTGTTTGATAGAATTTTACCCAAAATAGAACTTCTTTCAAAATTGGATTTCAAACTCTGCCACTTGCTTTATCAACTAAGTTTATATCATATTCTAAATCCTATGTTGTCATTTCAACAGTCTTCACCAGGAGTAGACTCCATCTCAAGAAATCACTTTCTTTGTTCATCCATAAGAAGCAACTCCTCATCTGTTCAAGATTTAGCATGAGACTGCAGCAATTCAGTCATATCTTCAGGCTCCACTTCTAATTCTAGTTCTCCTGCTATTTCCACTGCATCTGCAGTTACTTCCTCCACTGAAGTCTTGAGCCCCTCAGAGTCATCCATGAGGGTTGAAATCAACTTCTTCCAAACTCCTGTTCATGCTGATATTTTTGACCTCTTCCCATGAATCACGGATGTTCTTAATGGTATCTCAAATGGTGAAGCCTTTGCAGAAGGCTTTCAAGATACTTTGTCCAGATCCATCAGAGGAATCACTATCTGTGGCAGCTATAGCCTTACGAAATGTATTTCTTAAACCATAAGACTTGAAAGTTGAAATGACTCCTTGATCCATGGGCTGCAGGATGGATATCGTGTTAGCAGGCATGAAAAAAACCACAAATCTCATTGTACATCTCCATCAGAGCTCTTGGGTTACCAGGGGCATTGTCAATGAGCAGTCATATTTTTATTTTATTTTTTTTAAATTTTGTTGGAGTATAGTTGATTTACAATGTTGTGTTAGTTTCAAGGGTACAGCAAAGGGATTCAGTTACACAGATACATATATTCATTAACAGTCATATTTTTAAATAAACTTTTTTTTTTTTTTTGAGCAGTAGGTCTCAACCGTGGGCTGAAAATATTTGGTAAACCATGTTGTAAACAGATGTACAGTCATCCAGGCTCTGTTGTTCCATTCACAGAGCACAGGCAGAGCAGATTTTGCATAATTCTTAAGGTCTCTAGGATTTTCAGAATGGTAAATGAACATTGGCTTCAACTTCAAGTCACCAGCTGCATTAGCCTGTCCTCTGAAGCTCTGAAGCAAGGCATTGACTTCTCTATGAAAGTCCAAGACGGCATTGTCTTCATTAGAAGGCTGTTTCCTCTACACTGAAAGTTTGTTGTTTAGTGCAGCCACCTTCATTAATATCTTTTTTTTAAATTAGTTTTTATTGGAGTATAGTTGCTTTACAATGTTGTGTTAGCTTCTACTCCACAGTAAAATGAATCAACCATACATATACATATATCCCATTGCTTTTGGATTTCCCTCCCATTTAGGACACCACAGTGCATTAAGTAGAGTTCCCTGTGCTATACATGTGTTCCCCTCAATTGTCTATTTTATACATAGTATCAGTAGTGTATATGTGTCAATCCCAATCTCCCAATTCATCCCACCCCACCCCTTTCCCCCTTGGTATCCATACATTTGTTCTCTACGTCTGTGTCTCTATTTCTGCTTTACAAATAAGGTCATCTATACCATTTATCTAGATTCCACATATATGCATTAATATACAGTATTTGTTCTTCTCTTTCTGTCTTCACTCTGTATGACACTCTCTGGGTCCATCCATGTATCTACAAATGACACAATTTTGTTCCTTTTATGGCTGAGTAATATTCCATTGTATATATGTACCACATCTGCTTTACCCATTTCTCTGTTGATGGACATTTAGCTTGCTTCCATATCCTGGCTATTGCAAATAGTGCTGCTATGAACATTGGGGTGTATATGTTTTTTTGAATTATGGCTTTCTCTGGGTATATGCCCAGTAGTGGGATTGCTGGGTCATATGGTGGTTCTATTTTTAGTTTTTTAAGGAAACGCCATACTGTTCTCCATAATGGTTGTACCAATTTACATTTCCACCAATAGTGTAAGAGGGTTCCCTTTTCTCCATACCCTCTCCAGCATTTATTGCTTGTAGACTTTTTGATGATGGCCATTCTGACCAGTGTGAGGTGATACCTCATGGCAGTTTTGATTTACATTTCTCTAATAATTAATGATGTTGAGCATCTTTTCATGTGTTTGTTGGCTATCTGTATGTCTTCTTTAGAGAAATGTCTATTTAGGTCTTCTGCCCATTTTTTGATTGGGTTGTTTGTTTTTTTGATATTGAGCTGCATGTACTGCTTGTATATTTTGGAGATTAATCCTTTGTCAGTTGCTTCATTTGCAGATATTTTCTCCCATCCTGAGGGTTGTCTTTTCGCCTTGTTTATGGTTTCCTTTGCTGTGCAAAAGCTTTTAAGCTTAATTAGGTCCCATTTGTTTATTTTTGTTTTTATTTTCATTACTCTAGGAGGTGGGTCAAAAAAGATCTTGCTGCAATTTATGTCAAAGAGTGTTCTTCCTATGTTTTCCTCTAAGACTTTTATAGTGTCTGGCCTTACATTTAGGTCTTTAATCCATTTTGTGTTTATTTTTGTTTATGGTGTTAGGGAGTGTTCTAATTTCATTCTTTTTTACATGTAACTGTCCAGTTTTCCCAGCACCACTTATTGAAGAGGCTGTCTTTTCTCCATTGTATATTCATGCCTCCTTTGTCATAGATTAGGTGACCATAGGTGTGTGGGTTTATCTCTGGGCTTTCTATCCTGTTGCATTGATCTATATTTCTGTTTTTGTGCCAGTACCATACAGTCTTTTTTTTTTTTTTTTAATTATTTATTTATTTTTATTTATGGCTGTGTTGGGTCTTCATTTCTGTGCGAGGGCTTTCTCTAGTTGCGGCAAGTGGGGGCCACTCTTCATCACAGTGCGCGGGCCTCTCACTATCACGGCCTCTCTTGTTGCAGAGCACAGGCTCCAGACGTGCAGGCTCAGTAATTGTGGCTCACGGGCCCAGTTGCTCCGCTGCATGTGGAATCTTCCCAGACCAGGGCTCGAACCCGTGTCCCCTGCATTGGCAGGCAGATTCTCAACCACTGCGCCACCAGGGAAGCCCCCCCATACAGTCTTGATTACTGTTGCTTTGTACTATTGTCTGAAGTCTTAGCTAGATCTTCTGGATAACTCGCTGCAGCTTCTACATCAGCCCTTGCTGCTTCACCTTGTGTTATGGAGATTACTTCTTTCCTTAAACCTCATGAACCAATCTCTGCTAGCTTCAAGCTTTTCTTCTGCAGTTTCCT
Source organism: Eubalaena glacialis (assembly GCF_028564815.1). Classification (NCBI taxonomy): domain Eukaryota; kingdom Metazoa; phylum Chordata; class Mammalia; order Artiodactyla; family Balaenidae; genus Eubalaena; species Eubalaena glacialis. The sequence continues at coordinate 48,307,486 of NC_083726.1, forward strand.
CATCTCTCTCAACCTTCATAGACTTGAAGGGGGTTAGGGCTTTGCTCTGGATTAAGCTTTCACTTAAGGGAATATTGTGGTTGGTTTGATCTTCTGTCCAGACCGCTAAAACTTTCTCCATATCAGCAATAAGGCTATTTCACTTTCTTACCATTCATGTGTTCACTGGAGTAGCGTTTTTTTATTTCCTTCAAAAACATCTCCTTTGCATTTACAACTTGGCTAACTGCTTGGCCCAAGAGACCTAGCTTTTGGCCTATCTCAGCTTTCAACATGCCTTTCTCACTAAGCTTAATCATGTCTAGGTTTTGATTTAAAGTGAGAGACATGTGACTCTTCCTTTCACTTGAACACTTAGAGGACATTTAGGGTTATTAATTGGTCTAATTTTAATATTGATGTGTCTCAGGGAATAGGAAAGCCTGAGGAGGGGTAGAGAGACAGGGGAATGGCTGGTTGGTGGAGCAGTCAGAACACACACAACATTTATGGATTAAGTTCACTGTCTTATATGGGTGTGATCATGGCACCTCAAAACAATTACAATAGTTACATCAAAGATCCCTGATCATAATCACCATAACAAATATATAGTGAAAAACCTTGAAATATTGCAAGAATTGCCAAAATGTGACACAGAGACACAGAGTAAGCAAATGCTATTGGAAAAGGGTCACTAATAGACTTGCTCGACACAAACTCACAATTTGTAAATAACACAGCATCTGTGAATCACAGTAAATCAAAGTGCAATAAAATGAGGTATGCCTGTATTGAGGGTCTTCCGCTAATGAACTGCATCTAAAACTACAACTAATTTGCTGTTTCCTTTAACATGATATGCATGTACTTTCATGAAATTTCTAAATTATGTGCTCCAAGACTAAACTGCAGAAAATTCATCATTGTTAACCATTAAATAAATCTCAGTGGAAGACAGAACAATTTAAATCTAAACAAATATACCTCTAGTTTACTACCAAAAGTTATCTAAAACCAAGATACAGTATCTTATTTTAATTCTTGAAAATTGTATTTTGAAAGACTTTACATCTTCCCTGTTCTTGCCACCATTTTTATCAACTGGAATAGAATTGATGATGGGATCATTTATGCCATTTTGTATACATTAAAAATTCAAGCCTGTTGCAGGTATGTACTTGTTAAAAACAAAAACAAAACCCTCAAAGCTGAAAAGATATTGTAAAATTTTTCATCTGAAAGTTTGTTTTGGTAAAAGAAGATATCTAAATGAGAAAGTTTTCTATTATGAAAATAAATGTCAATTAATAAACAAATTTTTGTAATTGATCTCTATATTCTAATTTAAGATTAAATTAAAGCTCAGAATTTTTTTTTTTTTTAAAGGATGTGTTTATAATGTGAATGATATATCTAGTATAACATGCTGTGGTTTTTTCTTTTCTTTTTTTTTTTTAAAGAGAGCGGTTGCTTGAGGATAAACAGCTAGTTTTTTTTTGTTTTTGTTTTTTTATTTATTTATGGCTGTGTTGGGTCTTCGTTTCTGTGCAAGGGCTTTCTCTAGTTGTGGCAAGCGGGGGCCACTCTTCATTGCGGTGCGCGGGCCTCTCGCTATCGCGGCCTCTCTTGTTGCGGAGCACAGGCTCCAGACGCGCAGGCTCAGTAATTGTGGCTCACGGGCCCAGCTGTTCCGCGGCATGTGAGATCTTCCCAGACCAGGGCTCGAACCAGTATCGCCTGCATTGGCAGGCAGATTCTCAACCACTGCGCCACCAGGGAAGCCCCCAGAAATTTTTATGTTTCTAGCAAAGTAGAAAATAATGACATCTTGCTGTTTCCTTTGGCTTTCTGCTACTAACTCTCATGTTGGTAGTTGCATAGCATGGTATGTTAATTAATTCCCAAGGCTGCAAAATAAATTATTCTTAGAAAATATGATCTACCCATTTATCTTTTGACAACATGTCAATGGAATATTCCTTAGGAAATACAGCAATTAAAGGAATTAACAATTAAAAGTTATCCATATTTCATGGTTAAAACAAAAGCATATAATTTATATCAAAGTACTTTGAAAAATATGGAGTGCTGTGCAAATGTAAAATACTAACTTTTGTATTTTTAATCTTAATTTTCCTAGTGTCTTTTCTCCTGTTTAGTAGGGCTTCTTTGTGCCTTGCATTTGATCTCTAATTCCATTTCTTTCTCTCTTGGCCAACCCTACCAGGCAGAGAATAAGAAAGGGATAAGGAACTAAAAAAGCACTGTGGTAGACCCTTTAGATAATGATCTCATTTAATCTTAGAGCATGGAAAACTCTCTTTATTAGATAAGTCAGGTGTCTGTGACTCTTCTGGCCATAGGTGAAATAGGTCTTGGTTATTGTTTTGTTTGTGTCTGCTTTTGTCTTGATGTTATTATTCCTGTTAGTTTCCTTACTGCTACTTCAATGATCTTGAGTCCTTGAAACAAACAAAGAAAAAAAAAAACAGGCCATCATAAAATGATTGAACTTGAAAGGATCATTAAGGATCCTCAAGCCCAATCAATTCCCTTCATTGTAGAGGTAAAGAAACTAAGGGCTACTAGGAGCAACATGACAATGCCACAAGCAACAATCAACTTTCCCCTGTTCAGTTCAAAACTACTTCACCATTTAGCATCTCTAAGAGTTAGGACAGAATTATGACCAAGGTGCTATGATAGCATGAGGAGGGATACTTAGCTGAGAATGTGTGTGTGTGAAAGAGAGAGAGAGAAATGCAGAGAGACAGAGAGAGAAAGAGTTCTCAGGAGATGGGTGAAAAAAGTTTTCCTGCAGTGATTGACACCTTAGGATCAATAAGAAGTAATCCAGGTTAAGATGAAGAGGAAAGGGCATTAAATTCAGAGTAAATAGCATATTAAAAAATATGAAAGGTTGAGAGAACATGGGTGTGTGAAACTGAATGAGGGAATTAAAATGGCATATAAAATGGCCAATGGAAAATATCATTAATATTATGAAGACTCGAGAGGTAAATTCTTCTCAGAGATCTGTAAGTATTTGTTTTGATGATCTTGTACTTTAATTATCTTATGGGATTCACATACCCCTCCTCCCAGTGTTTTTCTTTTTAACCATGGCTACCAGGAAGCTTAGTGCTTAGTTTTGTATTTTTTTTTAAATAAATTTATTTATTTATATATTTATTTTTGCCTGCATTGGGTCTTTGTTGCTGTGCATGGACTTTTCTCTAGTTGCACCGAGTGGGGGCTACTCTTCGTTGTGGTTTGAGGGCTTCTCATTGTGGTGGCTTCTCTTGTTGCAGAGCATGGGCTCTAGGTGCACAGGCTTCAGTAGTTGTGGTGCATGGGCTCAGTAGTTGTGGCTCTCTGGCTCTAGAGCGCAGGCTCAGTAGTTGTGGCGCACGGGCTTAGTTGCTTCGTGGCATGTGGGGTCTTCCGAACCAGGGATCAAACCCGTGTCCCCTGCATTGGCAGGTGGATCCTTAACCACTGCGCCACCAGGGAAGCCCTTAGTTTTTTATTTAATTGTGGTAGCCTCTTTTGAGACTTGTTTTTCTGATATAATTATATTATCCTTTTTTAAAATTTCCTTCTTATTTATTTGTTTTTGTTTTTCTCTTGTTTAAGTTGTCTTTAAAAAAAGTATTTTTGCTTACTTATTGATGGTCTGAAAGAGTCCCTGATATGGAAGAGAGGAGAACTCCAGACAAATTGTGTCTACTTCTCTACTTCTGGCCAGGACTGTCCCTGTTTTGACCAATGACTTTTTTCATGGCTGTAGAGAATAATTTTTTGGTGTTAATAGACATGTGATTCAATGGCATAAGGATTTAATTAAAATGTTGAAGCTTAGATATGACAAGCCAAAATGGAGACCAGTTAATTAAGCATAGAATGACCTTTTACAGTAATCAAAGAATTTCCTTTATTTCTTTCAGAGATTCAAAGTTTAAATAGCCTTTTTATATTCCACATAAAATATACAGGCTTAAAGTTTCCAGGAAGGTATTTTTTGGAATTCTAATCTTTTTTCTTGATTGATTCTAAAATTGGGATAATGTGCCACCCCTAAATTCCTGAACGTAAAATTTTTTTTCAGCTCTGTAGTCACACAGTCTGTTAAATTAAACAAACATTTTTTCCCTGTAAGCCATACTCAAATTTTTTTTGAAAGAAAGCAAGTCGCAAATAAACAGGAAAATATTTTTAAGCACCTACCTTGTAGCAGACATTTTACCAGGTATCAAGATTATAAAGATAAATGTTTATAGCCAGGTATGGGAGACAAATTTTTTTTTTAATTGTTATGTCATTGTTATGGGTTGAATGTTTGTATCCCCCCCCCCACCAAATTCATATGTTGAAATCCTAACCCCTAATGTGATGGTATTAGGAGGTGGGACCCTAGGAAGTTTTTTAGGTAATGAAGGTGGCGTCCTCATGGATGGGATTAGTACCTTATAAAAGCGACCCCAGAGAGCTCTCCACCCCTTCTTCCATATGAAGACACAGTGAGAAGACGACCATACATGAACCAGGAAGTGGGCTATTAGCAGACACAAAATCTGCCAGCGCCTTGATGTTGGACTTACCAGCCTCCAGAACTGTGAGAAATAAATTTCTACTGTTTATAAGTCACTCAATCTATGTTATTATTTTAAAGAAGCCCAAACTGACTAAGGCAGACATGATGTGGCAAGAAGCAGACACTTGAGCTGGCTCTTGATCAATGACAAGTATTTTGCCAAGTGACTATCTGTGCTGAAGAGTGAGGATTGTGGTGAGGAAGGAATTGCATATGCAAATGTATCCAATCTTTAGAGAAGAACAATCTGGTCAGACTGGTTGGACTATTAAATATGGTAGGATCCCTTGTGATGGTAGAATCCAGAGTGAGTGATTGCCAGAAAGATCTAAGAGTGGGGTTCAAGTTCTCTTTAAGGCAAGACACTAATGTTTTTTATCTTTATATTTCCTATGAAACTTGGTATGAAGGAGAATTAATAAGACCTACAAATAACACAATCCTCTTCACAAAGTAAAGTAAGTCCACAAGAAAACCTTAGCTTTCTCCCAGAGTTAAATCCATATGTAGATGCCTGAGATATTTATTACTGCAGCTACTTTAATATGATGTACAAGAGAGAGGAAAGGTTAGTAAGAATTGAGATGGGCTTGAATGTGCTGGCTAAGATAGCTTTAGTTCTTATTCTTTGATTTTTGTCTCTGTTTTTGGATGTTATAACAATTATAAAATAGCAGTTTGATAATAGTGAACGCTATAATTTGGGGGATCTTGTAATTTTCCAATAGGGAACACTAAGTACAGCATTAAAGTGATTTTCAGCAATGTGCCTCGATTTGGCTATGGTATTCTTATTTAGCATTACATTATTTTCTGTTTACTATTGTACATAATCAAGACAATGAACTTATATAGGCTTGAATGCCACAGTTGCCCATATGCCATGACTGTGTTAGTGGGATGAGAACTGATGCATGCCTGTGTGTTCATACTGGATATTTTCATGACTGATCGCAAAGCATGCAGTTAGATTGACTGTAGCCAGTCACTCCATTATGTTGTACAACAGTTATTTTGTATGTTTGGATTTAACCCATAGGGAAAAAATATCACCAAGGTAAAGCTTTGTCTAAAAATATGATTTTTATAGGTTATTTTTTTAACTATCACTTCTCACTTTTGTCCTTGTTTTGCATCGCTTGAGCTATAAGTCGAAGTGCTCAGAATAATCACTGAATTCATACCATATGACCCTGGCTGCATGTGAGAACAGATACTAGTCTACATAAGGAATAAATGTGTGTTTTAAGGGTTTCGTGTAAAGATTTTAAATCCAATTTTTCCATTGCTTCCTTTAACAGACAGATGTGTCTACAGAAAATATGTTGGCCCCAAGAAATAGTAAAATCACTCTTAGGAAAGCAGCAAATCCTTTAAAGTAACCATTTTAAAGGAAAATTGTGAATATATCCCTGAGAAAATAAAATAAACATTCCATACTGCCATTAGAGAATTACTTTGCAGGCAGAATTTTTCAAAGGCCACAGGCAGAAGTTTTCAAAGGCTACCCATAAACATCTAAACCTTTATAGTGTGTATCCTTGTATTAACTTACAACTTCCTCTCCACTATTCTCCCCCATGAAATCTCTGCTCAAGTCTTACGTTTTTCTTGCCATTCTCTGAAGATACCATGAGCTCTTGCCTCAGGACCTTTGCATTCAAACTTTCCTCCCTCTATGCTTACCAAGCTTCTATTGACTGTCCCCCCCTCCTACTATTTTGTTTACATTCAGTCTGATTTCACAAGAAGTTCTGACACACAAATTATACCATAGAATTAATCTTACATTGAGCTGAGCAGACTGGCTTCTGATACCTACATGTCAGTCAGTTATTACCTGTGGGAAACCCTGGAAGGGATGGTGGAAGGCAGTTTGTGAAGGGTGGGGAGCAAAACCTTGCAGGCCTGGCAGTTCCTGTCAGCTTAGGGCAATTCTCTGGAGAATAGGGTAGTTATATTGGCACCTTATAAGGTGGATCTTGTTGAGGCACCAACTGCATCCACTGTAAAAGTGGTTCATAAATATGTTGTGTCTAACAGGATCAGCATGGTAGCATACAGCAACAACAACAGCAACGTACGTTCTACAATGGCATCATGGGTTATTAGATTTTATTCATTTCTGTGTATCAGAAGCTGAATGAATTAGCAAACTGATTAAAGAAGAAACTTGTAGATTAGGAATCAACAAAAGTCTTAATAATCTGTGAGATAATGAGCTAATTTTAGCACCCAACAACTTCTACCAGAATTTATTGAGCTCTTACTATGTGCCAGTTCCCATACTAGGCACTGGTGATATAAAGGTAAATCAAACAGATGTGCCACCCTCCCCACAACAAGGAGCCTAAAATATAGTGGATTAATTAAATATTATACATCTAAAACACACACACACACAGATCTTGCATGACAGTTGAATATTTTGTCAGATTAAAATAGACTCCCATGCTATATGTTTTCAGCATTATATGATAAGAAAATTCTCTTTTAATTTTCAACTCCTGCACTGAAGATTTTTTTGTGTGTTTGGGTTTAATGGATAGGACAATGACATAATGGGAAAAAATATACATGTTGTGATTAAACAGATACATTTAAATTCCAGAGCAGGACTCATTCTGAAATTTAAACCTTGGCAAGTTACAGAATAAATTTGAGCCTTGTTTCTTTATCTCTAAAGAAAATGGCAATAAAATACTTACTATGCAGGGTTAATGTGTGGTCTTCAAACAATGTCACTTCTTTCCTCTTTCCAGAAACTATATGTTGAACATGGGTTTTGAAAGAGAGGAAAATAAAATAGACTGCTTCCAATTACTTTAGGACTATCTGACAATGAAAAACTCTGAATCTGCACAATTTCTATCCTGAACGTTAGTATTGCTACAAATTTTTGGCATGTGCAAAAGTTTTGGAAAGCAAGCCTTGTTCTTGGTAAATTTAAAAATATTAATCAATTTTTGTGTCTCCTATTCCAAAGAGCTATCTGAGGGAAAAGGAGCTCATTGGTACAGATTTTCTTTTTTCTGTAACTGAATTTTTCTATGATCTTTCCACAATCATCATGAAGAGAAAAAAATTGGCTCACCTGACTAAGGCTCCCATAGAAAAGAACTAATCTTCAGCTGCTTAGTAAATTCCTACAAGTTAGAAGATTTATGTAAAAGGCAATAGGACAAAAATGCAAAGTTTTATGAGCCCTATAGTTGGGTGAAGACTAGACAAAAATGTGAAGAAGACAATGTTTGTCTTTGGTGTTCCTGATCTCTCCTTTCACTCCTCCATCTTGGGTGTACAGGGCTCTCCAGCGCTTTCCCCTTTCTCCTTTATTGGAGGTTCTGTTAAATTAACTCTAATTTGTAAGTGTATTACCTCCCTCAAGGGTATTTTCTGGTCAACAAGGAGGTAGGACAAAGTCAGAGGAATATATGTATAGTCAATTTGAGAAATATATGACTCCGTAAGCAGTATAAGGAATATGTTTAATGAACTCATGGATTTTTACACCTAAATAAGACAGTTTGATGTGGTAAAATGAACACTTGACAAGCGTAGTGGGCATAGGAGGTTTTATCATCCATTCTCCCTTTTTGAGCAATAGCATAATAGTATTACAATTTCCTTTTGTGGAATTACCTCTTCCCTATTAAGTGAAAACTTTCTGAGACCATAAATCAAGGTACATGCCTCACTGACTAAGGGGTGGGTAGATGACCTAAGAGTCAATCTGACTTTTTCTTCCTGGTCCTTGGACTTGTTAATGGAGTGATCCAGGAATAAAGACAACAGTTGGTTCCTCATGTTCTATGATTGCTCTCTGTCAAAACATTGAACAGTTCCTATTCCTGAGCCCACTGTAGCTACCTGGTTTTGTACTTTCTGATCTTGGCACTTGAGGCTTTGCTTTACTTCTGTGAGAACTCCGTTATCTTCTAGCACATTCCTTCTTTCTTAGCATAGCCAGGGGGTTTCTGTTGCTTACAACCAAAGACTGACATCCGACTCAAGGTATCAGGAGACATGATGGCTCTGCGTGAAATACTTAGCATATCTGGTTTTATTTTTCTCATGTGTGAAAAGGAAGTGGTCGAACTACATGGTTTCTAATTTCTTCTCTAATTATAAAAAGAAATAAATGTATAAGGTTGCCCTCCTTAGAAGTCTTTAATAGTTCTGAACATATGCCTATTCCTAGATGAATAGATTCAGGGATAATGCACTTTCCCATTAACTGCGACTTCTAATTTGGTCTCTTAGCATGCCTTCAGCCTCTAGGCCCTGGAGTCCATTTAAGGTCATTTAAGCAGAGGCCACATCTGCGGTATCTGAATTATCTGGCTAAGCATCCTGAACTCATTGGATATTTGCCAACCATATGCTAGATCAGGGCCGGTCAGAATGGCCTCATTTTGAAGGACTACTTAAATGGCAAGAGAAATTACATCCGAGAGAAAGGAAAACATGGGTAAAGAGCCCAAGGAATTGGCACAGCTGGGTATCATTAGCAATAATCAAACCTTATCCAAGATAAAAAGCAACAGGAAGTGAGATGGGGGCAATGTGTATATGTATGTGTATGAATATGTATGTATTTATGTACATGTATGTGTATATGTATGTATATATATATGTCTCTGTAAGAAATTAAATGTGTAAACACTTTTTAAAAATCTTATTTCTTCTGCCTGCTTTGCCCCCTCATTCCTAACTTGAATCTTTCTACTGTGTTCCAGTGAGAGTGTTTGATGTACTGAAATCATCTTAGAATTTCAGTCTTTGAGGCAGTGACTTTAATGCTACAGACTCAGAGGAAGATTAAATAATTATATCATTAACAAGAAAAAAAAGTGCAAATATTAAACAGCTGCAGGAGAATCTAAGCAATGTGAAAAACAGATCCATAAAAGATCCATATCCTTTTCTCCTTCAGTTATTACGTATCTTATAATGATTAATTTTCTGATTATAAAATAAAACGTTTACTTTAGAAAACAATAACTTGGAAAATAAATGAACTGTATATAAAGGAGCAAATAAATATTGCCTATACTTTTACCATCCAGATATATCCACTATTAGTATCTTGATGTATTTTCTTTTATTTGCAGAAAATGTTTTTTAATGAAATAATCCAAAGTTGGGCTTTACTGAGCCTAGTTTGGGAATTCTTCTAATTCTAAACATGCATTTAGTTACCAATTTGTTAGACAAGAGTTCCCTTAGCAGCCGTTAATTTAGCTTTAAAAATATTCTTTAAAAATAATTATCCAGCAGATTTTATTTTTGAAGCTTAAATTTGGTGGTTTACATTTGCCTCTCCCCCATCCCAATCCCTTTCACTCACTCCATTGTACCAATCTTTGCTCACCTTCAAGTGTAAGCCAAAAGTCCCCACCCCCAACCACACGAATCCACAGGACATGTCAAAATAGGAAGAGATAGTCAATAATAATAATTGAACACATGTGGCAGGTACCTTACCAATGGCTTTTTGTGTTTTATCTCATTTAATCCTCACAAAGCCTTATGATAAAGATACTATTAATATGCTCATTTTACTGATGAGGAAACTAAATCTCAGGGAAAGTAAATGACTTGCTTAAGATGGTCATAAACTAGTTAGTGGCAAAGCTGACATTTACTCTCAGGTCAACCTGGTCTCAAAGCCACTATGCTACTGTAGCATGTAAGGGCAAAGAAAAGCCATGCCTAGACAAAATTGTGAAGGCGGAAGTCTGTGTTTAGTGCTCTTAATTCCCATCCAGTAGGAGCCCTTTTTAAAAAATAGTCTTTGATGGGAAGAAGGGTATTCATTAAGGGCTTTCTGTATTAAGGTAGGTGAGATACTTTGAACATTATGATGTTCATAGGGAACATTGACCTCTAGAACATTAGATCTGGCATCTAGAGTTCTACTAAGTTATCTAGCTATACTAAGTATGATCTAATTCCTTCAATTTACAGATTAAAAAATGGAAGCCTAAAGAGGTGAGATTATAATTTCTTGGCAATAATAGACTATGGCCTAGAATCTGTGTCTCTTGATTCTCTCAATCTAGAACTTTCTGGTCACACCGAGGCTTCTTTGTTTCATAATGTAGATGAATCTGATGAAACAAAATGATTTTGAATGGACTTTGAAGAGTATTGTTTTTCCACCTGCTAGATGATTTTCTCTAGGTTCAAATTTTTTAGGCCAAGGCCACACAGTGGCTAATATTTACTTTCAAGGCTTTGTGTCTTTCTGATTTTATCAACAGAATCACTTGAGATTCAACCAATTCATATTCCTAAGTTTTAAAATGCCCATGTGAAACATTTTCTGTACCATCTGTCCTATGTGTTGTTTCAATTTATATGGAACCACATAAGGCAGAAGTTATGTCTGAAATGGTTTCATGTCGTAGTGTGTGTTCTTTTTCTCTTTTTGGCTCTTTGTTATAATTTTTTAAATGGAAAAACATATCAAACACAAAGAGTAACCAAATGAAACAAAAGTATAAAACACAGTCCCTTCGTGTAGTTTAACAGAAAAAGTAGTTTAGAGAATAAAAGGATAAATTGATGCATATAGATCTATTTCTGTTTGAATTCTTATGATTGGTCTCAAGTCTACTTGCCTTGGAAGAGTTCATTCTGAATTTTTCCATCATGAAATTCAGTGCTTCTCTTCAATCCAGAACTCAAGGCCATTACTGAAGCCACTTTACCTTTAGTTTGGAAGGTACTTTCTTTCCCATTGGTTTTGACCTTAAGCTTGATCTTGAGCCTCTGAGTTTGACTATTTAAAATAACTAGGTTGCAGAAATAACAAGAACATTTCTCATTAGATAGAAATGATGAGAACAGAATGTCTATTTTTCTTCCGATAAAGTGAGCTGAAATTCCCAGAAGACTGAATAAGAATAGATAGTAAGGGCAGATGTTTTCAGATTTGTAGACTTATGAAATAATTCTGTGAAATGTCATTTGAATAAGTATATGCTTTACAAAACTAAGCTCTGTCAGCACCACACCCAGGACATTTACTATAGTATGCATTTCAAATAAGCACGTGTGGATTTTCTTTTTTTTTAAATTAATTAATTAATTTATTTTTGGCTGTATTGGGTCTTTGTTGCTGTGCATGGGCTTTCTCTAGTTGCGGCGAGCAGGGGCTACTCTTCGTTGCAGTGGCAGGCTTCTCGTTGCGGTGGCTTCTCTTGTTGCGGAGCACTGGCTCTAGGCACGCAGGCTTCAGTAGTTGTGGCTCGCAGGCTCTAGAGTGCAGGCTCAGTAGTTGTGGCACACGGGCTTAGTTGCTCCACGGCATGTGGGATCTTCCCAGACCAGGATTCGAACCCATGTCCCCTGCATTGGCAGGTAGATTCTTAACCACTACATCAGCAGGGAAGTCCACATATGGATTTTCTATATTGATGCTTTTTCTTTGAGTTTGCTAAAGGCTTGAGTTATGTTAAATGAAACAGAGAAGCAGAGAAGGATATCTAAATGCTGGGTGACAAATGAGGGTGATGGATGCCTATAATTTATACATCTAGAAATCTAATCTATCATTACTTTGGCAAGAAAAGCATTTTATACAGTTAAGGATTGGCTACCTTTATAAATCTCTTGCATTTTGGAATTCTCATAAGTTAAACAAATTTAGTTTCACTTATATTTAGATATGTAATACAAAATGAATATTTGTACATTTTAAATAGAAATATATGGGACTTCCCTGGTGGCTCAGTGGTTAAGAATCCTCCTGCCAATGCAGGGGACACAGGTTCGAGCGCTGGTGCCAGAAGATCCCACATGCCATGGAGCAACTAAGCCCATGTGCCACAACTACTGAGCCTGCACTCTAGAGCCCGCGCACCACAACTACTGAGCCCAAGTGCCACAACTACTGAAACCCGCATGCCTAGAGCCCATGCTCCGCAACGAAAGAAGCTACTGCAACGAGAAGCCCACTCACCGCGATGAAGAGTAGCCCCCGCTCGCCGCAACTAGAGAAAGCCCACGTGCACCAATGAAGGCCCAACGCAGCCAAAAATAAAAAATAATAAATAAATAATATTAAAAATAAATAAATAAATAAATAGAAATATATTTGGCGTATAACATTGTGTAAATTTAAGGGTTACGACATACTGATTTTGATACATTTATATATTGTAGTATGATTGTCATTTTATCAATAATTAGCACCTCTATCGCTTTACCTAGTTATCATTTCTTATCATTTGAGTGGTTAGAATAACTAAGTTCTAGTCTCTTAGGAAGTTTGATGATTATAATACAATATTGTTGTCTCTATTCACCATACTGAGCATTATTAGATCTCTAAGGCTTATTTACTACTTGTTGCAAGTTTGTACCCTTAAACAACATATGTTCTATCCCATTCCTCCCCCGCCCCCATCCCCTGGTAACCACCATTTTACTCTGTTTCTACGAATTTGGCTTTTTTAGATTCCACATATGAGTGAATCATATAGTACTTATCTTTCTCTGTCTGACTTACCTCACTTAGCATAATGTCCTCAAGATTCATCCAGGTTATCACAAATGACAGGATGTCCTTCTTTGTCATGACTGAATAATATTCCATTTGTGTGTATTATACCACAGCTTCTTAACAATTCATCTGTTGGTGGGCCTTAGGTTGTTTCCATATCCTGGCTATTGTGAATAATGCTGCAATAAACATAGGAGTGCATATATCTCTCAATATCCTGTTTTCATTTCCTTTAGGTATACACCCAGAAGTAGCATTGATGGGTCATATGGTAGTTTTATTTTTAATATTTTGAGGAATTTCCATATTGTTTTCCATAGTGGCTGAACCAACTTATATTCCCACTAACAGTGTACAAGGTTTCCCTTTTTGCCACATCCTTGCCAACACTTGTTATCAATTGTCTTCTTAATGATAACCATTTAACAGGTGTGAGGTAATATCTCACTGTGGCTTTGATTTGCATTTCCCTGATGATTAGTGATATTGAGCATCTTTTCAGGTACCTGTTGGGCATTTGGATGTCTTTGGGAAAATGTCTGTTTAGTTCTTCTGCCCATTTTTTAATTGAATTGTTTGGTTTTTTGTTATTGAGTTGTATGAGTTTGTACATTTTAATATTCACAATTATACAGTATTCAAAAATATCCTATATCCTTATATCCTGTATCCTTCGGCACATGACTAAAAGAAAATTTGTGCATCCAGAAATCCTTTTCTCAATTCCCTGACAGTGGCAAAGCCTGAAGGAAAAAATACAGGTTTCCACATTTTTTATGATAAGCCCTATTCTATGATGTTGGGTAATGCTGTCCTATGCGGGGCTTAGATTCATTTATTATCAAATACTTTCTAAATGTCTACTATATGCCAAGCACTGGGCTTGATTCTGGATACACAATGGTGAATGAGATATACATTAACCTGCTTCCTGAAGCTTCCAGTCCCATGGTCAAGACAGACAAGATAAATAATTACCAACTGTAAAAAGGTTATAAAAGAAAAGGAGCTCTGGTAGGGAATATCTGGGGTGAAGGAGATGGACGAGGAAGACCTCTATGAAGAGATGACATTTAAATGGAATGCATGATAAAGTGGGGTAGGGGTGAGGTGTTGCTTTTGGTTGCTACCATCTATTTGAGCTATAGGTCTGAGCTAAATTTTTAAATATATTATCTAGCATCTCTATAATATGATGTCCACATTACAGATGAGCAAACCTAGGCCTTAGTTACCAAGGTCACAAAGCTAGTAATAAGGGGAAGGGGGGAGAGGGACATAATCCTGGGTCTGACTCCAGAGTTCATAGCCTTTGAAACTCTAATTCCATTTCCAGAAAAACTATCATAAAGGAATAACTAGAGATTCAAATACAAATTTAGGTAAAAGGATGATTCTCTCAACTCATTGTTTTTCAAATTCCCACTAGTCTTTGATTTGGGGGATGAGGAGGGATTTCAGATGGAGTTATAGTTTCATTTAATCACACTCCTTATCTTCCAAACAGATAACCCCAGAGATTTATGGCCTATTGGTCATCACCACCTTATATCTTAACCCAGCAATCTTATTTTAATATTTCTTTGTTAAATTTCCTGTAAATACTCCAGCTTCTTAAATTCTTTTTGAATTTATCATAACATCTTACTGGCTATCTCATTAAGGTTAATGAGTTAAAGAAAATCTTTTACATGTGTTAATTTTATATTTGCTTGAGAGTCATGATTTTATTTTTTGAAAATTATACTTTAACATGGAGGATAAAGAGTCTGTCTTCATTACTCAGTTTTATTGTGTTTTATTGATGCTCGGTAAAATGGGATTATTTGTAATTTGCTATGAGTATTTATTCCTATTACTTGATTTATAATTCACTGTGTACATTTATGTCTGTTAAACCTCCATAGAGGAGGTTTTATTCTTTTAAGTTAGTGCTTTTACAAGGAAATCCTCAAAGATTTTCAATTAGGTGAAATATCCAAATTTGATGGACCCAATTAACATTGGCAGTCAAGACCCTAATGCCCAGAATAAACAAAGTAAGCAGAGGCCAATTTGGTGCTACAGCTAAAATAAAGTTGACATCATCATAGATCCTTCCTTACCTGATTTCCTCCTTTGCCTCATTCTCCTTTTATCCTCCGGTATATACTTCGCAAGGTATGTTGAGACAGGTATTTTAAAGAGCAGTTAAGTTGGCCAGTACTTCATATCTGTTCGCATGCCTTTTTTATTTGCCATTCAGTAAGGTGAATGGATACCCAATTGCTAACAACATTATTTATGCTTGGGTTCTATGCCTACAGTGTTCCACTGATTTAAAAGAATGTAGATTCCAATTTGACAAGCAGTGTTCATTAATGGATTTTTCCATTTCTTTCAGTGGAAGTTAATGACACATAGTTAAGATTGCTTTGAATTTTGAGGAAACTCTTTGATATGAATAAAGTGGACTGAAAACGAAGCATTCACTTACTGATCACATCTCATTTTTCTACATTCCATTAATTCTATATAGTGCCATGCTCATTGACTTAAGGTGTTTTTGTGTTTGTTATGCTAATGTGCTGTGGAAATAACACCTTTAAAATTTTCCAGCTCAAAGTATCCTACATAACAGTTGAAAGTGATAACTTGAGCTTTGAGGGAGGGGGGTACTGTATCAACACCAACAGTACTTTTCAGTTTTGTAAAAACAACAACAACAACAAAGTAGTTGAAATGTAAATGCTCCAACTTTGCCTGATCATTGTGTCAGGTGATTTCCATTACTGATAGCTGTTATGTATAAGCCAGTTAGTCATCTCTCCACAGTTAGGGACCAGGGAATTGCCACATTACTGAAAAAGAAACTAGAAGCTTCCTTTGTGTTTTATGTTTACTTGCTGTAGACAAGTTAAACCATTGTTAGGTCCTGGATGTTAAAGTTTCAAATAAGTCTCAAGACTTCTCATTGTGTCCTGAAACTTTAAACTTTTCTAAAGCAATTATCTTGCTTTGACACTAACTGGTGAAGTGATGTTTGGCAAGTCAGTTAACCTCTGCCTTCTAGGTTTCCTTATCTTGAAGGGGTGGCTTTTGAAGTAGGTGACTGGGAAGATTTCTTTTTAGTAAGCATTTCTGAGTCTTTAACTTGGGCCTTTGTCTAATGATATCCAGAGATTTACAGGCTATAACTAATTTGTGGATTTTCTTTTAAAATAATGACACTCTACATTAGTGTTTACAGTTTACATATTACTCCCAGAAACAGGTTTGTCCCTTCATAACTAACAGCTTGTGGTGCATAGTAAGTGCTCAGTATACATGTTTGTTGTGAATTAATTAATTCATTCTACTACAAATGTTTAAACCTTCCTAGTTCAGGTTTGTGTTTTTCCAAGTATTAGAATAATAATAGATGAGAAAAACATTTGGCCTTTCCTCATTTTTTTAACGGAAATGAGTTAATCGTGTCCATTATAATAGAAGGTAAATATTTTCTTAAGTGATTTGCAATAGGTAAAATGTGGAAAGAGCACTGGATTTGGAGATAGAAGAACTTGTTTCTAGTCTGGTTCTGCAACTCATTTGGACAAGTCATATCTCTTATCTATAAAGTGGGAATAATACCTCACAGAGTTGTGATATATAGCACTTCATCATCTGTGAAGTGCTTTACAAATGTGAGATAGTCTCATTCTTTGATTAACTTATACAACTCTACATGCTAGATTTAGATCTCTTAATTCTTTTTCCCCAGGATTGAAATGGAAAACTGGAAAAGTTGTTGAATTTATGCTCACAAAACCAAGTCGAAAAGCCAGCGCAGCTATGACAAGGTTGAAGTTCATCCATCAGAAGTGAAACGGGAAGGGTCAACCTTCCTAATCATTTTGATCAGCAGGATAATGATGACTGACCAATTAGACTAGTCATTGATATCCAGCATAAAGATGGCCGTAACAGATATGATCATCCCCACTACGGATAATTTAATGGAAAACAACAACCATTAATAACACATGACTGGAAGTAAGGAAACCTGGATTTAGACTGCTGCCAATGACAAGGAATATGATCTAAAGTTAATTACTCAATCTTTCTGAGCCCTAGTTTCCACTTCTGTGAAATTGTGGTTGGGAGTAAATGACTTTCATGTTTCTTATTTGGCATCATTGCTGATTCCTCTTCCAGCCATGCCTTCAAGTGATGGAGCTGAGGTAGGTATTTTCTTTTTGTTACATTTCTATGTCTTCTCAAATTTATCTGGAATGGCATTTTAAACTATTCTTTATTTTGTGCCTACCAATCATTGCATTTTAGGTTAGTCAAAACATCAGTCTTGGCTTTTACGATTTGAAGTTTGGAGAGGATGTTTCCAAAGAAAATTTAAAGAGACTAATAATTAAATTTATCTGTTCACAATTCAGAGAATAAATTAAGCAGGCTCTTTTAACAGCAAAAATGATTTTCTCAACATAGTCCAAATTAATAAAACAAAATGATTGTAATGTAAGATTATGTATACTTAAATCATAAAATGGGACTTCTGATTTTATTAAATCAGATCAAATAAGGTTTTTCTTCCATAGCACATTATCACTCAAGCTTAAAAATATTTTGAAGGTAAGTAAAACAATATTCTAAGCTCATTTTTACAGAGAGAAATTTTTCTCAGGAGAACTAAACAAGTATATTACATTCTGACATTAAGACTGGTAAGGCTGGTAAACTGTCTTCCAAGGAAACTAGAGAAAGTGGTCTCCCTTGAGACATGTAAATGTGAATCAACCTGGTGAGGCAATTCATGAATCAACCTTAAATAACTAAAATGAATCAAGACCTCTTTATAATATCACATACCTTGTCACCATTTATTCATTTACCTGTCAACCTTATTTGGATGTTATAAAGGCCAACTAACTAAGAAGTGAAAACTCAGAGAAATGCTAGAGGACTGTAAAATTTTCTTGAGGTAGGATCAAGCAGGATGGGGGCTAAGCACTGAGTCTCTGCAGCTGGCAACCCTTTGCTGCTTTGTTAGTGTCTACTATATTGGGTACATTGTTACTGGTACAAAATCAGGGTTCTGTGCAATGAAGAGGAGGAAATGGCTGTTGGTTAGGAAACAAACACTGTCTTCCACAGGTACTATCCAGCACACTTATATCTGATTGATTTCCTCTGAGTAAGTATCTTTTCAATCATTATTTCCAACTTTTACTCCCTTTCTTTTAAGCTATGGAGCTGCTAGAAAAGAAAAAAGAAATCCATGCAAAATAGAACAACAAAAAAAGCAACTTCTTTCACTTGAATTACTGAGGTAACCGCCATGGAGTCACAGAACTCTGAAGAGCAGTTTGTAATCCACTCAAGTCTGCCAGTTTTTTAAAAAATCGTGACATCTGAAAATAAAGACATAATTTGGGGCTAGTTTGGCAGGCACAAAAATGATCTGTCAACTCACTTGTTTATATCTCTTAGATGTTCTTTAACCCATCTCCTGTTTACCTATATACCAGATTAAACAAAATTTTCCATTCTGTCAGTAAAACTTGCCCATTGAAGCCCATAGTGCTGGAGACTCAAGGCTAGGGAGGCTATTCTCTAGTATACTCTACATGTCCCTCTCTCAGTTGAGTAGTACACTTACCAAGACTCGGTTGTGCTTTTCTAAGCTCTTCATAATAGTTGGACTTGTTACTGCAGTAATGTAATTTGAATATTATATAACCAAAGAAACGTGAATGCAAAAATAAAAATGCTATCTTGTGAGAACTGTGTTGACAAAAATTAACTCAAAATGGATCATTTGACCTAAAGCTAAAACTATAAAACATCTAGAAGACAACATAGGAGACAATCTTTGAAACCTTGGCTTAAGCTAAAATTTCTTAGATGGAACACAAAAAGCACAAACTATAAAAGAAAAAAAGCAATACATTGAACTTCATTGAAATGAAAACATTTTGATCTTTGAAAGAAGATGAAAAGAAAAGCTTGAACTGGGAGAAAATATTTGCAACACATATACTTGATAAAAGACATCCACAATAATAAAGAATAAGAACTCTTACAATTCAATAAGATTATTCAATATTTATTATATGTAAAAAAAAAATAATAAACAGCCCAATTTAAAAACGATCGAAAGGGTTGAACAAATAAGTAATGGTTGGTGGATGTTAAGAGCCAGGTTTCTCTCTGTTGAAGAGGGAAGTTACAGATGAGCAAGAAGAGAAGGCTAGAATGAACTAGCCTTCTGTGATACTGGATTAGAGTCTGAGACATCTTATGCATCCACTTAATACATACACAAATGGATAGATACAGAAACAATTATAGATCTGTATGTGGTTAGTACACACAATAACCTAGTTCTGTCTAAGAGGGCATAGGGGATTTCAAGTACAGCTGGGCCTCATGGGAACAGGAAAGTAGTCTCTATAATCTGGCCTCCTGAGAACTCATCAGGGAGCTTCTCTCTCTCCTCTGATGCTCTCTGTGGTCACATGGTGTCTTGGTTATCTCACCTAAAGCTGCTACATTTTCCAGTTTTTCTTGCAACTGGCTTTTCTGCTTATGAAGCTGCATGCACATGGTTGCAAATGGCCACCACCTTAAAATTCCACATTAACTAATCACTCAGTGCCCACCACCATCTAACTGACTTAATCTCTATGTCTCTTAGATTTAGTTCTTTGGAGAGGATATCATTGAGCCAGCTTGGGTCACCTGTGTCTGCGGAGCAAGGTTACTTGTGTAAACATGGCTACTGGGCAAGCAGCTTCATAGGTGTGTGACCTGGGCAATCACACGGGGTCCTGGGCTCAGAAGGGCTCTCCACACTCACTTTAATGTTCCACTGTCACTATCATGAAATTCTTAATTTTCAAATGAGGGCCCCATAAATGATGTAGCCAGTTCTGTCGCTGGGCTCAGCTATGGGGCAAGATTTGGTGGTGTGAGTAGATTCTCTTATAAGGAGATACTGGCGATAGGAAAATTTGGTGTATTTAGAGTCTTGATTTTCAAAACTAGGCTTCTCCCTTCTTTGAACTCACATCCCTGCTTAGTGCCTCATTCATCTTAACAGAAAATATTGGCTCCTAATAGGTACTATTCTGTGCTAGGCACTGAAAACACTCAGTGAACAAGACAGATTTAGTTCTTTGCCGTGGAACATAGTGTCAAGCCAAGTTTACCCCAGTCCTAGAGTTACTGCCTTGTTCAGTTCTTTCTTAAGGAACTGGCATTTTGTTATGACCCTTCTATCCTGAAGCTTCCTGTCTGCTCTAGGCATAACTCGGGCAAGTGTAACTGAAAGGCACACCTGGGACCTTAGTGGCAGAGACTGGTAGGGAAAAGAAGCCAGTAATAAGATTTGTAGATTTGCCAGGCTGAAGGTTCCTTTATTGCCCCACTTCAAGCACACTCAGTCCCAACAGACTGATAGTTGGCAGCCTAATATGGCAAGTTCAAAGGGCATAGTAAGCTTGCTTCCAGCTGTCATTAATATCCAAGTTAGTCTTATCTGATAGGAAGTGGGAGTGCAAGGCATCAGGGAGTAGTAAAACTCAGATGGGTAGCAACATTGTGGTTTTAAGTCCTGGATTTATTTTGTAGCAAGATCCTTAGCTAGCAGCTGGGACTATAAGGAAACAAGGCCTTCCTAGTGGAAAGTGCTGGAAGAAGTAGGGAGGAGGTATGACAGTCAAGTATATAGATGCTCAGATATTAATAAAGATCAAATAAGGAAGCCAATGCAGAATACATCTTAGAAGGCCTTAAGAGAAGGCTGAGATCCCTGGACTCCCCTCAAATCATGGTCAACACAACACCATGACTATTTTTAGATCCAACCAGCTGCTGATGCTTCCTCATATTGCTCAGAAGTGGCTCAGGGACCAAGTGCGGCTGAGTCCACAGGTTGAAGATATCAGAATCTACAACTGATCGAATTTGCTTGAATGCATAAATTTGTGAATATTGTTAGCTCTGCAGTTATTCATTGCTTAAAGTTAATCACTTTTTCAGGTACTCATCTACTTTGTGGTATACTTCCCTTATAGAGCATCCTTTATGATGTTTCCTGCAATAAAGCCAGTTTGCTATGGCAGAAATTGCTAACCCTTCTTCCTATTAGGAAGAGAACACCTGAATTTGGCTGATCACATGACTGCCCAACTTTATTTCTCAGCATCCCAGGCAGCAAGATGTGGCCTATAGAAGACTAAGTTTTGCCAGTGTGATGTGACTGGAAATGATGTGTGCAACTTCAGCATCATTTCCTTAAGAATAAAGCTGCTTGCTTGGGACTCCTACTTTCCTTCTTTCCACTGGCTGGATAATGGCTACAACTGTAGCAGTGTCCTTGATGTGAAAAGTGGCAGAAATAGCAATCTGGGTCCCAGGATGATCTCACCAAATTGAGCCCACCCACCAATTTGGGACTGTTAAGTGAGAGAAAAACAACCACTTTTTAACCCACTGTTTTTGGGGTCTCTTTATTATAATGGTGTAGCCTATACTCTAATTCACCCATTTGTTGAGGACTACTTTGTACCAGGCTTTAGGTACCAATGCTCTAAGCATTTGTACCTATTATCTCATTCAGTTCTCTTGACCACACTATCAAGACAGTACTAATATCCCTATTTTATAGGTTGCTAAATTGAGGTTCAGAGAAGTTAAGCAACGTAATCAAGATTCCATAGCTACTAAACGGCACAAGGATTCAGATTCAGGGTTGTTTGACTACATAGTCCTTGCTGTATCTCCCACATTTTGCTACTGAGCCTTCCAGGATTTTTGTTTCCTCTGCTAGTGTGGCCTTGTAGAAATGTCAGTTGCAGATAGTAAAACATTCCCCTCCCCATATCCCACTTTCTTCATCAAGAAAAAGCAGAGAGTTTAATACACATTATTATTAAAGGTAATAAAACAAGTGGGATGGGCCATTTCCAGTTATCTTGTTTACCCCTTTGATTCTATCTGCAGCTTCTTCTTGTAACATTATTAATGAGGTTATAACTCTGTGTACCCAAGGAGTCATTTTCTGTGATAAGTTTCCTTTTCTGATATATAACTGAAGGGAAGCTCTGAGACTATTAGAAGAATTAACCTTTCAACTATATAAGATTCTTATTGCTTGTATATATTTTTTAATTACAGGAGAATGTCATCAGTAGATATAAGTATAGTCTCTATTTACATGAGCAACATAGTGGTGGGTATACAGTATTGCTTTTTTTATCTGGGGAAGCCTCAGTAGCAGGAAGGGTACGAGTTAGGTAGAACTGAACTCTAGCAAAGTCTTACTTTACGATTGAAAAGCAGGAAGTACTGAGATTAAAAACACACCAATATCTTCAGGAGACAGTTGTGAGTGTGTGGTATTGGGAGAGAGGATGTGGTCTAAGTCATATAAATAACAAATATTTGAGTTCACTAATTGTCAGGCACTACAGGCATACCTCATTTTATTGCACTTCACTTTATCATGCTTCACAGGTATTGTGTTTTTTACAAGTCAAAGATTTGTGGCAACCTTGTGTCAGGAAGTCTATAAGCTCCATTTTTCCAACAGCATTTGCTCACTTTGTGTCCCTGTGTCACATTTTGGTAATTCTTACACCATTCCAAATTTTTTCATTATTATATTTGTTATGGTGATCTATGATCAGTGATCTTTTTTTTTTTTTTTTGGCTGCGTTGGGTCTTTGTTGCTGCACGTGGGCTTTCTCTAGGTGCGGCGAGCGGGGGCTACTCTTCATTGTGGTGCACGGGCTTCTCATTGCAGTAGCTTCTCTTGTTGCAGAGCATGGACTCTAGGCGTGCGGGCTTCAGTAGTTGCAGCACGCGGGCTTCAGTAGTTGTGGCACGCGGGCTCCGTAGTTGTGGCTCACGGGCTCTAGAGTGCAGGCTCAGTAGTTGTGGCACATGGACTTAGTTGCCCCGAGACATGTGGGAATCTTCCTGGACCAGGGATCAAACCCGTGTCCCCTGCATTGGCAGGCGGATTCTTAATCATTGCGCCACCAGCGAAGTCCTGATCAGTGGTCTTTGATGTTACTATTGTAATTGTTTTGGCGCACCATTAACCATGACCATATAAGACAGAGAACTTAATCCATAGATGTTGTGTGTTCTGTCCGCTCCGTTGACTGACTGTTCCCTCATGTTTCAATCTCTCTCTCCCCCTTCGGGCCTCCCTATTCTCTGAGACACATCAGTATTGAAATTAGGCCAATTAATAATCCTACAATATCCTGTAAGTGTTCAAATGAAAGTAAGAGTTATACACCTTTCACTTTAAATCAGAAGCTAGAAATGATTAAGCTTAGTGAGAAAGGCATGTTGAAAGTCGAGATAGGCCAAAAACTAGGCCTCTTGTACCAAACAGTTAGCCAAGTTGTGAATGCAAAGGAGATGTTTTCAAAGGAAATTGAAAATGCTACTCCAGTGAACACATGAATGATAAGAAAATGAAACAGCCTTATTGCCCATATGGAGAAAGTTTTAGCGTTCTGGATAGAAGATCAAACCAATCACAGCATTCCCCTTAAGCCAAAGCCTAATCCAGAGCAAGCAAGGCCCTAACTCCCTTCAAGTCTATGAAGGCTGAGAGAGGTGAGGAAACCAAAGAAGCTAGCAGAGATTGGTTCATGAGGTTTAAGGAAAGAAGTCATCTGCATAACATAAAAATGCAAGGTAAAGCAGATAGTGCTGATGTAGAAGCCACAGCAAGTTATCCAGAGGATCTAGTTAAGATAATTAATGAAGGTAGCTACATTAAGCAACAGATTTTCAGTGTAGAGGAAACAGCCTTCCACTGAGGACAATGCCATCTCAGACTTTCATAGAGAAGTCAATGCCTTGCTTCAAAGCGTCAAAGGACAGGCTAATGCAGCTGGTGACTTGAAGTTGAAGCCAGTGCTCATTTGTCATTCTGAAAATCCTAGGAACCTTAAGAATTATGCAAAATCTACTTTGCCTGTGCTCTATCAATGGAATAACAGAGTCTGGATGACAGCACATCCGTTTATGACACAGTTTACTGAATATTCTCAGCTCACCGTTGAGACCTACTGCTCAGGAAAAAAAATTTCTTTTAAAATACAACTGCTCATTGACAGTGCACCTCGTCACCCAAGAGCTCTGATGGAGATGTACAATGAGATTTATGTTGTTTTCATGCCTGCTAACACAACATCCATCTTGCGGCCTATGGATCAAGGAGTCATTTCGACTTTCAAGTCTTATGATTTAAGAAATACATTTTGTAAGGCTATAGCTGCCTTCACAGATAGTGATTCCTCTGATGGATTTGGGCAAAGTAACTTGAAAACTTTCTGCAAAGCGTTCACCATTCTAGATACCATTAAGAACATTTGTGATTCATGGGAAGAGGTCAAAATACCAACACAAACAGGAGTTTGGAAGAAGTTGATTTCAACCCTCATGGATGACTCTGAGGGGTTCAAGACTTCAGTGGAGGAAGTAACTGCAGATGTGGTGGAAATAGCAGGAGAACTAGGATTAGAAGTGGAACCTGAAGATGTGACTGAATTGCTGCAATCTCATGCTAAATCTTGAACGGATGAGGAGTTGCTTCTTAAGGATGAACACAGAAAAGTGATTTCTTGAGATGGAATCTACTCCTGGTGAAAATGCTGTGAAGATTGTTGAAATGATGGTAAAGGATTTAGAATATTACATCAATTTAGTTGATAAAGCAGCAGCAGGATTTGAGAGGATTGACCTCAA
The DNA here is from genome assembly GCF_028564815.1 of Eubalaena glacialis. Taxonomy (NCBI): domain Eukaryota; kingdom Metazoa; phylum Chordata; class Mammalia; order Artiodactyla; family Balaenidae; genus Eubalaena; species Eubalaena glacialis. The sequence continues at coordinate 48,332,325 of NC_083726.1, forward strand.
TTTTAAAAGAAGTTCTATTGTGGGTAAAATTTTACCAAACAGCATTGTATGCTACAGACAAATCGTTGGTGAAAGGAAGAATCAACCAATGTGGCAGATGTCATTGCCGTCTTATTTTAAGAAACTGCCACAACCTCCCCAGCCTTCAGCAACCACCACCCTGATCAGTCAGCTGCCGTCAACATCGAGGCAAGACCTTCCACCAGCAAAAAGATTAGGACTCACTGAAGCCTCAGATGACGGTTAGCATTTTTTGGCAATAAGGTATTTTTTATATATGTCCATTTTTTTAGACCTAATGCTATTACACACTTAATAGATTACAATATAGTATAAACATAACTTTTATATGCACTGGAAAACCAAAAAATTAGTGTGACTCTCTTTATAGCAATATTCACTTTGTTGAGGTGGTCTGGAACCGAACCTACAGTATCGCCGAAGTACGCCTGTATACCTGGCAACAGGGATACAAAGATAAATAAGACACAGGCTTCATAGACATGGTATTTTGCTTTTGCTTTTTAATTCATTTGAGATATTATAGGTTTATTCCTTGGGTTTTCTGTATTGTAGCCTATAGAAAATAAAATTTGCTTTTTAAAAAAAAGAATTTCAAGAGATAATGATGTTCACACCTAGAACTAGCTCATCCCTCATTGGTATCACTAACCAAAACTACAATTTCTGATTGGATGATTCAGAAGAAATAATAAAAAGGGTCATAGGATCAGGAGAAAGGGACAAATGGAACTTGAAGTGTTTGGGGTCAGGAGACAGGGTTTTGCTTCAGACTCTAGAATGAAATAGAATCTGAAATAGATTTTCTGAGTTGAAAATCTGGGTTAGAACCTTGGCCTTGCTCTATAACTTCGGGCAAACTACTTCAATGTTCAACACATTTATTGGAAACTGACTATGTGTCAAACACTGAACTAGGTATATATGGTAGTGAACATCATAGACAAAGTTCCTGTCCTCATGTCAGTTTAGTGGTACATATTTGAGGAAATAAAGCCTATAAGGGAATAGACAAGTACTATTTTAGAAAGCGTGGTCAGGAAAGACGTCTCTGAGAAGGTGTCATTTGAGCTGAGACTTAAATGAAGCAAAGATATTATCTCCTCTGAGCTTTAGTTTTCTCATCTGTAAAATGAAAAATAATAAAGGTCTACCTTATGGGGTTGTTAAAAATAGAATGAGATAGTATATGGGGTTAGTAAACCATAGTGACTAATCAAAAGTGAGGTATTATTACTTCTACTGTTACTCTCATGTTTCTCTTTGAAAATAATGTTCTAGGCATTTTCAGAGGTTGGGAGGGAGAAAGGGGCAGATTTCAGAAAATGTTAAAGAGCATAAAAAAAGAAGTTTAACCTACTTCATAACTTAGTATCATGCATCTGTGGTACTTATTCATCCTTTTTTATAATCCAGTCTTTAAATCACAATTCTGTAACAATTCATTTCTTGAAAGTAACATTTTTTCCCAAATTTAAAAGTAATCTTTACTGAAGTATACTTTACATACAATAAAATGCACCTATTATATGCATACAGTTCAATGCATTTTGAGAAATGAATGCAACTATGTAGTAAGTACCACAAACAACATATAGAACATTTCTATCATCCTTTGTGTCCTTTCCCTTTTAATCCTTTCCACACTTAATCCCAGGCAACTACTAATCTGTTTTCTGTCACTATAGATTAGTTTGCCTGTTCTAAATTTTATATAAATGGAAGCATGCAGTGTGAAATTTTTGAGTCTGTTTTGTTTTATTTTTTTTTTTACTCAGCATGTTTTCAAGATTCATCTATATTGTTGCATGCATCTGAAGTTTGTTTCGTTTTATTGCTGAATAGTATTCCATGGCATGGATTTAGAGCAATTTGTTTATCTAGTCACCTGTTGATGGACATTTGTATTGTTTCTAGTTGTGGGCTTTTGTTAACAAAACTGCTATGAATACTCATGTAAAGGCTCTGTGTGGATCTGTTTTCATTTCTCTTTGGTAAATATCTAGAAGTAGGGTTACTAGGTTGTATGTGTTTTACATTATAGGAAACTGCCAAATTGTTTTCCAAAGTGGTTGTGCCATTTAAAATTCCCACAAGCAATATACGAGTGCTCCAGTTGCTCTGTATTTTCACCAACACTTTGTATTATCAGTCTTTCTAATTTAAGCCATTCTAGTAGGTGTGAAGTGGCATCTCATTGTGGTTTCATTTTACATACCTATGATGACTAATGATGTTGAACTTTTTTTCATGTGCCTATTGGTTATTAATATATTTTATTTTATGAGGTACTTATTTAAATCTTTTGCCCATTAAAAAATTTTTTCTCTTCTTATTTTTTGCTGTAAGACTGCTTTATATTTTTTGGATACAAGTCTTTTGTCTGATGTATGGATAGTGAATATTTTCTACCCAGTCTTTGGCTTGCTCTTTTGATTTTTTTTTTATGATCATGTACCAAAGTTGTTTTCTTTTTTTTTTTTTTTAATTATTTATTTATTTATTTATTTATTTATTTATTTATGGCTGTGTTGGGTCTTCGTTTCTGTGCGAGGGCTTTCTCTAGTTGCGGCAAGTGGGGGCCACTCTTCATCACGGTGCGCGGGCCTCTCACTATCGTGGCCTCTCTTGTTGCGGAGCACAGGCTCCAGACGCGCAGGCTCAGCAATTGTGGCTCACGGGCCTAGTCGCTCCGAGGCATGTGAGATCTTCCCAGACCAGGGCTCGAACCCGTGTCTCCTGCATTGGCAGGCAGATTCTCAACCACTGCGCCACCAGGGAAGCCCCTCTTTTGATTTTTTAAGAGAATCTTTTTGAAGAGTAAGATTTTAATATTGACGTAGTCCAATTTATCAATTTTTTCTTTGAGGATTAATTTTATATTTTCTACTTTCTATAAAACATTTATGTACCCCAAGTCCATGAATTCTTTCTTCTGTTTTCTTCTAGAAATATATATATATATAATTTTATATATATACAATATTTGTATATTGACATAGTATCCTCTGGCCTTGCTATACTCACATTTATTTTAATAGCATTTTTTGTAGATTATTTTGGATTTTCTGTGTAAACAATCATGTTTATGAGGGGAAAAAAGTGTTTTATATTTCCAATGTGTATGCTCCTTATTTCTTTTTCTTGACTTATTTTACACTGGCTATATTGAATATAGGTTGTGTGAGTAAACATCCTTCCTTACTCTCAATTACAAGGGAAAAGTGTTCAATCTTTCACCATTAAGTATGATGTTAGCTTTAGATTTTCCATGTGTATTACCAATGATTATTTTTTTTATCATGACAGCTCCTGAATTTTGTTAAATGCTTATTCAGCATCTATTATGATGATCATGTGCTTTTGCTACTTTAATTTGGTGAATTGCATTGATTAATTTTTGAATATTAAACCAACTTTGCATTTATAGGACAAATCTCATTGTCTAGATGTATTAACTTTTTAATATGTTGCTAGATTTGAATTCATAATATTTTATTTCAAATTTTTAACTTTTTTCTTCTTGTAATGCCTGTCTAATTTTGGTATCACGATAGTGTGGCCTCATAAAATGAGTTGTGAAGTGTTCCCTTGTTGTTTACTTTCTATATTGTGTGGGATTACCACTTTTCCTTCCTTAAATGCATGATAGAATTCATCAGTGAAGCTTCTCGCCTTCTGATTGCCCCTTTTGTCCTATTATCACAGTTAGTCTTTTCTAACAATTTCTGACTTGAACTATTCTGGATATTAACTACTTAACCAAAGAGTATTCACTGATAAATAGATACTGCCTGAGACTGATAGTTAAAAACTAGTCATAACTTGATAAGAAAAATGAGAGTTTAGCTCACTTAACATTATTCCTGTCTTTTCTCCTTTCCTCCGTATGTTTGATATTTGTATTATTTTTAGTTCTTCTACTGTACATCTTTATAGCTCTAGTGTATATTCATAACCCTCTATTTCTTGTTCCATTAACTTTCAACAATCTCTTTTAACTCCCATTTTTTTAAGTTCATAGTATGAATGCATCTATTTTATTTTTTACTTTTCATCCTCTTTCCATATCCTACCTCCTGTCAACTAAACTTTAAATTTTTGCTGTCAGGGATGTTGAAATTTGCATTTTGTCTTACAAACACAACTAAGTCTTCTATATTTTGCCATAAGTTAACTCTTAAAGTTGAAAAGCACTAGAGGGTCTTTATATTATTATGATAGTAAAATTTATCCAATGCCAGCCCAATTTACTATGCCAAGATTATATTTTCTTCTTTATAGAGTCAAAGTAAAACTTCTTGCCTTTTTGAAGGAAAATGTTACTCGTTTTAAGGTCAACTGTATACTCTTTGTTACACTTTTATTAACCAGTAGCTTCATTTTAATTTTTTTCTTAGACCATGTGTTTCATGTATTTTTATTTTATTTTGTTTTTCCTGGGTTTCTGTTTACATTTCTTTTCTGCTTGCATTATTTGCCTCTGTCATGTATTAGTTTCCTATTGCTGCTATAACAAATTACCATAAACTTGGTGCCCTATAACAATACACATTTATTATCTTACAGTTCAGTAGGTAAGAAGTTTAAAATGGGTTGGTAGGGCTGCATTCCTTCTGGATGTTCTAGGAGAGAATTTGTTTTCTTGCCTTTTCCAGTTTCTAGAGACTACATCCACATTTCTATCCTCCTGATCCTGCATTACCCCAACTTCTGTTTCTATTGTAACACCTCCTTCTCTCACTCTGATCTGCTGTCTCCTTCTCCTAAGGACTCTTGTGATTACATTGGGTCTACCTGGCTAATCCAGGATAGTGCTCTCATTTCAAGATCCTTAATTTAATCACATCTGCAGAGTCCCTATTGCCATGTAAAGTAACATATTCACAGGTTCTGGGGACTAGGATGTGGACATCCTTGGGGAGCCATAGTCATATGTACAATATTTTGCAACTTCTCAATCATACTTTACTTCAGCAAAAAAATAAACCCTTAGGAGTGTCCTGGGGAATCGAATTTTCTCCAGAATTATTTCCCAGTTAGTTTTTTCCTCCATGCTTTTCCTGGCACTAACCTTAGTATAGAACAGGAATTTATATTTTCCAGTCTTATACATCTCCAGATTACTAGACTGTAATCCATCTTGAATATTAGGCAGAAAAAGCCTTTTGAACAAAGATGTGTGTGCTTCTTTTCCCATTTCTAGTTCAACTGAAAGTTGTCACCTTCGTGGAGAAACCTACCTGAGGCCTCAAAGAATAGTCAACACATTATAACTTCCAGGTTTGTCCTTCCAAGGCTCTGAATGTTGCATTCTTATTAAGTACACTGTCTGAATCCCAAGAATCAACAGACAATTAACTAGCTGTGTGCTACCACGTAATAAAGACTAGCACTTGACTTTTTAGTTACATGCAAAAGCCACTCAGTGTATATCATACACCTGGTCACTGTGCTAATTCTGTGTTGGGTGTAACGATGAATATCATGGTTCCATGATGGTTTAATGAGACTCAATCCTGGGATTTTATACGGACAATTGAAAATAGAATTGTTTTTTTCTTTAGGGTTTTCATACTGGTAAAGATGTCAGTTTGGAGCTGCTGGTAGCCATCTTGGTATCATAAGGGGAGAGTCTACCTGAAAGAAAAACCAACAAAGAGAAAAAGTAGAGCTATAAGTTGGAAAGACAGAGAGATGGTGAGTCCCAATGACAACTATCTTTTCCCAGTAAGTAGGTGGCCTTTTCATTTTGTTGATAGTTTCCTATGCTGCACAAAAGCTTTTTAGTTTGATGCAGTCCCATTTGTTTATTTTTGCTTTTGTTTCCTTTGCCTGAGGAGACATATCCAAAAATAATATTGCTAAGACAAATGTCAAAGAACGTAATGCCTGTGTTGTCTTCTAGGAGGTTTATGGTTTCCAGTCTTACATTTAAATATTTAATCCATTTTGAGTTTATTTTTATATATGATATGGGAAAGTAGTCCAGTTTGAATCTTTTGCATGTAGCTGTCCAGTTTTCCAGTTCATTAAAGAGGCTGTCTTCTCCCCATTGTATATTCTTGCCTTCTTTGTCACAGATTAATTGATCCCATAAGATCATTCATTTCTGGGCTGTCTATTCTGTTCCACTGATCTAGTGTCTGTTGTTGTGCCAGTACCATACTGTTTTGATTACTGTAGCTTTGTAGCATAGTTTGAAATCAAGGAGCATGATACCTCCAGCTTTGTTCTTTTTTCTCAAGATTGTTTTTTGTTATTCAGGGTCTTTCGTGCTTCCATACAAATTTTAAAATTATTTGTTCTATTTCTGTGAAAAATGCTATTGGTATTTAGATAGGGATTGCATTAAATCTGTAGATTGCTTTGAGTAGTATGGTCATTTTAACATATTAATTCTTCCAGTCCATGAACATGCTGTATCTTTCCATCTGTTTGTGTTGTCTTCAATTCCTTTCATCGGTGTCTTACAGTTTTTCAAGTACTGGCCATCTACCTCCTTCGTTAGATTTATTGCTAGGTATTTTATTCCTTTTGAGGAAACTGTAATTGGTATTGTTTCCTTAATTTCTCTTTCTGATAGTTCATTGCTAGTGTATAGAAATGCAACAGATTTCTGTATATCAATGGTATAACATGCAACTTTACTGAATTCATTTATTAGTTATAATAATTTGGGGGTAGTAGCATCTTTAGGATTTTCTATGTATAGTATCATGTCCTCTGCAAACAGTGGTGGTTTTACTTCATTCTTTCCATCGTGGATTCCTTTTATTTCTTTTTCTTGTATGATTGCTGTGGCTAGGATTTCCAACACTGTGTTGAATAAAAGTGGCAAAAGTGGGCATCCTTGTATTGTTCCTGATCTTAGAGGAAATGCTTTCATCTTTTCACCATTGATTATGATGTTGGCATGGGTTTGCCATGTATGGCCTTTATTATGTTAAGGTACGTTCTCTCTATACCTACTTTGATGAGCATTTTTAACATAAATGGATGTTGAATTTTGTCCAAATCTTTTTCTGCATCTATATATATATATACATATATATGTATGTATGTGTGTGTGTATGTATGTGTGTGTATATATATATATATGTATGTATACATATATATGTATGTATTGAAAGTTGATGATCTCTTAAGTTCAAATGCATTTAACCACATTCATAGTCCCAGCAATGTTTAATATTTTTGATGTCATATTTCACATCTTTTTGTTTTGTGTATCCCTTAACTACTTATTGTGGATATAGATGATTTACTACTTTTGTATTTTAACCTTCTTACTAGCTTTGTAAGTGGTTCATCTATTACCTTTACTGTATGTTTGCCTTTACCTGCTGGTGCATGGGGCCATGTCCCAGTGCTAATAGGCTATAAGGAGGATTTAAAAATGTTGCTTGCCCACACTGTGTCATCATGGTAGAACAAGCTTCTAACAATAGCTGCTGCCAGTGTCTGTCTTCCCAAGGAGGTCCCAGTTAGCCCCTGCCTCTTTAGGAGACTCTCAAAAATCAGTATGTGGGTCTGATCCAGGCTTCTTTCAACTACTGCCTCTGTGGTGGGACTTAGAACATGTGAGATTTTGTGCATGCCCTTTAGGAGCAGAGTTTGTGTTTCCTATAACCCTCAACCTCTCCCGGATATAAGCCCTGCTGGTTTTCAAAGCCAAATGTCCTAGGGGTTTATTTTCCAGCTCAGGACCTCTGGTTGGGGAGCCCAGTGTGGATTTCAGACAGCTCACTCTCTGGGGATGACCTCTACAGTTGTGATATTCCTCCCATTTGTGGGTCACTAACCCAAGGATGTGGGTCCTGACTGTGCTGCTTCTCTACCCTTCCTGTCAATCCACTTGTGGTTCCTTCTTCATATCTTTAGTCGTGGGCAATCTTTTCTACTAGTTTTCAGGTCATTCTCATAGATAGTTGCCCTGTAAGTAGTTAGAATTTTCATCTGTCGAAGGAGGTAAGTTCAGGGTGTTTCTACTCCTCCATCTTGGCCCCTTCTAGTAGTATTAGTTTTCCTCACAAGTTAAAAATAGCTATTTAGGTAAGAAATTTGTGGGGATAGAAATATGTATCAATACTTTACTCATTTGAAAATTCCCCTGAGATAACTTGAAACTCTCATCTAAATCTCTTATATTTGCCGTCTATATTCTCTTTTCTCAAAAGTAGCAGTAGAAAACACAGAATATTGTTCCCTAACAGTAATTTCTGTTAGATGTTTATTTACTCACTTCTCAGAATAAAAATTTGTAGTGGGAATTGAGTGACTATGACATTCTAACAGAGGAAAACAAAGTCACTTAAGCTCTTTAAAATTCCCCTTTACTTCACAGTACGTTAGTTTTTATTTCTTACACACACACACTACAGAAAGAAACGAAAATACTCCACACAGTGTTTTAATAGTAAGGTTAAATCTATGTCCTTTTACTGGTCAATCCTCTTTCATGTGCATAATTACTTCTAAGGACAAAAAAAAAAATCTCATCCCAAACATCTGTATATTTAACATATAATCCTCCTGCTGGATTTACTTTGGATTTAGTTCTCAAAGATAGACTCTAAAGTCTTTAACTGAAGTTTTAAAAAATAGATTTTAGTTACCCAGGCTCTATTCTGAATTCTAAGGAGATGCCTCCTCAATATGTTTTAAATTTTAACAAGAACCATCTCATCTTACAATATCCACTTTAAAAAATATTTTCCACACTCTTTCTGACTGTTATCTGCTTACAGAATATTAGAATGGTTTGTCTAATGTTATTTGCAAAGGAGTGACTTCTTGGGACTCTCAGTAACTATACTGTGTTTCCCTCCCCCAAATCCCAGGATAATCCCCTCTGAAGGTCTGATAGACTTTATAGAATTATTATGACATTCAGAGTGCTATCAGAGCTCTGAGCCACACAAAGTATTTTTCCAATATTATAATTTATCTGTGATCTTTTTACTGCCATGTCTTCTAAAATACTCAGGAAGACAAAGGCAACATGGCTTGTTCTTGAGTACTTTTTGTTTTGTTCTAGGAAGAAAATTTTTGAATTTGAGAGGTAGATAATGGTACATTCATAGTTTCCACTTTGAAAGTGGAAAGTATCAGTTTTTTTCCACCAGTGGGATTGATGGCTTTAGATATGCATAGCTTAGCTGGATCCTTTGTTACTCTCACAGCAATGTGTACCCAATTCCCAGTATTTGGGGGATATATGGGATATCCAGGTGTATTAGCAGGGTAACCATCACACTAGGTTTGATAGAGCTGGGTCTTTGCTCTGAGTTTAGTTCTGAAGTTGCTTCTTCGTAACCCTGCAACCTCTCAGGTCCCTGAATTGATCTGCTTACCAGGAGAGATGGGGTGTGTGAGCAGGCCCATGGAGCAAGCAGAGGAACTCTAGACCGCTCTTATAGAATTACCCTCTGTACGCATGCTTATATGGAGTCATACCTAATCATTAGCAATTTAGTGGGGGATTGCTTTATTCCAGAGCTATCACCTCAGAGCTCAGCACTGGAGAAATACGATTTTGATGTGGGGGAAGTAGGAAGTATCATTTTGAAGCCCTGGGCATTGCCCAAGTCTGTATAGAAAACTACGAAGGGCAGTGCTGGATGCTATGGAAATCTGGCTTGCAAGGGAATAGGAGAGAGGAGAAAGACACAGAAAAGAAGTAGAAGGGCACAGAATTCAGATAAGTTTTTCTGTCTCAGTTTTGCCAAATGGTGGCTCTGTTTCAGAGCTAACCCTTTAGTAAAGGGTTAAGGAGTAACAAACACTTTGAGTTTATTCTCCTCCCCACTTTGATGCTTGTTTTGAATGTTTTTTTCTTTGTGGTCACATCTGAGTTTTCCTGACTTCTACATGCACAGAAGCAGTTTCATGCTGAGAGTTGTTACAAAGCAGATCAGTGAATAAAAAATAAGCCAAAATGTTCGCATTTTAGGTCAAAACATTTATACTGCTCTGATGAAGACACGTAGTAATTTTCTCATTATTTAAACGGAACGTATGTCTATAAGACATTCCAAGGAGCAATCTTCCTTGTAGCTACAGATAAAGGATTTCTTTGACTGCTAGCTCTCTATCAAAGCTCTATTAGCAGAGCACAAAGTAATTATATTGTCTGATTGGCTGGTATTATTTGGAAAAAATAATTGTCTAAAAAAAGAGAATATGCAGACAGACTGATCTAATAATTTATATATCAATTTTGCCCTTTGGGTGGTTCTTATTAACATATAAATTAACTTATAAAGCATATTTTGAATAGTGCATAAATTCTAGAACAATTAGATAAAATAAAACCAGGCTCAGTCTCCCTCCACACACTAGAATTTCCCATTGTTCAAAATGGAAGAATAACTCAAGATTCTAAAAACATGTGAGACTGCCTCACTGTGCCATAGAATTTTGAATCACTTCCAATAAAAGGCTTTACTTAATGTTTGGGCATGGATCTCTTGCCAAACAGGTCAGCAAAAGGTAGAAAAAGCAAACTTTGGAAGATCTTCCTACATGTCCTTCTCAGCTATTTAATACTCATACTATACTTGTACTTTCAAAGACCAGGGTGCAGATTCTGCCAAAAGCCCACTCACAAATAGACTTTTTAAAACTACTGTAATAAAGCCCAGAAATCATTGCAGCAGTTTATGTCATCTGGTCTCAAATACTTTTGAAGCCCAGGAAGTGGATCATACCTAAAATGCCCAGGATATGGTATTTAAGGATATTGTAGTATTTCTAAAAATATTATAAATGGCCATGTGCACTAGATGGTAATTGATTCAGTAATCAATGAAGACATCTTTCTTAATGTTTTTCCCTGAGATCCTTCTTTCTGATCAATGAGATCTCTCTCTGCATTTATTTATATTTGGGAAGAAGTCTCAATATATAGAAAATGTAATAAACATCTATGATAAATATTCACCTCCAAAATGAACAAATATTAACTTTTATTCCCTTCAGATGCTTTTTCTTTTTTAAATAAAACATTAAAATCTCTATGTTTTCTTTGGCCCATTCTCTTCTCTTTCCAAAGGTCAGCATCATCTGGTGTATGTATCCCAATTATATTTTTGTACTATATTAATTTTATGTTCTTTAACATAGTTTTATAATATTCTCCATAAATGTCTTACCCAATTAAAAATTTTTAATTGTATTTCCTATTTGTTATTGCTAGTATTTAAGTATGGTATTGTTTTTTGTCTATCAATCTCAAGTCAGATAATCTGAATTCTCTTAATTTTACTTATCTGAAGGTTCTTTTGAATATTTTAGGAAGGTAATTATATGGTCTACAAATTAAAATTTTGCATCTTCCTTTCCAATTCTGATACCTCTTTTTTCTTACTCCTTTGATTAGGAACTCCAGTTCAGTTTTGCAGGCATCCTTGTCTCCTTATGTTACTGGAAATGCTTCTAAAGTTTTATCATTTAGACTAATGTTTGTTGTTAGTGTTTGGTAGATTCTCTTGATTAGTTAGGAGAATTTGTCTTCTTACACTTTTTTTTAGTTTATTTTTTTCTGCTTTATTGAGAGGAATATATGGCATTTCTCTGTTGATCTCTTAAAGCAGTAAATGTAGTGATTTAAATTCATAGGATTTTCTAATGTTAAATCGTCCTTGCCTTCCTAGTCTTAATCCATTTGGTCAGGATCCATATATATATATATATATATATGGCATGTGTGTGTGTGTATATATATATATAGCATATATATGTGTATATATATACACCCACGTATACACACACACACATATATACACTCATTATGGTAATTTAGGGACTTTTAATTAATTAATTATATCATTTAACGTAGTCATTGAGTATTTCATGTGTTCCAGGACCTTAGGCAATAGAAGTACAACAGTGAACAAAATAAATTTTTAAAATATCTTTGCCCTTATAGATTACACTTAAAGAAGCAGTCAATAAGCAAGATTAATAAGTAAAATACATAGTATATTAGATAGTGATTGCCATTAAAGAAGAGAACAAGGAGAGAGAAAGGATGTGAAATCTGTGAGAAGTGTTGGACTTTAAATTGAATGTCCAGGGAAGTCTTCACAAAAATGTAAATTTGAGGATAGGGCTGTAGGAAGTGAGAGGATCTAGCTATGCAGCTAGCTGGATGAAGAATATTCTAAGCAGAGGAAGCAGAAGTTACTTCAAGTGGGAACATTATTGACATGTTTGAAAAATAATTTGGTATTTTTTTTTCTAGAAAATTACTTATTTCAGTGAAATTTTCAAATTTATTGGCATAAAATTACTTATAATACTTAATTATTTTAAAAACTATTGCATTGCAATTCCTAATATTGCTTTTTTGTCACTTTTTGTTTTGGTCAGTCTACCTAGAAATTTATCTATTTTGTTATTATTCTCCATACTATTATTACCAAATATTCTCTGTATATTGGAGTCGACAGTTTATACACTTCATCTTAGATACGCAAAAAAGTCACATATTTCTTTACCCCAGGGGACATCCTCCTTCTTACCCTCATACAGTGTACTAGTAAACTTCTGGATCTCTTGCATGTCAAACAGAAGCTGATAAAAATCTGGTAGTGCTAGACCAGTCTCTCTCTCTCCACCTAAACACACCATACTGCCATTTTGAGTCTACTGTAATTGAGGGCATTGGGTCAAGTCAGTCAGAGAGAAAGCTGAGCTCTCCTGAAGCAACCTGCTTGCTTGTGTAAGGCCAAGGTGCCATGAGTTACAGACACTTCAGGAGTAAAAGTAGTAAGGACCAAGGACAATTAGACAGAGGGATGAGATACTTCGACTAGAATGTATTCATCATATTTTTAATTTTTTGTATTTTATGATGTTTTGACCTCTTGGGGCCTCACCCACTGCGGAGAGACTGTCCCTTCCAGGGTTAGCTAATTCCTAGAGATAGTAAACACTTGCCTGAGAGCACAATCTTCAGATGCAAATCAACCAATCCAGAACCCATATCCTCAACTACTTCCTTTACTGGGAGCCACTGTACCCCTGCCTTAATCATCCCAGAGCCAGGCATCAGATAGCCAGGGGCAGTTCCTAAGCCCCAGAGCCCACCAAACTAGTCAATCCTAGGTCTGTCTACCCTGTTTAGCCTGCCTTGCCCATTCTTTCCCCAAAAAATATACAATGAAGGCGCTTGCCCAAGCTTTTCCCTCTCTCCCTCTGACTCCTGACCTGTGTGGCCCTGCAGTGTGCCATGCCTCCTATTTCTAGGAATCTGTGAGTATAAACTTCTTCCTTGATGACAATCATTTCCATGTCTGCGTGTCTTACCATACCTGATTAACAGAAATCCTGGGTACTTTTTTAAAACACAAAGGGCCACATATAGAACACAGGTCTGTGTACCCAGCGCCATTAGAATGTGTAAAGTTCCCTTGCAACCAGATGCCATCCTAAGAAGGAAGAAATTGAAGAAGAGGGAGAGGATTAGAGTCTTTATGGGGATTTAAGCTGTTCACACATCCTAATCTCACAGAAAATAAACTCATTGCTGTTCTTGGTGGAAATTTTTTTGGGTCAAACTTTAACTTCCCAAGGATAGTGGCAAGTGATTATGGATGATGCTCCTTTATCTGCTTAGTCTCAGAATTTAGCACCATTAAAAGGCTTCTGAGTTTAGTTCTTTGAGTGAGGAATTTCTGCTTGAACATCCAATACTTTGAGTGAGGAATTTCTGCTTGAACATCCAAACATCCAAGCTGCTTGCAAAATATTAGCGGTAGCTAATATTACTGGTAGCTAATATTTTGCTAATAGTTATTATTTATTTAACAGAACACTGTAGTACAGTGTAGTCAGATTGCCTGAGTTTGAATCTAGGCTCCATTGCACAGGCTGTGTGACCTTGGACAAGTGACTTAACCTCTCTTCACAATAATTTTCTCACCTATAAAATGAAAATAATTATAATAGTATCTACTTCATGGGGTAGTTGTGGGGAGTAAATGAGCCAGTCCATAGAAGTTATTAGTATAATGTCTGGCACTTACTGAGCACTCAATAAATGTCAATTTTGATTACAATTAGAATGATTATTAGCATGTCTTTGTGCAGGTACTGTGCTACGTGCTCCCTTGTTTCCTCTATTTTCCCACCTCTCAGGTGGTAGTATTATTACCTAGGAACGGTGGAGCCATGCTTGAATCCTCTGACTCTAAAGCTCATATTCTTAATCACCATCTCCCTGTGACTGGAGGTTTAAGAGAGGATGAATCAAAGAAAGAGTTCAGAAATTCTGGCATAATTCTACTATATCAGGTATCCAAGCGTGAAAAATAAGAGAACTTAGGATGCCTCGTGACATTTCTCATGTTGTCACCAATGTTGCTGATATTTAGACCACTCAATCCAAATTTCAGTCTACAAGACATCCCACAAACTTCCCTGAAAACACTTCAAGAATGTCATGCTGGGGGCTTCCCTGGTGGCGCAGTGGTTGAGAATCTGCCTGCCGATTCAGGGGACACGGGTTCGAGCCCTGGTCTGGGAAGATCCCACATGCCGCAGAGCAAGTAGGCCCGTGAGCCACAACTACTGAGCCTGCGCGTCTGGAGCCCGTGCTCCGCAACAAGAGAGGCCGCGATAGTGAGAGGCCCGCGCACCGCGATGAAGAGTGGCCCCCACTTGCCGCAACTGGAGAAAGCCCTCGCACAGAAACGAAGACCCAACACAGCCAAAAATAAATAAATAAATAATTTAAAAAAAAAAAAAAAAGAATGTCATGCTTTTTTTCTTTTCCACAAAAAGGCCAACATAACTGAAACATTTCATTTTTGCTTGGAAAAAAGATGTTCTTTGGCACTGAATTATCTAGCATGAGGATATTTTCTGGAACATCAAACAGTCATTGATAGCTAACAATGCTGGGTTTGCTTAAATGAAAGCCAGCATGAAGCAACCAAATTGTTGCATCTACCCAAAAGCCACAAGGCACATTAAGTTATGGGGACATCAGTATCAAAGGGAAAGAATTTTTTCAGCTAGTACTTAACCTGAATGTTAATCTCTTTTGGAAAAAAATGGCAAGGTTGAGGGACAGTGAGAAAAAGAGAGCGAGAAAGAGAAAAGGAAGTTCTGGTTATTGGGTATATAAAGAACATGCATTAGTGAAACAAAGTACTCCAAGTGCCTTCGTTTCATGAAAAATAAATTAGAAGTAGCAGTGCTTAGAGGTATAAAATAGCATTGATAAAGATTTTGTAATTAAAATTTGAATTCTAAGCAATTACAATAACATAAGTAATAGTGTGTAAACCATACTGCAGTAGGGAATGGGAAGTTCCAAAGAGAGACACCAAGCAAAGAAGAATAAAATAAATAAAGAAGAACATCTAGACAAGAGAGGGCAGCAGGGACTCCCTGCCTCTCCTGGAGGACTTTGGTCCTCCCAGCTCAGGATTTACCTATCCCTTAACAAGGAAGGATTAGAGCAAATACCAGAGCATTTGTAGTCTGTTGTGTTATGAATGGTTGCTTAGATTGGTAGCGGAGTAGCAATATGTAATATAGCATTTATCCTTTTATCATCAATATAAACTCCTGAGTAAAATACCTACTTCAGGCATTGCTAACAGAACTGTGGAGGATTCAGGTGATAATTGCAGTGCAGGCTTGTTACCCATGCAACTTTCTCGGGAGAGAAAGGAAAAGACAGGAAAACAGAGTGAGAAAAAGGGAGAGAGAGAGAGAGAGGTTGAGAAATAAGCCCTAATGCCCTAAGGCATCCATTGTATGTAATGAATAACTTCCCTCCCTTGCATCTAGAATGTTACTAGTTGTTCTGTGCCACCATCCTTGGAAGAAATGAGAATATAATTTTCAAATCATTTTTTGGTAGAGTTTAATTTTCTTGTGGAAGCTGCATTGAGAAAGCCTGCTAGAAAATGTTTTCAGAGGAGGCCTTGTCCCATCTGGATGTGTCATAGGTTTCACTGATATATTGAGAGTTGTTAAACTATTGTTTCTTGGTACTGACACTTCACCCAATGGCATTAAAATAGCCTTTAAAGTACTGACTACTGAGTCTAACAGGCATGGTTTCAAATTCTAGTTCTGCCATCCCCAGGCTGTCGATATAAGGAAATATATTTATCCACACCCGTGACATGTATGAGATATATATATGACATAATAATAGTGCCTACCTTACAGACTGTGATGACTTCAGGAGACGTGCATGTAAAACAGACTTCAGCACACTGTGAACACTCAACAAATGTTATTATTAACCACCGGATGTGACAATCCTGAGTACCCCCACTGCAGAGCTGTCCTCTTGGGGAGATTGAGAACAACATAGAACCATTAGACCTGTCTCCTACTGAGCCATCTGACATTGATTTTTCAGCTGCACATCACTGAAAAATCCTGGGAACAAGCTGCATATCACTAGGGCCATAAAATAAAGGAAGCAATAATTCTCCTCTGGCCACTCAACTGCTAAAATGAAGGGACCTGGAATTTTACACCCTCTAGTATAACACAGAGAAAGCCTTGTAATAGGTTACCATGTTGCTGGTTTCAAGACTGTTAGCTAAGGGGGAAGGGATATTTTGTATGCTAGAAGGCTTTCCGTTATCCGTTAGCATTGTGGTCTCTTTGAGTTCTTGTCCTAACATGGTATTTTATGAAAGAATTAACCCCAAGTAGCTTTGGAAGCAATAAAATAATATTCTGTAGAAGGCTTGTTCATTTTCTGCATACATTTTACTGCTATGTAAGACATGGGGAGTGAGAAAATGGGAGACAAAAAGCATGAGGAGAGGCAGAGAGAGATGTACAAAGAGGAAAAGGAAGAAGTATATATTGATCCTATTCTTTTTCACTTCAACTAAATGTATATTAATATTTTCTAAGTCTCTTTTTCAGACTACCAAGAAAAAAAAAGCAGACCCAAGTTTTATTTTTTTAAATTAAAGACATATACTGCTTTTCTTTCTGGTTATGAATATTCATTATAGAAAATATAAAAAGCATATTGAAAATAATTGTTTCCCATAAAGCTATTAACCAGATGTAAACATATATTAGATTTTGGTGCATTTCCTTTCTAATACGTTTTCTATGTATATTTGTGAGGGTCATATTAAACATATAATTTTGTATCTTTCCTTTTTTAAGATTTTTGAGTTATTAGGTGCATTTTTCCACATCATTGAAAATTCTTTTGAAGATAAAATGTGATCAATTAATCATTCCACACACAAGAATAAACTGAGTGAATCAGAGATCTAAATGTTTAAAAACTTATCTGTACATCAAGCTGATATTTATTTGACAGTTCCCATGTTTAGTTGGTAAAATGAACCCATTTCCCAACAGAATTTTTTTTTTAACATCTTTATTGGAGTATAATTGCTTTACAATGGTGTGTTAGTTTCTGCTTTATAACAAAGTGAATCAGTTATACATATACGTATGTTCCCATCTCTCTTCCCTCTTGCGTCTCCCTCCCTCCCACCCTCCCTATCCCACCCCTCTAGGTGGTCACAAAGCACAGAGCTGATCTCCCTGTGCTATGTGGCTGCTTCCCACTAGCTATCTATTTTACGTTTCGTAGTGTATATATGTCCATGCCACTCTCTCTTTGTCACAGCTTACCCTTCCCCCTCCCCATATCCTCAAGTCCATTCTCTAGTAGGTCTGTGTCTTTATTCCCGTCTTGCCCCTAGGTTCTTCAGGACCTTTTTTTTTTTTTTTAGATTCCATATATATGTGTTAGCATACTGTATTTGTTTTTCTCTTTCTGACTTACTTCACTCTGTATGGCAGACTCTAGGTCCATCCACCTCACTACAAATAACTCAATTTCGTTTCTTTTTATAGCTGAGTAATATTCCATTGTATATATGTGCCACATCTTCTTTATCCATTCATCTGTTGATGGATACTTAGGTTGCTTCCATGTCCTGGCTATTGTAAATAGAGCTGCAATGAACATTTGGATACATGACTCTTTTTGAATTATGGTTTTCTCAGGGTATATGCCCAGTAGTGGGATTGCTGGGTCGTATGGTAGTTCTATTTTTAGTTTTTATTTATTTATTCATTTATTTGTTTGTTTATTTGTTTATTTATTTATTTATTTATGGCTGTGTTGGGTCTTTGTTTCTGTACGAGGGCTTTCTCTAGTTGCGGCAAGCGGGGGCCACTCTTCATCGCAGCGCGCGGGCCTCTCACTATCGCGGCCTCTCTTGTTGCAGAGCACAGGCTCCAGATGCGCAGGCTCTGTAGTTGTGGCTCACGGGCCTAGTTGCTCCGCGGCATGTGGGATCTTCCCAGACCAGGGCTCGAACCCATGTCCCCTGCATTGGCAGGCAGATTCTCAACCACTGCGCCACCAGGGAAGCCCTATTTTTAGTTTTTTAAGGAACCTCCATACTGTTCTCCATAGTGGCTGTATCAATTTACATTCCCACCAACAGTGCAAGAGGGTTCCCTTTTCTCCACACCCTCTCCAGCATTTATTGTTTGTAGATTTTTTGATGATGGCCATTCTGACCGGTGTGAGATGATATCTCACTGTAGTTTTGATTTGCATTTCTCTAATGATTAATGATGTTGAGCATTCTTTCATGTGTTTGTTGGCAATCTGTATATCTTCTTTGGAGAAATGTCTATTTAGGTCTTCTGCCCATTTTTGGATTGGGTTGTTTGTTTTTTTGATATTGAGCTGCATGAGCTGCTTGTAAATTTTGGAGATTAATCCTTTGTCAGTTGCTTCATTTGCAAATATTTTCTCCCATTCTGAGGGTTGTCTTTTGGTCTTGTTTATGGTTTCCCTAGCTATGCAAAAGCTTTTAAGTTTCATTAAGTCCCATTTGTTTATTTTTGTTTTTATTTCCATTTCTCTAGAAGGTGGGTCAAAAAGGATCTTGCTGTGATTTATGTCATAGAGTGTTCTGCCTATGTTTTCCTCTAAGAGTTTGATAGTGTCTGGCCTTACATTTAGGTCTTTAATCCATTTTGAGTTTATTTTTGTGTATGGTGTTGGGGAGTGTTCTAATTTCATACTTTTACATGTACCTGTCCAGTTTTCCCAGCACCACTTATTGAAGAGGTTGTCTTTTCTCCACTGTATATTCTTGCCTCCTTTATCAAAGATAGGGTGACCATATGTGCGTGAGTTTATCTCTGGGCTTTCTGTCCTGTTCCATTGATCTGTATTTCTGTTTTTCTGCCCGTACCATACTGTCTGGATTCCTGTAGCTTTGTAGTATAGTCTGAAGTCAGGGAGCCTGATTCCTCCAGCTCCGTTTTTCTTTCTCAAGATTGCTTTGGCTATTCGGGGTCTTTTGTGTTTCCATACAAATTGTGAAATTTTTTGTTCTAGTTCTGTGAAAATTGCCAGTGGTAGTTTGATAGAGATTGCATTGAATCTGTAGATTGCTTTGGGTAGTAGAGTCATTTTCACAATGTTGATTCTTCCAATCCAAAAACATGGTATGTCTCTCCATCTATTTGTATCATCTTTAATTTCTTTCATCAGTGTCTTATAATTTTCTGCATACAGGTCTTTTGTCTCCTTAGGTAGGTTTACTCCTAGATATTTTATTCTTTTTGTTGCAATGGTAAATGGGAGTGTTTTCTTAATTTCACTTTCAGATTTTTCATCATTATTGTATAGGAATGCAAGACATTTCTGTGCATTAATTTTGTATCCTGCTACCTTACCAAATTCATTGATTAGCTCTAGTAGTTTTCTGGTAGCATCTTTAGGATTCTCTATGTATAGTATCATGTCATCTGCAAACAGTGACAGCTTTACTTCTTCTTTTCCGATTTGGATTCCTTTTATTTCTTTTTCTTCTCTGATTGCTATGGCTAAAACTTCCAAAACTATGTTGAATAATAGTGGTGAGAGTGGGCAACCTTGTCTTGTTCCTGATCTTAGTGGAAATGGTTTCAGTTTTTCACCATTGAGGATGATGTTGGCTGTGGGTTTGTCATATATGGCCTTTATTATGTTGAGGAAAGTTCCTTCTATACCTACTTTCTGGAGGGTTTTTATCATAAATGGGTGTTGAATTTTGTCAAAAGCTTTCTCTGCATCTATTGAGATGATCATGTTTTTTCTCCTTCAGTTTGTTAATATGGTGTATCACATTGATTGATTTGCATATATTGAAGAATCCTTGCATTCCTGGGATAAACCCCACTTGATCATGGTGTATGATCCTTTTAATGTGCTGTTGGATTCTGTTTGCTAGTATTTTGTTGAGGATTTTTGCATCTATGTTCATCAGTGATATTGGTCTGTAGTTTTCTTTCTTTGTGACATCTTTGTCTGGTTTTGGTATCAGGGTGATGGTGACCTCATAGAATGAGTTTGGGAGTGTTCCTGCCTCTGCTATATTTTGGAAGAGTTTGAGAAGGATAGGTGTTATCTCTTCCAACAGAATTTTTGTAGCTAAATATATAATCTTGCCCTATGGTGTTAAAAAATTATAGATATATTCAAAACCATCTCAGTAACCTTTAGTATGTCACTAATGGTTAGAAATGTTGTATTCATTTAAACGTATTTAAAATAAAATAAATAATCATGAAAAAAAAACTGATCTGTACAATGCTAGAAGAAAACATAAATGATTTTCTCTGTTGCCTAGGTGGAGGGAAAGCTATCTAAATATGAGTTTGAATTCAGATGCAATAAAAGGAATTGATAAATTTGACTACATAAAAATAAAAAACTTTTGCATGGCAAAAAAGCACCATGAGTAAAGTCAAAGGACAAACAACAAATTGAGAATAAATATTTGCAGCATATATCGCAGATAAAGTACTAATTTCCCCAATATGTAAAACTTATAAAGATTTAAGAAAAAAAAAGACCAAAAGTCCTATAGAAAAAAATGGACATAAGATATAACCAGAAAATGTTTATTTATACATTTGTACTGAATACATGTATATATGTATATATATAAATATTTCCTTTAAATATATGAAGAAATGTCCAATTTTATTTATAAGAGAAATTCACATGTAAAGGAAACTGAAATACTACATCCAAACATCAGATTTGCAAAAATTTAAAAGCTTAACAAGGCTGAGAAGAAGGAACTGGGCACTGGAACAATGTTAGTGAGAATGCAAAATGGAGCAATCCCAATGGAAGTGTGTGGTATAATAATAAATAAATTTGTTTTTTGTCTCAGATTCCTGATACAGAGCTCCTAAAACCCTTGGAATTTCCTGAGTGATTGGAGTGTTTTTTAATTCACAAGTCCCTTGAGAGCACACCTGAGTTTATGCTAATGAAGAGAGGGGCCCCTAGGTAGTCTCAGAATGGGGCTGGTCACCCAAAAGACCAAGTTATTAGAAGGTTGGAACTTTTAGCCCCACTCCTGACCTTTGGGGAGGGGCGGGAGGAAGGGCTGGAGAGTGAGTTCTATAAAAACTCATGAACAACATGTGATGAGCTTCTGAGTTGAACACATCCAAGTGCTGGGAGGGTGTTCTGGAGAGGACTTGGAACATCTCCGCCCCTCTCCCCATACCTTGCCCTATGATCTCTTCCATCTGGCTGTTCCTGAGTTGTATCCTTTATAATAAACTGGTAGGTGCAAATGAAGTGCTTCCCTGTGTTTGTGAGCCATTCTGGCAAATTATCAAACCTGAGGAGGTGGTCGTGGGAACCCCCGATTTATGGCCATAGGTCAGAAAGTGGCCAGGGCTTGCAGCTAGCATCTGAAATGGGAGCAGTCTTATGGGACTGAATCTTTAGCCTGTACCAAGGTCTGAGCCAACTGCAGGTAGTTAGTGTCAGAATTAAAATGAATTGTTGAACACCCAGGTGGTGTCTGGAGAATGAGAGAATTCGTTGTTGGTGCCAGAAAACACCCCAAAGAGGATATGATAATATCTAACAATACTTCATATGCCTTTATCCTTTGACTCAGCTAATACACTTCTAGGAGTTGACCCTGAAGATGATCTCCAAGAATATGAAAATCCATTTGCAAAAGGTTATTCTTGGCAACATTATTTGAAATTGCAAAATATTGCAAACCATCTAAATGCTTAAGTATAGGAAATTGGTTAAATAAACTATGATACAAACATAAAATGTAGTATCATACAGCCATAAATTTTTTTTTGAATTTTTTAACTTTATTTTATTTATTTATTTATTTTTAAAATCACTTGAAATAATTTTATTTTCTGTGTTGTTAACCTACCAACTTGATATTGTTGGGCTTCTTTCATTTCACTTTTTACATTTAGAGGGTTTTTTCCCATTCTGATTTAATTTGATTTTAATATAACCGCATAAAACATTTACATGCTTCCAAAGTCAAATCTGCAAAACAAGGTACATTCAGAGAAATCTAGCTTTTTAACTGTTCCCCACCCCATCTCCAGCTTTGCCTTTCCCATATCTGTTTTGCCTATGCACCACATAAATCTTTCTAAACTATGTCTCTCATAGTCTTAATCATGCCATACAATCTTCATTTGCTCCCTCCGTACTTAGAGTGAAATTCATATTCTTCAGCTTATTGTTTAACTCCCTTCATGACATAGCACCAATTAACCTAACTTCATTAGGCAGTGAGCCTAATGTTCAGCCAAATTGAATTGTTCATTGTTTCCTATACAGGCTCCCATATTTGTTCACTCTTGTTTTTCACTCAGATTTTTCTTACAGCCTGGATCACTTTATCCTCCACTTCCCTTCTTAGCCCACCCCCAATCACCTTACCCAGATCTTACCCATTCTTTAAGCCAAGATCAGATGCTTCCTTCCTATAATACCCCTCCTCTACCATTCTCACATTTCTTACTACAGACATGTTGATTTCTGAGAGTATCGTAGTCGGGGACCATTAGAATTAAGTGTTAGATCGAGTCATCAGAGATCCAGAGATTTTGATAAATTGTATTCTGGTAGTATCACACTGACGGAACACTAACAGCACACTTTCTTAATTGATTCATCTAATCTCCCAAGGGCAATGCCAGTGATACTTCTGTTATCCACATCTCTTCATTTTTGTTAGAGTGCTTAGGAGACCAGAAATTTAATTTTAGGTTTAACCAAACTATATTCCATCTTTTTATTCAAGTGTACAAATTGCAGTTGCAAATTCAGTTTTTTTTTCATTAATTTTTCTCTATTGCTTTTTTATTTTTAATATCATTTCTATTATTTATTACTTCCCTTTTTTACTTGCTTTGGGTTTATTTTGCTCTTCTTTTTTTTTTCCCACACACACACTGTATTTTATTTTTACAAGAGATAAATAAACTGACACCAAGCATTGTAAATGGATGTCCACAACGAAAGCAACAATGATTGCAATTACCAAACACGAGACACACTCATACTATGTCATAATATTGACATTCAGTCCAGTAATCCTCCACTGTAACAGCTCCTTTACTTTGCAGTGAAAATTGATTTGTATATTTTTTGCCTCTGAGTCCTTGTGGGATTTTTTTTTTTTATTCAAACAGAAAGTCACAAAAATTATAATCATCCTCATCAGTTCACTCAGTCCCATGTAATTAATTTTTTTTTTCATTTTGATCTTTTGTTAGCACTTTTATGAATTCATCAGTTTTCCATTAGAGTTCTGAAAATGCTTATTCATTCAGTTCAGCAGTATAGTCAGTTACCAGAAACCTGTACTTGTCAGAGTCTTTTCCATGAATTCCTAGAAGATGAAACCCTTTTATAGGAACATTTTTGCAAAAGCATCAGAGTACACCCAGAACTGTCTGTAAATGACAAAAGACTTAAAAATGACCACGGTTAAAGATTTGATGAAAGTTCATAATAATGCAATTGACAAGGAAATTTAGTTATTTCTGAGATATACATTTTAAAGTAATAACTAGAATTACGACTTATAACATTATACCAGAACATATAAGATTTTTAGAAATTTCATGTAATGTCTGAAACATTTATATTAACATATTTCCATACAAATAACCCAAAGAAAGTTTAGTATTAGTTGTTTTTTGTTTGTTTGTTTGTTTTTTTATACTGCAGGTTCTTATTAGTCATCAATTTTATACACATCAGTATACATGTGTATAAAATACATGACATCAGTATACATGTCAATCCCAATCGCCCAATTCAGAACAACACCATCCCCACCCCACCGCGCTTTCCCCCCCTTGGTGTCCATACATTGGTTCTCTACATCTGTGTCTCAACTTCTGCTCTGCAAACCAGTTCATCTATACCATTTTTCTACATTCCACATATATGCGTTAATATACGATATTTGTTTTTCTCTTTCTGACTTACTTCACTCTGTATGACAGTCTCTAGATCCATCCACGTCTCAACAAATGACCCAATTTCGTTCCTTTTTATGGCTGAGTAATGTTCCATTGTATATATGTACCACAACTTCTTTATCAATTCGTCTGTCGATGGGCATTTAGGTTGCTTCCATGACCTGGCTATTGTAAATAGTGCTGCAGTGAACACTGGGATGCGTGTGTCTTTTTGAATTATGGTTTTCTCTGGGTATATGCCCAATAGTGGGATTGCTGGATCATATGGTAATTCTATTTTTAGTTTTTTAGGGAACTTCGATACTGTTCTCCATAGTGACTGTATCAGTTTACATTCCCACCAACCGTGCAAGAGGGCTCCCTTTTCTCCACACCCTCTCCAGCATTTGTTGTTTCTGGATTTTCTGATGATGCCCATTCTAACTGGTGTGAGGTGATGCCTCATTGTAGTTTTGATTTGCATTTCTCTAATAATTAGTGATGTTGAGCAGATTTTCATGTGCTTCTTGGCCATCTGTATGTCTTCTTTAGAGAAATGTCTATTTAGGTCTTCTGCCCAGTTTTGGATTGGGTTGTTTGTTTTTTTAATATTGAGCTGCATGAGCTGCTTATATATTTTGGAGATTAATCCTTTGTCCACTGATTTGTTTGCAAATACTTTCTCCCATCCTGAGGGTTGTCTTTTCGTCTTGTTTATGGTTTCCTTTGCTGTGCAAAAGCTTTGAAGTTTCATTAAGTCCCGTTTGTTTATTTTTGTTTTTATTTCTATTACTCTAGGAGGTGGATCAAAAAAGATCTTGCTGTGATTTATGTCAAAGAGTGTTCTTCCTATGTTTTCCTCTAAGAGTTTTATAGTGTCTGGCCTTACATTTCGGTCTCTAATCCATTTTGAGTTTATTTTTGTGTATGGTGTTAGGGAGTGTTCTAATTTCATTCTTTTACATGTACCTGTCCAGTTTTCCCAGCACCACTTATTGAAGAGGCTGTCTTTTCTCCATTGTATATCCTTGCCTCCTTTGTCATAGATTAGGTGACCATAGGTGTGTGGGTTTATCTCTGGGCTTTCTATCTTGCTCCATTGATCTATATTTCTGTTTTTGTGCCAGTACCATATTGTCTTGATTACTGTAGCTTTCTAGTATAGTCTGAAGTCAGGGAGTCTGATTCCTCCAGCTCCGCTTTTTTCCCTCAAGACTGCTTTGGCTATTTGGAGTCTTTTGTGTCTCCATACAAATTTTAAGATTTTTTTGTTCTAGTTCTGTAAAAAATGCCATTGGTAATTTGATAGGGATTGCATTGAATCTGTAGATTGCTTTGGGTAGTATAGTCATTTTCACAATATTGATTTTTCCAATCCAAGAACATGGCATATCTCTCCATCTGTTGGTATCATCTTTAATTTCTTTCATCAGTGTCTTATAGTTTTCTGCATACAGGTCTTTTGTCTCCCTAGGTAGGTTTATTCCTAGGTATTTTATTCTTTTTGTTTCAGTGGTAAATGGGAGTATTTCCTTAATTTCTCTTTCAGATTTTTCATCATTAGTATATAGGAATGCAAGAGATTTCTGTGCATTAATTTTGTATCCTGTGACTTTACCAAATTCATTGATTAGCTCTAGTAGTTTTCTGGTGGCATCTTTAGGATTTTGTATGTATAGTATCATGTCATCTGCAAACAGTGACAGTTTTACTTCTTCTTTTCCAATTTGGATTCCTTTTATTTCTTTTTCTTCTCTGATTGCCATGGCTAGGACTTCCAAAACTATGTTGAATACTAGTGGTGAGAGTGGACATCCTTGTCTTGTTCCTGATCTTAGAGGAAATGCTTTGAGAATGATGTTTGCCGTGGGTTTGTCGTATATGACCTTTATTATGTTGAGGTAGGTTCCCTCTATGCCCAATTTCTGGAGAGTTTTTATCATAAATTGGTGTTGAATTTTGTCAAAAGCTTTTTCTGCATCTATTGAGATGATCATATGGTTTTTCTTCTTCAATTTGTTAATATGGTGTATCACATTAATTGATTTGCGTATACTGAAGAATCCTTGCATCCCTGGGATAAATCCCACTTGATCATGGTGTATGATCCTTTTAATGTGTTGTTGGATTCTGTTTGCTAGTAGTTTGCTGAGGATTTTTGCATCTATGTTCATCAGTGATATTGGTCTGTAATTTTCTTTTTTTGTAGTATCTTTGTCTGGTTTTGGTATCAGGGTGATGGTGGCCTCATAGAATGAGTTTGGGAGTGTTCTTTCCTCTGCAATTTTTTGGAAGAGTTTGAGAAGGATGGGTGTTAGCTCTTCTCTAAATGTTTGATAGAATTCACCTGTGAAGCCATTTGGTCCTGGACTTTTGTTTTTTGGAAGATTTTTAATCATTGTTTCAATTTCATTACTTGTGATTGGTCTGTTCATATTTTCTATTTCTTCCTGGTTCAGTCTTGGAAGGTTATACCTTTCTAAGAATTTGTCCATTTCTTCCAGGATGTCCATTTTATTGGCATAGAGTTTCTTGTAGTAGTCTCTTCGGATGCCTTGTATTTCTGTGGTGTCTGTTGTAACTTCTCCTTTTTCATTTTTAATTTTATTGATTTGAGTCTTCTCCCTCTTTTTCTTGATGAATGTGGCTAATGGTTTATCAGTTTTGTTTATCTTCTCAAAGAACCAGCTTTTAGTTTTATTGACCTTTGCTATTGTTTTCTTTGTTTCTATTTCATCTATTTCTGCTCTGATCTTGATGATTTCTTTCCTTCTGCTAACTTTGGGTTTTGTTTGTTCTTCTTTCTCTTTCTTCCTTTAGGTGTAACGTTAGATTGTTTATTTGAGATTTTCCTTGTTTCTTGAGGTAGGCTTGTATCGCTATAAACTTCCTCTTAGAATTGCTTTTGCTGCATCCCATAGGTTTTGGATCGTCGTGTTTTCATTGTCATTTGTCTCTAGATATTTTTTGGTTTCCTCTTTGATTTCTTCAGTTATTTCTTGGTTATTTAGTAACGTAGTGTTTAACCTCCATGCGTTTGTGTTTTTTACATTTTTTCCCCTGTAATTCATTTCTAATCTCATAGCTTTGTAGTCAGAAAAGATGCTTGATATGATTTCAATTTTCTTTAATTTACCAAAGCTTGATTTGTGACCCAAGATGTGATCTATCCTGGAGAATGTTCCATGCGCACTTGAAAAGAAAGTGTAATCTGCTGTTTTTGGATGGAATGTCCTATAAATATCAATTAAATCTATCTGGTCTATTGTGTCATTTAAAGCTTCTGTTTCCTTATTTATTTTCATTTTGGATGATCTGTCCACTGGTGTAAATGAGGTGTTAAAGTCCCCCACTATTATTGTGTTACTGTCGATTTCCTCTTTTACAGCTGTTAGCAGTTGCCTTATGTATTGAGGTGCTCCTATGTTGGGTGCATATATATTTATAATTGTTATATTTTCTTCTTGGATTGATCCCTTGATCATTATGTACTGTCCTTCCTTGTCTCTTGTAACATTCTTTATTTTAAAGTCAATTTTATCTCATATGAGTACTGCTACTCCAGCTTTGTTTTGATTTCCATTTGCATGGAATATCTTTTTCCATCCCCTCACTTTCAGTCTGTATGTGTCCCTAGGTCTGAAGTGGGTCTCTTGTAGACAGCATATATATGGGTCTTGTTTTTGTATCCATTCAGCAAGCCTGTGTCTTCTGATTGGAGCTTTTAATCCATTCACGTTTAAGGTAATTATCGTTATGTATGTTCCTATGACCATTTTCTTAATTGTTTTGGGTTTGTTTTTGTAGGTCCTTTTCTTCTCTTGTGTTTCCTACTTAGAGAAGTTCCTTTAGCATTTGTTGTAGAGCTGGTTTGGTGGTGCTGAATTCTGTTAGCTTTTGCTTGTCTGTAAAGCTTTCGATTTCTCCATTGAATCCGAATGAGATCCTTGCTGGGTAGAGTAATCTTGGTTGTAGGTGGTTCCCTTTCATCAATTTAAGTATATCATGCCACTGCCTTCTGGCTTGTAGAGTTTCTGCTGAGAAATCAGCTGTTAACCTTACGGAGGTTCCCTTGTATGTTATTTGTCATTTTTCTCTTGCTGCTTTCAATAATTTTTCTTTGTCTTTAATTTTTGCCAATTTGATTATTATGTGTCTCGGCCTGTTTCTCCCTGGGTTTATCCTGTATGGGACTCTCTGCGCTTCCTGTATTTGGGTGGCTATATCCTTTCCCATGTTAGGGAAGTTTTCAACTATAATCTCTTCAAATATTTTCTCGGGTCCTTTCTCTCTCTCTTCTCCCTCTGGGACCCCTATAATGTGAATGCTGTTGCGTTTAATGTTGTCCCAGAGGTCTCTTAGACTGTCTTCATTTCTTTTCATTCTTTTTTCTTTATTCTGTTCCGCAGCAGTGAATTCCACCATTCTGTCTTCTAGGTCACTTATCCGTTCTTCTGCCTCAGTTATTCTGCTATTGATTCCTTCTAGTGTAGTTTTTATTTCAGTTATTGTTCATCTCTGTTTGTTTGTTGTTTAATTCTTCTAGGTCTTTGTTAAACATTTCTTGCATCTTCTCAATCTTAGCCTCCACTCTTTTTCCGAGGTCCTGGATCATCTACACTATCATTATTCTGAATTCTTTTTCTGGAAGGTTGCCTATCTCCACTTCATTTAGTTGTTTTTCTGGGGTTTTATCTTGTTCCTTCAACTGATACATAACCCTCTGCCTTTTCATCTTGTCTATCTTTCTGTGAATGTGGTTTTTGTTCCACAAGCTGCAGGATTGTAGTTCTTGCTTCTGCTGTCTGCCCTCCGGTGGATGAGGCTATCTAAGAGGCTTGTGCAAGTTTCCTGATGGGAGGGACTGGTGGTGGGTAGAGCTGGCTGTTGCTCTGGTGGGCAGAGCTCAGTAAAACTTTAATCCACTTGTCTGCTGATGGGTGGGGCTGGGTTCCCTCCCTGTTGGTTGTTTGGCCTGAGGCAACCCAACACTGGAGCCCACCCAGGCTCTTTGGTGGGGCTAATGGTGGACTCTGGGAGGGCTCACACCAAGGAGCACTTCCCAGAACTTCTGCTGCCAGTGTCCTTGTCCTCACGGTGAGCCACAGCCACCCACTGCCTCTGCAGGACACCCTCCAACACTAGCAGGTAGGTCTGGTTCAGTCTCCCCTGGGGTCACTGCTCCTTCCCCTGGGTCCCGATGCACACACTACTTTGTGTGTGCCCTCCAAGAGTGGAGTCTGTTTCCTCCAGTCCTGTCAGAGTCCTGCAGTCAAATCCTGCTAGCCTTCAAAGTCTGATTCTCTAGGAATTCCTCTTCCCATTGCCAGACCCCCAGGTTCGGAAGCCTGACGTGGGGCTCAGAACCTTCACTCCAGTGGGTGGACTTCTGTGGTATAAGTGTTCTCCAGTTTGTGAGTCACCCACCCAGCAGTTACGGGATTTGATTTTATTGTGATTGTGCCCCTCCTACCGTCTCATTGTGGCTTCTCCTTTGTCTTTGGATGTGGGGTATCTTTTTTGGTGAGTTCCAGTGTCTTCCTGTCGATGATTGTTCAGCAGTTAGTTGTGATCCTGGTGTTCTCGCAAGAGGGAGTGAAAACACGTCCTTCTACTCCACCATCTTGGTTCAGGCTCCCCAGCCATAAATTTTTAAAAAGAGGATATCTTTATGAATCATATGATTTTCTAGGATATGTTAAGTACAAAAGAGTATCTATAGTATACTCTTTTACCTTTTCTGTAAGAAATGAGGAAGTAAGAAAACATCCTGCGTTTATTTTTTAAAATTAATTTTGCAAAAATAACAAGAAGGATAAGCTAGAAACTAAATAAAATTTGTTGCCTATTAGGGTTGGGGGAAATGGGGTGAGATAGAGAAGTAACACTTCTTTGAGTGTACAGTTTTGTATAGTTTTGACTTTTGGAAACATGCTAAAGTTATACATATTTTTTTAAAATCAAGAAAGATGAGGAAAAGTCATCTTGAATGCAAACAGAAACAAATGAACCCACTGAATTTTAAATGAATAACATAACCAGAGAGAAAGGGGTATTGGTGAAAATAGATCAAATTCAATTTACTTTCGACCAATGCATTTTTTATTAAAAGTATTTATTAATACTGTGATAGGCAGAATTCTAAAATGGCCCCAAGATTCCTTTCTCCTGGTGTATAAACCCTATTAAAAACCCCTCCCCTTGAGTATTTTAGAGAACTCTTGAATATGATAAGATAGCACTCCCTCTTTAGGTTATGTTGTAGGAGCAAGAAGATGGGAGAGTTACTCTCATCATTACGTTGTGCTGTGCAAGACTTCATCAGAGCAGACAAGGAGAGGGCCATATGGCAGAGAACAGCAGGTCGTTTCTAGGGAGCTGAAAATGGCCCCCAGTTGACAACCAGCAAAAAAGTAAAGATCTCAGACTTAAAACTACATGGAACTGAAACAAAACCAATCAGACATTCATTAGATATCAAAGCAACTTGTTTTCTCATTATTAAAAATAATACATGTTTTTAGTAATCAAAAAACAAAACAAATCAAAACAAACAACAAAACAAAACTACATGGAACTGAATTCAGCCAACGTGAATGAAAGAGGACCTCAAGCTCCGGATGGGAACCACAGCACAGGTGACACCTTGATTTCAACTTTGTGAGATTATGAGCAGAGAACCCAGATGTTCTGCGCCCCAACTTCTAACCTAGAGAACTGTGAGATAAAAAAATGGGTGTCATTGACTAAGGGAGAAGAGAAAGATCTACTTTACAGTAAAAGGCTGACCAAAAATATAGAAAGAAGGAAGAAATGATGAAGTTAAAAAATCACCAGTTTGCAACTATAATAGTAAAACAGTGATTCAGGCAAGCATCTTCTAAGGGGGAAAGGTTTGATTACAAACAGGATATTTACAACATTTCAAAATATTTCACTACTAATTATGTATTAATTTCAAAAGGAAAACAAGTAAATATGGTAACGACTCCTTAGCTAAATAATCAAAATATGTGAACAGTAAGGAACAATTACCTGAGAAGGATACATCATCATAATGTGGTATTTCAGCCAAAAATGCATAATTTGAATCTAATTATGAGAAAACAGTGGAGAAACACAAATTGGGAAACATTCAATAAAATAATCTCCTGTATTCTTCAGAAATATCAATGTCATAAAAGACAAAGAAAGGCTGAAGAATCTTCCAAATTTAAAAAATCTGGAGAGATGCGACAGCTAAAGGCAATATGTCATCCTAGACTGGGAAAAAACCCTACTATAAAGGACATTATTGGGACAGTATTGCAATGTGGACTGTAGGTTAGATAAAAGTTGTATCAGTGTTGAATTTCCTGAATTTGATAACTGTACTCTGGTTATGTAAGGATGTTCCTGGTCTTAGGAAAGACACTGAAGTTTTAAAGGGTAAAAAGCCATGATTAATGCAACCTACACTCAAATGGTTCTGGTGGGAAGAAATATTTTATACACACACGCATACACGCATATACACATACACGCAGAATAATAAAGACAAAATGTTAAAATTTAGACAAAAGTTAAAATTTTTAAATCTGGGTAAATGGTTTAGGAGCATTCTTTGTACTATTGTTACAATTTTTCTGTAAGTTAAAAATTGTTTCAAAATAAAGAGTAAAATCAGATTTTTTCAAATTACAAATTCTTTTTATATGTCATTTATATTAGTTACAAAATATTCTACCTTATGAAGATACTGTATTAACTCCTTATTTTGTTTCTAATTTATTCTTTACTTTTAATCATTATAAATAATACTGTGATGAGCATCTTTGTTCATAATTCTTTGTTTGAATCTCTGAGTATATCTTTGGTATGGATTCCTGGAAGTTGAATTATTGGGACAATGCATCGAAACTTTTAGAAGTTTTGGCTTGTAGAAGCATCACCCCAATCTCTGAATTAATCTTCACATGGTGTTCTCCCTTTAAGCATGTCTGTATCCAGATTTTCCTTTTTTTTTTTTTTAAATTAATTAATTTATTTTTGGCTGTGTTGGGTCTTCATTTCTTTGCGAGGGCTTTCTCTAGTTGTGGCAAGTGGGGGCCACTCTTCATCGCGGTGCGCGGGCCTCTCACTGTCGCGGCCTCTCTTGTTGCGGAGCTCAGGCTCCAGACGCGCAGGCTCAGTAATTGTGGCTCACGGGCCTAGTTGCTCCGCGGCATGTGGGATCTTCCCAGACCAGGGCTTGAACCCATGTCCTCTGCATTAGCAGGCAGATTCTCAACCACTGCGCCACCAGGGAAGCCCCCAGATTTTCCTTTTTTATAAGGACACTAGTCATATTGGATTAGGGGCCCACCCCACTCCAGTATGAATTCATCTTAACTACAGTAGTACACCCTTATCTGTGGGAGATGCAATCCAAGACTGCCAGTGAATGCCTGAAAATGCGCAGAGCACTGAGCCCTGTATATACTATGTTTTTTTCTTATGCATACATACCTAAGATAAAGTTTATAAATTTGGCACAGTAAAAGATTAACAACAATAGCAAATAATAAAATAGAACAATTATAACAATATACTGTAATAAATGTTATGTGAATATGCTCTCTCTCTCTCTCTCTCAAAATATACATCTTTAGTGCTTTTTCTATCTTAACTAACCACTTATGGCACTGCGGCCGTAACTTTTGCAGTTTGAGAGGCGACAGCAAAAGAGTATGAATTTCTTTTTCCTTCTTCATGATTCGTTCTTACAGTAGAACTTAGCAACCTCAGCACACAATTTTTTTCTTTCCTTATAAAGTCAAGAATTTTCTCCTTTTCACTTAGAAGAAGCACTTTACGGCTTCTCTTTGGCATATCCGAATTGCCAGCATCACTTCACTTGTGCTTTGGGGCCATCATTAAGTAAAATAAGCTGCTTGAACACAAGCACTGCGATACCATGACAGTCAGTCTTGTAACCCAGATGGCTACTAAGTGACTACTGGGCAGGATACGCTGGACAAAGGGATGATTTATGTCCTGGTCAGGACTGAGTGAGATGGTGTGAGATTTCATCATGCTGCTCAGAACGATGGGCAGTTTAAAACTTCTGAATTGTTTATTTCTGAAATTTTCCATTTAATAATTTTGGACCATGGTTTACCATGGAAAACTGCAACTGTGGATAAGGGGGGAACTGTTATGAGTACATTTGAAACAACCCTATTGCCAAGTAGGTTCACATTCTGAGGTATAGGACATCAACATATGAATTTGGTTAATTCATAATTTATATGGATATCAAAACATAATTTAACTCATAACATTTACTATATAATAAAGATCTCTAAGAATAAAAATGTCCCCCACCAATTCATACAGCCACCTTTCTAAAATAAAGGTAATTGGAAAGGACAAATACAAGGCAGAGATAAGAAAGTGAAATAACTTTCACTGAACTCTTGTAATGTGTCAGTAAATATTTAGGCATTCGAAGCATATATCATATAATCTGATATCAATTTTATCAGGGAGATAGGCATAAATAACAAAAACCGAGGTTCGGTAATTAAGTTACTTAATTAGAACTGGATCAATTAGAAACTGGATTCAGACTTGGATATGTCTGACTGCAAAGCCCAGGCACTTTCCTCTACTTTTTCCCTGGCTCTCTGCAAAGCCAAACTATCAATAATAATGACATAATGATAATAATAACAACAACAACGCATGGAAATGTTTCATTAAAGCAATTGTTTCTTCTAGCAGAGCAAAACAACAAGCAAATTTAAACAATCAGTGCTATATCTGACAGGGTGATACATTCAAAGCTTCAATTCTCTCTAAACGTTCACAGCAGGATTTTCCTTCCTACAGTTGAACAGAGGCTAATTTCTAAGAGAAAAAGGGGAAAAAGAAACAACAGAACACAATTCAAATATTTATGAATGCCAAAAATTAAAGACCCTTTTTTTCATATTTGATTTTGAAATCTTCAGGCTAATCATAAAGACAATATTATCCTGAGAATTTCACGACAGCAATAGCTAACAGTTATTAAAGTTTCGTAGGTGCCAAGCACTGTGCCAATTGCTTGTCATGTATTAACTCACTTAAACCTCACAACGATCTCGTGGGTTAGGGATAATATTATCTCCATTTTACAGGTGATGGAGCAGAGGAACACAGCCCAAATTCAAAGCCTGGTTCTCAGACACTATGCCCAGCTGTTTCTTGCTGAATAGAAAAGTTAAACAATAAACGAGATGCTGTGTGATCAAAATTCTGTTTTGTAGCCAAATCTTTGCTAATGGAGGAATTACAGTGGTTAGAGCAATAGGTTTGGGGTCAGTCAGACCTGAAAGTGAATACTGGTTCACCTTTTATTAAGTACGTGACCTTAGGCATGTAGCCTAGCCCTCCCAGGCCTCATTTATCATTTTCAAAATTGGGATAATAATACTTTTCCCACAGGTTATTATGAAAATTAAATGAGATAATATATGCAAAGCACAATCACTGGAGCATAGGTAATAACTCAAATTTATTATTGTTATACATATGCCTTTGAATTACATTCAGATATATTTCCATGTCTTATAAATCTTGTTAACTGATAACTTATCACCCTTTAAAGGGAGTTCGTGTGCTTCAGGAGAAGGATAGATACCTATTTAAACAAAGAGATTGTTGCTTATCGATCTGCTTGAGATCGAAGCAAGACAATAGTCTCAAAAGCCAAGTTTTGCTAAGAAAGAAATAATTTTAAAATTTCTTTTACCTTTATTAGCATACTGAAAATTGGGCCTGAATGTCTAAAATGTAAATTTATTCCCTTGAGTAGGGAAAAGACTTCTGAAGTCTTTCTTGGCTGGCTCTCTGTCTAGACTGTAATGAGAACATAACATAGAGGAAGTAGGAATTATAGTAAGAAGCATTGCACAAGTAGATTAAGGAAGTCATCTAGCAGAGTCCTTGTAGTAGCCCTTTCTCCTTAGGACTGGGAGCACCAGAAAGCACCTCAAGAAAGCTGGTAGAAGGAGGCACTTTCAGAAACACCCAGAGAGGTTAGGAAGCATCCAGAAACGTCGAGGTTTATGGCCAGCTTCTCTGGTTGGGGTATAATGTGGGGAAGTTGTAGGCCTCTGGGAGAAGCCCGGTTTGGGGCTAATTGTTACATCCACGTGGTGTGGGAAGGAGAGCATGGAGGTGGTGGTAAGAGAAGACCACATCAATGAGCCTCAGCAGCACTCCTGTTTCCCTGGAGCCCAGAGGTGGCAAACGCGTGCAGGAAAGTAAGCAGAAGCACTAAAGAGGCCAGAAATCAGCAGAGGCCTAGGGTTAGAGTGAAGAGCAAAGACTCCCATTCTAGGAATTGGTAACAGAAAATACAGATTCCAGTAGTGGGTGCTGGCATGTCTCCTTACAAATTGTGATAGTTCTAGCTACACCTCAGTGACCACGGGGCCCAGGAGCAATCCAAATCAGCAACTGCATAGCAGCGACCAGCAAGGGCTTTCCAGCTGTCTTTCCTCACAGCTAAACGTTAGCCTGTAGACCTCCCCTCCCCTTTTCTCTTAATACCAGCTTGGAGAGGAGCAGGAGAAAAGAGCAAAACTCTGAACGACTGAGAATTTTCCTGAGGCATCCAGGCAGAGATTGTGGAGATTAAACTATAGGTCAGACTGATATCACTGGATTGTACCAAAATATAGTGTATTTTCTTCTCCTACCTGGTGGGTGGGTCTCCTGGGTTAGATAAGATGTAAGCAATATGAAGTACAGTTCCTTTGCACATCTTGCCTCATGTAAGAGCCTGTGAGAGATACTTAGAAATCAATGTATAGCATGTATTTACACCAAGGACTGGTTACAACCCCTACTAAAATTAAAATGAAAAGTTGCCTTGAGGGCAGGGCCATGAACCTATGAGAAAAACAGGAGAGGAATTCAGACTGTCATACAGAAATGCAGAGAGAAAGAAAGACCTAGTGTGTAGTTTCTGGCATTCAAAATAGGCTTTTTGGATATGCAACAAGACAGTGAATTTGAAAGTCAGTCTTTTAAAGAAAGCCTTTGGAAACAGCCTACACAAAGCTAATTCCCATGTTGGACAGGGATGGCATTGAAGGTAGTGACAGAAAACAGATGAAAGGATTAGTGTTGTAAGTTGGCTTCTCCAGAAATAGATGCTGAGACAGAGTTTGGGGTGCAAGATGTTTATTAGGGGTCAGTACCTGTGAAAAGGGGGGAAGGAAGCAGGATTGGACAGAAGGAGAAATTGATGAGATTGTGATGAGACTCAACAAAACCTCAGCCAACCCAAAGGGAAACTCTAGAGTGAGAACTGCCCATTAACATTGTTTTGCAGTCTGCTGAATTGGCCAGGTCTTTATACCCCGCCTCACTTAGGGTTGCCCTGGGAAGGGTATGACCTTGGATGAGATGCCTTTCTATAGCTGAAGCAGATCCTGAAGGAGCTGTAAGTCAGATGCTATCTGCTGACCACTCTCTCAGTTGCCAAGGCAGCAAGTCTTTCCTTGAAGGGGAATCTGAGCAGTGATCCTTATTTCTACCACAATTGGATTGGAGACAAAGTTCCCAATTCCCCTTTCCTTAAGGACTCTGAAATACATGTTAGTCCCAAAGGGACATGCTCTGAGTACTGAGAGGGAGGGTGACCCAATAAAGTCCTGAGGTTACGATGAAGAGACTGCTGGGTAGATTTGCAGACAAATAGGGCCAGCAGCCCCTTGGTGAGTGCCGTTTGAGGGAGCATCCCTTTCCAGCCACTGTACATCTAAGACCAGGAGGATTCTGAGACCAGTATAGATTTGAGGACCCCCCATCTTACCACCTAAACCACACCTATATTACTCCCCACACCCAGACACCACCTTAGAGTGGAGCAAAAGAAGCAATGAAGCATTTCGTATTTACTGGAGTTAACTGACCAGAAATTGAATTCCCTAAAGAGATTTAAAATGATTGGACCAGACTAAGGTTCCATATTTAGACTAAAACTTCGTTTTTAATTTTCCGTTATCTAGCAGGCTGAGGGATCATCAGGGAGAAAACATCAGTTAAGAGGCACTCAAAGAAACCACATCTGCTCTGCACATTTGTGTGTGGTATGAGGGACATTTTGTATTTACTGCATTACCAAAGAAAAACAAGCACCAAAAGTTCATTCCAGACTTGGAGGACAAAAATGAGATTGGAAGAGGGGTCAGGATTATGTTTTCTGAGAAGATACGTTATGCAGTTGCTAGGTTTGGTGGGTGAACAGTGTGATTTTTCATCCTGGCTTACTTCCTATATGAAGTTCTGAAACATTAGGACCTTACTCATTCTCACTGGCCATAAAAATTATATGTTAAACAAAGCCCAAGATTTAGTAACCTACAAACCACTTCTGACTTCCCACTACTGTGAAAACCTACACCCAGCAAAAAAAATGGTTGTAGTGGATCTAGTTGCCTACGAACATTACAAACACCAAAATCTTTGGCAGCCAGAGACTAAAGAAAATTAAATCCACATAAATCTCTTCATCAGCAAGTAAAAGCCAAAAACAATACAACTGAAACTCTGGGATCAAACGATGGCAAGATGTGAGAGGCAAGCCATCTACTGTCAGGAACCCCAGGCATAGCTCAGAACCGACGAACAGAGCTTCAGATGAGAGAAGCCTGGCCATCCATTGGCTGTGCCGGCCCCTTGGGAGGGAAGCCACAGATGAAAATGTCAAACAAAGCCTGGAACAACTGTGGTCCTAATTGTTTAAACTTACTAATCCCTTCAAAATGCTCAAATGCTCAAAATGATCACTTTTATTATGGCCACAAAAGTCTAATTCTGGAAGCAGTTTTAGCCCCATTTCTAAATCATTTTTTCTTTGGATAATGGAATAGAACCTTGATGGTTTATTGTGTAACATTATCATATGTACTCAAAGGTATGCCAACATATCTTTCCAACCTCCTTAAAGTATCTGTAAATGAAACCCCTTTCCTTTTTCCATCTCCCCTAGAGCTCCATCATGTTGCAAATAGGACTGATTTTTATAATAATAACAGCAACAACTTACATTTACTGAGCATTCACTATATGCCAAGCATTATACTCAGCGATTACAATCGTTTTTAAATTTTAATTCCTCCAACTCGTCACAAGATAAGCATTATTATTATCTCCATATTACCTTGAAGAATAGGAGGCTCAGAGAGATTAAGTAATTTTTCCAAAGTCTCACATTTAGGATAGAACTGAGTGAAAAGCCAGAAATTATCCCTAAGTAAGGAAAGCTACTAATGATGGTGAAATTGGCATGATTTTATCTATGAATCCTGTGGTGTTGTCTTAGCTTGTGTAACCCAGACAGCAGAGCCTGAGGCAAGGAGCTTGCAGTACTTCTACATGATTAGGGAGTGCATTTCCAGCTGTGAAGGACAAGGAAAGTGAAGCAGAAAAGGAGGAGCCAATATAAGACTACATTATCAAGTTGGTAGCTGTCACGTGGGACTGATTGTTCAAATCCACAGGCTCATCCTCCAGGAAGTCACATAAACAGCATCTCAAAACAGTCCATCTAGAGGGAGAAAGAGAGAAGAATATACTTACTAGCTGTCTCCTTTTGCAAAAGTTTGCCTCATGGGGCACTAACTCCATGCACTTCAGTGTTTTACATATGTGTGCCACAAGCAGAATCCTGTGGCATTCTTTATCTTGGCATTAACACCTCCCTGGGGTTGGAGATGAGAGGCACGTGGTGCAGCCTGATGTGAGGCACTGTCAGCAGGAGCCCATATAGAACTGCTGGTATTAAAACAAGAGACAGATAAAGCTGAGAGGATCTGAGACCTCAGAGGTGTCTGAGACATATGTGTCCTTCTCTTCTGCAGGATAGAAAGAAGCAACTCAGTTCTAGAATGTTACAAGTGGTTGGGATGCCTATTAATGACTAAAACACAGGAAGCTAGTTGGTAACCTCACAAAGACATTGAAGCAAATTCTCATGCTCTAGTCCAGAAAGCAGAGCCTTGAGGCACCTTGGACAAACAGTAGTTACAAAGCACAAAAAGGGTCAAAAGTAGAGAAGAGGAACATAAGAATAGCCACTTAGTCATTAATTCTTCCCAGAAAATTAACCAGTGGGATCCAAAAAGTTCATGGAGGTTCTCAAGAAGTGCACCCTCTTTCCTGGAGTGGGAAGTGCAACCAACTATGGTGTGGTTTCACCTGGGTTGGACCATCTGGGTTAAGACCATTGAACTACTTAGAATACCATTGCTCAGTTCCCTGACCTCAAGTCTGGTAGAGTGTCTTGCTCCTATGCAATGACTTCAGAAAACAAAATCCCCTTTGTTTTGAACTCAGCAAGATAATAACAGCCATAAGCCCAACAGGAGTCTGTGACAGTTAAAATTAGTTTTAGTTAAAATTAAAATTTAGGGCTTCCGTTAAAATTAATGGTAAAAAGCCCTTGGTGGATAACTGTCCACAGACCTGAAACCGATCCCCATAGTTCTGGAGGAAAGTGATGTACCTCCCTGATGAGGGAGGTACTTCTGATTGCTAGAGCCTAAGCCACCTGATTATACCCAAGCTACAAGGGCAACTGGGAAAGTATCTGTCATTTTCAACTAATATAGTGGGTGGCAATCTTCGCCTCACAAATTAGAAAAATTACCCAAACATAGGAAGGGGGTTCAGATTCTAGGTAGCCAAAAAGAATGTCAGGTGTCCATACGTTCTTGCCCCCATTCCCTTTCCTGTTAACTGATTCTTTTCCTGATTCCAATGTTCTCCTTGTAGCTAGGTCCCTGATATTTCCTGCTAGACTTCCTTGATAGCTAGCAAAGTTAAAAGAACAAAATCATGCCAGACATAACCCTGCAGGTCTACATAATACTCCCTGCCTGGCCTTCCTTGGTTTGGTTGGTCCAACAGCTGCCCAAGCCCGGAATATATTGCTCTGCATTACAAATCTGCAAAACCTGCCACGTGGAACCTGAATATTGGAAACAATATTCACTAGCAGAATATTGTTGTTTCACTAGCAGAAACAACCATGTCACACATAGTAATCCAACTCCCAAGTAGAGTTAAGGCTGATTTATTGTGATATAGGAAACCTGGGTTACAGCCCTTGCTCTCACATCAACCAGCTGTGTGACCTTGAGGAAGTGACTTAATTACTTTGATTTCCTAATCTGTTTTTTAAAAAAAATTTTTAAAGAAAACAAAGAAAGAAAGAAAAGCCATTGGACTTGAGATAGGGGAAAGAAAACTAACACATGGGAGTACTGATAATGTACAAGGAGTTTTATTTTCAGTCTTTACCATAAGTCTCCTTAGACTACTAGCCCTCCTCCCTTCTCATGTCACCGTATATAACCTTCTTATCATTTTAGTGTATATCCTACCACAGTTTTTCTATGCATGTAACCATAGAAAGCATATAATAGTGTTTATATATATATGTTTGTGTGTATACTTTTCTACAAAAAATGATGGTATCATTCTGCAAGTATCTTTGTGCAGCTTATTGTTTCATTTAACAGTAGATCTTGGAGATCTAGGTAAATAAGTACATAGAGAGCTATCTCATTCCTGTTAGCTCCTGCATAGTATTTCACAGCGTAGAGATAACAAGTTTATTTATCCATTTCCCAACTGGTGGATATTTAGTTTGTTTGCTGGTAGCCCACGTTTCTATTCCCAGCTTCTGTAGATGAGTTCTACAGACTCTTTTAGCTCAAAAATTCTGTGGCATGAAGGAAATGAAATGAGTGTGAGTCTGAGGACATAATAATTCACTTCCAAACAACTCATTTATTAGGCAGTGAATTAACACCAAATTGTGAGATATATATGTTACCATTAAAATAAAAGAGCGAAAGAGACCAGGCAAAAGGATCCTAACAGGTCCAAGCAAGGATAATGTCTCTTTGGTAACTAGAGACAAACCAGAGTCTACTTTGTGTTCACTTAACTGTGTGACTCAAGGCTGTGCATGGATAATCTTGATTATAGCAGTTTATTCCATGATAGTTGAGGCTTAACATGGTACCATGCAATATACTGGATAGTACAGATATTATATTTTTAATCCTAATAATTATCCTTTAGAGAAGATATAATTATCTCCATTTTATTGATGAAACCACTGAGGCTTAGAGAGGCTAAGTAATTTTGCCCAAGGTCACAAACTAGTGACAGGACCAAGTTTCAAACCCAAATTGCCGGACTCCAAAAGTCTGCCTTCTTTCCACTGTCTATCATCAATTCCTTTTAATCAGAGTTAGTTCAGAAAGACCTGTTCATAAAGAATGGGTTCTCCAAATGTAAAATAGATAGCTAGTGGGAAGCAGCCGCATAGCACAGGGAGATCAGCTCTGTGCTTTGTGTCCACCTAGAGGGGTGGGATAGGGAGGGTGGGAGGGAGATACAAGAGGGAGGAGATATGGGGATATATGTATATGTATAGCTGATTCACTTAGTTATACAGCAGAAACTAACACACCATTGTAAAGAAATTATCCTCCAATAAAGATGTTAAAAAAAAAAAAGAATGGGTTCTCACCTGCTGTAAAGGCTGTCAACACCCTGTCCTGTGCTTACTCCTCAGCTCATCTCCCACTCCCTTCCCTGCTCTGCCCTGGCCCTGGCTGTAAGTTACTTAGAGTTCCCCCAAACACATTGCTATGAACTTCTACACATACTATTTCTACACATACTATTTCTACA
Source organism: Eubalaena glacialis (assembly GCF_028564815.1). Taxonomy (NCBI): domain Eukaryota; kingdom Metazoa; phylum Chordata; class Mammalia; order Artiodactyla; family Balaenidae; genus Eubalaena; species Eubalaena glacialis. The sequence goes on from NC_083726.1 coordinate 48,374,355, forward strand.
CATACTATTTCTCCTTTCCTGGAACATTCTTCTACTCTTTGTCCAGGCAACTCCTGCTTATCTTTCAGCTCAAACATCACTTCCTCCAGGAAGCATTTGCTGTAGCATCCCCACCTCACACTTGCCCAAGATTAGGTTAGGGACCTTCTCCTAGGTTCCTAGGTTTCTAGGATCTGTGCTTTGTGTTTACTTTTCTTAGAGCACTTGACATAATGAATTATAAATACTTGTTACCTGCCTGTCTCCCTATACCACGAAGTGAGCGCCTTGAGAACAGAAACCACAGCTTATTCATAATTAAACCTCTAACTCTAGCATAGTGTACAATACATGGTAGGCATTCAATAAATGTTTGAATATGAAATCTTAGAGTGATGACAAAAAAGAACCTGGAAGTGGACTCTTTAGCTCCATATGTGCTGATTGCCCCAAGACGGTCACCTTAGTCTCCCCAGTGCCAGCCTGTTGACCTTCCTAACGCCTCACTTCCTGAGCTTGCAGGATTTTTTTTTCTGCGTATGATAACACGGGAAGATTTGACAGATGGGGTCGGGAAGCCTGGGGTTATGAAAGCCTGGGAACCTTAGAGACAAAGTCTCTAAAGACAAAACAGCCCTTCCTTATGTGGAGTCCAGATTTATTTTATCTACAAAAGATGGTGCATTCCTCTACTCCACATGAAGAAAGAAGAGGGAGCTGAATTTTATTGGGGAAAACAATTAATTGATTGTAGAAAAAAAATAATGAAGATCCCCTGGGAAATGTCAAGGAAAATATATCATTCAGTAGTTTTAAAGAACAAAAATCAAAAGATCCAAACCAGAATGTGTGAAACATAAACAGATTTTGCAGATGATAAATTGCTCCCCTGTACACATTTTTCTCATTTCAGTTACACATCATCTGATGAAAAGAATTTGTTTAGTCCAAGTTTGCCAACACAGTTTTTGTTTTGACAGTTCAAGGAATGTATCAACTTTCTCTAATGGCCTTTGAAGCCCCGAGATGTAGAAATTTGGTATTCTAGACAATGTTTAAAAAGTATTCATGGAACTGGAACTTACAACTTGTGTTAACTAAATATTAGGAAGAAAAAATAGAAAGTGGAATCAGAAAGGAATTAACATACACTCCAGAAAGGGTTGACATCTCTGCCTGATTATTCAACTATCATTAAAAATAATAGGTAGTAATAATTATGGCTACCTTTTACTGAGTGCTGACTATATGCTAGGCACTGTGCTAAATTCTGGCAATGCAGTAGGAAGCAAAACAGATATGTCTTGCCCCTGGATAAGTAGATATTAAACAGATAATTGCACATATATGTATATATAATTATAAAGGTTAGTAAGAAAAGAGTTTAAAGAAAGAATGATAGGGGAGACTATATTAATAATCAGGGGAGACCACTTTGAGGAAGTGATACTTTAGCTGGGACATGAAGAAAGAGTCAGCCAGGTAAAGAGCTGAGGGAAAACAATTGTAGGCAGAGGCTAAAGAATATGTAAATGTCTTGACATTGGGAAGAGCTTGGCCTTTCCAAGGAACTGACAGAAGGCTGTCTATCAGTTGTTTTCTTGTTGGTTCTCAGATCAATTCCTGCCCCTGCCCCAGGCCCTGGAATGCTGGCATAACAGGGACCTGACTCTGCAGGTTGTTTAAGGCTGTCTTGTCAGATGGCTCTGCTGAACAGAGTCAACAGAAGAGACTGGTAGGAGATTGGAAGGTGAGCAAAAGGGAGAAACTAGGATATTTCTATCTCTTCTTTCTGGCTCAGGAAACCCTCTCCAGCAATGGTGATGTGTCCTCTGTGGCTTCAGAGTTTTTTGGCTTTGGGGAAAACATGATGATAACCCCTGTCCTTTGTTTTGGGATTAGAATAATTGACTGGGGACACAATCCTTACAGTTTAATTGTACCTCCTTGTGCACAGGGGTATAGTTGTGGTTAAAATCACCTAGTTGCTTCCTTCTAGAAGGTAATAAGTTTATAAGAAACAAAAAGACTAACAAATTGGAGCATTCACACATTAAAACCCCATCCTTCTATTTTCCCACTAAAAGAGAGAAAAAAATACTGTGACCCATTTCTGGAACAACTTGCAAAACTATCAAAGTTTTGGTCAGTGCAGCCAAGGTTTTTAACAGTGACTCACATGATCAGAAATCCACATGGAAACAGCTGTCTGAATTTTTTTTTCTTTTTTGGCTAATGGTAGTGAGTGGAGAAGTCTGCCCTTGCATAGGAAAATTGCATGTGACCCAGAGTGAGTTGAGTGTGTTACTTATACATTTATAGTAGTCGTTATCATAAATTGGGCAATGATTCTGTTCTAGCATCTATACTAGATACTTTACATATAATATTAAGTTTTCATGATAGATCAAAATTACCCTCAAGATTGTTAGTATTATTATCTCCATTCTGTAGAAGAGAAACTGAGGTTTGAGAATATTAGGAAACTTACTTAAGGTGAAAGAGATGGTAATTTTATACAAATTTATATCTGTTTGACTTTAAAATCCACAATACTGTACTACAGTATAGTATCTCCTTTTTGTCAGTAATCTCACAATAGCTCAGTTTCATGGTGGAATTAAGCATTAAAAAACTGTGGTTTGACTTATAATCAGCTTTAAATACAACCAGTAATTGAGCCAAGACTGCTAATATGTGAATTGGTGGCAATGAGGTAGAAGCAGAAAGGCTGTTAGATCCTATTGGTCTATGCATTTATTGAGGAAGTGAATAGATCTTCAAAAACTTTTTGCTGTAATTGTTGTTTTAAATAAAAATTTTCAGATGTGTTGCACTGGCTCCCAGCCAGTCTTGGATACCTTGGATACCCTTTGAGTATTATGATCAATGCCGTCTTTATCACAGAAGGCACATATGAGGATGTTTGGTGCTAACTCCAACTAACTGCAGTGGTTCTCTGGAGTACTGTGCAAAAATCCCTCTAGGAGTGAATCAGCAGAAAAGAGGGCCTTGACATCTATGGAGTACTTTGGAGTACAGTGGATGCATAGGGAAATTTATACTTGCCATTTCTACCTTAGCAACCCATTGCTGGTACTGAAAAAATGCCTTAATGCTTTGAGTTTCCTCCTTCTACAGGACTTCCCAGGCCGGTTCCTCAAACCCTTTCAAAACAAGTCATTATAATATGTGATACTGGATGTATGGTTAAGGAAAAATATATCTTTTTTTTTCCTTTGTGTTCTCGAAATATAAAGCTAGGAAGAAGAAAAGAGGGGAGTTTGATAATGTTTGCCGATAGACCACACACAGGGTGAATGACCTGACACCACACACACTAGACCTGGAATAGCATTTATTCAGAGAAACTTACAGAGGCAGGAAGAGGAGCAGATGTGCAGTTCCTTGTTTGCCAGTTGCTCTCTGGGATAGTACAAAGTGATCACCAGAACTGCAGTCTAAACTTTGGGCTAACAAGCTGCATGCTTAAGGAAGCACCAGCATCAACTCTGATGCAGTGAGGGCCTGGGGTCCAAGCCTTGTTGGGCTTCCCCTGTTCTCCCATCTCAGCATTTATGGCTGGGGCAGCACTAGGTCCTCTTTGGAGTGAACAAGAGGTCAGGTACAAGTCTTGCAGTCTCAGATGTCTGTGTGTGGAACCTTGGCCTCCAGTCCTGTGCTTGCACCTCAGTATTCTCTCAGGACATTTGCCAAATGGTCCCACCCTGCAGGAAGACAATTCTCACTCTGGGAAGCCTGCCAGGGGGTAGTCCAGAAAAATTAACCTTTACCTCTCGCTGAAGCATAAACCTGAAGCCCTCTGAGGACCAGGTAGAATTGAGAACACCTTGTTAGAATGTTTTGTTGGGTCTTTACCAACACATCAATTGTCTTGGCCTATAGTACTTGCATTGTCATCCTGTTGATCAAAAGAAATCGATCAAATCAAAAGCATTCATTTCATGCTTAGAGTCATTCTCTCCGACACTTCTCCTGTCTAAATTCTTAGTCACTTCATTATAAGCAAATATGATTTTTCCAATAGCCTGATCCATCTGTTCCTTTGACTTCCTTTCCTCTGGTGATTTTGTCCTCCACCCTACCTACCCCAGCCACTTATTCCCATGATCATATTGTAAATCTTGTTATTACCAATAACTGCAGCTCCTTTATTGTCTCAGTTTCACATCCCCATCTCTTATCTTTCCAGTTCACTCCCTTTAAATTTCAACTTTAACCATCCTTTGACCTCATCAGGACTTCTAGTGTATTAGTCCTGGTACCTTTTTCCTGTCCCTCACCCCACTTTCACATCCCTGCTTTCCCATCTTAAAGTCTGTGACAACCACTATCATCATTTCTGTGCATGTACAGAAATGCCTCTCCCTCATATTAACTTGGAAAAACACAAACCTAATGAAATCTAACTCTCCACTTACTATGTACAATATATGGCTGAAGGCAGCCACACTTCCTTTTGATTAGCCCCATTTTAAATTCATAACTACAAACATCAAATGGACCTAATGCTGCCTGGCAATATCACTGTATTTCCCGGGTCCATTTGTCATTCAACTTTCTTAAACAACCATTTGCCATCTTTTCCTCAAACTCTTAACAGACTCCCTCCTCCATCTTTGCCCTCAGATGATAACCTTCCTGCCTGCTGCCTTAAGAAAACTGAAGCACTGAGAAGAGTATTTTTTCAGACCCTTGCTACACATTTACCCTGTAGCAGCATCTGTACCATATGCATTACCTTCCTGCCTCTTCCCAGAGATGAGCTATCCATGCACCTAGCTAAGGCCAGAACCTCCAGCCCTTTCACATGTATGCAAAGATATTACTCCAGTATATTTCTTCCAGTAAATGTCTTCTCCTTCTCCAGCAGCATTATATTTTTCTTCCTCTCTGGATTATTCCCATAAGCTGCTAAACATTATATTATTTCTTTCATTGAAAACAAACAAATAAATCTCTTGGTCCCAGTCCCTCCTACAGCTACTGTCCCATTTCTCTGTTACTTTTAACAGCAAAATTCCTCAAAAAATTGTTTATACCTCCTCTCTCCAATTCCTCTCCTCCCCTTGTGTCTTGAATAACCCACTGCAGTCAGGCTGTTGCCCCCATGATTCCATTGTAACTGTTCTTATCAACTTCACCAATGACTTTTACATGATTAACTTCCATGGTCAGTCTCAGGAGCATTTACCATATTCTTATTCTTCTCTCTAATATATATTCTTCACTTAACTTCCAAGATACTACATAATCTTGGTTTTCTTCACACTTCACTGGTAACTTCTCATTTTCCTCCACTGATTCCATCTTTTTTTCCCAGACTTCTTAACATTGGTTATTAACAGAGTTCAGTCTTTGGGGCTCTTCTCTTTTCTATCTACATTTACTACCCTGGTGATCTCATCCAGTCTCTGTAAGCTTTGTCAGCATGGGTCTGGGTTGACTTATACCCTAAGGCTTGTTTAGTCCCTAAAAAGGAGTCTTGACTGAATTCTCCAGGTGTCTACTCTGCCTCTCCACCGAGGTTAATTGGAACTTGAACATCTCCCCGCCAAGTGCAAGACCTGGTAATTGTTCAGTTTATTCTCTAGTAATTAGGGTTGCTAGATAAAATACAACAGGTACATGCTGATACTCAACAATTATTTGTTGTTTATTAAAATTCAAATTTAACTGGGCATCCTATGTTTATATTTGTTAAATCTGGCAGCTCTATCAATATTTGGTTTTTGCTCATCCTTGTGGAATCTTACCCTATATACGGTTAACTTAGAGTTCAATCAAGAGCTCAAGGGACCCCTCTGCAGATTTGTGGAGATCTAGTTCTCTAGGTAATTTTTCATCTACAGTACTCTGTCCTACAAATTCTGCCTTAGCCTCCCCAAATTCCAATCTTTGTCTCTTCAACTCACTAAGAAGACTGTGCTCTATTTGGGCGCCCTCACTCTTTACCGCAGTCCAGAAAGTGTGCCCAAGTAAAAAACCAGCAGTATTGTAGGGCTCATTTCATTTGTTTTCCTTCTCCTAGGGATTCGAGTTCTGGGCTGCCTATTGTCCAATGTCTGAAGACAATTGTTTATTTTGGTAGTGATAGTGCAGTACCGTTTACTCCATCATGGACAGAAGCAGAAATCCATGTTTTGTCTTTTCAATTTTCTGGTGGTTTTCTTTCTTTGCTGTCTAGAAGTTTAAAAATTTTATAAAAACTCAAATTTAGCAAACTTTTTGCCTTCCTTTAATGCTATGAAAGACCTTTTCTAATAAATAACTATTAAAATTTCATCCATTTTCTTTTAGTAATTGGTTTACTTTTTTACATTTAAATCTTTGATTTCTCTGGATTTATTTTGATGTAAGGAGTGAAGGTAGTATACAGGTTTTTGTTGTTGTTTTCAGCTAACTAGAGTAGAAGATTAAAGACATTAATAAATTTGTGGACCCAATGAGAGGTGGATTCTACTTCCCCTCTCCTTGAATCTGATCTGTCTTAGTGATGTCCATGGCCAGTAGAAAACAGCAGAGGTGATGCTTGCCAGTTCTGGGCTTAGCATTTGATAGCAGTGATAATTTCCACCTTAGTTTCTTAGAGCCCTAAGTTGTCATGTCAGAGGATTGATCACCCTGCTGGAGAAGTTGTATGGAGAGGCCCTGGGGCTACCTGGAGAGAGAGGGGAGCCAAGAAGAGCTCAGTCTTCTAGCTGTTTCTGCCAAAGTTCCGGGCATATGAGTGATCCTCTCTTAGACACTCTAGACTAGTTCAACTGCTAGCTGAATATCACTAAGTGACATAGTCACCACCATGTGGAGCAAAATAATCACCTAGGCACATCCTACCCACATTCCTGACCCAAAAATCACAAGATATAATCAAATAGTGTTGTTGTAGCCACTAGTTTTAGGGTAATTTGTTATGTAACAGTTTTCCAGTTGTCCCAACAAGATTTTTGTTTATCTTTTTTTCTATTCATTTGAATTGTCGCCTTTATCAAACATTAAATTTTCTTTTGTAGGCCTATTTATTTCTCAATTTTCTATTATGTTTCAATGATCTTCTCTTTATTATTCCTTTACCAGTTCCAAAGTGGTTCATTATATAGTTTTATGACATATTTACTATCTGGTAAAGCCAATACTCTCTCATCTCTCTTATTTTTGAGAATGCCTCTGCTAATTTGTGCATTTTCAGATGAGATTTTATATAATTTTGACAGGTAACAAAAAGTTTACTATCAGTATTTTGTTTGGGACTAAATTACACTTCAATCTAAATTTAGAAAAAATTAACATGAAATTTAGAGAAAATTTTCATTTATTCATCTTCTTTTATGAACCTCATTGGTTTAAAAATTTTTTTATATATAAGCCCTCTACATCTTCTTGGAAATTTTCACACAAATATTTTATCATTTTTGCTATCATAAATAGAAACTAATGTTCTTAATTTTCCAGTTTGTTATTGCTTGAATATAGAAAAAATTGATTTGTATATTAATTAGAAACTATTCAATGGCTGAGAGTTCCTGTTTCTCATAATTTTGCATTTGAAATTTGCAGGTTTTCTATGTATAAAATTATATCATCCACATAAAATCATAATTTTGCCTTTCTTTCCAAAATCAATCTTTTTTGGTTTTATTTCTGTATTGTAAGCTGCATGAGGGCAGGGATTTTTGTCTCTTTTATGTACTGCTATATCTCTAGTGCCTATAGGCCTGACACATGGTAGACACTCAATACACATTTTTCAATTAAAATTAATATAGTACAATAATTAAGAGCTGGAGTCAAAGTGCCTGGGTTTGAATCCTGGCTCTACTACTCGCTGGTGTTAATCAAAATTTCAGAAATGGAGACATGATTGAAATAGAAAGGTATTTATTTGGGGTTTATTAGAACTGCACCTTGGAAACACAGATTCAGTAAGCACTTGAATTGTGTTCTGCTGGCCTGCAAAATGGAGGAAGCATATAAAGGCAAAAAGCTGCAGGGCCACAGTTAGTTACATAAGTTGTTTGTCAAGAATTATAGTTGGAGCTGGCAAGAAGTGACAGTGCTTATTAAGGAAGGATTGGTTGAGGTTTGAAATGGTTGCATAGTTACAAGGGGAGACCTTGAGACCATAAAGTTGCAGCTGGCAGGTGTTCTTCTGAATATGCCTGATGGTGTCCTTGGGTCTGGTACAGTTCAAAGAAATTCAAGTTCTCAGTGGTGCAGGGACATTTCTGAGACCAGATCCTCAATGGCTACCCAACTCCATTTTTGTATGCCTTAACTGTGATTACTCCATTATAATTGCAATTTGCCATCATTGGATATGTTACTACATCTCTGAGTTAAATTTCCTTAGCCTCAGTTTCCTTCTTTATCAGTAATTTGGTGTTGCAATAGTATCTACCTCATAAAGTTGTGAAGATTAAATGAATAATACATAAAAACATCTTAATGGAGTACTTGAAACATAGTAGGTTCTTGATATATTTTTATCTTTCCCATATTTCTCATGTCTGTTCTTAGTTATAGAATACAATAAAATAATAGTAATTATAGTAAATCACATTTGCACAATTAGGAAAGCTTATAGAGTTGCACCATTAAGCATAATGTCATTTGTTGGTATGAGATAGAGATTTTTGAAATATGTTAAGGAAGATTAGGTATATAAAATCCTATTATTAAGATTTTGATTTAGAATATAAGATTTGGTTAAATTATTTATTGAGATAATCATGTTATTTCTTCTTTAACCATTTAATAGAGTTTATATCACTATAGTTTTTAATATTGAAAAATTATGTTCCTTAGGCATTAGGAACCCAAATGGCATTTTCAGGATTAAGGTTTTAAAAAATATGCTTATCACAAAAGCACAATTTTATATGCTTCCTTAAAAAGTAATAATCAGGACTTCCATGGTGGCGCAGTGGTTAAGAATCCGCCTGCCAATGCAGGGGACGCGGGTTCGATCCCTGGTCCCGGAAGATCCCACATGCCGCGGAGCAACTAAGCCCGTGCGCCACAACTACTGAGCCCACGTGCCGCAACTACTGAAGCCTGCGCGCCTAGATCCTGTGCTCCACAACAAGAGAAGCCACCGCAGTGAGAAGCCCGCGCACCTCAACAAAGAGTAGCCCCCGCTCGCTGCAACTAGAGAAAGCCCGCGCACAGCCAAAAAATAAATAATTAAATAAACAAATTTATTTTAAAAAAGTAATAATCAGTTGTCACAATAACATGATCTTTGAACTGGCCTAATCTGTGATGTATCTGATATTTCAGAGTTCTGGTGCAGTTAATATGAAGAATCTGAAGCTATCACAACACTTATCTGAAAGAGGAGCTTTTTAGAGGCAGGACCTTGGACTTTCTGCATTTCCACAACAACAGAACTGGCTATAGAGTTTATTCTTTGTCTGATATTTCATACATCTTTCTCCCTTTTTTCCCCGCACAAGAACAAACTGAATATTTTATTCTGAAAAAATTCAAAATTAAAAATATTTTGAAAATCCTTTCAAAAATTGTATAGCAACAACATATATTTAATTCATGATGAGTGTGCATTTTATTTTTTGAAAAAAATTTCAGTTTTATTGAGATACTGATATGTAACATTGTATAAGTTTCAGGTGTATAACAATGGTTTGATATATGTATATACTGCAAAATGATTACCACAATGAGTTTGGTTTACATCCTTCACCTCACATAGTTATAATTTTTTCTTGTGATGAGAACTTTTAAGGTCTACTCTCTTAGCAACTTTCAAATATACAATACAGTATTATTAACTGTAGTCACTATGCTGTATATTACACCCCCAGACCTTACTTATCTAACTGGAAGTTTGTACATTTTGACCACCTTCATATAAATCCTTCTCTTGTATAGACCTTTTTTTCTTGGCAGTTTTGCCTGCTATTTCACTTTACTTTCCAGCTCAAACTGCTACTGTCAGCCTACCCATCTCATGAAAGCCTTAGTAGTAAAAGGGATCGACATTTACAGCATAAGGAGGCTATTAAAATGGCTTCCTGTTTATCTAGGTTCTGGCTGCTATGGCCCCTAAAAAAAGCAAATCAAAGAACCGCATTTTCCCCAAATCACAACCCTTAGCCTGTTAAAACAATTTCCCCCTAAATCTATGAATTTATTTACATAAAAGTTTCCACAAAAATCAAATTATATTATTGCACTTTTCATAAATCACCCTTGCTAAAAAGAGTAAGCTACATGAAATTGGGACTATCTCAGGAAATTTCCAACCCTCTAGCTGAAGTTTGAAATATGCTCTTTCAATTCATTCCTGGTTTTATTTCCATGTATACATTGGCCTTTTATACCTTTGACTATATTAAAATTTTTTTATTTATACCTTGAATATAAATATTTCCCAGTGCCCTTGGATTTAGTATTTCAAAGATCATTCTTTTTTCCCATAGCTTCCATTACATTTTTGAGTTTTTTCACCTAGATACAGTGGATGCTTATCTCTTTTTGTGTATACTTCCTTCATTTTTAAAATGTGCATTCCAGGACCTGAGGCAATTGCTGTCTTGTATTGCTGAAGCCGGAGTTCCAAACCTGTTAGGTGATAATTCTGAGAGCCAGTATATTATTTCACCAGAGCCCCACATCCTGTGATTATTACTGCCTATCTGCTAGGGGTACTGTCTGAAGCTGACAATGTTTTCTCCTCACTGGTATCCCCAGTCAATCTAAAGCTACACTCCAGAAAGCAGCAATAAAAGCTGGATGGTTTACAGGCTTGTATATTTGCTTTGGAAGTGTTCTCCAGTGCCCCATTTCTGGGCTAATAATTTTCAAACATTAATTTGTTACGGTAGTGTAAGACTCTCTTCAAATATAATCTTACGTGGTAGCCCAAAAGGTAAACTAGATAAAAAGGTTGTTGCTCTGGTTGATGCAAGGATAGGGCCTAGATCCCTGTGTGCTCAGTGCTCCTCATCCCCTGCTCGTTCACCTAGAATAGCACCTAAATGTCTTGGTAGAAGTCCTAGTGTGAAGGTCTCAAGATGGAAAAGTCACAAATAGTAGACCTTAAGTTAAATGGTTCTGTTAATGTATTTTGTTTGGCCTCCATAGTGTTCTTCCCTGTATTTTTTTCCAACTGCTTTATTTTCAAAATAATCACAATGAACTCTTTCAGCTGCTTAATTTGATACTTACCTCCACACCTCTAAATATTATGTGTTTGCTGCCATTTTTTTCCTTTTTACTTTTTTACTGGTTGGTATTTGGAGACACAAAATCCAGAATTTGAACTACATAGCAGCCAAAAGGTGGAAGGGTATGTTTTACTTTAAGTTACCATCAGCCCCTTTCTTTCTACCACTAACTAAGCAAACCAAGGATTTGAGAATGTCTTCTACAGCACCCCTGTAGATTTTCTTTGGCCAGAGGAGCCTGAAATGGTTTCAAAAAAAGACAAATTGCTATATCCTCCTGAGCTTAGCAATCTCACAATTAAGTTTTCATATCAATTAGATTTTGACCAAAGGTCAAATATATGACTAGATATACTAGTGAAGTGTTATATGAGACTTTGATCATGTTAAAGTTATTTATATTAAATATCAGGATAAATGTAATGAAAAAAAGGAGTTACTAGAAAACAGGGGGAACAAAACTAAGACTATGTGTTATATTCAGTTTAGTATGGTATTTGGTTCCCATAAATGTGACTCGGAAAAGACCACAGAAAAAGTAGAAATTACTGATTTTTTGCTAATGCAAAAAAAAATCTGATCTGGAAACAGTTTCTTCCAGAACTCCAAGTCTAACTTACATATTTGAATAGAAGAATTAGTTTGTGAGCCATTCTATTTGAAAATAGTGATCAGTTAATTTAATTAATTTATTCATACAACCTTGTTATATACTATATATGAAATAATACGCTAGATTCATGCAATGGTAGAAAAATAAAATTCCTACACAGATAAGGCTGGTAACATAAATGGGTGAATGAGGCTGGCTATAATACAATAGAGAGTGGCTGAGCCCATGGTAAAATGCAGAGTGCATACCTTACCCAAAGAAATTAAAATTTAAACTTAAAAATATGGGCAGGTCAAATAAAACACATTTGTTAAGCAAATCTGGCCCTTCCTTTCAGGGAATTCAAATACTAATGTGACTCCATCTCTATCCATGGAGCTCCCAGCCTATTGGAGGAGATGGACCTGTAAATGACTCTAGTGACATAAGGTTTTGTACTCGAAAGTAGCTTAGCAGTGCTGTGAGAGCACGATTCACCACCTAGTCAAGATGGGCAGAGATCCAAAGTGGGTATTATCCAGTCACTCAAACAAGGATTCTACCTGTTATCACATAAATTATCCCTTTTAAAAATATACTTGGGGACTTCCCTGGTGCGCAGTGGTTAAGAATCCGCCTGCCAATGCAGGGGACACAGGTTCAACCCCTGGTCCTGGAAGATCCCACATGCTGCGGAGCAACTAAGCCCGTGCGCCGCAACTACTGAGCCTGTGCTCTAGAGCCCGCGAGCCACAACTACTGAGCCTGCGTGCCACAACTACTGAAGCCCGCGCACCTAGGGCCCATGATCCACAACAAGAGAAGCCACTGCACTGAGAAGTCCACGCACCACAGCAAAGAGTAGCCCCCGCTCATTGCAACTAGAGAAAAGCCCCCACGCAGCAACGAAGACCCAACACAGCCATAAATACATAAATAAATAAATAAATTTATTTTAAAAAAATAATAATAAAAGTATACTTCAAGTTTTCCCCCAATATTTCTATTGTTATTGGCCACAGCTTACTTTCTTTTATTATATATTCTATCATCATTTTCATATACTGAAAATCTACTAAATTTTTTTCTGTAATAATTTCAATTGAATAAATTTGGGTTTTTCAGCTATACGAATATACATCACACATCTGGACAACTTTGCCGACTTCCTCTTCTTTTCCAGTACAAACAGTGGAAAATTTGTACCTCCCTTTTCTTTTTTGGTCCATATGCCTTGGCTGAGACTTTCAGAACAATAATGATATATAAGTTTAATTGTGGCCACCATTTGGTTGCTCCAGCTTTAATAGGAATTCTTCAGGTATTTTGCATAAAGTTGGCTTTAAAATATATTAAAAACTAATTTGGAGGGTATGTACTCAAAAGAATTGAAAGCAGGGACTCAAATGGATGTTCAGTATTCATCAGTGTTCATAGCAACATTATTCACAGTACCCATAAGGTGGAAACAACCCAAATGTCCATTGATGGATGAATGGATAAACAAAACATGGAGTATACATACAATGGAATATTATTCAGCCTTAAGAAGGAATGAAATTCTTATACATGCTACAAGGTGGATGAATCTCAAAGGCATTATGCTAAGTGAAATAAGTAAACATAAAAAGACAAATATTGTGTGATTCCACTTATATGAAGTATGTAGAATAGTCAAATTCATAGAAACAAAAAGCAGAATAGGGATTACCAGGGGCTAGGAGGAGGTGGAAGTGAGAAGTTATTGTTTAATGGGTACAGTTTCAGTTTGAGAAGATGAACAAGTTCTGGAAATGGATGGTGGTGATAATTGCACAACAATGTGAATGTACTTAATGCCATTGAACTGTACACTTAAAAACGGTAAATTTCATTTTGCATATTTTACCACAATAAAAAATGTTTGGAAGTATTTATAGCATTCCTTATATTTTGGAATAGTTAAAATGATGTGGGGATTAAAGTGGCACCTGTTCCTTAAAGGTTAAAAAAACTCACCTGTGAAACATTTTTTCTCATGTCAATTTTTTCTTGATATCTGAAATTTTTTCTTGGATCTGAAACAATTGTCAACTTTTTCTGAGGTTATTGGTCTAATTTCTATCTCTTTTTCAAAGAAAATATTGGTAACTTTTTATTTTCCTAGTAACTAATCTATTTTATCCAGTTTGGGGGCTAGCCAAAGCATTCCCTTATAATTCTTTGAATTGCCTTGGTATATCTTGCTGTTTTCCCATTATCTCTTAGTAGTTTGTGTATTCATGAATTCTCCATGTCCCCAGTAAAAAAAAAAAAAGGCTTGATAGTCACACACATACAGACATACACACACACACACACACACAAAACAGTTGTGCTTTTCAGTTCTAAAGTTTCCATTTTATTCTTTCTTGTATCTTCTGTTTCTAATCCTAGACTTTCTATTTTTAAAAAGATTTGTTTCACTTATGTTCACAATTGCTTGTTAAAGTATTTTCATGATGGCTGTTTTAAAATCCTGTCAGACAACTCCAAAGTCTGTGTCATTTCCTTGTTGACATTTGTCGATTTCTTTTCTAATTCAAGTTGAGATTTTCCTGGTTCTTTGTAGGACAAGTGATTTCATTTCTATCCTGGAGATTACTCTCTTTCCTCTTTAATCTTCTTTTGTGCAGATAGTCGTCCTGTTTATGTTTGCATTTGTTAAATATGGACAATTACAATACACTACACTTTTTGAAATGCTGTTTTGGCATTTCACTTTTTCATACAAAGAGCCTTTCTGAGAAGCCCTGCATACTTTGGCCACCTTCACTGTCCACTTTATAATTTTTTGTTTACTGCTCTTATTTAACTTTTAACATCTCTTCTTTTAAGATCTATAAATATTTTATTATTTATCTTCTCCCACTAAGGGTTGACCCAGGCCATTTTCATCTGTCCCACCTAATCCAGCTATGTTCTCAGCAGCTAATTAGAATATAGGTATTTGGCTTTTTAATATTCCTCAAATCTTTCTGAGATATGAAATCTTGCAGGGGCCTTTAGGCTCCTTCACCCTAAGCTCTCAGAGACAGCCTGGGATTCTAACTTCCCTTCCCAGTCAGTTCTTTCCCGTAGCCCCACCATCCTTCCTCCTCTAGGGTCCCTCAACTGCCTTCCAAAGAGGATATTTGTACCCACACTCAGTTTAGCAACGGCTGTTGCTAGTTAACTTATTCAGATGGCTTCTTCTAGAAGAGTGATGTAATGGCTTCTAAATATTGGACAGAACTTCTACTTTTGAGCATTGTGAAATTATTCAACTGGCAAAGCAAGCAGTAAAATCAGAGTTAAATCACTTTCTCACCTACACCTAGGCTCTAGACTCTAGAGAAGGAAGGCCAGTAGGGCTACTGGAAGAGAGGGCGGGGAGAGAGACTCAGAACTCCAGACTGTCCATGGAATGAGAGCCCAAAGACCCCTGGAAAGCTCCACACCTCAAAAAGATTGGGGGGATATTAAAAAGTTAGTTAAATACATATATTCTAATCAACAACTGAACCCAGCTAGGACTAGGTGGGATGTGAAAATGGCCTGGGACAACTGTAGGTGGGAAAAGAAAAATAGTTAAACAATCGTAGAACTTGAAAAAAAAGATGTTAAAAATTCAGTGATAGGAATAATAAGCAAATGGACAATCTCCTCGCTTTCCTAATTTTAAAGTGAACAGTGAAGTTAGCCAAAGTATGGCTTCCCAGAGAGCCTCTTTGTATTAAAGAATGAAAACATGTCCAAACAAGATTTTTAATAGTATGGCATGTTATAATTGTTTACATTTAACACATTAATACTTTTAACATAAAAATGAATAATATGATTGTGTCCTTTAAGAAAAAATCCTAGATTTTATTGATATTAAAAAAAAATTCATACCCAGGATGTAGTCTTCTCATTTTAAAGTGTCTGATGAGCATTCCATTCTTTCAGACCTGACAGTGGAGTCTTTGGATCTGAATGTGTAACCTTAATAGGAAATGGAGGCCTTTTACATGGGAAACTTGTGCCAGAGAGGGCCTCCTCCCATCCAGCTGGTCCAGTAAGCAATGTGTTGAGCAAGGTGAGCCTGCTTCTCCCTGTTATTCAGGCAGGAACTTGTTTTAACTGCGCTTCCCTCATTAGGCAGACCAGTGGCCTGTTGGGGGCTGAGTGCATGAGGAAATAAAACTACTATGTAGGACTTGGCCTACAACCTTAAACCTGTTTTCAGGCGGACTACATGACAGGTGATGGAAGGGCAGTAGGAATGGGAGGAGAGGAAAATATTTTTCGGGGAGGAGGAAATGAGGGCCTAAGTCCCTAATAGGTTGAGAGAATGAAGCCTCTGATCTGTAGACTGATGGGTTGCTCTGCTGGGCCTGTGCCTCAGAGATGGATGTGCAGTTGTGTGCGTGCAGTATGTTTATAGGATAGCACTGCAGCTGTCTACGTGTCTCTGTCCTTGTGCCTTCAGCTTCTTGCCTCTGTTCCACAGGGCATCTTAACGTCTGGCCGCTGCCCAGCTCAGTCTGCTTTCCAGCCCCCTTCCTGCTCTCCCATCTTGTTTCTGTTAGTGGGCTTGGATATTTGATTAAAGAGCTCTGAGAAAAATCCATTTTTTAATTCATCAACCCCCAAAATTCCTCTGATTGTCTCTGTCCTTCTTATGAAACCTGGTCCCAGAAGACCTGATAACCTGGCTTGCACTGAGAAGGCACAGTCCCAAAGTGTTTGCATTTTAAGAGGCAACAAAGCTTCTTGTCAAACGAAGCAATCTCTAATTGTATAGTTTTAGGCATCAGTAGAAAGACTGTCTTTGGAGAAGTTTGCAGGGAGAGATCTTATTGGTGTTTAGAATTTTAATTTAATAAATAAATCATCATTTCCTATCTGTAAAACGCAGATTACAATAGTATCTATACAAAAGAATTTTTGAGGTATAAAGTGAGAAAGTGCATATGTCTAGCCCCGTGCCACATACAAAAGTAAGTGATTGATAAATGTCTGCTGCTACTGCTGCTGCTGCTGTGGCTTCAATTATTCAGCTCTGCCTCTGCACCGGGCACTGGGCCAGGCAATGGGGAGACCACCAAATACAATAAGAACAGAATCATTCTCCAGACCCCCAGGAACTCAACCTAAGGAGAGATCATTTGCATTTGGACAGCTTAGTTCACTCTCCCCAAAAATGTTCTCTTACATATTACCTCACTTAACTCTTATTTTTTGCCAGGTATGTGTAATTTTCTTAGTTTCCAAGAGACCAGGAGATTCCAAATGACTTGCCCAAGGTCCACACCCAACGTGGAACAGATTCTTTTAAGTGAACATGACTCAAAGCTATGTCTATCACAGCACAATACATTCATTACAAATAATCCTTACCACATTACTGAACTCGGGGCCATGGGAGGGGAGGACCAATGAAACCAAGAGAAAACTCAGCAAAATTTTTTACTCAAAGCAGGCAGCTGAGTTATGGTTCAGAAAGTATGACCAATGTAAGTGTAACATGATAATAGGAAATCATCAAAAATGCTTCTTAAAACTGATTTTATTCATGCTGTTACATTGGAAGAGCCACGTGCCAGTCTCTCTCTCTCTCCTCCTCACTTTCTGTGTGTGTGGTGGAGGTTAGTAGAGGGATACTCAGCATGAGTAGACAGTCAAATAAGCTCCATGTTGCAGTATATCCTTCATAAAAGTGAGGACTTAATTAATTCAAGAGCACACATGTCATTTTAATTATGATTCTGTCAATAAATTTTAGTGCCTATGAGAGGTGCTGAAGTGAAATTACATTTCACCTTTCCTGGCAGAGTAATGAAAGAGGACGAACTCTGCAGTCACTGACTCTATCCCCCTTGCTTCCACGTGGAACCTAGATACCAGAAGCCGGGATCTAATTAAATTGTGTGCTTTGTTCCTACATATTTCATGGCTTTTGCTCCTATTGAGTATGAGATCTATTTTTCTATTTAATGGTTAACTGGTTATGGCTAACATATACCATTATATTTTCGTGGCTCATTTTGGCAACCCAAGATTTGATCTTCTCTTAAAGATCACTCTATTGTTCAGTCCCCTTGAGGGTGGAAAGGTGACCATGATGGTGATAGAGGAGGAGACTGCTGAGGGGAAAGAAATTTTCCAGCAAGTGTGGGGTAGAGACATCTGGGTCCTTCAGCGCGGCATTTGAGGAGCTCTGAGAGTGCAGCCCTGAGCACCACTGGACTGGGATGTGGTGGCAGTGGGGTCTCCACGACAGAACCCCCCCTCCAAACACACATATAGTGTGGGTGGGCATTCCTGATTGCATGGCTTCAGGCTCTGTCCTGCTGCCCTTCCACAAATTCTGTGAACTGGCTAATATCCTTTAATATGTTCCTTTCTTATTTAAACCAAGCCTAGTCCCTTACCTACAGTCTGTGGATTGCTCTGTAGCAGTTAAAAAGAACTTGATAGGTTATACACACTGACATGGAATCCCCAAACCATTATTATGTGATAAAAGCAAAATGCAGTATCACCAAACAAAATGGCACATTTCTTCATGTATGTATACATTTGTAAATGTGTAGAGAACTTCTGAGAGACTACAAATGCAAATGATAATAGTGGCCACCTCTGGGGAAGGGAGTGGGAGAAATAAGTGTAGACTTGTGTCTTTTACTCTGTACACTTTTTCTTGTATTTTTTACAAAAAGAATGTTTTCAAGTATTGTTTATGTACTCAACATAGCAAAACAAAACAGGGAAAATAAAATCAGTGGGCCTGGGACTTCCCTGGTGGCGCAGTGGTTAAGAATCCACCTGCCAATGCAGGGGACACGGGTTCGAGCCCTGGTCCAGGAAGATCCCACATGCCACGGAGCAACTAAGCCCGTGCGCCACAGCTACTGATCCTGTGCTCTAGAGCCCACGTGCCACAACTACTGAAGCCTGCGCACCTAGGGCCCGTGCTCCACAACAAGAGAAGCCACTGCAATGAGAAGCCCGTGCACCACAACAAAGAGTAGCCCCCGCTTGCTGCAACTAGAAAAAGCCCACACACAGCAATGAAGACCCAATGCAGCCAAAAATAAATAAGTAAATAAATAAATAAATGTATAAAAAAAAAAAATAAGTGGGCCTGAGTATAGCAAATAGAGAACAGGAGTCTCCAGCTCATTACCAGCTTGATTCCTTTGAACTAATATTACAAGCACTGTAC
The DNA here is from genome assembly GCF_028564815.1 of Eubalaena glacialis. Classification (NCBI taxonomy): domain Eukaryota; kingdom Metazoa; phylum Chordata; class Mammalia; order Artiodactyla; family Balaenidae; genus Eubalaena; species Eubalaena glacialis. The sequence continues at coordinate 48,393,346 of NC_083726.1, forward strand.
CATGTACTAAATGCAGCATAGATGAAGATGAATAAGAGAAGACCCCTCTGCTGTCAGCGAACCAGACAAACAGACACACAAACAGATAAATACTATATAATGTTGTAAGTGGGAGGCTAGCAATACAAAGAAGGTTTGTGGGGAGCCCCCGCTAACCCACCCCAGGAAGCACGAAGGAGGCACAGCAAAGATTTCCTTGAGAAGGTGACACCACTCTCCGAGTCTTGAAGAGTAAGAGAAAAGAAGAGAAGGAAGGATTCAGAGTGCGTTTGATGTTATACGAAGTACAAGCAGCATTATAATTCCCCTCTAGCTCATCCTCAACAAGCTGTTCCTCCCCACAACGTGAACAAGACAGCCGAAGAAGACTGCATCAGAGAGAACTGTAAACAAGTGGCAGCACATCAGAGCATTCAATCTGAGCCTAAAAAGCCACAGGCGGCACAGGCAGTTCCCAAGGCCAACTTGGAGACAGCTGACCAGGAGTAATGCAGAAACCAAGAGGCTTCCTTGAGGGCAGCATTGTCATTACGACAGTCTTTTCCAGGCAGTGTGTGGGCATTTACTAAGAGTTTACTGTGTTATAAACTCTGTTGAGGCCTTTGTACAAAGATCACAGGATCAGGTTGCATAAGCTCTGATGGGTAAACCAGCTAATGCTTCTCTTCCTCACCCTGCACCCTAATACCTGTGACCTTGTCCCACCTTCTTGTTATTGTCTACCTCATTCCTTATTCCTTTCCCTCATGGTTCCTACTTGGGGCTGTCACAGTGCCTTTCAGTAGTCAGGACCTCCCAAAGCCTTCCTGCTAACCCTACTTCTCAGCTCATATTGAACATCCAGACTTTTCCTTTGTGTCAGAAGCCAATCTTGGACACTACCAGTATGACTTATCTAGGTCTAGCTAAGTCTTGGAGCCAGTTTGGTAAAGTCAACCTTCCAATGTGATGATGGAAGATGATGGTTTGACAAGTAACTCCCTCCAGGTAAGAGATGCATGCTTTAATCAAGTGTCCAGGGCAAGCAATCTCTTACCCCAAAGACGGACACCAATACATGGGAAATTTAATCACAGTATTGCCACCCCCTGCCCTGCCCCACCATTCTGGTCAGGATGAATCACCTGGGCTGTGTACCTGCTGTTCTAGGTCTTCCTCTTGTCCAGTCCAGTTAGGTGCCTGTAACTATCCCCATCCTGGTGTGTGAGCTCCTTGAAGGCCTCCAGTAGTAGAACTCAATGAAAGTCAGCTTGAGCTCACTCATCCAAAAAAATTTTGAACTCCAACTGTGGGCAAGATACTGCTAGTTCTGGGGACAAAAAGAGCTGCTCTGAAGGAGCCAGTCCACTGTGTGTAACACAGTTCTGCTTCCTGCTTTTGAAGGGTTTATATCCAATGGGAGAGAAGAGATGGTTCAGGCATAAATAAACGCACCGTGAAGCCAGACACATATAAATAACAGTGCTTCTCACATCACAGCAACAACTCAGCTGAGTGAAATATATGGACAGGCCCCTGGTATTGGAAGAACAGTCTTACATTCAAATAGAATGGTGGGTTTTTTTTCTCTTAATTTTCTATTTTATTATGAAGCATTTTGAACAGTAAAGATACCAATATAGAAAATATCTTTATTTACACCACCTAGATTCAGTGATTATTAAACATTTTGATGTAAACATCTTTCTGTTCTTTATAACTATTTATGTACTTAATATTATTTAAAAAGATTCCACCAAGGCATCATGCATCATCAATGAAAAGCAAGTTTGCATCACACACTCAAGTACTGCATCAAGATATTTCCCAATTACTTGCATTTCTTTCAAATGACAAGGTCACCCCATTTAGGCAGTCTCTGCCTATATGAAGTCTATCAACATCTTTACTAGGGCCTTGTGCATATCAGCTTGAAATTGTGTATTGGGAAGAGTCCAATGGACCTATCTGGTAAGAAATATAAGGAATTCTCAGGAAGGGATTATCTGGTGGTATCATGGCTAGTCTCCCACATTAAGAGAGTGCATTGACAAAAATCTGTCTGTCATTTATGTTTATTAACATAAAATTCAAAATTTAGAAATTATATATCCCAGAGCACAGTTGGGGTAGAGGCTATACCACTACCCCAAAACAGTACCATTGCCCAAAATAATTCTTCAAAACCACTCAATTTAGCCTATTTAATAGTCCTTTGATATTTAAAATAAAAATGGTGAAGCACTTTTTAGTGGTTAGGCATTGTTTTAGCTTCTTTTAATTCATTAATTCTCTTAATCTTTACTATAGCTCATAGAGATAGGTAATATATCCTGAGGCTGTGGATGCTGGGCTGAAGTAAGTAACCTAGCCAAGATGACACATCCAAGAAATGGCACAGGCAGGATTTCAAACCAAATCTCATGGGGCTCCAGAGCCCACGGTGTTACATGAAGAGAGATGACACAGATTTTCACCCTCAAAAAAAAATACACAAAACTCATTCCTGCCAAAAATGGTAACCTGAATCTAATCAAGAGAAAACAAACCAAACTGAGGGACATCCTTCAAAACAAGTGAAATATACTCTTCAAAAATATCAATGTCATGAAAGACAAAAGCTGGGGAAATGTTCCAAATAAAAGGAGGCTAAAGAGACGTGACAGCTAAACGCAACGTGTTATACTGGCAGGGGAGAATGTTATAAAAATGCTACTGGGACGCCTGTCAAAATTAAGCACAGAATGCCTTTTAGATGATAGTGTTAAATCAACATCAAATTTCCTGAATTTAATCTTAGTCATTATGATTATGAAGGAAAATATCCTTGCTTTTAGGAGAAACATTTCTTTCATTATTCATAAGACTGATCACTTCTAACGTACCTACAGATTACTTGTAATTCTTTTATGAATATCCTATTATCTTTGGGCAATTTAAAAATGAGGGTATGGTATGACTAGATTGATTTCAATTTGTTTTTATTTATTTTTTTAATGGAATTTATTGCCTGCATATTGATTGGATCATGGAACTAAGGAAAGAATTGGAACAACCAGGCTGGAGGAAGAAAGAACTAGCATTTGATAATGTCATTTTTTAAAGATTTGGTGGGTTTCTTTAGTATGAACCCCCTGGCCCTTTAATCATTAACTGCTCTCTATAAGGGCTATGACTACATTTTACCTCATTAAGTGCCAATTACACTCTTAGTTTTCAAACATGACATTTGTGCCTAAATTCAAACTGTTAAGTTTATACTAAAAATGCATTAGTTTGCTTTTAATTTAAAGCCTACAGACTTCAACTATTTTAGGGGTAAAAGAAAGAAAATCCCATTACAAAATCGTATGTTAAATGGCTGTGGTAGGGCAGGGGAGGTAAGCCAAGTCCTGTAAATATAATCTTCTGCGGCTCACCCTGAGGAATATTTCTCCACGAGGCCAGACCTGGCTAAGACCCCTCCTTGGTAGTCCAGCAGTGCTTCTCTGGCACTTACTTAAAACATTTGATCATCTTGTCAGGGACCATCATGGGTGTCTGTCTACCCCATGAACTACCTGTGTCCCAAGGAAAGATACTGAGACATTTCCTTTGATCTCCGTTGTCTAACCTAGTGCCTGGCATTCAGATGGAGGTCTATAAATATTTAGTGGATTAATCTAAATTTCTTTTTTAAAAAAAAGCATGTCCATGTGCACTTATGTGTGTCTCTGTGTCTACATCTAAAAGTCAGGGTTTAGGTAGAATTCTAATAAGTGCATCTAGTTTCATGCCCTACAGTAGGACAAAAAATTGGAACAAAAAAAGAGCGTATGTAGTCTGCTTCTAGAAGAGAACATTCACAGCAGCAATAAGTAAAACCCTAACAGAGATGAGAGAAAGAAAACTAGGAAAAGTATGATTCTGGAGATACTTACTGTAATTTATGTCTCTAAGGACAATGCTGATTCACCAAAAGATGATTAGATTGTACTCCATATACTCTGGTTTAGCAGGCAGCAAAATGTATAATGTTTTTAAAAGTCAAAAGAAAAATGTTATAGAACATTTAAATTGTGGGAGCTTTTTTTTGGACGTGTCATCCCTGTCCAAAGTTTAATAGATGGGCAACAGCTATATGTGCTTTTTATTACTTGTTTTTACTGAGCACTCATGGTTCCTGCTTTTTTTTCTTTTTAAAAAATTTTTATTGACATATAGTAAATTTACAACGTTGTGTTAGTTTCAGGTGTACAGCAAAGTGATTCAGTTATACATATATATAAATATTCTTTTTTTACATTCTTTTCCATTATAGGGTGTTACAAGATATTGAGTATGGTTCCCTGTGCTACACAGTAGGTCCTTGTTGGTTCTCTATTTTACATATAGTAGTGTATATTTTAATCCCAAATTCCTAATTTATCTCTCCTCCCCTCCCCTTTGGTGACGATAAGTTTGTTTTCTATGTCTGTGAGTCTATTTCTGTTTTGTAAATAAGTTCATTGGTATCATTTGTTTAGATTCCACATATAAGTGATATCATATGATATTTGTCTTTGGCTTACTTCACTTAGTATGATAATCTCTAAGTCCATCCATGTTGCTGCAAATGGCATTACTTCATTCTTTTTTATGGCTGAGTAATATTCCATTGTGTGTATATTTATATATATGTGTGTGTGTGTGTGTGTGTGTATACACACACACACACACACACCACATCTTCTTTATCCATTCATCTGTTGATGGACACTCAAGTTGCTTCCATGTCCTGGTTATTGTAAATAATGCTACAGTGAACACTGGGGTGCATGTATCTTTTCGAATTATGTTTTTCTCTGGATATATGCCCAGGATTGGGATTGCAGGATCATATGGTAGCTCTATTTTCAGTTTTTTAAGGAACCTCCATACTGTGGTTCCTGCTTTTAATTTTAAAGCAGATGAATTAGAACATTTTGTATTTCTCCCTTCCAGAAAGATCCCACAAAACAATGAATTACTTTTGTGGCCCTCGACCAAGTTTTGTCAGAAATGAAACACGACTTCCCTCAGGCACCTGTGCAACCTCCCTGAGAAGGGATGAAGGAGATGGGCCACCTCCTTCCCCTCCTCCCACACACACCCAGTCTGTAAACACCGCAGCCGCCTGCATAGCAGAGGCAGGTCAGAAAACAGGGCTTCCCAGCCCTCAGTCCTCTTCCTACACCGCTAGCTCCCGGCCTCCTGACTTCCCGAAGGGTGACATTCTGGGTACAAGCAGCCTTTGTCACTCTCCACCGGCACAGGAAGTAAACACCTGGGAGTCACTGGGGTAACAGATACAGAAGCACCAACACTTGGCCGCAGAGCAGGTCATCCAAACAGCTTCACGGTGTCTCAGTGGGCCTCTGCCTGCATTTCCAGCACAGCACACCATGAAGTCCTTGGCCATGCCTAAGTTTTCAGAGCTTGGAAACAGCTCTCCTGGCCACCAAGTTCCTAATTCCTTTGGCCAGAGGTCTTATCCAGAACTCCCTGACTCTGGGGTCCAAGGCTTCCAGCTTTCAAGGATTCCACGCTGCTGCCCCCAGCCCAACCATTCCTGCTAGCTGGTTCACCGGCTCCCACTCAGCTCTCAGAGCCCCACCAGGGAAACTGGGGGGTTGACAGACTCTTTGGGTTCTGCCCAGTTTCTCAGTGCTTGGCCCCTCTCAGAGGAATCCAGCCTCATCCTCCCCAGCAAATCCACCCTCTCTCCTTTGCCAGAGGTCTGTGCACTGCAGAGCACTGCAAAAGCCCACTGAATTCGATTTATTTGTCTGTGTTTTAAGACAGAGAACCATAAACTGTTTCACTCATTCACTTAAAAAAATTTAAGGACAAAGTTTATGAGACTTGTGGGAAGAAAACAAGAACAGAACCTACATTTGGGTCTACATTTTGGCCATTGTTATGAAGAAAAATATGAGGAAGGAAAAAGAAGGTAACAGAAGAAGAGAAAGGGGTCAGGACAGATTAAAAAGACATAAAGAGATTAAGATGGCAAGGCAGAGAAGAGCAGACATTAAATAATTGAAAAAGAAAGGACCATACACCTGCAGACTAGACATGCTGATGAAAAGAGTCAGAGAGAGAGAGAGAGAGAGAGAGAGGGAGAGAGAAAGCCACAGAAAAACAAAATACTGTCCACAGAAGTATAGCAGTTCCCTGAGGACAGGTACTATGTCTGTTTGCTGCTCTTTTCTCCAGAGCCAAGCACAGTACCTGACATAGAGTAGATAGATTCTCAATAAATAGTTGTTGACTGAATAAATGAAAAAGTGAGACAAAGAAACACATAGAAGGCAACAGATAGGAAAGAAGTCTGTGTAGTCATTAAGCACAGGTGGACCTGGGTTCAGATCTTGGCTTTGTATCTTCAGATTTTTGTGATTTGGGGTAATGTACTCATTACTTTTAATAGTTTTGCATCTCGATATCTTAATATGTCAAAACAAACTATGTTCCAGATATTTCGCTATTTTTTTCCTATATCCAAACCACCCTTCCATGCTCTGCTTTGTGTCTCTGGGGCTGCGACTCTACAGACCACATTCTGGCTTTGCCAACTGGCTGAGAAGGAAGAAGGGATTTGTTCCTCCTGCCTGCTTCCTGTTCCTTTTTAAATGACTAATACATTTTCTGTCACCTGAGTGGATCCTGACTGAAACAGGGTAACACCGACTTCATGGAATTGTGAGCCTAGGTGTAGAAAGCGCTTAGAATATGGCCTGGCTGTATTAACAACCCAATAACTGTGAGCTATATAATACATAGAGACACAGCAGCACATTTGGACAGTAATACTGAAGGTGACACAGATGGGCTTTCATGGAGCAATACCTTACCTTTATGACCTTTGAAGACTTTGACAGGTGTGCTCTGCCTTTACAGCTCCAGGCACAGATAAAGTAACCAAGTCAGATATCATATGTCATTGAATCTAAGACACCACTGACTGTCAAACACACCATTAATTCTGTGTATCACTAAGAAAATAAAAAATCACTATCAGTTAAGCTATGGTATATTATAGTTTGTGAGGCTCATTCTGATATTAGAAATATTAAAATGTGACAAAAAATGTGTGCCTTAGAATTGATGAAACATGGTATAGTCAGCCCTCTGTGTCTGCGGGTACCGCAACCATGGATTCAATCAACTGTGGATCAAAAAAAATTTTTTTTAATTCCAGAAAGATCCAAAAAGCAAAACTTTAATTTGCCGTGTGCAGGTAACTATTTACATAGCATTTACATTGTATTACTATAAGTAATTTAGAGATGACTTAAAGTATATGAGAGGATGTGCATAGGTTATATGCAAATACTACACCATTTTATACAAAGGACTTGAGAATCCATGGATTTTGGTCTCCATGGAAGGTTCTGGAACCAATCCCCTGTGGATAACAAGGGACAACTGTATTTACATTAAACTATGGTGAACTTTAGGTAACCCTTGAATGGATCTATAGTCATTCTTTATTTCTACCTCTATACCAACATTAAAAATACACACACACACACACACACACACACAATTAGGAAAGGTGAAGAAGAAGAAAAGCATGTCCTGGCCTTGCATGGATCCTTATTCGAGGGTCCCTGAGGAAGCCAACAATTGGAAATTGGCCCCAACAAAATAGATCTTTCCTTTGGTTTAGTCTGCCTGTTTGTGTTTTGTTTTGTTTTTTTTTTAATAGATCTTTATTGGGTACAATTGCTTCACAATACTGTGTTAGTTTCTGTTGCATAACAAAGCAAATCAGCCATATGCATACACATGTCCCCATATACCCTCCCTCTTGAGCCTCACTCCCATCCTCCCTATCCCACCCTTCTAGGTCATCGCCAAACACCGAGCTGATCTCCCTGTGCTATGCTGCTGCTTCCCACCAGCCAACTATTTTACATTTGGTAGTGTATATATGTTGATGCTCCTCTCACTTCGCCCCAGCTTCGCCCTCCCACCCCATGTCCTCAAGTCCATTTTCTATGTCTACCTCTTTATTCCTGCCCTGCAACTAGGTTCATCAGTACCATTTGGTTTTTTTTAGATTCCATATATATGCGTTAGCATATGGTATTTGTTTTTCTCTTTCTGACTTACTTCACTCTGTATGACGGACTTTAGGTACATCCACCTCACTACAAATAACTCAGTTAAGTTTCTTTTTATGTCTGAGTAATATTCCATTGTATATATGTGCCACATCTTCTTTATCCATTCATCTGTCGGTGGACATTTAGGTTGGTTCCATGTCCTAGCTATTGTAAATAGTGCTGCAATGAACATCGTGGTACATGTCTCTTTTTGAGTTATGGTTTTCTCAGGGTATATGCCCAGTAGTGGGATTGCTGGGTCATATGGTAGTCTATTTTTAGTTTTTTAAGGAACCTCCATACTGTTCTCCATAGTGGCTGTATCAATTTACATTCCCACCAATAGTGCAGGAGGGTTCCCTTTTCACCACACCCTTTCCAGCACTTATTGTTTCTAGATTTTTTGATAATGGCCATTCTGACTGGTGTGAAGTGATACCTCATTGTAGTTTTGATTTGCATTTCTCTAATAATTAGTGATGTTGAGCATCTTTTCATGTGCCTCTTGACCATCTGTATGTCTTCCTTGGTAAAATGTCTATTTAGGTCTTCTGCCAATTTAACTGGATTGTTTGTTTTTTTGATATTGAGCTCCATGAGCTGTTTGTATATTTTGGAGATTAATCCTTTATCTGTTGTTTCATTTACAAATATTTTTTCCCATTCTGAGAGTTGTCTTTTTGTCTTGTTTATGGTTTCCTTTGCTGTGCAAAAGCTTTTAACTTTAATTAAGTCCCATTTGTTTACTTTTGTTTTTACTTCCGTTACTCTAGGAGGTGGGTCATAAAAGATCTTGCTGTGGTTTATGTCAAAGAGTGTTTTTCCTGTTTTCCTCTAAGAGTTTTATAGTGTCTAGTCTTACATTTAAGTCTTTAATCCATTTTGAGCTTATTTTTGTGTATGGTATTAGGTAGTGTTCTAATTTCATTCTTTTACATGTAGCTGTCCAGTTTTCCCAGCACCACTTATTGAAGAGGCTGTCTTTTCTCCATTGTATGTTCTTGCCTCCTTTGTGGTAAATTAGTTGCCCATATGTGCATGGGTTTATCTCTGGGCATTCTATCTTGCACCATTGATCTATATTTCTGTTTTTGTGCCAGTACCATACTATCTTGATTACTGTAGCTTTGTGGTATAGTTTGAAGTCAGGGAGCCTGATTCCTCCAATTCCGTTTTTCTTTCTCAAGATTGCTTTGCCTATTCACGGTCTTTTGTGTTTCCATACGAATTGTAAAATTTTTTGTTCTAATTCTGTGAAGAATGCCATTGGTAGTTTGATAGGGATTGCATTTAATCTGTAGATTGCTTTGGGTAGTATACTCATTTTCACAATATTGATTCTTCCAATCCAAGAATGTGGTATATTTCTCCATCTGTTTATGTCACCTTTGATTTCTTTCATCAGTGTTTTATAGTTTTCTGAGTACAAGTCTTTCACTTCCTTAGGCAGGTTTATTCCTAGGTGTTTTATTCTTTTTGTTGCAATGGTAAATGGGAGTGTTTCCTTAATTTCTCTTTCTGATTTTTTGTTGTTGGTGTATAGGAATGCCAGAGATTTCTGTGCATTAATTTTGTATCCTGCAACCTTACCAAATTCAATTGATTAGTTCTAGTGGTTTTCTGGTGGCATCTTTAGGATTTTCTATGTATAGTATCATGTCATCTGCAAACAGTGACAGTTTTACTTCTTCTTTTCCAATTTGTATTCCTTTTATTTATTTTTCTTCTCTGATTGCCATGGCTAGGACTTCCAAAATTATGTTGAATAAGAGTGGCAAGAGTGGACATCCTTGTCTTGTTCCTGATCTTACTGGAAATGCTTTAAGTTTTTCACCATTGAGTATGATGCTTGCTGTGGTTTTGTCATATATGGCCTTCATTATGTTGAGGTAGGTTCCCTCTATGCCCATTTTCTGGAGAGTTTTTATCATAAATTGGTGTTGAATTTTGTCAAAAGCTTTTTCTGCCTCTATTGAGATGATCATATGGTTTTTATTGCTTAATTTGTTAATGTGGTGTATCACATTGATTGATTTGCGTATACTGAAGAATCCTTGCATCCCTGGGATAAATCCCACTTGATCATGGTCTATGATCCTTTTAATGTGCTGTTGGATTCTGTTTGCTAGTACTTTGTTCAGGATTTTTGCATCTATGTTCATCAGTGATATTGGTCTGTAATTTTCTTTTTTTGTGATATCTTTTTCTGGTTTTGCTATGAGGGTGATGGTGGCTCCGTAGAATGAATTTGGGAGTGTTTCTCCCTCTGCAATTTTTTGGAAGAGTTTGAGAAGGATGGGTGTTAGCTCTTCTCTAAACGTTTGATATAATTTGCCTGTGAAGCCATCTGGTCCTGGGCTTTTGCTTGTTGGAAGATTTTTAATTGTGGTTTCAATTTCATTACTTGTGATAGGTCTATTTATATTTTCTAATTCTTCCTGGTTCAGTCTCGGAAAATTGTACCTTTCCAAGAATTTGTCCATTTCTTCATGGTTGTCCATTTTATTGGCATATAGTCGTTTGTAGTAGTCTCTTAATATCCTTTGTATTTCTGCAGTGTCAGTTGTGATTTCTTCTTTTTCATTTCCAATTTTATTGATTTGTGTCCTCTCCCTTTTTTTCTTGATGAGTTTGGCTAAGGGTTTATCCATTTTGTTTACCTTCTCAAAGAACCAGCTTTTAGTTGTATTGATCTTTGCTATTGTTTTCTTTGTTTCTATTTCATTTATTTCTGCTCTGCTCTTTATGATTTCTTTCCTTCTACTGACTTTGGGTTTTCTTTGTTCTTCTTTCTCTGGTTGTTTTAAGTGTAGGGTTAGATTGTTTATTTGAGATTTTTCTTGTTTCTTGAGGTGAGATTGAATTGCTATAAACTTCTCTCATAGCACTGCTTTTGCTGCATCCCATAGGTTTGGGGTTGTCAGGTTTTCATTGTCATTTGTTTCTGTGTATTTTTTAATTTCTTCTTTGATTTCTGTAGTGATCTTTTGGTCATTTAGTAGCACACTGTTTAGCCTCCATGTATTTGTGTTTTTTACAGTTTTTTTCCTGTAATTGATTTCCAATGTCATAGTGTTGTGGTCAGAAAAGATGCTTGATACGATTTCAATTTTCTTAAATTTTCCGAGGCTTGATTTGTGACCCAAGATGTGATCTATCCTGGAGAATGTTCTGTGTGCAATTGAGAAGAAAGTGTATTCTGCCACTTTTGGGTGGAATGTTCTATAAATATCAATTAGATCTATCTGGTCTGTTGTGTCATTTAAAGGTTGTGTTTCCTCATTTGTTTTCTGTTTGGTTGATCTGGCCATTGGTGTAAGTGGGGTGTTAAAGTCCCCTACTATTATTGTGTTACTGTCGATTTCTCCCTTCATGGTTGTTAGCATTTGCCTTATGTATTGAGGTGCTCCTATGTTGGGTGCATAAACATTTATAATTGTTATATCTTCTTCTTGGATTGATCCTTTGATCATTATGTAGTGTCCCTCCTTATCTCTGGTAACAGTCTTTATTTTAAAGTCTATTTTATCTGATACAAGTATTGCTACCCCAGCTTTCTTTTGATTTCCATTTGCGTGGAATATCTTTTTCCATCCCTTCACTTTCAGCCTGTATGTGTCCCTAGGTCTGAAGTGGGTCTCTTGTAGACAGCATATATATGGGTCTTGTTTTTGTATCCATTCAGCCAGTCTGTGTCTTTTGGTTGGGGCATTTAGTCCATTTACATTTCAGGTTATTATCGATATGTATGTTCCTATTACCATTTTATTAATTGTTTTGAGGGTTTTTTGGGGGTCTTTTTCTTCTTTTGTGTTTCCCACCTAGAGAAGTTTCTTTAGCATTTGTTGTAAAGCTGGTTTGGTGGTACTGAATTCTCTTAGCTTTTGCTTATCTGAAAAGCTTTTGACTTCTCCATCGAATCTGAATGAGATCCTTGCTGGGTAGAGTAATCTTGGTTGTAGGTTTTTCTCTTTCATCACTTTAAGTATATCCTGCCACTCCCTTCTGGCCTATAGAGTTTCCGCTGAAAAATCAGCTGATAACCTTATGGGGATGCCTTTGTATGTTATTTTTTGTTTCTCCCTTGCTGCTTTTAATATTTTTTTCTTTGAATTTAATTTTTGTTAGAGTGATTAATATGTGTCTTTGTTTTTCCTAGGGTTTGTTCTGTATGGGGCTCTGTGCTTCCTGGACTTGGGTGACTATTTCCTTTCCCATGTTAGGGAAGTTTTCCACTATAATCTCTTCAAATATTTTCTCAGACCCTTTCTTTTTCTCTTCTTCTTCTGGGACCCCTATAATTCGAATGTTGGTGCATTTAGTGTTGTACCAGAGGTCTCTGAGATTGTCTTCAATTCTTTTCATTCTTTTTTCTTTATTCTTTTCATTCTTTTTTCTTTATTCAGCAGTTATTTCCACCATTTTGTCTTCCAGCTCACTTATTTGTCCTTCTGCCTCAGTTATTCTGTTATTGATTCCTTCTAGTGTATTTTCCATTTCAGTTATTGTGTTGTTCATCTCTGGTTTGTTTGTTTAGTTCTTCTAGATCTTTGTTAAACATTTCTTGTATTTTCTCAGTCCATGCCTCCATTCTATTTCCGAGATTCTGGATCATCTTTACTATAATTACTCTGAATTCTTTTTCAGGTAGATTGCCTGTTTCCTATTCATTTATTTGGTCTTGAAGGTTTTTACCTTGCTCCTTCTTCTGTGATGTGTTTTTTTGCCATCTCATTTTTTTTTTTTTTTTTTTTTTTTATGAGTGGGATTTTGTTTCTGTCTTATTGATTGTTTGGCCTGAGGCTTCCAACACTGAGCTTTGTAGGCTATTGGGTAGGGCTGGGTCTTGGTGCTGAGATGAGGAACTCCGTGAGACCTCACTCCAGTGAATATTCCCTGGGGTCTGAGGTTCTCTCTTAGTCCAGTGGTTCAGACTCAGAGCTCCCACTGCAGGAGCTTTGGACGGACCCCAGGCTCATGAACCAAGATCCCACAAGCCCTGGGGTGGCAAAAACAACAACAACAACAACAACAACAAAGTAAAAAATAAAATTAGACTAGGAAACTAACAGATATGTTAGGAAGAATATAGAAATAAAAATATAGATGAATTAACAACTGGAAGGTACATCAGTACCACAAGAGTATAAAAGAGGAGAGGGAAAAGAAACAAAAAAGGGGAGGGGGAAAGGCCTTGGCTGTGGAGGGCGGGACCTAAGCAAGGGTGAGGTTTGGGCAGTGGGCAGGGCCAATGCTCAGGACCCCCAGGTCTTGAAAAGGCCCTGTGGGCTGTGGGCGGTGGGGCTTAGGCTCAAGGAACAGAAGGGGCCCAGGCATGCCCCCCCCGCCCCGCCATCTCAGAGGGCAGGGGACCTCACCTGGGACCCCAGCAGGCTTCCTGGGCTCCAGTGGGTGGGGCAAATGCCCTCCTCTCCTCTCCTGCTCCTCCGGTCTGGGAGGACCCCTCCTGCCTGCCTCTCCTGATCTCCCTGGCCTCCCTCCTATGCCCCCAGGACCCACGTGGCCTGGAGGGGGCTTTGGAAGGCAGGGGATCAGCCTGGGAGCTCGGCAGGCACCCCATGCCTGAGTGGGACAGACGATTGCCCTCCGCTCCTCTCTTGCTCCTTCCAGGGGGCCCCTCCTGCCTGCCTCTTCTTATCTCCCTGGCCTCAGGGGCGCTGATCCTGTCTGGCCTCCATTTCTCCTTCCCCCTCAGTCCCCCTACATCCTACCGGTTCACTTTGGGGTTCCTCCCGTCTCCTTGGGCGTCAGAGCCCCCCTCCAGCGGCTGGCAGGCGCCCTAGTGTGGGGAGATGCTAATTCCGTGTCTTCCCACACCGCCATCTTTAGTCTGCCTGTTTTAACCAAGGGCTTACCTACGTCACCCAGCAAAACCTTCCAGTTTTAAGAGCAAAATAACCTAGCACACAAACCACAGACAAATCAGAAGTTTGTTTTCCGTTCAAACTGAGAAGGAGTGAGAACCTAAAATGGAAAGTGTCCTTGCTTATTAACATGACCAATGGTTTGAACTAAAATTATCCTCTGTTCAGAATGCTCTGTGGGCTTTTATGCATCATGCTTAAGCTTCAGTCCAAGTATGTTTCTAGAGTATAGTTATAATCAGAAAAACAAGGAACGCAAAAATAACACCTTATGAGTCAATGGATTTCCTGCCACAAATGAGTTCTTACTCTAGCTGGCACTGCACAGCTCTGATCACATTGGGAAACAGCCTGGAATTGACTCTACATCAGATTCAAGACCACCTGTCTCCATATAAAATCATGGACCACAAAAAAGTGATGAATTGATGGAACATAGGGAAGGTGTGAGGAAGCAAAAGAGAGGGATGAGTGTGAAACTGATTGGCACTTGATTTGAAGAAGAAAGATGACTAAATGAAAGCTCTTCAGACAGTTTTCATTGACCGGGGTTCATTTTCTTTAATTTTCACGCACTGGTCAAACGGGGAACTGCAATTCATGTCTTTCCCTGCCTCCAGCCTCTGACTTGACCTGAAAGTGGAAAATCGGAGTGGAGCCTTAGCCTCTTCTACAGCTCTGTTCACTCTGTGGGCAACCCTTGTTTGCAAATCCTTGCTATGCCTCTCTGTCTCAACTTTCAAATTTTTTCCTAGGATGTGTAAAGAAGAAAATTCATCCCCAACATGTATGTATATTGGAAAGAGGAAAGTGTGGGCTGCAAAAGGGGGAGGAAAGGGACCTAGTGGACCAGTGTGGAAGTGCTTGTTTCACGGAGATAAGCTTCTCTCTCAGAAAGCCTAAACAAATTGCTGGAAGAACACCGAGAAGAGGCACGGAGAGGGAGGTAGATTAATCAGGTGTTGTATGATGTGTCCTGTGTATTGCATATTTACTATGTAACTAGCACTGTGGTGGACACTGGAGATGCAAAGGCCAATAAGAGAATTTTAGCCTCTAGGAGCTCACAATCTAATCAATGTGTAAACAATCAACCCAATACTTTCCAAAAATAAAAGCAGAATTGATGAGTCAGGACCCACAAGAATAACAGAGGAGGAAGTTAATTAAGAGGCAGTCACCCCAGGACCTTTGCACTTGTAATTCTCTCTGGTTGGATGCTCTCTCCTGAGATATCTTCATGGCTCACCCTTTCAGCCATGCTCAGAAAAGGGCCAGCATCAGGGAGACAAGGATAAGATGGGTGAATCTATAGGGTCTGTGGCATCCCTAAGATCTTCTGATCAAAGACCAAATGTACCAACTCTCTTACCATATTAATCAACAACTTCTTTGCTCACAGCACTTACTTTCCCCATGTGTGTGTCAGCTTTCCTCTGTGCTAAATCTCTCATAGGTAATCAGTATTTCTGATCATGTATTCTGATGTAAGGCCCTAACAGAAACTAAGTTGAGTCCTCTCTTTGGTGACTCAATAACAATCATGGTCCCTCTGTGCAGTAAGACTTGGCCCCCGGAGCTCCAGGTTGCAGTTCAGTAGTGAGGCTCTCAGTGGAAGTGAAGGACAATGACATGCTGATGTTGGCTGGCATGGCTCACAAGAACCAAAGGTTAAAGTTTTAAGAATTTTGTAAACCAGTTGATGACACATTTTGTAGCTTGAAATCAGCCATGGTGGGAGTATTGAAACCATAGAAATTAGCCAACAGTACACATCAGGTCTTCTTTTCCTTGGTTATTATGTATTTACTAGCACACCATTGCTAAGGATGATCCTTCTAAATTGCAGGGAACAGCTTTGACCAAGTGGTTCCTTTAGCAAAAACAAGACAAAACTTGTAAAAGGGGACAGAGAGCAGTATCCTTCTTGATCCTGACCAAGGACGAAACCCCTCATGTGCTCCATGCTCAACAACTGCCTGAAGCAGAGGTTGGCAAACTTTGTAAAGGGCCAGATAGTCAATATTTTCAGCTTTGCAGGTCATCTGGTCACTATTGCTACTATTCAACTCTGCCTTTGTAGCACAAAAACAACCAAAGACAATGTGTAAATATTGGCTATGGCTGTGTTCCAACAGAATTTTATTTATGGACACTGAAATTTGAATTTCATATCATTTTCATGTGTCACAAAATATTATTCTTCTTTTGATCTCTTTTCAATCATTTATAATTGTAAACTCCATTCTTAGCTCACCAGTTATACAAAATCAGGTAGTGGGCTGGATTTGGCCCATGGGCTGTAGTTTGCCTAATTATGCAAAGTATTGCCCAGGGGCTACACTTTGCCTTGAAGTATAATATTATATAATATAATAGTGTTGAAGAAGGAAAAGATGATCGCCAGGTCTCAATGAATAGAAATAACAACTCTCGTTATTGAGTAGTGTATGTACCAAGTGCTATCCTAAGAGATTTATATACATTCACTCATTTAATCCTTAAAATGATCCAAAAATAAACACTATTATTGAGGTTTAGGGAAGAAAAATACCATGACCAAAGTCACACAGTGGGAACATGGCAGAGATGGCTGGGGTTTAGACCCGTTTTTCCCTAATTTGAAACTTGTACTTTTAGCGTATGCCACCCCTGTTTGAAATCCAGGGTCTTGTGTGCAGGAAATAATCTGGAGTACTTACCACCAATTCATATATTTACCGTCCTTCAGCCAGTCACTTGCGGCTACTCCCTCTTTCATTCTTTTCTCCCCATTCACAGGCCCTAGAAGCCATTCAGCAAACTTATCCCAGAAGAACAATAAGATGAGCAAAGTCACTTGCAAGTTTATCTTTTTTTAAGAACTCCGTAAAATATGGTAGTAGGTTGAGTAGCACTTGCAATATATTTTCAAAAAATGAGGCTAAAAAGAGGCATCTGGGTCGTGTGAGGATGGAAGCAGAGACCCTGGCTGGACTTCGCCCTTGACTGGGAGGACAAAGCTAGGAGTTTTGCTTCACACCATTTCAAAGAAGGGAAAGAAAACGAATTCTTGAGAGGACAGTGACTCCTGGCAGGAAAAAAATTATTGTATGTGTGTATGCGTGTGTATTTATGGAAGTAATATTCATAAATAGGAAGAAAACATAAATTATAAGGTTAATTTATTCCTGGGAGATTAAATGTCATAATTTCTGTAATTATCTTACCACTACTTTAGTAAAAAAGAATTCAGATGAAGCAAATTTAAAATGTTAATTTTTTATTTTTTTATTTTATTTTTTTTGGTGTGTTGGGTCTTTGTTGCTGCACGCAGGCTTTCTCTAGTTGCAGTGAGCAGGGCCTACTCTTCATTGCGGTGTGTGGGCTTCTCATTGCGGTGGCTTCTCGTTGCGGAGCACGGGCTCTGGGCGCACGGGCTTCAGTAGTTGTGGCTCGTGGGCTCTAGAGCGCAGGTTCAGTAGTTGTGACGCACGGGCTTAGTTGCTCCGCGGCCTGTGGGACCTTCCCAGACCAGGGCTTGAACCCATGTCCCCTGCATTGGCAGGAGGATTCTTAACCACTGCACCACCAGGGAAGTCCTAAAATGTTAATAGTCTTAGATCTAAGTGAAACGTTTCACTATTAACAAAACATTTTTAAATGCGTAAAACAGATAGTATGACTGAATAACATATTTTTATGTAGAACATAAATAACTGTTTCGCTTGAGTTCTAAGATAAGTCAGAGGGATGGTGACCTGGGTACAATTGAGTGGTGTCCTGACAATGATTTTCCAGTTTAGGTCAGCCCTGACCACAGATGATCCTTCACTTGGCCATTAATTTTACTCAGCTTTGAAATAAGCCCAATCTGTCCTTGCCAATAAAACTCAGAAATCCAGGCACACAGTTAAAGGAAACTTTGGTTCAACCGTGAAGACCAGGCTAAACATTCACTGGTTTATGGAGAAAGCTGATTTGTCTCCTTGAGAAGCGAGCTCTTTAGATAATAAAATGCCGTGCCTGCTTAACCTTGAAAAAGGTCAAGCTACCGGTGATGGAGTCCAGGCTTCAAACAAAGAACCAGATGTCAGAATGGTAATGATCAAGAAGACGGATGGTATCTAGTGCTGCTGAGAATTTGGGGAAACAGGTACAAGCATGCACTTTTGGTGGGAGTGTAAATTGGTGCAACCTTCCTAGGGGAAAATTTGGCGACATGTAGAAAAGCCTTTTTGAAGTCTTTGACTTAGAAGTTCCACCCCTAGAAAGTTACCCTAAGCCAATAGTTGGATAAATGTGTTAGGATGAACAAACAGGATGTTAACTGCTGGCGAGTTTACGGTACTGATAAATTTGAAATGACACAAATGTAGTCATTTAAGAATTTGGTTAAATAATTTGACATATCTACACAATGAAAACCATGAAGCCATTAACTAGAATGATATGGATATATATTTATAGACATGAAAATATAGATGTTTATATGTTGCTAAGTGGGGAAAAAACTATGTGTCCTCTGATTCTTTGTGGGGTGTGTGTGTGCGCACACAGAGAAAAAATCTGAACAGCACAATTTTTACAGCAGTTATTTCTCAGCCTAGTTTTAAGCTTTATATTTTTCTGTACTTTCTGAATTTTCAGGAGTGAGCATGTATTATTTTTTTTAGAAAAAAAATTTACATAAGAAAAAATTCCCTAAGAACTAACTAGTGATATCTGGTTGTCCTCTTCCTTTAGTTTTAACCCTCTAGTTAAAATTAATTCTGATCCTGCTTTTTTCATGACATCTGCTAGTTGGACCTCTACCTCAGGCTTCTCAGAGGTTGAGATATTCAGGCCATTTCCATTTTTTTAGGCCCTTAGCATATATATATATATATATATATATATATGCAACCTAGTAAGGGCCCAATACCACATCATGGTGCTGTGGTTTCTCTGTTGCCTGAAGAACCAAAGTTCTAGAAACAGTGATTTGGGAGCTGTGACAAGATGACAATGTCAATCATGGGGAACCCCAGACCCCAGTGCTAGAGGTGGACCAAGGAGCATTAGACACCTGCCTATGTTCAGAGAAACATACAAAAACAGATATAGACCAAGACCACACCTGCACTAATGCGGCATCAAGCTCCAAACTGAAAGCAGGAGTTATGTCAACTTTTCTACATAACTGAGAGACTAGGCCCTGCCCAGATGCCACATTTGAATGATTGGGCAGGCAAGGCTTCAGCACTCTCAGCAAGACAGAGATGGATCACTCACAGTGATTTCCTGGGGCAGAACACCAGCTGAGCCAACCACAATAACATTCCTTGTTTTGCCAAATTCCCCTGTAAGCTGGACAGGAGCAGACACTGGGAACTCAGAGTACTCAAGCAGTTACCGTGGGCAACTGAGCAAGGGTGACCATCACGGAAGAAGAAACAAATTTAAGATACTCCAAAGCACCTCTGCAAGACATGTGATCTATAGGTGGCATCAGGAATGGGCACAACACGCAGACGAGTCTGGCAAGTGGTGCCACAGACAGGGCAAATGCTCTGGAAAACAATTTTGTTTGTTTACTTTTGAACATTCTGTTCAGTGACATCAGTGTCCACGCAAGGCTTCTCCCTTATTTTACTTATAAATTAATTTATGTAATAAATTATGTTATTAAATAATTGTTACATAAATTAATTTCCATTTATTCCCACCACCACCCTCATGCTCCTTTCACCATAGGCAGTCATTTTAATGTGTTTAGTGTGGATATTTTTATTTGCAGGTGTTTTTGCAGAATGCATAATGTTTTGTGTTCATGGATTTATTTATTTATTTATTTTTTTGGCTGCTCCATGTGGCTTGTGGGATCTTAATTCCCTGATCAGGGATTGAACCCACGCCCTTAGCAGTGAAAGTGCAGAGTCCTAACCACTGGACCACCAGGGAATTCCCCATGGATTTTTAAATTACATAAATGGTTATGTTAAACATCTCATTCTGTTTTCTCCCTCTTCCTCTAAATCACTAAATATTAGCCTATTAATATTAGCTATATGTTGCTATATTCCCTATTGCTGTATGTATATCTATTGCTGTATGAATATATAATCCATTTTTCCTAACTGCCATCTCTGCCCAGTCATGGGCCTCCACAACGTTTTACCCATCTGCTTTCCCAGGGATAGACAGACACTCACAAACAATATTGCAGTTGACACTATTGTATACGTCCTCTTATGGACCTCTGTGAGAATATCCCTGGCACATATACCCAGGAGTTATATTGTTGGAACGCTGAATGTATGTATACTTAATTTGACTAAATTCTGCAAGATTGCGTACCAGAATGGCTGCACCAATCTCTACTTGCATTAGCACTGTGTAAAAATTCCTCTCTCCACATCCCCAGGGCAGGAACCATTTACAAGAGGTAGGTCTCCATATGGAGCCCTTCCCTTTTAGATTATGGACTTTTTGTGTCTTGCTCCCAGACTGAATGCCTGAGCACAGCACTTGAGGAACTCCTGGGAGTTGGTACTGAGAATACTCGTTGCTCGGGCGCCCTAGAAGAAAGGTGGATTAGTGTGCCTCACTGCTGTTCAGTTATTTATTGAGTGCCTACTAAGTGCAAAGCTCCATGCTAATGTATAAAATCTCATGGGGTCTGTACCTTTTTTTGGATTTAGGAATTCGTGGGAAAGAATGACATTAATTCAAATTCCGACAAATAAATAACCACAAGCATGCAGTGTTATGAATGAGAATGTCAGGATGCTGTGGGGAACCTTACCTAAACAAGAATGAAAGTGCCATGACGGAGGGAGTTTTCAATACTGTACCTTAGCTTCCAGAAGAATACTTGACACTGGTTGGCCCTCATTAAATATTTGCTGAATAAATGACTAAAAGAATAGAAGGTCAAGGTTCGGGTAAGGCCTTCCTAAGAACATAATGTTTGAACCAAGCCTTGGAAGGTGAGCAAGGGTTAGTCAGAGCAAGGTGATGGTGGTGGTAGTAGTGGTGGTAGTACCAGGAGCTCTCCCAGGTAGAGAGTTGGGGAAGGGTACATAATGACAGCAACAACTGAACCCATCTGTGGAAATACCCTCACATTCCAGACACATGTGTTCTGGAATGCCCATCCCTCTTCTCAGCAAAGCTGTTGGGACGAAGTTCTGACCTGTGAGCAGGGTCGTAGGCAATAAGAAACCCTGCAGCCACAGGGCAGAAGCCAACGTTTCTATACAATAAATTGGTGAATTTTTTTGCAACATAGTGAAAAGAGAACAAGTTTGGAATCAAGAAAGACCTGAATTTAAATTTTCCTGCTCTATCTCTTAGCAGCTAAGCAAACGTGTACGTTACCTAACCTCCTGTTGTTTCCTCATGAGTAAAAAATAGAGATGATGACACCAACTTTATAGGGGCTTTGAGAAAATTAAATAAGATATGTTATATCTATAAGATATATAATAATGATATATTATTATAATGATAACGGCTAACTACTGCTGAACACATTTGCTGAGCTCTTTACATTATCTTTTCTGTCTTTGTGCAGTTTATTTTCCAAGGAAGATTTCACTCAGATGGAGTAATCTGTTTCCTGAGAGAGTTGAGGAATTCTCTTGGGGTCTCTTGAGAATCTAGTTGAAGGTACAGTGATTAAGTAACTCAGTCCAGATGAAAAGCCAAAAGTTTTCTATCTACTTTTCCCAGGCTCCCTTCTCTTTCTCTCTGCCCCCCGCCCCCCACTTCTTCAAGTTTTTAACCCTATGATCTCTCCGAGCACACAGATTTTCAAGAAGCATACTAACCAGAGACGAAAAGGATTTATTTTGCAAGAGAGTCTAAATATCTTGGGCTTTCAGCCAGGAACAGAAAGGACTTCTGGCAGTATGGAAACGTGCAGACCCAGGGGGGGGAAAGAAATCCTCAGACACAATAAGGAGCAATTCCTGACCAGATTTGTGGAGGCTCCACCCATGCTCTCAGGAAAAGGGCTATGGCTGAATTCTAACAAAGATTCATAGCATCATTATGCTAAAGGAAAATTGCTGAAAACACACACACAAACACACGCGAAATGGGAGGAAAGAAGATGGAGGGGAAAATGTAGATGACTTAGATTAGATTAGGTGCAGTTTATATTAATGAGATGCTAGGCAGGACTTGAGGGAATTGTATGACAAGTTATGAAAATAAAATCTAAAATAAATCTGAAAGAAAATCTATTTTTCAGGGAAGGTGTAAAAACTACAGAGGTTGTATTTCCTCATGAATAAAAGTATATTTCCAGCTGGGAATGATTCTTTAGAACAAATTGTAAACAAATCCTTTCCATCTCTGATTAGGACACTCCTTTTTCTCCTGAACTGGAGCCCCACAAACAGTGAAAGGTGTTTGTGAGTGAGTGTGTGTGTGTGTGTGTGTGTGTGTGTGAATTACTATCTAGATAAATGTGTGCTACATGTCATACTGATTTTCTGGTAATTCAACACTAATTCCTGGCAAAGCATTCTGGGAAATTCCAGACTTATGAATGCTTTTCTGGAAGGTCACAATCAAGTGTGTAGAAATCCAACTGTATTTCAAACAATTCTTACATTCTTTTTAAAAATCAGGAAACAGTGCCCCTGCATTACTTTTTCTCCTCTTCAAGTTAAGTGCCTTTCATTAAACTGCTAGTATTTTAAGAATTTGACCTAATCCTCAAAATACCTCAGTAGGAAATGTGACAAGTGTTACCACTACAATTCTCCAGAGATTAAAAAGAATGCACTTAACAGGTCAGTGGTGGAAGTGAATATAAACATCAAATTTCATTACTCATAGTTTAGTGAGAAATCCATGACATATGATCGTTTTCTTGCCTCTAGAAATCAGAAATAAACTGTGCTTCATTTAACTTTAAAACTTAATTTTCCTTTACAAAAATAAAAGGAAGCTATACTATTAGATTCCTTTTTCATACAGCACCAAATCATTCAGTCAATTCAGTAAAGTAAAAAAGATACAATCTCATTCAGCTGGCATTAAATAAGTAAAAATAACCTAAATTTGGGTTAGTTAGCTGCAATGAGATAAAAAAGTGCTTCCTCCACCTGAATACTCTTGTTCTTTCCCACACTGTCACTTCTCCAATTCCATGCATTTTATTTCTGTTCATTTAAGCTAAAGCTAATGGATATTTAATACGATGAACTACTACTAAAAAATAGTAACAGCAAAAATAGTTAAAAACAAAAAACAAAAAAATGGGCAGAAGACCTGATAAGACATTTTTCCAAAGAAGGCATACAGATGACTAACAGGCACATGAAAAAAATGTTCAGTATTGTTAATCATTAGGGAAATGCAAATTAAAACCACAATGAGATATCACCTCACACCTGTCAGAATGGCTATCATCAAAAAGAACATGTTGGTGAGGATGTGGAGAAAAGTGAACCCTAGTACAGTGTTGATGGGAATGTAAACTGGTACAACCACTGGGGAAAACAGTATGGAGATTTCTCAAAAAACTAAAAATAGAGCTACCATATGACCCAGCAATTCCACTCCTGGGTATACATCCAAAAAAAATGAAAACACTAATTTGAAAAGATATATGCACCCAATATTCATAGCAGCATTATTTACAATTGCCAAGATATGGAAGCAACCTAAGTATCCATCAACAGATGAATGGATAAAGAAGAAGTTATATATATATGTGTGTGTGTGTGTGTGTGTGTATATATACATATATATATACATATATATATATATATAGGAATACTATTCAGCCATAAAAAAGAATGACATTTTGCCATTTGCAACAACATGGATGAACTTAGAGGGTATTATGCTGAGTGAAATAAGTCAGGCAGAGAAAGACAAATACCGTATGATATATGTGGAATCAAAAAATAAAACAAACTAGTAAATATAACAAAAAAGAAACAGACTCAGAGAACAAACTGGTGGTTACCAGTGGAGAGAGGGAAGGGGGGAGGGGCAAGATAGGGGTAGAGGACTAAGAGGTACAAACTACTATGTATAAAATAAATAAGCTACAAGGGTATACTGTACAGCAGAGGAAACATAGCCAATATTTTATAATAGCTTTAAACGGAGTATAACCTTTAAAAATTGTGAATCATTATGTTGTACACCTGTAACATATAATAATTGTACATCATCTAACTATACCTCAATTAAAAAGAGAAAAAAGTAGTAACAGGGAACGTGAGGATGTGCCCATCTAGGCTCTTTGCCTATAGAAATGGGTATTACTACCATTCCCACTTTACAGATGAGGAAATAGGCTTAGAGAGTGTTAAGTAAGTTGCACAATGTCACAGGCTAGTAAATGTGGAAGTGCAATGTCCAAACCCAGGGCTGTGCAAAGTTCAGGTCCCTGGTAGGCTTAAAAACTGACCATTTGCTAACTCTTTCTTATAATTAAACTGTTCATCAAAGTATGACCCCTCCCACGCTTATCTGCACTTCAATAAGGACTTCGTTAGAATGTAAACTCCATCAGGGTAGGGACTTGGTCTATTTTGATCATAACTGCATCCCTGGTGCTTAGCAGCTAGTAGGTGCTCCATAATCAGGGCCCCTCTCAGAAGAGCTCCACACTTGGGGTTAACGCTCTGTGGTCGCCATCTTGAAATTCTTAATAATTTTACCTTTGAATTTGTATTTTATGGGTGAAGTCTGATGGGACAATGAAACTTGGGCAGGGCACTTGGAGTCTCGGCTCAGCTCACGTGTAGTCCCACTTCCGGCCACCTCTGCACCTCCTCGCTTCCCTGAGTTCTTGGCTGCCCACTCTCCACTCTCTGTGCCTGGGGTGGGAGCTCGGTTACGTGGTGGGGGTGAGGGGGACTGTGACCCAGGCAGGGGTCTGGACGTGGTGTTAAGCCTGGATGCGAGTGGCCGTGGTTTCTCCAGGAGGAGCTTGGGCAGCAGCCATCCTGCTCTGGACCCGCGACGCCACCGTGCATTCAGAGGGTGACTGAGGCGGCAAGGCTCTCGTTCACACCTGATCCAGGTGCCAAGTGCACGCTGGTATGGAGGTTGCAGTGCCTCAGAGGACGTACCTGTCCCACCTAGGGCCCGACGCATCAGGCACGGTGCTGCGCAGCAAGTCTTAGAGTGGGGCCCTACCTGCCTGTGAGGATCAGCGTTTCCGCAAGAGCATCCCTGTACCTGAGGGAGCACACATTAAGTAGCAAAATTACATTAAGTAAACATTAAGTAAAAAACACCATGACAGATCAAGAGAGAAACCACAAAAGAAGGAAAAGTTTCTTTTAGTACCTTTAATGCCAATGTTTTCCTGCTTTTTGAATGGGGCCACACATTTTCATTTTGCAAAGCACCCCACAAATTATGTAGCTAGTCCTGTCAATAATTATGTATTAGGTTAATGATTTGGACTCTTGGCGATGAATGGAATAAAGCACTAAGATCCAGAAACAGTGGCATCTTGGACCAGGAAGTTCTCCTTTGTATGATATTTTCAAGGGAAAATGGATAAGAAATATACACCCAAGAACTTCTTGACAATCTCAGCTAGAAGGGGCCACTCAGAGACATCTAGGTGATGTCTCCCACATGACAACTGTGGCTTCAATGGACGAATTTACTTGTAAACATTTATTATTTACCCAATAAAGTTTTAAAGTCAGTTTGATTGCTTTTTGGAATGGGTGTGCCATTTTCTAGTTTGGATCCATTTCCCATGACACCCACTGTCTCGCATTTGACTGCTTTCACATATTCTCTCACACTCTTGCATGTGAAGCCTGGTCCCTGAAACGTTTGTGTGTTGTATTCCTATTTCCAATATCACATGTAGAAAGAGCCGCCGTGTTCCCTTTTAGGGCTGAAATTCGATGAATATGTTACCAAAGAGAGTTTATAAATACCATGAAGTCTCTGAGAGGAGTAATTATTATGGGATGTGATGTTTTTATATTTCTATAAATATAAAAATACTGGACTATGCACTTTTTTTTTTCTAGGACACAGTTTAGCCATGGTAGTCTAACTGCTAAAACAAATCAGCCTCAACAATCAATGGCTTAACACAGTAGTGTGTTTGGTTTGGGGTTTTTTTGCACTCATGTCATAGTCCAATGGGGCATGATTTTCTCCACACAGTCATTCAGGATCCCAGGTTCTTCCATCTTGTGATTTCTTTATCCTCTAAGTCCTCAGAATCTTCCACTAGTTCATCAGCATTTGGCTGGCAGGTGGGGAAAATAGCACCCCTGAAGGAATGTGAGAGAAGTGTTTAGGGGTCAGGCCTGGAAGGGCCAGGCGTTTACATGCATGAGTGTGAGCGAGTATGTGACAGTAGTCAAATGTGAGACAGTGGGTGTCATCGGAAATGGGTCAAAACTAGAAAATGGCACACCCATACCAAAAAAATTAAAAACCTTACTGGCTAAATGATAACTGTCTACAAGTAAATTCGTCCATTGAAGCCACAGTTCTCATGTGGGAGATATCACCTAGATGTCCCTAAGTGGCCCATTCTAGCTCCGATTGTCAAGAAATTTGGGGGTATATAATATTTTCTTATCATTTCCCCTACATTCTACTGGTCTGGACTCAGTCACATGGTGCTACTTAACTGCAGGGCAAGTTGGCAGCTCACATGAACTTTACCTTCTAGTGAAGTCCTTTCTGAAATTCGGATAGGCATGAGATTTAAATACAGGCAATGGTCAGTGAATGGTCTATTTTTTTTTTTTTTTTTTTGAATGGTCTATTTTTGAGCCTGTCGCCTACATTTGAAATTTGCTCTACCCTAAGTTTAAATCCTGCTCTGCAACTTTACTAGCTGTATGACCTTAGGCAACTTATTTAGCCTTCTCTCAGCCTATTTCCATCTATCTGTGTGCCTAGAAAAAAAAAGAAACAGGGTTTGCTGCTGCACTGGGCTCATCTTTGTTATTACAGCAAAGATCATGTGGCATTTTCTTTGTATATGTGATGACTGGCACCTAGGAAGTATTCAGTAAATATTTCCCAAATGAAGAAAATAAATGAGGAGGGGTTAATTGTATTCCTTCAGCAAAAGAAAAGTTCTGATCTGGGTAGATTTAAAATGAGAGGGTGTATTATGTATAAAATAAGCTACAAGGATATATTGTACAAACGGGGAATATAGCTGATATTTTATAATAACTACAAATGCAGTATAACCTTTAAAAATTGTGAACCACTACATTGTACGCCTGTAACTTATATAATATTGTACATCAGCTATACTGCAATAAGAAAAAGTAAAATGAGAGGTGGTGTTATTTAGAGAAAATGAGAATTCAGGGAGTTGACTGGAGCTGTTGATTTGTGTTTGTCCTCTGATCCAATGACTAAGTGGAAGATGTGTGTACAAAGTCAATCTTCTCTACCCCATTTATTTTTCCTCTTTTAGTGAATTGCTTTTCTCCCTATTAGATTCCTTTCTGCTTATGTTTGTCCATTTTCCAAAGAATATACCAAAGGTTTTCCAAATTCTGATCTTGCCCTTTCTGTGGTGTCATCAATTGCCTTAAAAACACTTCCACTCTGCAAGACATTAATGGCTCAGCAGAGCGTAATAAACTTCAGCTTGGCTTTAGGACAAATGTCAAACAGATACACACTTCAGTGGCACATTTTTCATAAAATAAGCAGTCCCCTAAATAGGGAGAATACAAATGCAGTACCCTTTATCATAGTAGCAGATATTTATCTTCATCTATACACTCGAGTGTGTGCCAGAATTATTCCCTTTGCATTTTCTCATTTCCTTTAAATCAGTTTCATTTTTTCCTCTGAGTGCTCATCCTACCTGTCTGGTGCAAAGTTTCATTAGACATTATTGAAGCCTGAAACTGCTTCCTAGATAAGACAAGAAAGCAGGAGAATTCTTAGGACCCAGAACTGGTAGAAGGTCTTCTAATCTCTAGTATATCCCAGTTCCTCCTGAGTTCCTCGTTGCTCAAACCAAAGTCCAGATGCTGTCAGCTTCCCTGTCATGCATAGGGCATCTTTGCCTGTGCTCAATGCCTCAGTAGTCCAGCCTCCCAAAGACGCTGCGTGGCCAAGCTATGAGGAGACCTTGTCTGTGTAGAGGTGTTCAGGGAGTCGAGGTTGGGAGTTGCTGGTGTTAAGGAATACAATCAGTGACTATCAGTAAGGTTTGGTGTCACTACTTTGATTAGTGCTAAGGCACCATCAGTTTTACCCAGATTGCTTTTGCAATGTCAACATGGTAACTCTACAGGCAGACATCAGCTAAATTAATCTTGCCAAGGAGTACTTTAGGGAGACAAATTTCATAGCTCCTAAGAATCTAAGTTCACACCATGGTGAGAAGGAGTCTGAATATAACCTGTATGATGTTAGAGCAGGAAAACCAATGCCAATTGGGATGGGGTAAGCTCAAGCCCAACATGAGCAAGGAGCCTAAAGAACCTTTTACCCAACACCCAAACTTGGATTCCTCCAGTTCAATACTCCCACTTGCTTTTCTGCTCCATTTCATTGATCTGTCATAAGAATTATAATTATGTAGTTATATTACATTATTGTTTCCTAATCTAATTATAGTTGTCAGCTCTAAACATGAAAGTAGCAGGAACAGACTTCAGAAACTCATACATTACTTTCTTTACCCACAAAATAAATGTGGCCAATTCATAAAGAGTCAAACTTGCTTTTCACAAGGATGTTGGATTTCAACCATTACCAAATGTTGTTGTGTAAAAGTCTCACTAAGAAATTAGATTTCACACCCTGGATCACTTGGTAATAGTAATAATAACAGCAATACCTTATATGTGTAGCAAAGCAACTATACACCAGCCAAGTTGGTCATCATCACAACTCAGTGTAATAGAGATAAAATAGCTTATTATTAATCCCATTTTGCTGAAGGAACACTGAGAAATTATGTGATTTGCCCACTGTCATATATTTATTAAGTGACAGAAATGGGACCATAACATAGGTCATTGTCTAAAAGCCTTCAATCCTTTCTGTTCTCTGTTTATATGCATTTGACTCTATTAAATTACATTGTTTTTATTTTCGCATTAGCTCAAGGGCAACATCTTAGTAGAACATCTGGATTTAATATTCTTTCCACAAACTCTTTGGAGTCTGTTCATTTGAATAAAGGGTTTATGTCAACAGTTAACCCTTCGGACTGCCTTTCAGGAAAGCAAAGGCAAGACAGTACGGATCTGGAACTGACATTTTTTAGTAGCCAGGGAATAGAAATTACTTTGTATTTCTGGGAATGAATCAACTGCAGTCAAGATAGATCACTGAAGCAACATTTATCTGTCTTTAAGCACCAGCCATTTCCAGAATCCAGAAAGGAAGAGTCAGTCACTGAGATTGTATGTTTATGTCATAACCTTGATCAGGCATCAGCAGAATGGAGAAGGTTTAGGAAGTCCCGGATTCTAACATGTTTTCAGGGCCTGGCAAAGACCTGGAGTCTGAGCATAGTAGGAAGACCAAGGGAATATCAGTCTTCTAATTGAGAAAGCGAGTGGAGGGCAATGCAAGGATTCATAGGTAGGTCTATAAACAGGCCTTGTTCAAGGGGATAGGACAACAAGATGGGTGGCACAACAGGAAAACGGCTTAAGCCAAGATCTCTGTCTTGAACCCCTTATAGTCTATTAGGGAAGATATGACACAGCTAGCAGGTGTTATAGCCAGGACTGCAACATAAGCAATCTAGCTTTAGAGTTCTCAGGCACTTAATGGCCCATGGCATAATTGGTAAGGGCATGAAGAGAAGCGTTAATTGAGTATTACACAGGAACAGAAAGAGGGAGAGAGGCAGGCAGACGCCATTCTGCCTGGAGGGAACAAGGAAGGCTTCATAGAGCGTGCATTTGAACTGGGTTTGGATACCGGGGAAAATTTTGATAGATGGAGAAGAGAATGTGAATGATGGAAAAACCCCACCTAAAATAGTTTAGGCAAAACAAAAATGTTTTTGGCTTACATGTTTGAAAAATCTAGGGATAGTCCTGGCTTTGAGCTCAGCTTGATCAGGGCTCTTTAATAGCATTGTAGGGGAGGAAAAGAAAACTTTTTCCTCTACCCTCCTAGGTTCTCCAGCTGGAGCCCTACAAATTTCACTGACAAAAGAAAGATTAACGAGAGAAAAACAGAGTTTATTAATATGTACAGTGTGCATATACTTCATGAAAAAGACTCAGTGATGAGTAACTCAAAGGGGTGATTAGAACTTGGGGCTTACATAGCATCTTAACAAAGAACAATACATTTGTAGAGAAGTGACAAGACAATGGAAAGGTTTTAGGCTTCCAAGGGCAGCAAACTCTGGGAAGGTAAATATAGGAAAACTAATGGAGGAAGGTTTGTTTGTGTAGGTCCATCTCGGCGCCAACTTTCCATCTCTTCATGGCCATAAAACTTCCCCAGAAGAGGAGATTTACGGCAGTCTTCATTTCTCAGAAGTTTCTGCTTTTAGTCAGATAAGGGAAGCTCCAGGAAGGCTTCTTTTGGCATCTGTTGATTCTCATTTTCCTCCAGCTCAAAATAATCCTTGTGCCAAAATGGCATGTTTGGTGGTGACATAGCTTTTCCCCCACAGCCTTTCCAGGACCTGGTTTCTCACTCTGTCTTAGCTTTGCTTTTGGCCATTGTTGGCGTCACCCTCAGGCAGACCCCCTTCTCCTAGTAGCAAGATGGCTGTAGCAGACCAATGGCTGGGCAGACCGTCTCCAGGACTGCATTCTTAACCACTACACCAGACTTCCTCTTGTGTAAAGGAGCCTAGACTTTATCCACAGGAGAGAGAGTTTGGTGTGGAAATAATAAATAAATAAGTAAATAATAACTTATATATATTATAATAAATTATACATAAATAAATAAATAATCAATCGATATGTTTCTGTACCCTAATATTAGAGTATATGTATTCAGTAGTCTGAATTTACCTTCATACTTGCTCTAGCCTCAAGCTACTTTGGTCTACATGGGTATGGGGTTGGGTGGGGACTGAACCTATTTGAACAGGCATCAACTGACAAATGGTTTCCCAACTCAAAATGGTTCGAGAATTCCATCCCCCCCCCCCAAGAGGAAACACATTCAGAGCCATTCAGTGGGAAGCCAAAGGACCTGTCAATGAATTCTGGAGGTCCTCTAGTAGCAAGGCAGACCAAGTAATCAAGACTTGTGATAAATTTGCAGGCGAAACAATAGAACCAATTGCTTGAGAATTGAATTTGATGAGTTGAAGTTAGGCTTTGAGAATTTACATTTGTTGAGTTAAAACAAAAACAACAACAACAACCACCAAAGAAACCCTGTGCATGGCAGGATTCTGTAACTAGTTTCTCTTTGCTCATTTCATACACACTGATTAGCTAATAAAGCCAGATTAGCCCACCCTAAAGATTTTTTAATGGCCTGAATTGTTTTTTCCAGTTGTGTGGTATTTTTTGTTTCATCTACAGAGAGGAGCACCAATCTACCAAAATTTTCTCGTTCCACAAACAGGGAGCCACTTAAATGCACAAGGATTCTGCCAAGTGCTGAACACAGTTTCTGATCTCCAGTGGGCAAACCAATGGAATCACAGCTGAGAGTAAGTATGGTGGCTTGTCCCCTTATAATATAAAGGGGATAAGACTACGCCACCCCAAATATGCCACTTTGGCATAAGGGTTATTTTGAGCTGAAGGCAACTGAGAAACAGACACAGAACAAAGCTCTCTAGCTTCCGTCCTATTTGCCTAAAAGCAGGACATAAATTTCCCTTCATGAAGATGTCCTCCCTGCCCAACACTCTTGTACCAGGAGGGGTAGAGTGATTCTTAGTCACTGGAGACAACTCTAGACCCTTAGCCCAGAGATGGCACTGAGAGGAATCTGCCTTACAAACCTTACAAAAATGAACAACCCTTATCTTCCATTAGCTTTCTCATATATTTACCTTCCCACAATTTACTACTCCTGGAAGCTCAGATCCTTTTTCTTTTGTCATGTCTCCACATTTATCACTCTTTGTTAAAATGGTACATAAGCCTCCAGGTCTATCTGCCTCTTTGGAGTTTTCGCTTCATTTCTGTGAGACCTCCCCTATTGATATGAAATAAACCTTTTTCTCCTGATAATCTGTCTTTTGTCAGTTTCTTTTTCAGGGCCTCAGCCACCAAACCTAAGAGGGTAGAGGAAAAGTTTTTGTTTTTCTCCCCAACCAAT
Organism: Eubalaena glacialis; assembly: GCF_028564815.1. Taxonomy (NCBI): domain Eukaryota; kingdom Metazoa; phylum Chordata; class Mammalia; order Artiodactyla; family Balaenidae; genus Eubalaena; species Eubalaena glacialis. The sequence continues at coordinate 48,425,543 of NC_083726.1, forward strand.
ATCACATATTCAAAAAGTTTTGTTTATATCCTGAAAAGGTATATGCTCAGTTAACGTTGGTGGTTTCTTCATGCTCAAGAAATATAAAACATTGGAAGTCACAAATATTATCCTTGATTCATTTCTGGCTAATGCTACTCTTTCCTAAAAGTGGCCTCTAAGTTAGTTTCAGCAGCCTATAAAGCAAATTATCATGATCTCTTTCCTAACCTTTTTTCATATTTAACTTTTATTGGGAGCTTAGTGTGTGCTGAGCCACCAATGTAAGCTAAGCACTTTCACTATCCCTATTTTACAGATGAGGAAAACAAGACTCAGAGATGTGAAATAACTTCCTCTAGGTTACATGGCCTGCATGACTAATTATTATGTTATACTACCTCCCTAGTGATGGAATAAAGATGGAAAGTAGAAGAAAATATAAGAAAGAAAGCAAAGGAAAATAATCTATAGAAATGCTCTCTTGTTGAACAATGCCTTGCATTTGGCCAGTACTTAAATATTTGCTGGATGAATGATTGACATGAAATAAAAAAATAAAATAAAAATAAAATTATATGAACAGCCAATGAGGCCAGTCTTCTCCTGGCCACAGCTCTTTAGCTATGTCAGTATTATCAGAAACAACCAACTGGTCATCCCACCCTGAACTTTGTAAATATTGATTTCCCATCCATTTACCTTTAAGGCATCTTCTATCAGGTAATCACATGAAATTGCTCTGTGTGTCACATTATGTTTACATCTTTCTCTTCCTCCTCACCCCGTGTAATCTAGGTGATAGACCAGATGGCTGAGTAAGTTAAAATCCTTTTCTGCTCCACTCTTAATGCAGCTCTGTGGTTTTGTTCTATAAGCAAGATTGGATGGAGTGTTTGTGAAAAAGCAGTGAAATCTCTTGGAACAAAATGTGATCACTTTTGCAATCATTCTGCCCCAAAGCACATTTATAAGCCAGTAAGTTCCAGGTTGTTCCTTTCAAATTTTTGTTTCTGTCAGCCAAGCACAGAGCTCTGGAAGATTAGATTGTTTTAAAACAATTTGAATGTCATTTGCTAACACCATGTGCTAATTTCCCTGGGCCAAGCGTTTCGGGTTCATTCAGATTAAGGATTTCCATTAGCAGTTAAGTCAAGTCTCCTGTCCTTGACCCTGTAATTAAGAGAGATGAGGCTGTGACCCTGGCCTGCATTTCTACATAGGTCAGAATTCAGTCTAATTGCCTGAGGAACCTCTATAAATGTTAATAGAGAACCCCAAAGTTACTTCCAGTTCTCTGAAGAGCAATTTCAAACAGTATATGGCTTTGCTTATGGCCCATAGACTTGCATCAGATACCCCTTAGATCACAAGTTGGCAAATAACATTCTGTTCGGAAGTCTTGCAGTTTTAGAGAGCTGAGATAGAGAGGTCATCCCAAGAGGTAATATGGTCACTCCTGAATGTCCTAAAAGTAGGGAAAGGTTGGTCATGTGGGCAGTGTCACCCTTAGAACTGGGCAGCTCTGTCCGCTGGCCTGGGCCCCACTCAGGTCTTCCTCTGGGCAAACCCCTTTCCACATAGTGAGGGTGTCCATGAAGCCAAGGAGATGTGTCTGCCCTGAGGTCAACCCTCAGCCCCAGAACATCCTCTCCAAATGGCCTATAGCAAATGCCAGCCTCTTCCTTGAGTCTGTTCTCCCAAAGATAGCCATTGCCATATCCACACCCCTGGGCTCCAGAAATGGCCAAGGAGTGGCTACTGGGTAGGCAGGGACAGGGACAGATCTTGGACTTGATGACTGGGGTGTCCCTATGGATGCTCACATAGGCCCCCCTACCTACCCCCCACCCCCCTGTAGTGATGGTTAGATCTGTTGGTGGGAAGAAAAGGGGAGTAAGACAGGCTTGAGTCCTCCATTTGTACTTTTGTCCTGGGCTCTGCAAATGGCAGGAACAGGACTGTAGGGGGAGAGAGGAGTGAATTAGTTGGATCACCTCAAATTTGCAGGTTAATGAATCTGATTTGTATACCATAACATGCTAGCTCTCTAGAAGTCAGGTTTATGCAAAACCCACCGCTCGTGACGACCTAGAGGGTTGAGATAGGGAGGATGGGAGGGAGGCTCAAGAGGGAGGTGATGTGGGGATATATGTGTACTTACAGCTGATTCACTTTGTTGTACAACAGAAACTAACACACCATTGTAAAGCAATTATACTCCAATGAAGATATATTAAAAAAAAAAAACCCACCTCTCAAGCAAGTGGTGCACAAACCGATGGCCAGTTTTTTTGCAACGAGAACCAAAGCTGGCAGGCCAACTGGGATGTTCATGCCATTTGATCAAGTATTCATTCCCTATAAGAAACTATATGGAAAGCCAGATTATAATCAAATGTGTTCTTATCAAATGTGGAGTCAGAGGAACGGGAGTCAAGAGCAAGGCCCGGGCTTCAAGTTAATATCCTCTGAGATCCATCTCCGGGTTTGGGGATACACCTGCTACGTGGCCCCAATGCTTATAATGCCAGCTTCTTAGCAGCTTCTCCTAAGAACAATGCTAAAGACTCACTGACAATTTTTCTGTCTTTGGATCATCTGCAGACAACCCCGTTTGGTTTATGGACCACAAATCCTACCTTCGCATTTATTAATTCCAACGATTAATCAAACATTTCTTTTCCTTTTAGACAAGATTTGAATGCACTTTTAGGCTTTGTTTTTCCCCGCTTGGAATTTATGCCTTTTAACGTGAAATTTTCAGAAAGAAAATCTCAGTTGATGCTGTAGTGGACTAAATACCAGTAACAAGCCTGGAAGAAAGTGTAGGAGTCTCCCTTGGCCATGAGAAGACGGACAACTATATAAATCTTTTGAGAGTTATTTCCATCCCTAGCAAGGACATGGGAAATTTTCAGTTTTTATTAAAATTACTTACCAGAATTTTTCTTGTCATGTCCTTGGCTTATAATCTGGAATAAATTGCATTGGTTATTGTAAATGATGTTTTCCTGTATCCTGGGTTTGAAAGCAAAAATGCAACAGAATTGGTCTTCAAGCTTTCCATCATCCCTTCCCTGCCAATGCCTCCATCCATTATTACCTTTTCTATTTCTCTAGCCAGAAAGAAACAGACATTCCGGAGTGGTTCTCATCCTCATAGACAGGAATACACATAAAGTCTGGCAAATATGTCACGTGATGTCTCCATCTCAAAGTTTAAAAGGTGTTCTGATGTCTGTGTTCAAGGTCTTATAAGAATCACAGAGAATTAAAAACCCAGAGCAGATCAACATGTGTGTGTGTATACATGTGTGTGCACGTGTGTGCATGCATACATGCACACGTTTTGATTCCCTTTGTTACATCTGGGGATATGTGTAGGTGTGTGCATGCCTGTGTGTGGTTGCACAGGCACTGATTCCCTTTGTGCTTGGTACTTCTAGGGATCTGTGATAGAGGCTGGAATGTACGTGCTGGCAGATGCTTGACTTTCCTCAACTAGTGATGAGAAAAGGAGGAGTAGGAAGACACAGTCAAAGGGAACCTGATGGTTAAACATGGGGTGAGTGAGTCCAAGTTTTGTGAGCCAGATGATGTGTTTCTGAATGGAATCGATTTTCAGGCTGTCCAAATGTACATGGCATATTTATGAAGAGAACAGATAACCCCCACTTGATTCTAAAGCTGTCCTCTGACTCAGTGTCCACATTTACACTATGGTAAGATTTTATAGCTCGCAGCATCTAAAGAGCTCAGAAAACTCTGTCTAGACAGTTGCATGCTCAAGATTGCCTCCTCCTTTTATTTACATTGTTCTCTCTTCTTGCCTACTTAACAAATCTTAGGCCATTGTGGGTCCTCACATCTTGCTGTTCAGGGAGGTTGGGCGGAAGCCAGAGGGAATCAATCTAGATGAATGTGCTGACAGAAGAGATGCTGGCAGTGGAGAGGTCTGTCGACCACAAAACCCAGCAAATTCTGGTCATTGAAGGGGGAGAGTGTGTTTGATGAAAAATGTCCCAATAGATGCAGAAAACTGAGCCCAGAAAACAACAACAGTAACAACATTTACAGAAAATATAATCCTACTTCTAGGCTTGGCAATGAATGATATTTCCGTACAAAATAATGAAAACCCAGAATCTGAATTGCTATAAAACTTTGATATAAATATATTGCAGGATGGGGTAGAAGGTAAGAGAGCTAGAATCCTCATACACTTTAATGTCTAAATTGATGAACGATAGCAGCGTGTGTGTATTATTTAGAAAAATGGACCCAGTTCAAGAATAAAGAGCTTAAAGAATAGAAAATAGTTGCCTTTGGAGAGTGAAATGTGTATGCGTGAGAGAAATGTAGCTCCAGCAGTAAGCTTACTAGTCCCATTCAACTTCTGAAACCACATTCCTGTATTACTGTGATAAAACAACATTTAAAATAATGGAACTTTGTCCAATTCCATAGATCACAAATGCATTGGGAAGTCAGCATTACTAACTTCTCATTCCCTGTGTAAAGGTAAAGGACCACAGCATCTCCCAGCTTGCACTCTCCACAATTTGGAGCCCTCTATGCCTTGCAATCCGAAAACATTGTAACTGGGACAGTGAATTCCCCTGGGCTAGAGTCTCTATGAAGGTCTGTTTTCAACATTCCTGGGTTTTCTGCACACAGAGGCTTCATATACAGGAGATATTACTGATAGTTTTGTTGAAGGAATTATTTGCTAACATTGAAATAATTTGCAATGAGACAAATATTGGCAGTAAGAGGCTGTTTTTAAGGGAATGTACCCTTCCAATTGCCACTGGTGACCATAAATTTACATTCTAAAGGAAGAGGAAAACAAAGTAGTGAAATAGCAACTCTTGGTTTGAAGAGAAGGGTAATAGCCCCTTGGGAGTTCACACAATTCTTCTCTTGAATTCAGTTGCACTTCTTCGTTGTTTATTTGCACATACCTGGTTTCACAGAAGTAATAAAAGATTTTTATTTCTCTTTGTGCTTACCTTTTAGTTACACACCAGAGGCCTTACCTGAAACTTGAACACTGGGGAGAGGCTGTTCCAAACAAAACTACCAAAGCTCAGAGCCAGAGATTCCCTGGTGACAACGGCTTTTAAATCCAGTCAAAACGGAGAACTTCATAAAGCAGCAGAAGGGTCAGCTGCAAGAGGTGCCCTGCCGCTCAGCACAGGGTAACCAGATTCCCTGCCATACGTGGGGAGAGACACCAGGAGCACTACCTTCAGCCAGGTAAACGAGGCTGATTCTAAACCCAACAATCTCTGGGTGGGGCTGGAAAGTTATTCCTGGAGCGAACAATACCAGGCACTGGGCTTGAGGAGCACTCCCAACCTGCATGCCAGGCACCCCATCCGCCAGCTCTGCAGCGCCTGTGGCTCAGCTCCAGGCCCCCTGCCTTTCAGTCCACGCTCCCAGGCTCCTCTGTCTCAAGAAGATAAATGGGGACAGAGATACAGTTTGGTGGCTACTGCTGTCACTGCTGCCTGTGGAACTGTTTGAAATATCAAAGAACCATTACAAACCCAGAGTGGCAGCGAGGGTGTTGAACATACACTCATGATGGACTAGAAATAAAAGGGTCTGTGTTCAGTTATCAGCTCCACGACTTCCCAACTTATAACATTAGTCTAGTTACCAACTAGTAAATGTCCGCTACAAAGCAAAAGCTCCATAATTGTTTGTTAATAAATGTTGAAGTCACTTAAGCTTTTTGGGCCTCTTCTGCTCTACAGTAAAAATAAGGAGGTTGGTATGTTGGTAATAATGATGCCTACTGTTATTTACGGAGCAATTACTGTGTGCTGGGCACTGTTGTGAATTAATTAAATCCTTTAGTTGTCACAAAAACCATATCTCCTTTTAACATACAAGGAAATCAAAGCACAGAGAGGCTAAGTAACTGGTCCAAATTTATTCATTTGGTAAGAGGCAGAAGCAAGAATCAAAACTTCGAAGCCCATGTGCTTACCCACTTTGCTTTTGTCAACTTCTAGCTTATATTATTATTATTATTCTCATTTTGTCAATTGTTATCATCAATGGGAAGATGTTTAATCTCTTCTTGCAATTCTATGTATACTGCCTGTTATTACTTCTCATAGATTGATCCTCAATGTTCCCATCAATACGTGAGCCTCCAAACATCGCTGAAAAGCCTATTTATAATCCAAATATGAGAAATCAGGAATTTTGTACCTACCTGTGGATACAGTATCAAGTGAAGAGGGATAGCAAGTATGTTGGATGACAGAATCACCAACCAAAACATGCTAACAGGCAACATAAAGGAGCAGATCTAACAGGATACAAGGACTGGGATTATACATAGCTGTGTACTGCTGAACCAGCTCTCTGAAATGGGAAGACCTGATATGTAATTTCCCTAAGCAACCTTATGGGCCAAGAGCTGAGGTATGCAGAGGAGCCCCAGTCATGTGGGAAGAAAAGCACAGGACTTGGATTTCGATGACTGAATGGCTGTACAACCCTGGGCAAGTCTGTTTACCTCATTGAACCTGCCTCCACTTCTGTAAAATGGGGATGTGTCAAGTACCTCACAGGCTTCTCATGAAGATTGAATGGGATGACAAGGAGAATACATGGCAAACTTTAAAGACTTGCTACTCAAAGTGGTGCCACAGACCGGCAGCTTCAGCATCACTCAAGAGTTTGTTAGAAAGGCAGATCTCAGGCCCCGACCCCAGATCTCCTGAGTCAGAATCTGTATTTCAACAGGCTCCCCAGGTTAGTCATAAGCACATTAAATTTGAGAAGCTCTGCTCTAAGGCACCAAATAAATGTAGCCTGTTGCAATTTGGGGCTCTGTTTTCCTTACATATACCACCAATGAAATATAATACGGCCAAATTTCAAGGACTGGGTCTTCTCAAAGGCTTCTACATCCTCCTTTCCTGGGCCCTGATGAGTGTGCCCGGTGTGGGGCTACAGTTGCCACCCATATGACCGAGCAGGTTATTCCTAGAGAGCAGTTCCATTTGCTCAGGAAAGGACCACCTGAGAGGGGCATTGCCTTGTCAAATCCTTGGCCATTTTTGAGTTAGGAGAACCAATAAAATGCAAACCCACATATTCATAACTGTCTTAGCCCTGGGAAAGGTTGTTAAATATGAGACTGAAGGGGAGTAGCAGCCAAAGTGGAGTCGAAGAGGATGCTAGTCTTTCCTGCTCAGAGTCCCTGAGAGCAGCAGCTAAAGGAAGCAGCTCAGAGCGGGAGGACTTCTTGTCATCAATTTGTCTTTTATTAGATCCCTGTTGTGTATGGGAGACATGCAACAGGGTTGAACATGTTAAACTGGGTTGAAAACTATCAGCTCCCTACCTGTTAAGAGATCTTTAATTGTGAAACTGCTAGGACACCGGGGGTTGGATAGATAGAATGTAAGGACTCCCTGATGTTTGACTAGTTAGGGGGTTCAGGATATGCTACCCCAAAACATAGCACCTTGGGATATTGAATATTTTAAGCTGAAGGAGTTTGAGAAAACAGCCCAACAGGACTTCTCCCCACTCCGCCGCTGTCCTCCTTTCTCCTCTGAAACACTGGCACAAGAACCCCATGTGAGAGGCGCCCTCCCTACACCCTAAGGAAAGGAGCGTCCTTATCTCAGCAAACAAAGTGACACCACCAGAAGAATCTGAACAAACAGGTCTCACTAAGTTTCCCCCAGTTTACTACAATTACCTCATGTGCTTTGACCTAAAATATTTTTCTTCAACTGTTCACTCTTCATCAAACCCAGCATAAAAATACTCAGGTTTAACTATTTCTTCAGGTCATTTCCTTATGAAGGCTCCCATATCATGTAAAATGTATACTAAGTACATTTGTATGCTTTTCTCCTCTTTATCTGTCTTTGTCGGTTTAATTTTCAGACTCGGCCAGGGACCCTAAAAGCGTCAAGAAAAACGTTTTTTCCTCCCTTGCACTAGCTTAACTCCATTTTATATGTATAGATGCACACAGGCATCACTGTTACTTCTTTAATCATCACTGTTATCATCTTCTCCATCTTCCATTTCCCTGGTCAAAGATTAACCAAGTGAACACACAAATTTTAATAATCTGTCAAAATGTCATAATGGAAGTGGAATGATTCCATTTGTAAATCACTATTGACAAAATTTTTTTTTTTGCATTTCAAAAGTGCAAAATTTAGATGTCCTAAATTTGGTTTAAGAAATAGTCTGTTCCAGAAAGTCTATGACTAAGACATGAATGACAAACTAAAACGCATTAATGAAGTATTAGTGCACAGACTTAAATAATTGTGCATTGTTCTAAAACTTCAAAGGCTGGAGATCTCTGCTGAATAGAAGTGGATCAGGGGAGGGAAAAATCTCCCAGTTGGAGAAAGTCTCAACTGGAGAATATCCCAGTTGGGATTATGTGCTCCTCAGGAGTTATACGATTCCAAATTGTTTGTTTTAGCTCTTACCACAAAAGAAAATGGAAGCAAGCACACTGGCAGGGCCAGTAGTGCCCTCTCCTTGAGCAGCGATTATCTGGTGTAAGGCATGGAGAGTTGCCTGGGAGGACTTGGCCACTGAGATCCTCCCGGGCCCGGAACATGGGAGAGCTGTGTGTCTCCCGGGACACATTTGCACTTCCAAAAAGCTTCTACATGAGTTGATTTTACTCTACCTCAGAGGTAGGATTATATATATATAGCACTATTCAATAACAGTTGAAAGTCTGTCAGAAGGTGCCCATACATTCGCATATATTTATTTACATTCTGTTCTGAAATCTACATTCACCTACGATTCAAGCATCTCTGGCCATGGGGTGAGTGCCCAGGGTCTTTTAAATGAGACACAAAGGGGCTCATCCCAGGGAAAGCAAGTAGAGATCCACAAGTTTGGTTCTAGGACAAAAAGTAGCCTCCTAGGAAGTGTTTTTAATAAAGTCCAACTTTCAGATCATCCCCTGATCCATGTGATTCAACCAAGGCTGAGTTCTCAGAAGAGGAGGCTGCCCAAAAAAAGCTACCTCAGCACAGGTTCTATGGAAGACAAGCACTCCGGTGGCAGTGGTGGCAAACAGAGCTCTCAACACAGGCTTGGCAGAGGCTGTCGAGGTGCAGACACTGATGGCCAGTAACAGCAGAACCTTCAATGGCCGTCTGTGGTATCAGTGGGCGAGCCACTAAATTTGGCAGTGGTAGTGACCAAGATAACTCACCAAGGTACCACAAAAGAGAAAAGGAGAATGGCAGCTGTCACATCACAACTAAGGATGACCACTTTGCACGAATGGCATACCCTCAGGGACTCTGAGAACTATTTAAGATTGAATTTAAGAGGGGTGAGATTGGGGGTGGGGTTGAGTCCTGCACAGCAGGTCACATCAGAGACAAAGAAATACAATGAACTTTTGCTTCCCTCTCCCCAGCCCAAGACTGGTGGGATATGGGAAACAAAGGACAGAATAGTCCAAGTTTGTGGAAGAATGAGCAATAAATCTGAGATTCAGCCATCCGTGCTCACCGAAGGCCCAAATGGGGAACTTTTAACAAAATACCACTATTCAGTTGGCAGCATTTACTACTCAAACTTATAAATTTTTTTGTCAGATTCAATTTTTTTTTGATTCTTTCTTCTCCTCCGGACAGATTGGCATTGCTTATCTCCAGTAAAATATTATATGCCAATTTTAGCACAATTAAAAAATGATAATAAAATAATAAATAAAATGCATCGTACGAAAAATCATAGTACTATAATACTGTCATTTGAAGAAAAAAATCAGATTTTCAGCCACCTCAACTACTGCTAAAACCACCGCAGCGGCTGATAAGCCACACCGATGCCAAGAGCACAGGGTCCACCATTCTCCAACTGTGTTTTCTGTTGAACTTTTCCTAATAGAATTCTCATTCATGCTCACTTCTTCATTAATGGATAACAGTGCATTCTTCAAGATCCATAGTTACGTTAAATGGGGGATGAGAATCATTTCTATCTGTCAGAAATATGGGGATCAAATGAGACAAAGAGGTTTAACTGAAGATATAATTTCCTTCCCTCCCACATTCCCTACTTAGAGAATCTATCCACCACTACCTCCAGCCTAAAAGGGGCAGCCCTACATGCCACACGACCCTCTTACCTGGCCTCAGCTGATTAGATGCCAGTGGACAGCTAAGCCAGGCTGGACCAGTCAGAGTCTCTTTCACAGGAATTTGAAATTTGAGAGACTGAGTCATTTAGCCCTGGAGAGCCAAGCTGGAAGTTGATGGAGACTTGGGGTCTGAGATTACATTTAGGAGTAGCTATAATGGGTGCAAGCAAATGAGTGGACAGAGAACTGGCCTGTAGAAAAAAGAATGAAGTGGCCTTTCAGAGAGAAACAGGCAAGACGCTGTGCGTTCCCCAAAAGAGGAGAGATGGTGGGAGAAACTTCTAGTAACTCTCTAGTTCCCATAAAGCTCAGCTCAAATTTACTCCCTACATTTGGTGTGTAATTCTTCTATATTCTAATATAATAAACCCACTGTTATAGTTTTAGTTTAGTTCCTTTAAGTTTTTGTTGCTTGCAAAAAAAAAAAAAAAAAAAAAAACAGGAGAGAAATAATTGTAAGATCGTAACATGGAAAGCACCATACAAATATGAGATTAATTTTGTCTTTGATTGTCACCTAGGACATAGCAGCCATTAGGGAAAGGAGGAATGGATAAGCAGCCTGGCCTTCCGGGCAAGAGCAGCTCCAGATACCACCTTCCAAACCCTGAAAGTGACCAACACCCTCATAAATAAGGTATCAGGATCTGGAGTCATCTTGATTAGGGCTGAGATTCATCACAATTCTTTTGGCTATATGGCAGAATCCAAATTTAATCTACTAAAGCAAAGTGGAAATGTGTTAGACCACCTAAGTGCTACATCCATGGAAGGGGGCAGAGGGAAGGGGAGCAGATATCTGGCTTGGAAATCTGTCCTCCTATCTCAGCTCCACTTTCCTTTGTGTTAGCTTCATTCTCAGGCGAGCAATCCACCATGATGCTGAGAGGCCCCAGCGGCTCCAGGCTTACTCCTACCAGCTTAACAACTCCCATGGAGAATACCTCTTTGCTTATAGTTCCAGTCAGACTCCCAGGGATGGTTCCCATGGGCCTGATTTGGGTCACATGCTTACCACTAAACCAATCGCGGTTGCCAAGGGAATGCAGTATTTTCTTTGCTCAGGCTTGGGTTCTTCTCTGGAGTGAGGGAATGGTGTCAACCTCACCTGATTCACAGGTACTGAAAGCTGGGCAAGGTAATTGCAAAAAGAAAATCGGTGGGTGCTACAACCAAAATAAGGAGGAAGGCATTCCGGGAGATACCATGAGGATGAGCACCTGAGACTTAAAAATGAGAAGTAAGCTTTCTTTAGAAAGGAAAACCTCTCTATTTTAAAATGGGCAGAGTGACCAAAAGACTTGTGGGCGTTTGTTACATACGGCTGGCCCTTGCCCACTGCACAAATGTTTATCAAGCCTCTACCACAGAGAGTGAGTGCAAGCGGTACCTTTGGATGAGTCAGTCTGTGTCCTGAGGCTCGGCCTCCTCATCCACAGTCTCATCGCCAGTTCCCTGAGTCATCCCGTGCCCCACCCAACTTGTTTTGCCTTCCCCACAGTTTCCTTGAATCTTCTGGGACAGATGACCAGCTCTTGGAGCCGAAAAAGAGAAGCGGTGTCTTTCAGAAAGAGGAGTGCCTCTCCCGTAAGTAAAGCTGGCAGAAGAGCTGGCTCAGGTGGGTGGAGGTGGTAATTATTCACTTAGCAGTTCCTGGTGCATTTAAAATCAGCTTCTTTCTTTTTTTTTTTTTTTAATTAATTTATTTATTTGTTTTTGGCTGCGTTGGGTCTCCGTTGCTGCACGCGGGCTTTCTCTAGTTGCGGCAAGCAGGGGCTACTCTTTGTTCCAGTGCGCGGGCTTCTCATTGCGTTAGCTTCTCTTGTTGCGGAGCACGGGCTCTAGGCGCGCGGGCTTCAGTAGCTGTGGCACGCAGGCTCAGTAGTTGTGGCTCACGGGCTCTAGGCGCACGGGCTTCAGTAGTTGTGCCGCACGGGCTTAGTTGCTCCGTGGCATGTGGAATCTTCCCGGACCAGGGCTCAAACCCATGTCCCCTGCATTGGCAGGCGGATTCTTTTTTTTTTTTTAATTTATTTATTTATTTTTGGCTGTGTTGGGTCTTCGTTTCTGTGCGAGGGCTTTCTCCAGTTGCGGCGAGCGGGGGTCACTCTTCATCGCGGTGCGCAGGCCTCTCACTGTCACGGCCTCTCCCGTTGCAGAGCACAGGCTCCCGACGCGCAGGCTCAGTAGTTGTGGCTCACGGGCTTAGTTGCTCCGCGGCATGTGGGATCTTCCCAGACCAGGGCTTGAACCCGTCTCCCCTGCATTGGCAGGCAGATTCTTAACCACTGTGCCACCAGGGAAGCCCGGCAGGCGGATTCTTAACCACTGCGCCACCAGGAAAGCCCGAAAAATCAGCTTCTTTCTTAGAAAAAATTGATTCCTATGTAACTGCTACCTTTCTCCATTGCTCTGTTTAAACACACACACACACACACACACACAGAATACTTATCATCCTTTTAAATCCAAATAGGTCAGATATCTCTTCCTGCTTGAAGCCTCTCCTTTTCCTCCCTTTAATCCTCTTTCTCACTTACCTGAGAGGCAGGATGTATCACCCCTTCCCTGTACTCTCACAGCACAATGCCAATGTCACAGTTACAGCGCTTTTCATATTGTGTGATGGCTGTCTGGCTAGTCCACCAGACAGTGGATGCCTCAGAAAGGTCAGGAAGGATGCCAGGCTTCTCTTGTGCCTCTGCACTGTACTCAGAGTCTGGCAATAGAAAGTCCTCCACAGATGTTAAAGTGAGTGAGAGAGTGAGAGTGAAAATGAGCAAACTGTTACAGAGCTCAGGGGTTGAATATGTGGAAGATCATCTATACTGGAGTATTTCCTTAGAGGTAAATGGCCCTCCATGAAGTGATTAAGAACCTTTTTCTTCTTAACATAATCTTGAGTAGCTTCTCTACGGTAGATAATTGCAGAGACTGCTCCTAAGAGCCAAGAATACCTACACTAAAAGGAAATGTTTTTCCGTAATTGTATAGGATGAGAAGCTTGAGATCTTACAACTCACTTCAGGGGAAGACTACAGCAGTTTAATTACTGTCATAATTCATTCAATGTTTGGATACAGTATGAAACATTCATTAAAGACTTTACAATTAATCTGCAATTAACTTAGATACTTACATAGTTGTGCTGTACAGAATAAAATGCAGAAGTATAAATATAAATGATGAATAATAAGCCATAATGGACTATTAGGGTCTGGAATCCTCTAACAGACAATAGACCATTTGACTTTCTAGGTTCTATTGGAAGTCATTTAGGGATGTTTTAGATGTGCTGCGAGAAGAAAATAATAACATTCTATTATTCCAAATAATAGCAAAAAATATCACGATGAAAGAGTGAGAGGAATTCAAATCTGTTTCAGTATGTCATCTTGCCATACTCCTTGGTTAATGAGAGGCAATGTTTCTATTTACTCACCTTTCATTTAACAAATGTTGATTGAGCATCCGTTGTGTGCTACATGTTTTCCAGTTGAAGAAGATGGTGGAAGGAAATGTAAGTAACTTACTCTAAGTATGATGGACTGAAGCTCATTAAAGGAAGTGAGAATTTCTAACTTCTTACTTACTCTTTCAAAATAATGTCTTCCCAGGGACCATCGTTAATGATTCTTGTACTTGTACACTTTCCACTTTACAAAGAGGTTTTACATAAATATCTCATGTAGGGTCCACAGTAATCCTTAGTGTAGGCAGGACTATTATGGATCCAATTTTGCAACTGGGGAAGTGAAATAAAGTATCCAAGATGACACCAATGGCGAGTTATCGAGCCAGGACCAGGACCAAGTTTCCTGGCTCTGAGTCTAGTTCTTTTCTCAGTTATTCTGCATTTAAACAGGAGGTCAGACTGGTGCAGCTAAAAATGGCTTGAGAATTCAACTCTGGCAAAGACATGTTATCAAGAGTCTTTCTAAAATGTGATCTTGTTTATATTTGTATGGGGCCATGAAGAAACTGAAGGATTGAGATTGTGATCTTTGGCATCCATCCCTTCCTCCAATAATACATCCTAAGAATTGACAAAGACTTTCTCCATTCACAGAATCCAGCCAAGAAGAGAGGGAGCCGTATATGGAACACTGTTGGTAAACTGGAGGTTTCTAAAGCTGTGCTTCTGCAAGCTTTAAACAACCACTCATCAAAAATGCACTAGATTTTAAATCCTTGGATGCTTCTTAAGAGCTCAACTGGCTCTTTAGAATCAGACACAAAAATCAGTCACATATGTCCTTGAAGAAATGAAAACCAAAACACTTTTAGCTTTGCCAAGTGAAGTTTTTCCTGAAGTGTTCCTCAGAGTGAGGTTGATATTTAGCATTCTTAAGTGAGCTGTTAAGCCCTGGTGCAATATAAATAGATGTAACTTAGTGGCTGGTGACAGGAGATTCCCCTCATGTCTGTCCCTCTGCCCTCTATTCTATATTATGACTAAATGGACTCTAATAAATCCTATCAGCTCACAGGGCCTGGTAAGTATAAGTATCACTTACCAGAGCCATTAACATGTTAGTGCCTTTTTGGTGGGTCATTATCTGTGTTGGTGGTCTTTTGCAAACTTCAAAGAGTTGTGAAGAAAGGAAAAAAATTTCCAAAGGGTAAAGTGATGTAATGATATTGACTGAATTGTCTCACTGTTGAATTCATATGCTTGTTACTGAACCAAACTTGGGTCCATTCACCTGACATTGAAGCAAAGCCAATCTACTGACAACAGTTGTGGTGAAGGAAAGTACAGCATTTATTGCAGGGTTTATCTGCAATCAAGGAGAATGGGCAGCTCATGCTCAAAGATCCAAACTCCCCAATGAATTTTAGAGAAGGGTGTTTAAAGACAGCGTGAGGGAGAGGGTTGCAGGGTGCTTGATCGGCTTGCGTGCAATTCTCTGATTGGTTGATGATGAGGTAACAGGGTGATGTTTCGGGAATCTCAACCATCAACCTTCTGGTTCCAACCAGTCTGGGGTTTACGTGCTGGTGGTCAGCATGCAATTAACTTCTTCCACCTGATGGGGATTTTAGTATCTGCAAAGCAATTCAAGAATATGGCTCAGGATATTATCAATAGCCCTTGAGGAGAAACTAAAGGTCCTTGGCTTTGTTTTATGGCTAAACTATTATTTTTGTCTGCTTGACTGTTTTCCTTTGTTTCTGCATTTTCTCACTTCTCTGATTAAATTTGCTCTTTGGAACTCGGAGAAGGCCTAGGAGGCTAAAGCTTTTCTATAAACAAGAGGTGAGGGATAAGGGGGTGGTCTGTCCCTGGAAAGGCCCCTTCAGGGTTCTGCTCAGTTTTATGTTGAAGTCTAGTCCCCAGTGTGATGGTATCTGGAGATCTGATTTGGGGAAGGTAATTAGGTTTAGACAAGGTCATGAAGATAGGGCCCTCATGATGGGATTAATGCCCTTGTAAAAAGAGAGACCAAAGAACTTGATTTCTCTATCTCGCTCTCTCTCTCTCCCTCCCTCCATATGCATGCATTAAGGACAGATCATGTGAGGACACAGTGAGAAGGCTGTCTCAGCTCAAGAATACAGCCCTTACCAGACACTGAGCCTGCTGGCAGCTTGATCTTAGACTATCCGGTCTCCAGAACAGTGAGAAATAAATTCCTGTTGTTTAAGCCACCCAATCTTCAATTTTGTATGACAGCCCACTCTGAATAAGATATGTATATGGTGGAAGTGGATTAATTTAACACCAGAAAATCTGGCTCACCTCTTATCCTTGCTTAACCTATTTCTGCCTCAGTCTTCTTATCTGTAGAGTGGGGAACTGTGAGTAACTCCCCTCATTCCCAACATCACAAGGTTCTTGTAAGAATCCAGTAAGAGGAGGTTTGTAAACTTCCAACAGAATTGCTTTGTTGCTCTTCTCTTGAGGATCTTTAGTTTCATGACTCAAATAACGTGTTGTTGGGAATCTGCCACTAAAGTTGAAATTGAAAAATTGTGTAGGAAAAATAAATAAAAATAAAAATGGAAGAAGAGGTAGGTTAAGAGCTCTACAAAATGTTTTTATTTTTAAATGCTGGAGGTCTGAACCCATACATGCTAATTGTTTTAAGTGAATTTTCATGGTGTGGTAGTTTAAAAAAAAAATCTGACAGAGCTTGAGTTCCTGTATTAGAACTCAAGAAAAATCGTTGTAATCTTACTTGTTATGTGTTATTGTATATTTTATAGTATTTATATTTTATATCATATAGTATTTATGGTATTTGGAAGCTAATTAAATTAATGCACAGAATTGAACTCATGTTATCACAAATGACACCTTGTGGCAGCATATGATATTTCAGCCCAGCTGTTATGGACTTCATTTCTTACTTTTTTTAAATAATTTTTTTATTTTAGAACAAATTTAGATTTATTTTGAAAAATTATGAAGCTGGTACACAGAGTTCCCATAAGCCCCACACCTAGTTTCCCCCATTATTAACATCTTAACATTAGTATGGTATATCTGTCACAGAAAATGAACCAGTATTGATACTGTACATTATTATTAAGTCCACACTTTATTCAAATTGCTTAGTTTGTATCTAATCTCCTTTTTTGGTTCCAGGGTGCCCTCTAGAACACCACATTTAGTTACCATGTCTTTTTAAGCTCCTCTTGGGAATTCCTTGGCGGTCCAGTGGTTAGGACTCTGCACTTTCACTGCTGTGGGCCCAGGTTCAATCCCTGGTCCGGGAACTAAGATCCCGCAAGCCACGCGGCATGGCCAAAATTTTTAAAAACATAAAAAAGCTTCTCTTGGCTGTGACCATTTCCCAGACTTCCTTTGTTTTTGGTAACCTCCAGAATTTTGAGTAGTGCTGGTCAGGTATTTTGTAGAATGCCCCTCATCTGGGATTGGTCTGATGTTCTGCTCATGATTAGACTAGGGTTATGGGCTTTTGAGAGGAATACTCTTATAGACATTTTAATCCTGTGAATTTGGGAATACTCCAGTAGAAATTCAGAAAATTCTCTGGCACAAGGAAAAATTTTTTGGCCTGAAGCAGCCCTGTCCACAGTGAACGTCTAACAACTGGAGAAGTGCTGTAAATACAAAAAGAAACTTACAGCAAAGTCTATTCTAGTCCTAACTGATTCCAAGAAGCCACAGATTGCCACAGGTCTGTTCACTATCTTAAGTCCTTTCGTTCTGAAGTCTTTCAACACATCTCCTGTAGTAAGTTTTCTGTGGGGAAAAGACTTTCAGTTTTTTATGGATTAGTGGGAAAACAGTATTCATTTTACAGAAATCTCCTTATAGGCAACATTACTCAACTAGATATCTGAAACCCCCATATTATCCTGAACATATGTGAGTGAATAAGAACATGGGATTTATGTGCCGAAAAGAACTTCTGTAACTTGGCTACTGACCAGTATTTACCAGTAGAAGAGTCAAATTAATGGAGTCTCTCCTACACCAAGCCCCTGGGATGTTATTTAAAAAATGGAGTGGCAACTCCAGTATCTAGACTGAGGTCATGCTGGGACAGGCTGATACTACAATTCAGGAGAACCAAGTTTGAGTTTGAATCTAAGAAACTGGAGGAATCCTGAACTCCCAAGAATTAACTACCTTATTTAAGTTTCTACAAAGGCTGTGCTGTTGGGCTTCCCTGGTGGCGCAGTGGTTAAGAATCTGCCTGCCGATGCAGGGGACACGGGTTCGAGCCCTGGTCCGGGAAGATCCCACATGCCACGGAGCAACTAAGCCCGTGTGCCACAACTACTGAGCCTGCACTCTAGAGCCCGCGAGCCACAACTACTGAGCCTGCTCTCTAGAGCCCGCGAGCCACAACTACTGAGCCTGCGCTCTAGAGCCCATGCGCCACAACTACTGAGCCTGTGCTCTAGAGCCCACGAGCCACAACTACTGAAGCCCACATGCCTAGAGCCCGTGCTCCGCAACAAGAGAAGCCACCGCAATGAGAAGCCCACACACTGCAATGAAGAGTAGCCCCCGCTCGCCACCAACTAGAGAAAGCGGCACGCAGCAACAAAGACCCAACGTAGCCAAAAATAAATAATAAAATAAATAAATAAATTTATTTTTAAAAAATGCTGTGCTGTTAGTAAAAGGGAAAACAATTTTCCAAATATAGAAAAAATATAAACATTATGTAATACACATGCATATGCTCTATCTGCAGTTTGGTTTTTACAGTTGATGGAATGCCTCCGTGTGTGAGTGTTCAGTTACTCAGTCCCTTTATTTATTTTTTTTTTTTTAAACATCGTTATTGAAGTATAATTGCTTTACAATGGTGTGTTAGTTTCTGCTTTATAACAAAGTGAATCAGTTATACATATACATATGTTCCCATATCTCTTCCCTCTTGCATCTCCCTCCCTCCCACCCTCCCTATCCCACCCCTCTAGGTGGTCACAAAGCACCGAGCTGATCTCCCTGTGCTATGCGGCTGCTTCCCACTAGCTATCTGTTTTACATTTGGTAGTGTATATATGTCCATGCCACTCTCTCACCCTGTCACATCTCAACCCTCCCCCTCCCCATATCCTCAAGTCCATTCTCTAGTAGGTCTGTGTCTTTATTCCCGTCTTGCCACTAGGTTCTTCATGACCTTCTTTTTTTTTTTTTCCTTAGATTCCATATATATGTGTTAGCATACTGTATTTGTTTTTCTCTTTCTGACTTACTTCACTCTGTATGACTGACTCGAGGTCCATCCACCTCACCACAAATAAGTCAATTTTGTTTCTTTTTATGGCTGAGTAATATTCCATTGTATATATGTGCCACATCTTCTTTATCCATTCTTCCGATGATGGGCACTTAGGTTGCTTCCATGTCCTGGCTATTGTAAATAGAGCTGCAATGAACATTTTGGTACATGACTCTTTTTGAATTATGGTTTTCTCAGGGTATATGCCCAGTAGTGGGATTGCTGGGTCGTATGGTAGTTCTATTTTTAGTTTTTTAAGGAACCTCCATACTGTTCTCCATAGTGGCTGTATCAATTTACATTCCCACCAACAGTGCAAGAGTATTCCCTTTTCTCCACACCCTCGCCAGCATTTATTGTTTCTAGATTTTTTGATGATGGCCATTCTGACCGGTGTGAGATGATATCTCATTGTAGTTTTGATTTGCATTTCTCTAATGATTAATGATGTTGAGCATTCTTTCATGTGTCTGTTGGCAATCTGTATATCTTCTTTGGAGAAATGTCTATTTAGGTCTTCTGCCCATTTTTGGATTGGGTTGTTTGTATTTTTGTTATTGAGCTGCATGAGCTGCTTGTAAATCTTGGAGATTAATCCTTTGTCAGTTGCTTCATTTGCAAACTCAGTCCCTTTATTATCCCACTGTAATCTTTATAACTATTCTGTTCTGTATAACAATAACAGCTTATATTTATTTAGAGCCTATCTGTGCTTTATGTATATTTTATCTCATTTAATCCTATCTATTGCAGATACTCACTGTCCTCTTCTATAAATGAGGAAATTGAGGCTTAGAGAACTTAAGTAACTCGCTCAAGGATACACAAAGTCAGGATTCAGGACCAAGGCAAGGACTGTTTGGCTCCAAAGTAAGTCTCAGCTCCTACTGGGTTAAACTACCTTTGTGTCCCTAAGTTATTTCGAAATGCCTTTTGTGTCAGTAAGGAACATGTCTTTTCTTAATAGCTCTTGTAATTTCCATCCATGTGGCACGTGTTTAATCACATTTGAAAATAAGGAAATGGGGACTTATTCCTACTGATTACCACTGTCATGGGCGAAAAAATAACCAACCGCCTCATCCTACTTGACTCATAGGCTAAACATGGTTCTGGGACCCAATTCCACTGTATGGAGGAGTCTCACCCGCACAGCACCAAACCATTCTCAGACACTAGCGAGGTGTCCAGCAACTCAGCTCGGTTCTCGTACTGTCTCTTGGGGCACAGCTGCAGATTCCACCCGCCGAGGGCTCAGTCCTACAGGATGACCCCCCCCCCCGCCCACTTCAGATGCCAGATGCAAGCCCAGGTTATCAAGTGTGCTTCTGACCTACCAGCTATAGATTAGAGTTGCCCCCATCCCCTGCTTTGGGTTTGATTAATTTGCTAAAGTGGCTCACAGAACTCAGAGAATCATTTTACTTACTAGATTCTGTGTTTATTATAAAAGACTAACTCAGGAACAGCCAGATGGAAGAGGTGCACAGGGTTAGGGGCAGAGAAAGGGTGAAGAGCATTCATGCCCTCGCCAAGGCTGCCAGTCTTCCCAAATCTCCACGTGTTCACCAACCCATAAGCTCTCCGAACTCTGGATTCATTACATAGGTGTGATTAATTAAATTATGCCACTGGTGATTGAAAGCAACCTCCAGCTCCTTGTCCCGCCCCAGAAATCACGGGTGGGACTGGAAGTTCAAACCCTCTAATCACATGATTGGTTGTCCTGGCAACCAGCCCCCATCCTTTTGTGCCATCCAAATGTCACCTCATTGACAAAACAAAAGACACCTTTATCTCTCTCAGCACTTAGGGAATTCCAAAGGTTTTAGGAGCTCTGTGCCAGGAACGGGGAACAAAATCAAATATACATTTCTTATTGTAAATTACAGTATCACACATGCCAACAGTAAGATAAGCCATTCAGCAGCCCTGCTACCTGAAGCTAGAGCTAGAGTGGCTTGAATCGCCATGTCCTAAAATATAGTGTATTAATGAAAATTTTAAGGTATAGGAAGGTCAACAGATCAGAAGATGATCACCATTGAAAAGGTAGTTTGTTACAGTTCCCAAGAGGAGGGGACATGCCACGCCTTGGGGGACCACACTGGGAAGCACCAGGGTCAGTCAGGAGGCAGAGGGAGAGGGAGCAACCTTGGGCAAAAGCCTTTATTGTGGTTTCCACGGAAGGAACAGGTGAGGCAAGGGAAACAGGCTTAGGACTGGCTAGTTGAGTAATCGTAGCAGGCTCTGGGCTATAGGGGCTGTCCCTAGTTGTCTGGTACATGTCCCTGGAGTGATTAGGGCAGGTGGATAGTGGCCCCCAGTATGAGAACTTGATAAAGGAGGTGGTTGAGGTGTGAGCTCCAGATTGGCTGGTTTGTATTTGAAAATTGCTGGTGGGCAAGTTGTTTACTATCATCTCTAGGAACTGGCTAACCCTGGGAGGTGGAGTTCCATGAGGGTCAGCAAGACCCCAAGATGTCAAAACATCAGAATACAGAAAATAAAAGATATAGCTGATACACTCCAGCTAGAGGATTTCTGGCTCTTCTAAGTTGGGAGGGGCATACAGATCTACCCATAAACCAGGTAGAAATATCCAAAGCTAATTCAGCTATAAACAATGGAAATGGGTCTTAATGCCCTGTAAGAGAACCCCTTATGTGTAGAGGAAGAACAACAAAACAAATCAATGACAACTGGAAGACCAAATGCAACTATCTGAGCCTAGACTGTCTGGGTTACCTTAAAGGGCTTGTCACAAGCTAGTGCTTCCCAAGAGGATGCAGAAAGTTAGCATCCATCAAACCTTACAAAGTAGAACTGCAATTATTTTTCTTAAACCCAATTTATTAGCAAGCTACATTCTCTACGCTAGTATATGTAGTGTGCATGTGCGTGCACACACACATACATTCACATAGCAATAGTTTGCCTAAATGGGAGCTCAGCATCAGACACCACCCACCCCTCCCCCCAACACACATATGGTTATCACAAATTCTCAAGAGTCTGTGTTTAGTGGGTCCAAGTTGACATGGCTGAAATAAGCCTTTTTGTTTTTCTCAAAAGCACTGAGATACATTAAGACAAAGTAAAGTTAAACCTACCCATTTTGACTTCACAGCTTCCTTAGTAACAGAAGCAGTATTTTCAAATCCAACAGTGCTGTTTACTCCAGGAAACGTTTTCCTCATAGTCATGGCAAAATCAAACACCACATTATCTCAAGTTCCAGCAAACACTTTATTCTCCTCATTAATGTCTCAAAACTGTTGGAAGCCAAAGCCTGGAAAAAGCCCTTTGGCAATAAATGTGAATGTTTTACAAAGAGAAGAAAGAAGTTGCAAGAGGTTACAAGTTTCCGTTAACTGTATTTGAGTATTTTTCTTTGGTAAAGTCCCCAAACAAACTTGAATAAATTAGACACAGTGTCGATAGAAGTAAAAGAAGTAGTCTGTAAAGAATATCCCAGCAAAATAAGGATCCGTTGAACAGTCAGCTAAATCCTGTCAGAACAAGGGGGAAAAGAAAAGAGAGAATGATTAATGTAAGAATTAATTGTAGCTAAAGTTTATTTATTTATTTATCTATTTATTTATTTAATGGCCCATTTCTTTCTCACTGAAAAGAAAAAGAAAAAAAGAGAGCTTACCGGTGCAGCTACCCGGAAATGGTATGCACTGTCAAAGAATGGGGCTGCAGGGAGCCTCCAAATGTGCTGATATCCCTAAATAATGAATGAAAGAGAGATCCATTTCATAACTATATTTTACACTCAAGTTGGAAAGAACATAGGCTGAAAAAGCATTCCTTTGACTGCTGTAGGAGAGGTATTTGTGACAACAGCTTTTGATGGTGTTGCTGGAAAAGTCTGCAGCTTCTGAAGGATGCACAGAAGATGCTGAACAAAGCCCTGTGATCAGAGTCAGCAAAGGGAAACATTCACCTGTGGCTCATGGCCTCTCTCTCAGTGAGGAACAGAGGCTGTGCCACAACTGTAGGCACACTTCTAGAATGGGGACAGAATGCCGAGGAGCTGGAAAACGTTACCTGTGTCATCTCCTGGGAGACTTCTTGGTGGCTTTGCATGCCTTTGGCTTCCCTTTTACTATGGAAACACATATTTCCAAGGGTGAACTTGCACTGGAAGACTATCAATGGCTCTGTTGTGCTTCAAGAGACAAAGAAAAGAAAGGGCAAATGGAAAAGAAGTTACCAGCTCCCACTAGGCTACATCTTGATAAGAAGAGGGACTAATGGGAACATAACTTGGAAATCCATTCAAAGTTCCAAATAGGCATGTTATTACACAAAGCTCACGGATGCCAATATACTAGTTCACATCTCATTATAACAGAAACAATCTCAGATGACTACTGTTATGGACTGAATGTTTGTGTCCTCTCCAAAATTTGTATATTTAAATCTTAACCTCTAATGTGATGGTGTTAGGAGGCAGAGCCTTTAGAAAGTGACTAGGTCATGACGGTGGAGCCCTCATGAGTAGGAATAGTGCCCTTATAAAAAGGAGCCCAGGTCTCTCGCCCCTTCTGACATGTGAGGACATAGAGAGAAGACGGCTACCTATCAACCAGGAAGTGGACGCTCACCAGACACCGAATCTGCTAGTGCCTTGATCTTGGACTTCCCAATCTCCAGAACTGTGAGAAATGAATGTTTGTGGTTTAAGCCACCCAGTCTATGGGATTCTTGTTATAGTAGCCTGGAACTGACTAAAACTAAAACTGAGATAACATATGACAGTCTCTAAAACCTAATCTCATGACTTAAATCACCTCAACATCAGAACTTCTTATCTCCCTAGATTTTAAAATAATTTTTGGATGTATTCCTTCTCTTTTCACTGGCAGCTGAATTTGCTTCCATCTGAAGTTTCCAGGATTTCAGATTCTGCAGACTCCTGCTCTGGGTAGGTATTGTTTGAATCAGAGAGGCAAACAACACAGGTAGGGATGTGCAGGTGAGCCCCGTTAGGAATTATAAGCCCTTCAAGCTATCAGGGTGGAAGACCTGTCAGAAAGAATGGTTCTTCTCTGGAGGCTGGCCCAAGAATCATCATCAAGAGGGTGAGATCCATCTGTCTTTGGAAACAATATTTTTGCACAAGTGGGACAACCTACAATCTCGGTTGAGTATATGTGTTATTTTAAGATCACCCATGTTAGAAAAAAATGGTTCTTAATCTAAAAAGCCTGATTTAGTGGTTCAAGATGACCTTCTGCCACTTCAGGGGATATACCACTTCACTTATTTCCCTCCATCGAAGCTAGGAACGAATGAGGAAACGCTGTTCCAGGTTGCTCAGGGAGCGCTAGAGAACAGTACATTTAGCTTTTGCTCTGCCTGTAAATATGGTGGGTTGTGAGTCATGGAATTTTAGCTGCTTGAAACAAACCTTTCCAAGGCAAGCAGTTGGCTTGTGTCATTAGCTCATTGTAGAAGCAAAGTGGATGAGAGAAGGAGTATGAAGTCTGAGTGAAACAGAGGAAGAGATGGGGTGGGGACGGGGGAGGGACTGATGGAGGAAGAGTAACAGAGCTGGGGAAGCAGAGGGAAAGTGGGGAGGACAGAGGAAAGGGAGAAGAGAGGAAATGTGGAAGGGACAAAGGAGAAACTAACATCAAGAGACACAAAATAAACACCATCTATCTTCATGGTGAGTATCTCACTGCGTAATTTCTGCAAAAGTCTTAAAGTACCATAATTATTTTAAATAGCTGATAAAATAGATTAAATTAGAGTTTTGTGATTTTGGGAGGAAAGGCAGTCATAATATGAAGTGCCTGCTACGTGCCAGGAAGGGGCAATGTTCTTAAATATCTCATGTCACTGGGGAGGCAGGAAAGTGATGGTTAAAAGGAAGGGCTGATTTGAAGCCCAGCTCCACCACTTACTCGCTATGAGTTTCGGGACAGGCTTTTTGACCTCTCTAAACTAAGTGTTCCCATCTGAAAAGGGTTGTTGAGAGGATTATATGACCCAGTAGTAAACTGTAGAGTGTCTGGCATATAGTCTGTGCTCAGCAAATGGTAGTTATTAATTTCACTGTTATTATCTGTGATTCTCACAGCAGCTCTCCTTGTTATGGTATAATGTCAAACACATCTTATAAATGAATAAACAGTAGCTCAGAGAGGATAAGTGGTTTCCCCAGGATTACAGAATTAGTAAGTGACAGAGACAAAATCTGAACACTGGTCTTCCCACCTCCAAACTCTGACTTCTTTTTTTCAACTCCCTTAGGGGAAGGGGGTGGTGTCTGCATTAGCATTGCTCCCAGAAGCTCACAAAAATGTGCAGCCCCCCACATCCAGGGGCCAGGGCCACACTATTACTCTAGTTCCCACCCCAATTCAAAGGGACACAGCCAGGGGCAGTCTGAGAGCATCAAACCCAGGGTCACTGTCACTTTGTAGGTATGAGTATACAGCACAGAGCCTTTCCATTCCACTGGAGGGAGCCTGGAAGGTCCCAACCTTCATTTTGAAAACCCCTCCCTCAAGCTGGCCTAACTCTCAACCCAACCATTATTCTTTAACTGATAACTTTCCACCTCCTAACTTATTGATCAAATTGTGAAGGAAATTCAGTATTGTTATTCAAATAATGATAAAAACAGAATTGTCTTTTACAGCTATGCACTTACTTGATTTCCAGAGAGAATTTGACATTGGTGGGTGTGTACTTATTAACAGGAATATGGTAATTGTAATTTCCAGACCTAATTATGGGGAAAAAAACACAAATCAAAATACTCAGGAAAGGGTTCAAAAGGCTTTTTTCTACTTTTTGTATACTGTGTAAACTGTGAAATATTCTATAATACGTAACAGATAACAGAAAATCAAGTTTAACATGGCATAGTTTCATGTTTTTCAAAGACATACTGTCAAATTTCAAAGTGATCTCTTTTGGATCTTACTATATATGAAATATACCACAAAGATTTATGGTTTGTTAAAATACACAGAAGAAATGACAGAAAGTCAAATCCCAGACCAAATGCACAAAACTAAACAAATAGGAAATGACTTTAGTTCCCCTTAAGGAGATACAGATTTCAGAAGACAAATGAGGCAAAGTCCTCAAACTAACAATCCCTCTGGAAAGGAAAATTGGAAATAATAAATACCAGCTTTTTTACAGTAAACCACTCCCTTTTAGGCAACACTAGCAGGAAATATCATGTACTTTAGGAACTGGAATCAACTAAAATTATTATAGTCCTAATTAACCATTTAGTAATGGAGAAAACTGCAAGACAAATGCTTATACAGACATTCCTCCTGCCCTTGACTAGGGATGCTTGGGGAAAGGGGGGAGTTCCATTGATTCATATTGTAATGAAAACTCTAGCAAAAAGGCTTATTGTATCTAATACAAGTTCTTATGACTGGCCATCCCTTGAATTATATGGAGAAATAACTTAAAACCAGATAAATGGGGAAAAGAGCCAATCATTTAAAATTTCCGTTAATGAATATTAAACTGGGTTGTTAAAAATAAGAAAGCAAAAATAAAAGCAATAGATCTGAACTGGGATCAGGAGGGCTTTGTCCTACTGGAGGAAGCTTAGGTAAATAGAATTCATTTCCTACTATGTGCCTCCCAACATCTGTGTGCTTTCCAGGAATGCAACTCCTTAGCTAGTAAGTATCCTCATCTTACAGATGAGAAACGGGTACGCAGGGAGAATAAACATCTTGTCAAAGTGCTGGAATTTGAACCCAAATCATCTCACTCTTCATCACATCATTCTACCAAACTAATTATGTCTGTCTCTGACTTTTTCAAGCTCACTGAGCCTCAAGTTTTGTAACGGCAAAATGGGGATAATACCAACCTCATGTGATTTTGTGAGAATTCAATAAGATAATGAATGTAAAGGTCATAAACAAATCATAAAGCACCATACAGGTTATTTTCAAAAGTCAGGACCATCAGCCTGAAGCCTAAGGTACATTAGGCTGAAAAAGAAATAAGGCTGAGAATCCGTAGGATTTGTGACACCAATTCAAAATACACAGCCTTGCCTTTAACCTAGCAGGCTTAAATATTAGCAGGCTTAACTAAACCAGTAAATACTGATCAAATAAAGAAAAAATAACTCCTTATTCTTAATGCCTACAACTTGCATATTGTGTTTGCTGAAGCTTCTATGCTTGCCCTCTATGTGTCTAGATGCATTGTTACCTTGATGCAGGCGATACACTAGAGATGAACATTGCTGATAACTTTTGCAGTACCCAGATTTTTTTCTCTTAACTGAAAAGGTTAGGATAAGCTATATTTTTTCAGCAACTAAAATAATGATATCCCTTGTTATTAAAATATACAAATGTCAGGTCACTCATAACTTGGAGCCATCAGTAATAATGTCTTTCTTTTCTATAAAATTAACTAACAGCTCTGTGCCTATGGTATGTGGCCTCAGAGAGTCAGCCACAGAGCTGCCCCCTAAGCTTTTAGCTTTGGACTTACCCATTAAACCAGGAGACTGTAATCTTTGGAGCCGTGGTTTATTGACATTTGCTAATACCAACCATTTTATGATTCCCTCTTCCACCATACAACAAATGTGTTTTCACTTAAGGAGCAATGTAAGCACACATCGGTTTTACCGGGTAGCATTAGCTTTCATTCCAGTCTCAAAAACCCAGAGCCCTGAGTAAATTCCAGAAACAATCAGGGGATAATGGGGAGGCTTACCCACCCGCACTGGAGGCTTCTACTGCAATACCGACGATCTATTATTTGCTGGATTTCCATAATCTGAATAGAACTGATGGTTGTATCAATCCCTGAATTGAGAAGAAATAAAGTAAACTCTTCTGCAGAGAAAAAGAGCATTGTGCTCCAGCGCAGGCTCCAAATTGCAGAATGTGAAACAAGAGTTTCCTAGATAAATGGATTCCATTTGCATTCAAATGGGAAAAAAAAAGGAGAAGAAAGGGGAGAAGGCTTTTGTTGTTGTTACAGTAAATTTTAAGAAAACTAAAAAAAAAACCAAAAAAACAAGCTCCAATAGACAGCCTCATAACATTCAAAAGAATGCCTGGATCATGGAAGTCCTACTAAATTGAAATTTATTGAAAATGGAGAGCGCAATGTGATATGCAATCTGGCCAATAAAGAAAGATTCAACAAAAATCAGAAAATAGAAAACCAACTAAAAATTTAGCAGAAAAATAGAAGAGGAGAGCAGGAAGTTCAAATAAATTATTAAAATCCATGAAGATCAACCAAAAGGCCTAGCGGTATGCAACCATTCCTAATGCCTCCTTAATGGTTAGGCAGCCGTCGATTATCGAAACGTAATCCCACGGGTGTTTGTGGCAGAGTGCAGCCTCCGTCCCTGTGCCTTACTCCAGTAATGCTTTCACAGCTTGTTAGTATTCTGCCCGGCTCCACAAAACCAAAGAAGAGAGTCACTTAAATATAAACTTACAGTCGCTCCCCCAGTCAAGGTTGGTTAGCACCTGTCCTGCCAAGAATGATGTGCTCCTGTCTCCTGAAGAGGAAGAAAGTCTGTCAGTCTTGAAGCTTGTTCAGGATGAGAAGAAACCCAGTATGTGCCCTAGTTTGTCTCTGTCAGTTGAATGTTTCCCCCACCTTTCAACCCATCACATCCCTATGCCATTTCTTACAGAGCTAGTTTACTGTCACCCTTCTCCAAAAAGCCACCTGTTTCGGACTGAATTATGTCCTCCAAGTTCTTATGCATGAAGCCCTAACCCCTGGTAACTCAGAATGTGACTGTGTTTGGAGATGGGCCTTTAAAGTGATAATTAAATTAAAATGAGGCTGTTAGTGTGGGCCCTAATCCAATCCGAGTGGCATTCTTATAAGAAGAGGAGATTAGGACATGAAGAGGCCTGCTTGCATGGAGGAGAGACCTTGTAAGGACACAGAGAGAAAGCGGCCATCTTTGAGCCAAGGAGTGAGACCTCAAGAAACCAGACCTGGTAGCACCTTAATTTGGACTTCTAGCCTCCAGAACTGTGAGAAAATAAATTTCTGTTGCTTAAGTCACCTAGTCTGTGGCATTTCGTTATGGCAACCCCAGCCGACTAAGACACCATCCCGGATTAGATCACTGCAGCTCACCGCTCCCCCCCTTCCACTGCCATGGCATGTATTATTACTGAATCCTCTAAGTGGTGATCAATCAGTAATATCTTCTCTATCACTGTGCCAAAGGGCACATTATCTCTGGATTGTTACTTTCCACGTATCTTTGCCCTTTCTCAACAACTCCAGAATAGGGAACCTCTACTAACATTCTTTGAATAATCTATAACTCCAAGCATAATGTGATCCACTCAGGAAAAAAGCGAGCTTAAGTTAAAAACTGAGCTGCAGCCATCTGAGGAGAGGACTCAAATCACTGGTATGGGGCCAGAGCTCGCTTGTGGGGAAGGAAGCCAGGGGAGTGGTTATGACCCGTCAGAGCCGAAAAGGCATTTTAAAAGCAATATTGAAAAGGTAACCACTCAGATGACTGTTGTTAAGGCTATGGGAAAAAAATGTATCTTTTTAAAGTGGATGGTAAAAGCAACCATTTAGTGAGTTGTTAAGCAAACCTAACAAAAGAATTTTAAAGTTTTTGCAGTCAGTTTTTAAATTTGCAGATGTTTTTTCAAGTATATGTACTCTGTATTGCAGTCCTTCATTTTCATTAAACAATATCTATGTTTTTCAATATAATTTTGGGCAAAACACAAAGACGTTAACCTTATTTAACAAGAGACATAAGTTAAAACAATATGTGCTGCTTTCATGGGAAAGAAAAAGAGACAAGAGCTAAAACAAGTTTCTGTATGGAATTTCAGGGTAGAAAGCAAAGCAACGGTGCAGACTTCTGGGGGTTAGTCGCTCCTAAGTATCTGTCCAGGTTAGTACTTCTCACACTAAGTGGAAGGGCTGGTTCACTTGTCTAGAACTGTGAGCTTTTGGAAGAGTGCATCTTGTTCACTATTGTATCCCCACATAAGGCAATGCCAGGCTCAACTGTGGGATTCACTACACATCTGTGGAAGGATGGAAGGAGGAGAGTCAGGGAAAGAGGAAGGAAGAGAGGAGGGAAAGCCAATCATGTATCTTCTAGAAAAGTGTTTCCTCTTCCACACTCAAAGGAGACACCCCTAGGGGATGGGTGCAGAGGGATGCTAGGAGTGGACTCGGGGAGCTGGGCTTCTTCATCCTGTTAGCAAATGGGAGTGAGACAACTTGAAGGCGAGGCAAGTTTCCTGAAAATCCTCCCCAGCGTGATGCTTCCCTTTAAGAAGAAATGGACCTTGATATATGGTGATTTTCTAGAAAACTGAATATTTCCCTTTACCTAAAAATGTATGTACTGTCTAAAAGGCCTCCAGATTTCTTGGATTCCAGCTATTCAAATAGTAATTTTCGAGCACATGTCTCCTGCTATGAGTTTTGCTTATGACTGCTTCCATAGAAGGCTCATTTACAAGGCAAATGAGGCATAAAGAGAAGGGGAAACCTGACTTCTCTATCCTGTCTGTTTTCTTTCCCTACCTTTTGTTCTATTTTCCTGCTGAATTTTCAGGGAAAAGGTCATTGTAAAGTCTGGCAGTAGAACTACAGAGTTGCCTTACTTCCACAGAAGTGTATTTCTGGGTTCCTGGAGACATAGAACCCTGTGATAAGATTTAGCATCTAATGGGATAAAGTGTTTTTTAACAGTAATAAAAAGGTGAAGTTGAGGAGAGATAATCTTGCAGCTTAGAATTATGAAAATGGCTTTTCAAAAGCAGGATTGGAAATAAATTTTGAGTCTCCTGTAAAACACCTCCACTTTGTCACTTCTCTGAGGCAAGACTATTCAATTCCGAAAGGCTGGTTATTGGAAAACCATAAATTCTCCTGTAGTCATACAGGGGTGGCTCTCATTTTACAAGTGCCTTCCAGCAATATTCCCTATAAAGTTAATATACATTCCCAATGGTTTCCATCGTAAAGTTGGAGATATATTTCACAGTCAGCAGATGAGATCTCCCCATAAACTAAATTAGAAACTTCTGGAGAGGAGAGACTTAAGATGGTGTCCAACCAAAGTATATCCTGTCGTGGTAGAATGTGTGTATTGCACTACTTGTAAAACTGCTCTGATGGCTGAGTCCCAATACATCTTGGATACCTTTTTCTTTCATGATTGAAACAGGCTCAGGCCAAGAAAAAGTCAATGAGCCCAACCAATCGACGACTGAGTCCTTTAACACGGGGAAACATTTTCTTTCAATCATTGACTCTTCTCAGAGGTCTGGTCTCCAAATCAAAATAAGCATGAATTACAGATGCCTTTTGCTTTGTGGGATTTTAAAAGTCTTTACCAAATCTCTTAAAATCTGTAGAACTCCACTGATGCTTTTTCCCACCGGCTCTTAAGTTTTTAATATCTAACTCTGCTGCCTATTTAAATCTTTATTGGTTCCATAGATTAAAGTCTGATGCATCACACTCAGTTCCTCAGAGTAGAAGCTGAATATTTTGAAATACCCACTTTCCACTTCCTATTAGTCTTACGCAAACCTTTTATTAAGTGTGAGAAGAGGGGATAACCTTTCTGAAAGACATTTTAAGCAACCAACTTAGGCCCAAAGGAAGAATAATGGCTTGAGCTTAGCATGTCATAAAAATGCTGATTCCCCTGTACTTATTTTACTAGTAGTCTTACGCCTCAAGAAGGAGGCTCATAAATGTGTTCTGGGGCTTGGTAAACTATTAGATATTACTCCACATCTCACTGAGAGTTAGTCTAAGTTCTTTTTAATTAAAAATTTTTTATTGTTAAATTTGTAATTGGTCTTAAATGCCTCAGAGACATCTTGTTGAAAAGAATATTTGCCTGGTTTTCTCTTCTTTTGGATTTAGGAACCCTGATGTTATATGTTGCCCTGGACAGAGGCAAAAGATGGAGCAGCAGCAGAGGAGAAACGCTTTTCTTCAGGCCCCCAGAAATATCCCACACTGGGCACAACAGCTCAGTGGCTGTAGGCACACAGCGGAATATTACTTAGCCATAAAAAAGAGTGAAATAATGCCATTTGCAGCAACATGGATGGACCTAGAGATTATCATACTAAGTGAAGTAAGTCAGACAAAGACAAATATATGATATCACTTATGTGTGGAATCTAAAAAGATGATACAAATGAACTTATTTACAAAACAGAGACTCACAGACATAGAAAGCAAACTTATAGCACCAAAGGGGAAAGGGGAGGAGGGATAACTTAGGAGGTTGGGATTAAAATATACACATTACTATATATAAAATAGATAACCAACAAGGACCTACTGTATAGCACAGGGAACTATACTCAATATCTTGTAATAACAAATAATGGAAAAGAATCATATATATTTTTATCTCACTTTGCTGTACACCTGAAACTAACACAACATTGTAAATCAACTATATTTCCATAACATTTTTTTTTAATGGCTATAGGCAAAGGGGAGGGGGCAGAGGGTGCTGAAAGGGCTTTCTAGAGCCATAGAGTAGATACTTTCTGCATCTTCTAGAGTTGATCCCAGGTACATGCACACACCAAGCCCGAATAAGTGGAGGCAGAATGGTGGGGACAGGGGACCCAGATTTCGATTTCTACTTTGCTCATAATTCACTGCAGAATCTTAAGCAAAGTCCTGAGCCTCTATTTCATCAGTCATAAAATGGGTAAATAGGTATAAATCAGAGATTCTCCTGACCTGGGGACTTTGGAATCCCAGATGATTACATAAAGGGGTCTGTGGTGTTGGCTGTGGACTTGAAAAGTAACAATCTCTCCCATAGATTTGTACCATTTTTCAAATGTTGCTGTTGAATTAACAAAAATAATTCAATTAAAAGCTTAACAGAATTTATAGTTACATTCTCCCTCTACGTACTTTCTCAAATAATTGTAAAAACATAATGGATTCATAATCTCAGGGTCAAAAAGTCAGGGAGCCACTGGTGTAGCTGCTCTCTGACCTTCTATGACTCTAAATCCCCCAGAGTTTTCAAGTTTCCTGAAGGTTATAGTAAATAGAACATTTAAATCCTTTCAGTTTTTTTTCTGAAAGAGGGAAGAGGGAACAACTTTCCCAGTGTGTCAGAGAGCCTGATAAAGCAGAATTTAAACTCCATTTTTAGCCAGAGAAGCTGATAGTTGTGTCTAGGAGGACACAGCCAGACGCCTTGGAGCAAATCTTCTTTCTTTGGGAGTCTCTTCAGTGTCTCTCATCATTATGGAAACATAAGATGAGCAGACACTCATTGTCCCAGAGAAGATGGCAATAAACCTTCATGTGGTTTGATAAGGGCTACTCTTCCCAGTATCCCCTTGATGTGAAGAGCTGGTTGCTATAGGAGTGAATTTGCTCAAAGGTCAAAAAACTTTTTGAAAATGAAGATTGGGCCAGTTCCCAACCTCTTCCTGTTCAGGATTCATTGTTATCCACCTCACATGGGTGAGATGGTCTCATTTGAGGACTGTTCTCAGAAAATGACACCAAGGTGGACTCCC
Source organism: Eubalaena glacialis (assembly GCF_028564815.1). Classification (NCBI taxonomy): domain Eukaryota; kingdom Metazoa; phylum Chordata; class Mammalia; order Artiodactyla; family Balaenidae; genus Eubalaena; species Eubalaena glacialis. The sequence goes on from NC_083726.1 coordinate 48,458,968, forward strand.
AAGGTAAGGAAAAGGTTTACCAGCCACAAGGTTCCATGTGCTTTAAAAAGGGAAGGAAGGGGGCTTCCCTGGTGGCGTAGTGGTTAGGAATCCGCCTGCCAATGCAGGGGACACGGGTTCGAGCCCTGGTCCGGGAAGATCCCACATGCCACGGAGCAACTAAGCCGGTGCGCCACAACTACTGAGCCTGTGTTCTAGAGCCCGAGAAGCACAACTACTGAAGCCTATGAGCCACAACTGCTGAAGCCTGCGGGCCTAGAGCCCGTGCTCCACAACAAGAGAAGCCACCGCAATGAGAAGCCCGCGCACCACAACGAAGAGTAGCCCCCACTCGCTGCAACTAGAGAAAGCCCGAGCGCAGCAACGAAGACCCAACGCAGCCAAAAATAAAATAAAATTAAAAAAAAAAAAAAAAAAAAAAAGGAAGGAACGTTCTGGGGGATTTCTGAGACAGTAATGGATTTTTCCATATTTAAAACTATTGAGGATATGATCACTGAAACTGAAAATTTCTTCCTTCAAATTGAACTTTTATCCTCACTCTATAGTGATGCATCTGTTCCCAAGTTCAATGAAAAATTGCTTTCATGAGAAAAACACTACAAGCGTTGCCTCCTATAGGTGCGGGGGAAAACTCTCTGTGCCTTAGCTTCCTCATTGGAAAAAAAGGGGATAATAATAGTGCCTATCTTTCAAGCTTGTGAGGACTAAAGGACTTACTCATGTAGCCTACTTATGACGGTGCCTTGCATACAACAGTAATACCTCATTATGTGGTGTTACTGATGATGGTGATGATGATTTGTAGAAGTTATTTATTCAAGCCTCGAATATGAAATAATATCAAAGGAAATTACATTTCTGCCCCCAAACTTCAACCACTGACGATAGTCTACATGTCATTAGTCATTAGGTCTACTCAAAAATATTCTGGCTCATCTACTTCCAGGCATGTGTTAGGTCTGCACTTCACCAACTGTTTTTAAATTAGACATGACCAATGTCACTTGCTTTGGCCAGTAACATGTAAGCAGAAGTGACTTGTGTTACACCCACATGGAAGCTGTAAGAGCCAGTGCACAATTTGCCCCATTCTCTTACCACCTCTATAGAGGCTGTGGAAATATATACTGAGAAGGAGTCTCTATCAGCTGAGTCCTGAATGGCATGATGAACAAGATCCCTCTTTTGACCGACATTTGACATATAGAGAGAGTCAAATTTTTGTCACATTAAGCCACAGTGATTTGGGAGTTGTTGTTACCACAGCATCTTAATTGATAAGTCACACTGATATGTATGTATTGTTATTATTAGCATCATCATCATCATCATTATTTTAGACACTTGTTAAAATGTATATACAGAAGGAGATTTCTAGAAACAATAACAACTTAGTATACATTGGGATGTATAGTATTTGATCTTACAGAGATAATTACACTTTTAGTCCTTGATCAAGTTTCCATAATTTTATTTATTTATTTATTTATTTATTTTTTGGCCGTGCGGCATGCGGGATCTTAGTTCCCAGACCAGGATCAAACCCGTGCCCCCTTCAGTGGAAGCGCAGAGTCCTAACCACTGGACCGCCAGGGAAGTCCCAATTTTTTTAACATGAAAATTCTGTTACTTAAAGAGTATCAGTGTGTGTGTGTGTGTGTGTGTGTGTGTGTGTGTCTGTGTGTGTGTGTGTGTGTCTGTGTCCCAAGGAGGAGGAAGAAGAAGATAATCTGAAAGTGGAAGCCTTTTTCAGGGACTTAAAGCTTACCCTGAACTCATTAGAATCTTCAAAGCCTTTTACATTTTGCCCTACTTGGTTTGGGCAGAGAGCCCAGATGCCACATCATTTTATAAGTTCTAAGTGAGCCAAAAGATCTACCCATCCTCACATAATTACTTCTCTTGTGCTACTATTACTATCTTGGTTGGCAATGAACAAATGAGACCCTTTCACTTGAATCAACCAAAATTTCATCCCTGGGTGGGGAACTCAATATTATATGTGATTACAAGTTTGTGTATTTGTGTTTTCAAAGATCTTGCCACCCCAAATAGAAGAGTGGAACCATTAACAGACTATCCAAGTAAATAGTGAGAAGGGAAAAACCTCAGGTTCAAAGCATTAGTTACTCTTTGAACATTCTTTACCTGCCCATGGCCTCTGATGGGGCTCCTTCTCCTTGGGCTGTCTTTGCACAGGGCTTGAGAGGACTCTTCTTGTTCCCCAGATGGGACAGCAATAAGTCTCCTGACATGGCAGGATCTCACAGAAAGTGATCTCTGGTACTTGGAAGGGGGGTTGTGTGGTTGCCAGAGATGTATTAGGTGCTGCAAGGCATTGGACAGAGGGGAGGAAAGTGACAAGGTTAACCTGAAAGGCTGGTTCTTCTATTGACAATTCACATGAAACCCAGGCTGGGTTTGAGGGTGAGGAATGTGACGATCTTACCCAAGGGGGAAGCTGTGGGTGGCAGAGCCGGATCCTGGGAGCTGGTGAGGTTGCTGGAGGAGGAGAACAAAATAATTAATGAAAGAGGCCTTCAAGAATCCTTCTCCCCAAAGGAAAACAAGACTGGAATTCTCACCTTGAAGGGAGACTTGGGGTACATCGGTCTTGATCTTTTAAGCTAAGTATGTAAAGGGAGACTATTGTCAAGCCACTGTTAAAAAAAAAAAAAGAAAGAAAGAAAGAAAGTTATGTGGCAGATTTGATGCCAGATATATCTCACACAACCAGCTGGCCAGAGATGTCCTCTCCCAGGCCACACAGATGGGAGAGGAGGGGGCGGGCGGCCAGGGCTGACAGAAGCACCATGGAAGCCAGCACAGTTCTGCTTCTCAGCCCTGGTGAGAAAAAGCCCCCAATCTTCCTGGAGCTCAGAGGCTCCCTGGCTACTCCAGGCTGACGGATTTTTCCACAAAGCAGCCCCCTGGCCCTGGCAAGCTGTCTCAGAAACGTCTGTCACTAGTGGAAGATTACAAGAGGAAGCAGGAAGCCTCACTGGAGGCAGCCCTCTGCTCCTTGCAGGAAAAACTCAGAGCAAAGTTCATATCCCCCTGGTGGAGGGCGTCCACACTGTGGTGTTGGGAAATGAAAGGCCACACAGGTTTAGTCAGCAGTAGGTGGCAAACCCTTTGGCCGCTTCTGACATCTTCCTGCTGCCTGTCTTTTCAGAGCACAATACACCAAATTGGACAGAGGAAGCAAAAAAGTACAATAAAGCATCCATTTCCACACTACATGACTTCAAAATAATGAGTGTATCTTTCCCCCCAATTATCAGAACTTACATAACCAAAAGGAAGCTTACCTTAAAGGTCCTGAGCTTTGGGAAGCTCTTCCCAATATTGCTCACACATCCAAACACTCAGCATTCTCCTCTTTCGAGGGTGTCTCTAGAACTCTCTCTACAATCCTGCTGTGTGCTGGGCCTGACACAGGGGACCTTACTTGACCTCTTGCCAGCTTGATGTCACATCTGGTTCTCTAGACTCAACTCCTCATTAGTATTGATATCTTGTTCCCCATCAAAGGTAGTGGATTTACCATCATTAAATATACACAAAGAAATGTGCCACACATTTGAATTCTGCTCATGAAGAAAGGATCCCCAGAGTGTTCTCAGCAGCAGCTGGTTACTGCCCAGTGGGCACAGCCCTGCTTGGGAAAAGTGGTGCTGAGCTCCAAAGATGCCGTTAGACAGAATCTGTGGCGTCGCCCTGGCAACTACTTGCTGTGGTCCAGTCTCCCTGACTTTGTTCTCCCACATTTCCCATTTTCTATCTCCCTATTACTAATCCTTAAATACTCTTTCTGATTTGTTTGCCATCTGCATCATTGCATGGCCCGGGCAACTTCTAGGATCATAGAATGAAATGGACATCTGCTTCTTTCTTTAGGGTTTTGACCCTTCTCAGGTACACCACAGGCCGGAAACAAGACAATAAGCCCAATACCTCCCATTTCTGGTCTTAGAGGTTAACAACATTGGAATTCATAAGATCTGATAAGCACATTTAAAAAGCAGTCTCTTCATATCAAAATTAGACTGCCTATAAGCTTTGCATTGGATTTTCATGGGAATCTGTGTCTCTAGAGAATGTTAAGCATGTCTGTGAAAAGTAGATGCTCACACTCTCCTGAGCTGGGAATCCCAGAAGAAGACAAGTTCACTTAGGAGAGCGAGAAAAGTACACCAGCTTCTAATGGGAATTCTATGTAGTGGTGTCAAATATTTGGGGATGCTTCCTGCAGTGGGCAGTAGCAAGTGAAAAGTTAAAAGGGAGGGGAGAGAAGGGTACAGAGAGACCCACAATGTCTCCTATAACTGAGAAGCTGCTTTAGATCGAGGAGCTGGAAGCATCCTTGGGACCATCCCTTACTTAGCCTCTGAGGGTAACTGTATCCTCTGAAACAAGGCCCAGAAGCTAGTCCTTTTCCACACTAACAAAGCATTTTTGCAGGGATAGATAAATACCCCTTCCACCATGTAAATAGACCAAAAACAAGAAGGCGAGGAGGACACAGGAAAGATGACCAGGGCTCAAAGGCTGAGGAGCCATCATAGCAGCAGCACGAGCCTGAAGACCAGAGACCTGATAAAGACTTCTCATTCCAGTAAAGGATGACCCCTCCTCCCTGCGAAGGAGGGATGGCAGTCAAAAGGCACGCAATGCTTGCATAGCAAATGTATTTGCTTTAACTGCTTAGTACATTTGGCTACAATTTCATCATATGGCATATCTTGGGGTAATCGCAGTCTCTTTTGGTATAAAATCCAGAAGAATTCTAATAATATGAATATCCATGGGAGAGTGGATTGTACCTACTCACTCTTTTCGCCTAAGTAGATAGGAAGGAGAGCAAAGATTTTGAGAAAGTTATTTGCAAGACTAAAAAAGATACACATACACACACACACACGAAAGGCACAGGGAACTGGTAAAAACTATCAGTTGATTAAAAAAAAAGATCATCCTTCATCTCATATTTAAGAGCAGAAAGCCTGTGCTTCTTTTCTTCAGAGTATGAGTTTATAAAGGGCTCCCGTATCTCTAAGCTAAATCAAAGGCCAATGCCTGGTTTAAAGGGCTCTTTGTCTTCAAAGTAAATAGAAAGTCAGTCCCCAGTTCATGTGCGAGAAAAGGAAGATAGGAAGAGAAAAAGAGCTTGACACAGCACAACACTGATGTTTTTCTTACCAAAATGCCATCACAGCAATGAGAGTTATAACCAAGGTCTGGAAAACCCAGTTAGGACACGACTGTTTTTTTCCTGAAAAAGAAACCTATAAAAAATTCAGCAATGAGAAATGAAAAATCAGTGATACCAACTTTGAGAAGGATGCCTGAAGACTCATTCCCCGGGGGATCTTCGCTGCTCCCTTCAGCCTACATCTCCCTCCTCCTCTCTGCCTCTGAAAACGAAGTCCTTTCAAAGCCAAGTTCTTCCCTTTTCTTGGCACTCCAGGCTACACTCTCTCTTCCCTGCAGGACAATTGTCTGTGCCATTCATTTAGTGCTTATTCTTGAAGTTTTATGAGAGAAGAAGACCTACCAGACAATATACTGTCAGAACCCAGAGGTCCATTTCTTTTAATAGGATACTTTTGAAAATCAAAAGGTCTTCAAGACATAATAGAATAAATCCCAATGGAAGAACTTCAGGCAGCATGACAAATTGTAGAAAAGATTTTTGTGGCATGAAATACTATTAATTACTCCTTAAATCATATACAATTTTTTCCAATGCTGCCACCTATTTTTGAGGACTGTTCTGGGCCTATGTCTTATTTATTCTTACATCCATTCAACAAATATTCATTAAGCACTACTATGAGCAACGCTATAGGCGGATATGAAAATAAGTAAATTACACTCTCTAGGAAGTGAGTGAGACAAACCTTTAGGACTGGTACATGTTGGCATTAAAAACTTGCACATAAGGAATGAGCCAAGAACCATAGGAGAGACAGCTGTGCAACTGGGGAGGAATCTCGCTGGACATACAAGAGGCTTTCTGCCCAGTTAAATATGGTGCTCCTTAAATATGAGTTTCCTACTAATGCAATAGAGAGTATTATGTTTGCTTCCTTCTGGGGGTACAGGATTGGAAGGGATTGGAGGATGGTGGTAGTTAAGAAATAGTTTAAAATTGGTCTTTGAATTTCTTGGGCAGGTTATCTGCATAAAGAAAATGTTCTTCAATGTAATATCGGGGTGGGGGGGAATTAACTACACCCTTTTTAACAAGTACCCAAATTTTAGGGCTATCATAACTGAGTCATCCATAAGTGCAGTAGGAAGCCACTTTGAATACCAAGAAGTGGATGGTTTATACCATTCCTACATCCCACTGGAACGGTTTTGAGGACGTCCTAATAGTGTGCTGTGCAAAGAAAGAACTCAATGAAATTTGTTGAATTGATTAGAATTAAATAGTATTAACCTCAGGATAAGAGCTTCCCCCTCCAACCTACTCCCCAAAGCTGCCAGATTATTTTAAGTCTCCATGCTTTTGCTCAAAATCCTTTGACCTCGTATAGGAAAATGGCCTGAGACCTGGGGTCAGACCTGGAGTCAAGCCCTGAACAAGTCATCTAAGTGTCATTGATCCTCATTTTCCTCATCAATAAAATAGGAAGGATAAAATCATACCTGCCTACATTTCAGAGTTATTGGGTGGACCTGATTAACAGAGAAATGTTTCTCAAGTTCAAGTCTGCATGAGAATTACTATGGAGCTTGTTAAAAAATCTAAACGCCCTGAAAAATTCTGATTCAATAGGTTTCCATGTAGAGTGAGGTGGGGGGCTGTGAATCTGTAAGAAGTGAGATAATGAAAAGTATCTGTGTTTGCTAATATGTTTAGAATAGATAACTAGTAAGAACGTGCTGTATAGCACAGGGAACTGCACTTCGCTGTACAGTAGAAACTAACACAACATTGTAAGACAACTATACCCCGATTAAAACAATAAATAAATAAATTTTAAAATAAACATACTCATTGAGATGACACATCATTTATTCAGTATGATCCATTTGACCTCTATGTTACTAATTTTCATAATACCCTGAATTGTGGGGGGAGGCGGGCTCTCAGAAGAAGCCTGTGTTTGTTCCTTCCCTCTCTCCCTTCTCCTCCACGTACTCAGTGAATTTTTACTCGAACCCTGAGGTCTTTCTCACCTCGCCCCAACCATCAACACACAGCAAGAATCACCCACCTACCTCTTGGAAGTAAAGAAAGAGAAGGAAAGGAGAGGAACCCTTTGGATTGGATGAGACCTTAATCTTCCTCCAGAACGAGCATCATCTTGGCCAGCATTGGTCCAGCCAGGCTTCTCACCATCGGGTAAAGCCCACCAACTGCTCATAGCCAGCACTTTGCTCATTAATGCCCCCACCCAACCCAGGAGGACCACTCTCCACCCATACACTTGTGTTTCAATGCTCCAAGTATCTTGGAAGCTTTGAGGAATAAATGTTACCTAGGGGGTTGGTGTATGGAAGGGAAAGTTAACCTCGGAGAAATAGCCAAAACCGCCTAGAAAGATAGTACAGGGAGAGCAAAACACCACCATTACTTGTATTTTACCAAGCTCCCTGGAAGACTCTGATATATGCCAAAGTATGAGAACCACTGAAATAGTGGGTTTGAAAATACTAAATAGCGGTGGACACTTATATAGCACTTATGTGCCACACACTCTTCTGAGTGCGTTATGTATACTAATTTATTTAACCTCACAGTAATCCTCAACTACTCTATAAGGCAAGTACTGTTATCATCCCTATTTTAGAGATGGGGAAACATGAGTCCCAGGAAGGCTAAGTTCCTCACTCAAGATCACACTGCTAGTAAGTCACAGAGCCAGGATTTGAACCAAAAAACACTTGGTTCCAGAATCTGTGCTCTTAACCCCAATGCCATGCTGCCTCCCTTTTCTGTCTGTAAAGAAAGGATACACTATACAACTTAGATATTATTGTTATTATTCAAAAAGTCTTCATGGCTGCCAAATGAACTCCTTAACTGGTGATCCAGAAACTGAGCCTAACTTATATTTTCAGCCTTAACTTCTACTCTCCTCCCTAACAAACTCCCACCTAGTCCTTCAAGGAAGCTGGTGCCAGCTCCCAGACCTTGGCTTGTGCCATTCCATCTGAAACCTCTCCAGCAGCACCTGTCACTTTCTAGCCAAAGCTTACGCCCCCTTGAAGGCCCGGGTCCCATGATACTCCCACGGTGCTCTGAGCCTCTGCAATATTTATCACATCCGGGTACAACTGTTCTTTGTATTCTCTTCTGATCTTCCCTGGCTACCTTAAAGTTCTTTAGAAGGGGCCACATCTTACTCACTTTTGCATGCACAGGGGCGTAACTGTGCCCCAACTCCCCCACCACCCATACACCCAAGACACTGAATCTCTTAATGCTTTAAATTTAGATTGTGAGCCTTCAGGGAATATTTTCAGACTGGGCTCTCCATTCATTCATTCATTTGACAAATATTTCTTGAGTACCTGCTCTGTGTCTGTCCCTGGGGACACAGAGTGAGGAAGGCTGACACAGAGCCTGTTCTCATGGACCGTATGTTCTAGTTAATATTCTGAGAAAACTGCAAAATAAAAAGATTCTGTGTGTGCAAGATGGGTGCTACAGAGGTTGCACAGGAACCAAATTGTACCAATCAGGGCCTCCATGGATGTAGATACAATTCCCTCTATCCCCTTGAAACTGGTTAGTACAAAGAGCACCTTCCCTACACAATATTTTTAGTATTTTGTGTTTATTGAGCAACCTGCTATGTGCTGGGCATTGTGCTAAGGGCTTTCGCTCATTTAATCCTATCAATACTCTTTGTAAGGTAGATATTATTATTATCTCTGTTTCCCAATGCAATTAAGTAAACTTGCCCCAAAACACTTCTACATATACATTTATCCATGTATTTATGCCTATTGGTATACCAAGAAGCTTGTCCACAGCATAACATTTTAGTAGTTTTTAGTAGAATATTAAACTTTCTAAACCCTCTTAGAATAGTTCAGTGACGTACAACATGAGGAGTAGAGAGTAAATTGGGACAATGGCCCAAACATCAGGTCAGCCCTTAACAGGATATAGATTAAGGTCATAAATATCTTCCTCCGGGAAAGGCCACCTTTGGAAAACTAGTGGATCTGAGGGAGCGAGCTGAGGTTCACAGCTATCAATGAATGGCAGCTAGGAAGAGAGTATTGCAGCTTCTCCCTCACCGACACTTCTCTGCAATGGAGAGGGTGTCCTTTAAGTTAATAAATGATTAACCTTCACCTTTAATGTAAATGTTATCCTATTTGATGAAATGCTCTATTCATTAATAAAGCTGTCACATTTTAACCTTTGCAAGCAAGTGAATACCTAGTCTCCATTTGCATATATAGTACTAAATATCAAAGGGAAAAGAGGGATTTGAGGATTAACTGACATCCCTTTGAGATCTTCTGGAGACAAAGATAAGGGCCTGAATCGAGTCAAGGCATCCACACAGATCTTGCAGCCCAGGGTCATCTGCTGATGAATTTCACCTGATGGGGACTATGTACACAAAAAGTGGCAGAACAATATTTCTGAAATGAACATGTTCTATACTCATATCTCTAAACTTCTCTTTGAAAAACCAGTTAATATCTATTAAAAGGATAATATTTAAATGCCTTAAGTGCATAAGGATGCCTAGGGAACCCATCAACAAATAAATGAAGAAAAAAATTCCTGATCAATTTTTCTAAAGACTATTTGAATAGAAAATATCATCTCTGTTCATTATAAATTTAAGTCTATTTACCTTGCTGGTTTTTTTGGGAATGGTCCTTTTTGGAGAAGATGCACTAAGAGCTCTGCTAAATTTGCTTTAAAAAGAGAAAGAGAAAATTAGTTTTGATTCAAGTGCCTCTCTAAGAGTTATATGACAAAAGCCCAGGCTGTCACTCACACAGCAGTATGCTTTTTTTTTTTTTATTCAGTGGTAATTTAAAAAAGGAAAAGTCAAGGCAATTGAGAGTTCTTTTTGTGTACAAGAAACTTAGTAAGTATAAATAAATGCATTAAAAGTTACATTTCCCTTTTTCTCAAAATATATCCCAGAAAATGTGCACGTACCTGCTTAAGTAATAAAAAAAACAGAATAAAAGTTTTTTCCCTGAGGACCAAACATGGTTTTCTAAATTTAGAAATGGCCAACTTTCCTCCTTAAAGGAAAGGCCACCCTTTTGTTAAAATGTAGCACTTCCTATAATCACTGCTCTTAAACAGATGCATTATATTTTGTTTTATTTTAAAAGCAGCAACAGAAAAAATAAAATTATCACATAAAACAACTGTGTTCCAAAACATTCTGAAAGAAGAATAGGGACTTAATTAAAAGAAAGTAATGGTTGCTGCTTGGTAGAACAAACCATTCAAATTGATCTAGTTATGGAAAGACCCCATTCTCTCCTTTCTCCAAATTTCTATGGCAATCCTGGAGGTACCTGATTGAGCTCACTTCACTGGCGGAGGACTTCCAACTACTGAGCCGCTTTAGCCTGGCCAGGTTTCTGTTCCATATTTCTAACTCTTCTATTCTTTCTTCAAGGTTGTTGGTTAGTTTGCAAAGCTGCTTCACTGCACCCACATTTTCCATAAAGATCTGGTCCTAAAAATGAAAATAATTCAGAGCACATACAGTTTGAGACCACTAGACAACTGTCCACAGCCCATCCAAAGACAGTTGGAAAACTCTATTGAAAACGGCTACATACACACACACACATACACACCCAGCCTCAAGTTCATTCAAGATAAATCTGGGGGCTTGAAATTTAAAGTGGTCTTGCCAAACTTCTGGCTATGTAGTAAAACTGCTTATGTTCAATTTGCAATAAAATGGAAATATGTCCTTGTATTCCAAGAGAGAGAACAGAGCTGAAGGACACTGTCAAGTTTCAAATCCAAAGATTTACTTTCAGTGGCCATTATGCTCTATTTAAAACTCATGTAAAGAAAGTCAGAACAGGCTTCTGAATGTTGATTTGTGTTTGCATCACTAAATCATAAGGAATGACTCCAGTTCTCCCTGGTAAAATGTGCATCAAATTGCTCAAGTGAAGGAGGGAGGAAAGAAGACCTGGGCTTTTCTCTGAGTTCTCCCACCTGCTAGATGTGAGATCCTGGGTAAAATATAACAACTTCTCTGAGCTTCAGTTTCTTCATTTATAAATGAGAGGATGATTCTTGAGGTGTTGACTTCTGTCTTAATATCCCATAAGCTATTACATGCAATTTACATTTTAGCTTAAACAAAATTTAAAACAACAGCACTTAATTCTTCCTATTCAAAGAAAGTTACTGACATGTCAGAAAGAGCAAGAAAGGAGAGATCAACCAAAACCACAGGGATCCAGACACCCCTTCCCCCACCCACACACGTCAGTTGTCTTGGGAACATGTGTGTCTGTCTCTTAGCCATACAGAAATCCTGGAAAGCTCTCATCAACTCACACCCCAATCCCATGACCACTCCTCTTCCCCACCCCCCTCTGTTTACAAGTTTAGAATGTCATGGCACTCTGTGGGGCTCATAGGGGCTGGTCCACTGTTGTAAAGTGATGAGCTCAAGGCCAAAATAGAAAGACTGTTTTGTGGCTGGGGATCAAACTCAGGACTGTGTGTCTTTGAGATTCTCATCATGTAAACCAAAGTTTTCTGGGTTTCAAACACTGTAAAGCAACCACTCAGAAAGGATTCAAAAGCTGAACGTTATAGATTTAAGGCTTAGTTCATAGAGTTTAAAGGCATACATACTGGTGTAAAACACACTGGTAAAGGTAAGTATATAGTCAGTTTAAGAATACTCTAATACCGTTATATAATGGTGTATAAATCACTTAACTCTAGCATAGAGGTTAAAGGACAAAAGTATTAAAAATAACTATAGCTTCAATAATCTGTTAATGGTACACACATAAAAAGAGGTAAATTATGACACCAAAAGCATAAGACATGGGGGGGGGGGAGTAAAAGGGAAGAGTTTTGTATGTGATCAAAGTTAAATTGTTATTGGCCTAAAATAGACTGTTAAATCTATAAAATATTTTATGTAAGCCTCATGGTAATCACAAAGCAAAACCTACAGTAGACACACAAAAGGTAAAGAGAAGAGAATCAAAGTATACCACTACAGAAAATCATTGATTCACAAACGAAGACAGCAAAGAAGGAAGAAAGAACAAATGAACTACAAAACAGCTAGAAAACAATTAATAAGATGAGCATTTAAAGAAGAATTAATACAAATCTTTCTCAAACTCCTCCAAAAAATGGAAACTCCATCCACTACAAACTCATTTTAAAAGGCCCATCATTACCCTGATACCAAGGCAAGATAAGAACACTACAAGAAGAGACAATTACAGGTCAATGTCCCTGATGAACATACATGCAAAAGTCTTCAACAAAATATTAGCAAACTGAATTCAACAATACATTAAAAGAATCATATGTCATGATCAAGAAGGATTTATTCCTGGGATACAAGAATGGTTCAATATATGCAAATCAATCAATGTGATACACTCCACTAACAAAATGAAGGATAAAAATTATATGGTCATTTCAATAGATGGAGAAAAAGATTTTGACAAAATTAAACATCCATTCATGATGAAAACTCTCAACAAATTAAGTATAGATAAAATATACCTCAACATGATAGAAGCCATATATGACAAGACCACAGCTAACATGTACACTTAATGATGAAAAGCTGAAAGCTTTTCCTCTAAGGTCAAGAACAAGACAAGACATGCCCACTCTCCCTGTTTCTATTCAGCACAGTACTGGAAGTCCTAGACAGAGCAACTAAACAATAAAAAGAAATAAAAGGCATCCAATTTGGGAAGGAAAAAGTAAGACTGTTTCTGTTGAAGATGATATGATCTTGGATACAGAAAATCCTAAAGACTCCATCAAAAAATAGAACTAATAAGTGAATTCAGTAAAGTTGTAGGATGAAAAATCAACATACAGAAATAAGCTATGTTTCCATACACTAATAATGAACAATTTGAAAAAGAAATAAAGACTCCCATTTACAATAGCATTAAAAACAATGAAAATACTTAGGGATAAATTTAACCAATGAGGTGAAACATCTGTACACTGAAAATTATTAGACATTTATGAAAGAAATGATGAAGACACAAATAATTGGAAAAATATCCTGTGCTCTTGGATTGGAAGAATTAACATTGTTAGCATGTCCATCCTACTCAAAGCCATCTGTAGAGCCAATGCAATCCCTGTCAAAATTCCAATGGCATTTTTCACAGAAATAGAAAAACTAATCATAAAATTGGTACAGAACCACAAAAGATCCCAAATATTCAAAGCAATTCTGAGAAAGAACAAGGCTGGAGGCATCACACTTCCTGATTTCAAACTATAATACAAAGCTATCATAATCAAAACAGTATGGTACTGGCATAAAAATAGATACATAGACCAATGGAACAAAACTGAGAGCCCAGAAATAAACACACACATACGGTCAATTAATATTTGACAAGGAAGTCAAGAATACTCAATGGGGAAAAGATATTTTCCTCAATAAATGATGTTGGGAAAATCTGATATTTACATGCAAAAGTAAGAAATTGGACCTCTGTCTTATACCACTTACAAAAATTAACTCAAAATGTGTTAAAGACTTAAATGTAAAACCTAAAATTGTAAAACTCCTAGAAGAAAACATAGGGAAAAATCTCCTTGTCTTGGCAACCATATCTTGGACAAGACCAAAAGTACAATCCACGAAAGCAAACAAACAAACAAACAAACAAAAGTGGGACTACATCAAACCAAAACTTCTGTGTAGCAAAAGAAATAACCAATAAAATTAAAAGGCAGTCTACTGAATGGGAGAAAATACTTGCAAGCCATATATCTGATAAGGGTTTAATATTCAAAATATATAAGGAATGCATACAACTCAATAGCAATAAACAAACAAACAAATATTCCAATTTAAAAATGGGCAGAAAACCTGAATAAATATTTTTCCAAAGAAGACATACAAATGGGCAACATGTACAAGAAAAGACACTCAACATTACTAATCATCAGGGAAATGCAAATAAAAACCACAATGAGATATCACCTCACACCTGTTAGGATGGCTGTTATCAAAAAGACAAGCGATAACAAGGATCTGGAAACAATCCTTCTGTTGGTGGGAATGTAAATTGGCATAGGCACCATGGCAAACAGCTTGGAAGTTATACAAAAATTAAAAATAGAACTACCATATGAATATGATCCAGCAATCCCATATCTGGGTATATGTCCAAAGGAAATGATATCACTATCTCAAAGAAATATCTGCACCCCCATGTTCATTACAGCATTATTCACGATAACCAAGATATGGAAACAACCTAAGTGTCCATCAATGGATGGATGGATAAAGAAAGTGTGTGTGTGTGTGTGTGTGTGTGTGTGTGTATATGTATTATTCAGCTATGATAAAGAAGGACATTCTGCCATTTGTGACAACATGGATGGACCTCGAGGGTGTCATACTAAGTGAAATAAGTGAGACACAGAAATATAAGTACCGTATAATATCACTTACATGTGGAAACAGAGAATAGATTGGTGGTTGCCAAAGGCTGAGATAGTGGGGGAAATGAGGAAATGTTGGTCAAAATGTACAAACTCAGTTTAGGATGAATAAATTCTGGGGATCTAATGTGCAGCATTTTGACTATAATTAACAATACTATATTATATACTTGAAAGTTGGTAAGAAAGTAAATCTTAAATGTTCTCACCACACACACACAAAATGTAATTATATGAGGTGACGTGTATGTCAGCTAACCTTATTGTGGTACTCATTTTGCAATATGTAAGTTTATCAAATCATCATGTTTTACACCTTAAACTTACCCTGTGCTGTATGTCAATTTTATCTCAACAAAGCTAGAAAAATTCAGCTGTATGGGAGGATAGTTTATTTAAATAAAACAAGATTGGACGTGAATTGATAACTGTGGAATCTGAGTGAAATGTATAAATGTGTTTCATTACTATTCTCTCTCATTTTGTATATGTTTGAAATTTTTCATTAAAAATGTTAAAAAATAAATAAATCACAAAACAAAAACAAAGCGAAAAAAAAATCTCTTGACAAAAGCTGTTCTAAATTTTCTAATTCTGGTATAGATTTTCCTTTACTTCTAAATTTGTTTTATAAAAATAAGGCAGAAATCGTGAAGATAAGAATGACTTCCTATGGTTCTAAACCATAGTAAATGTCACATGACTATTTACTGTGTTTAGTAGAAAGCCTTATAGTAGAATTATAACTGTAATATTTAGAGTCGGTCACACGGTCGGTCGATGTCCACCCAGCAGTCCAGCACAGGTTCCCAGCCATCATCTCTGACTCCTTCCCCACAGGAAATCCATCACACAGTGCTGTCAGTTCAACATCCTAAATCTCCTGAATCTACCTACTTCTCTCCATCCTCACTGGCACTACCATACCTAATAATATTTTTAATTTTTCTTGGCAACTGGCTTCCTTTTTTCCTCCTTCTTTTTAAAAAATGTTTGCTTGATACAGTAATTTGTGATTTAGCTCAAACCAAAGCAGACAGTGGAGAATGATATTAATGTCCCCTCTAAACCACAGTCAGTTCTTTCTGCCATGTCTCCCCACAGGACTTTTAATGCTGCTAATGGCATATAAGCGATGGCTGCAATTGTCCAGTTATGTGTCAATAATGATGAAAAGCCAGCTCTGATTTCTGCAACTCAAATATGCCAACACCATACATCTTCCAGGTAGATTCAACGGGCAAGAAGATAATTCATGTGTTTTCCTATCTAAGAGGAAATAGAGGTGGAGAGGGAATTTACTACTACCTTCCTAATAGTAATGATGGCCCTGACTTTATGGATCCAATCGGAGGTTACCAAAAAAATTAATTTCTAGGACACGTTATTGGGATTGCTTCTTATTAAAATACTTCTGATTTCTTGTCCTCTATCATCACAGTAAAGTCAGTACAAATATGTTCAAAAACATAATCTAGAGTTTTCTGAAAATAACCTTTTCAGTGCAAGTGGTAAGGTCTCCATGGGTTCTTTTAACCACGAATGTGCACCTAGATGTCTGAGGAACTTTTTCTAAGTGTCCAACTCGCAGATAGAGGTTCGTATTCGTTAGGACAGAGAAGGGCATAAGGCTGGGGCATTTTGAAAAGCTTCCCCATCTGACACTCACTGTTGGTTAAGAACTATTTTATAATTGAATCTAATTTAATTAATCAACTCTGTCCAGTTATTATTAACCATTTCAAATGGGATCCACTACCTCAACTAAAATGTAGCTTTATAATTGTGATGTAAAAATGATTAAACCAGCTTGCCACCAAAAATTGCTCATGAGATTGGGTTTGGGGGCAGTGGCAACTGCTTCAAATCACATGAGAATTTTCACCCACTGTTTAAAAGACTTGCTTTGGGGTGAGGGGACCTATGGACAGCGTGAGCGTGTTTTTTGAAAGGACACGTAGGGCAGTTTGGCAAGTATAAGCGCACAGGAAAACAACAGGGAGGTGTTTGTGAAATCAGAGACATTATTTAGCTTAGAGTGTGTCTCTGTTGAAGCCTCTCCTTTCACATAGCCCCTTTCACACGCTGTGCTCTAATCATATTGAACCTTGTGCCGGTCACAGAACATGGATCATGTATCCCCTCGTCTCTGGCTGCTCCCTCTGCCTAAACCAGCTGTCCTCCCTCTCCGCCCACCTCCCTTTCACTTGGTGTCATGTTTACCAGTGTTATAAACCCCTGGAGACACGGCCTGCCTCTCGTCCACAGCGGATTCTCCAGCACAGGGCAGTAACACAGAACAGACTTGAAGATTAAATGAGTGAATATTCTTACAGGGGTGATGCATGCCCTGAGGCACTCATAACCTTGCTCTCTGGTGAAATTGAAGAGACTGGCCGAATGTCCAGTTTATTTTTTTACCTGAGGTTTTCCTCAGAAAAACAAAATCTGTATTCCAAATTCCCTTTCCACGTTAGGAAATTCAGGTGAATTAAGGAAAGAAACACTAGTGTTCAGCATCCTCAGTGCGATGGGCTAGTGACTCTCTTGTAACCCGCCACATGGTCTCCATTGATGGAAACAGATGACCGTCCCTTCAGTTCCCCTTCATCCCCTAGGAAACACTTAGACTCTGTAGAAGGCAGTTTGCAAGCTCCTGGGTCCCTTGCAGGACTGACGATAAATGAGCCCCAACGCTGGGGGGCGGCCAAGCAGGGGACTTGATTTCTCCTCTCTTTGGCAACTACAGCTTGTCCTCTGTCCAAAAACACTGAGTAAGGGTAACAAAGCCTGAGAGCAAAGAATGCTTTGAGAAGTTGAAATAGGCTCTTCTTTCTTTTCCAGTGAGAGTCACAGACTTGAAAATCTCTCCTTGTGGCATCTGATGTTGCATGGACTGATGTTTTTATGATAAAATCATGGGACTAAAACAGCCTGTAATTGAGTATTATGAAAGTGATTGTCAAAGGGAGAAAATCTGTCTTTTAGCCAATGGGTGTGCCTGGCAATTGTTTAGGCTTTGGATAAACTCAGCTTTAGATCTTTGTCCAAGAGTTTATTTGTGGACAGCTCACCAGGCCTTGACATGGATTTAAAAAAAACTAGAATCCTCAAACCAGAAAAGCAGGCTGCTGAGATGGTGTAGGAGCTCAGACTGCAGCTGAACTTCCCACAGATCCCTGGAGGTGAGCTTTCCCTCCCATGCAGAGTTCTCTTGCAAAGAGGACAACTCCTGGGCTCATTTCCCTGGATGTTGTATTTTGACCTCTGTCTTAAATGGGGAGAGTACAAGTTCATAAAACTGTTTCAAATTATGTGTTTTAATTGTTGCCCTTTGTTTGCTTTAGAACTCTTGCTTAATTTTTATCTCAGTTTAAATGTAATTTTCTGTGGAAGGGCTTGAGTCCTTTGACTGAGGCAAGTTTCCAGTTGAACTAACACGTGGCACCGTTTATTGTAATTCTTTGATTTCTTCTCTTTCTGGGTGACCAGTGAGCTCCTTTTGAGGGCAGTGTCTTATGACTCCTCAGGGCCAACTCAGTACCTGGCACATGTAGCTCAATATTCAGTTAATGAACAGAATCAATAGTTCTTTATCAAGCACCTATGATGTGCTAACCACTGTCTTAAGTACAGGGAGAAAACAATTAGATAAGGTAGACAGGATCTCTGCCCTCATAGAGCATGTTTCCTAGTGGGGAGATTGGCCAAGAGCAAGTAAACCAGAAGTATATGATATAGTGTTAAGTTGTAATTAGCACCAGGAAGGAAACCATTGAAATAGAAAATAATTGTTACTATCTTAAGCCATTGGTATAGATTTGGTCTATTTTATCTTTGAGAGCACTGGGAAAAAATAAAATAACAGCATCAAGTGGAAAAGTATATTCTCATCCTGAAAAAGACAGGTAACCCAATGGAAAACTGGGCCAAACAATTCATATAAGGAGAAATCTAAATATCTAACATAAGAAAGAGATGCACAACTTTGTTACTCATCAGAGAAAGACAAATTAAAACAGTAAGATACCACTTTACCCCAATTAGAATTGAAAAATTTAGAAAGTCTGATAATGTCAGGTGTTGATGAGGATACAGAGAAGCAGTCAGCCTCATGTGCTGCTGTTATGAGCTGGAGCTGACCAACAATCTGACAGCATTTCATAGAATTAAGGCTGTGTGTATCCTATACCCCACCTCCAGTATGCGTGCCAGAGAAAACCTCCCACAGATTCACAAGGAGACCTGTGTGAGAACGTTCATCACTGCACAGTTGTGGTCAGCAGAGCTGGAAGAGGCCATCACTCGAGGAGGAGAACGT
This sequence comes from Eubalaena glacialis, assembly GCF_028564815.1. Classification (NCBI taxonomy): domain Eukaryota; kingdom Metazoa; phylum Chordata; class Mammalia; order Artiodactyla; family Balaenidae; genus Eubalaena; species Eubalaena glacialis. The sequence continues at coordinate 48,477,942 of NC_083726.1, forward strand.
AAGGACATATGCCAAGGAATTCCACGTATCAGACTCTGAGCAGATGTATATAATTCAAAGAAATTTAAAACAGATTCAAAAACAACACTAATAATGTTCCAGAAAGCCTGACTATCCAAGGATATATATGAAACACATCAGCGTGGCTGCCATTGTTGTGGGGAGTTGGATGGAAGAGGAAATGAGAATGCAGAGAAGAAAAAACGTAATAAAGAAAAAGAGCAGTACAAAGAAGAGGGTAGTACCTCCACTCTAAAGTTCCAATAATAAAGATGAAAGAGGAAAATCTACTGGAGAAAAAAAAAAAATGAAAGGGATTTCACATCTTGAGAGCTACCACTCTAGTTCAAAGTTTCTTTACTTACTCTCAGTGCTCTTACTCAGTTTGAGTAGCTTGAAGGCAGTGACGGACTCTGAATATCTGAGACTGAGCTCAGTAGACTGGGAACTTAATGGATGAATCCCAAGGGAACTAAACTATACCTACAGGGAGGAAGCAGTTCTGACCTAGTGGCCAGATTTCACAGATGAAGAAAAGTCGGCATCATCAGAAAGGGACTGAAGTATCCTTAAAGACTTTATAAGAAATTACTAAAAAATAGTCTCTTTGAAGACTTTGGCATAAGTTCAGCCATTTTAACTAAATTCCACTTTGGTAAATAAAATGTGAAATTCCAGGTACTAAATCAGTGAAGGCCTGAATAAACGGGGCTATCTGATTTTCAAAGCATTGCCACCACCTTCTGACACAATATTTAAATTGCAGTTTTAGATGTCTGGAACAATGATTCTTTTCCCAACATTTTATTACTAAAATTTCCAAGCATACAGAAAAGTTTTTAAAAAATTGTAGAGTAAATGCCCATATACCCCCAGACGTAAATTCCACAATTAGCATAGTGTTCTATTTCCTTTATCACACGTCTCTCCATCTGTCCATCCATCAACCCACCTTGTTTAAATGCATGGAAAAAAATAAATAGCAATTACTTTTTAAGAAGACATAACTACAAAAAGAAATTTCCCAAGAAAACAATAAGTGGCATATTTCTCTCTAAAATTTAGAAACAAGAGAATTTTCTCCCTGCTGCCAGTGTAAGAAGTTCCTGGGAAAGAAGATGATCTACAAACAGGTGATCAGTTGTTAAAATATCCAGGGTTGGTTTTAATAGCATATTAACTCTAATCCTTCGGCTTGGAGTCAAATCAATCAGTGAGTGCAACGGGGAATACTAACCTCCTGTGGGGAACATCACTGCAACTAATGAATGAATTTTATTTCCTCTCTTGATGAGAAAAGAAGGGACTTTTAAACTAACTGCTGAGTAGGACCTTTAAAAAAAACCCATTTAGATTCTGGGCTGGCTATATGAACTTAAACTAATATAATTTTTTATAACTCAGTTTTTCTATATTTAAAAATGAAAAATAGTATTTGTCACTCTATTAAAAAAAATAAGTCATTTCAGAGACACCCAAAGTGGTGGTATCTTTGAGCGGCACCTGAAAAAAATTTATTAATGATTAACCATTTATCAGTTATACTATGTTGTGGACCTAAAAGTTGTGGTCCTAAGAAGATTTGCATTAAAAAAATTCATTTATGAAAGCAACTGTTTCATTGGGGGAAAAAGTGATTAAGGTAGAATTTCAACTCACCATACTAAAGTTAGTTTACTGCAGAACTGTAAAGAATAAAATAATTTGTTTTGAATAGCTTTAAAGATGACCTTATAATCCCCCAAACTGGCTGAGCCAAGTTCTGGACAAACTTTTATCTGATGCTGAAATTCATGCTCTTAAACTGGTGTGCCATATACTATCAGGGAATTTTTAATCATCAAAATCAAAGAGATTTTGGTAAGGTTCATTTTCCTCCCATCTCCTCCATCTCCTCCCCATTTCCTTATCGATCCTCTCTGCCCACTTGGCTTTTTGACACTGTGTTTGCCCCCATGTTCTCCTCCTACCTTCACCCAATCCTTCAGCCTTCCCAGGGCCTCTCCTTCTCCTATAGACCCTCCTGGAAGTGTTCTGCTGTCTTTAGCCCTCTTTGTTTCTCATCCTATATGAACTTGAGCGCCTGCAGGGCCAGGCAGGTAACAGGAAGCAGAGATGTGAGGCTGCCCAAGCCCCTCTGGGGGAGTCGCTCCTCAGCACCATGTCACCAGATCTGATATTTCAAGGGAACGGGAAATCCAAAATTTGTGTGAAGATCTCCTAATTTTTAAAGGTAAGCAACACATTTGAAAAATTTTAAAACACCGTGAGGGAAAGAAGTCTGCAGGCCAGACTGGGCCACAGGCTTCCCATCTGTGACCTGCGTCCATGACCTTTTCCTTATGAAATTAATATCTTCACCCCTGTCTGTAGCTCCCCCTTGACCCCCAACTTCTCTCTCATGTTCCACACTCCCAGTCACCTCTGGATGTTTTCATCTGAGTGTTCAGCTGACATCTCAAACTCGAAACTGAACCCATCTTTTCCCCTAGAAAACCACTTCTCCTTCAAACTCCCTTATGTTGATAGAACCACGTCTCTTCCTTTCATTGAGATTCAAAAACTCATGCATTAACATAAAGTCTTATTGAGAACCCACGAGGTATCAGATACTGTTCTAAACAACACAGGATTGACGAGGCACATTCTCTGACCTCAAGAAGTTCACAGTGCAGTGGAGGAGACACCAAACAGAGAATGACAACACAATGTGATGGATACTCTAGAAGCTGTCTATCCAGAGGCCTAAGGCAGTGTGAGGACAGGAGCAATCCAGCCATCACGGAATTCATTAACTCAATCAACCAAGATATGTTGAATTCCTCCAGTACTCTAAGCCCTGGGGTTAACACCTCATATAAAGTATTGGAGGTACAGTTTTGAAAAATATAGAAGATTTTTTTGTTCTCAAACAACTACCCGGGGAGACTGGCAAAAAACAAGTAGGCAAATAAACAAGATCATTTCAGTTAGGGACAGAAGTCTCCAGGCTGCTGTGAGCAAGTTTGCAGTGTATCCCCTGCACAGAGACCCAGCTGAGGGGGAGGATGAGGTCTGCGCCAGCCAGAGGAAGCTCCTTTTTCTAATTACTGCAAAGGCACTCTACACCCTCGCAGTGGCCCTGGATCTTACAGAGTGAAATCGAGTGCCATGGAGACTCTTTTAGACAAGGTGGTAAGGGAAGGTCTTGCTTTGCAATCCAAGTGATGAGATCATCTGAAGGGAGAGTCTTCATGGCAGAGAACAATCAACAGAACAGCTCGAGGCAGAAACAAACTTGGAGTGTGAGGAACAGAAAAAAAGGCTGGCGGGGGAGGAGCTAGGAACAAGACTGTGCCTGTGTGTGCAGATACATCATATTCTGAAGGTGTTTGGGGGTTGGGGGGTATGAGTGTTAGGAAATGAGTCAGAAAGAGAAGATTCCATCCAGATTGTGGAGGGTTATAATAATAAGCCAATGAAGAGCCAAAACTGGGAAAGGGAGATTATAGGATCAGAGATTCGTTTTGTTTTGTTTTGTTTTTAAGGAAAATGATTCTACTAGCAGCTAGCAGGTCAGTTAGGAGGTTGTTATAATAGCTAGGGATAAAAATGGAGAAAATAAAGAGAATAAAGAAGGAATATGATATACAAGAGATAGTACCTAAGTAAGAACAGCAGGACTTGTTGTCTAACTGGACCCCGTGGATGAGAAAAAGGAAGGCTTGGGAGGCCTCTTGTGATGCTCTCCCCACTGCCGCCAGCCACACCCTCAGTCCCCACGGTCCACCAATGTCTTCCTTCCCTTGTCTCTCAATCTCCCCCCTTCCTTTCCATCTGAGAACACTTGCCTAGTCTCCAGATAGCCTCTCTCCTTCCTCTGAACTGATGTGGCACTTTATGCATCCCACAGATTTATTACATCTCACGTTGTAACTTAGAGCATTATTTCTTGTGTACCTGTCACATCATCCTGCTTAGACTGTCAGCTACTTGAAGACAGGAACCAAGTGTTATTTACCCTTTCATGACTCAAATAGACAATTCCTGCCACATTATGATTGCAGGAAAAATAGAATCAATGAGTAAAAAGTAGCCACATACTAGGTTATGGCAGGGTGGCTTGTGACGTGCAGTCTTAAAAACACGCACATACAGATTATTCAAGGCTAGTGAACCATAAGATGAACCTCATCTTTACATAGACTCGGTTGTGAATTTGTTTAAGGCAGTTCTTACATTTATTGTGTGCATTTTTCTTACACCAAGTACACCTAATAATGCTCAGGAAATGTAACCACCTGTTCCCAAATAGTCACAGAAACAAATTTTAAAAGTTGCCAAGTAAAGAGATAGATGAACATGCCAAAAAGCAGAGCCCCAGTGGTCGAATGCAGGAGGAGATGAGGGTGTCCACTCTAAGGGCCCCTTGCTCTCAGTATCAGCCCCGAGTCCTTTCACTACCTCCCATGGCTGAGCTTTCACTGGGCCACGCGAACCATGAGAAATTTATGAGAAGCAGTAAATCACCCCGTATAAGAGAAGTTTATCTTGCAAGGTCATCTCTCCTGTTAAGAAGAGAAAGAAAAGTGGCTTGTACCAACTTTGGCTGACATCACTGATCTCCAGCGTTCGCTGGTTGTATGGACAGTCTGTAAAGATCCAGCCATTCTCTTTCCTATTTCGGTACCACGTTGCAAAGTACATGTGGAAATGATACAGCAGTCACGGAGCACAACATTTTAACATTTCCATGTTCTAGTTTGCATTTTAGCTTCAATGAGAATTTCCTTATAAAAAAGAGACATCTGGGGGAAGAGAACTGGAGTGCAGAGGGAGAGACTGTATCTTAATTGGATCTCCACCTGTTACTATAGCACACAAAGCCCGGGAAATCCTAGCGAAGGTCTTGAAAACCAACAGCCCTGGGCGCGGCAATCAAGGTTGCCACGGTGCCCACGTGAATAAGGAAGAGTCCAGGAAAGCAAGAGGTTATCTGTACATCCTTCTTATCAGTGAACAAAGAGCATGGGACAACAGGAGCCACATACCCTGTGTTCTTAATGAGAGAATAAAGGGTATTCTGGGAAGTACTTATAACGTAGAAGAGGGATATTCCACAGTGTTGAGGATTAAACCAGCAATTGAAGTCTATCCACAGAAGTGAGCCAAAGAAGAAAGCCGGCCTTCGGAGTATGGAGGTGTGGCCTTAGTGACGTCACCATAGATTGTATCACTACAAGATCCTGTTACTAAGAGAATCGCCCCTTTTCCATTCTGGACTCCTGTCAGTTTTACTTATTTATAAACTCAGTGCCCCCTTGGCATGGACTGCTCCTCAGGTGATGAATGAACCTGGCTGCCTGGAACGGGAATGCCACCCCCCGCTTTCCCAGGTCTCTGCACATGGCTTCCTAGGAATGAACTTGGGGTGTAACCTCCCCTGGGAAAGTGAGGGGTTGGCCCTCAGAACTCCTGTTGCTAATCATCTTGACTGTCTCCCTTCAACTCACCTGGGAACGGGAAGACACTGGGCCAGGGGAGAACTAATTATTTTGCTGAACAGTGACAGTCCTAAGGCCCCGGGCAGGCGTTACCTACACAGGAAACAGAGAAATCTCCTTCCTGAGTGTTCCAGGGAAGGGCCACACCCAGAAGTGATACAGCTGCTAGCAGATGAAACGCCAAGAGCCCCACCTTGGCAGCCTGGTGACACACTCCCAAGGCCGTACCCTGAGGCTGACAGCTGTGCTTTTCTCTCAACCTAGGAAGCTTATGAAAATGCAAGAGAGTGAGGGTGACTTTATTTTACAAATACCTCTGAATATATTTTATATTTTAGTATATATAAAATAGTTTATATTTTAAGCAAATTACATAAAAAACTTTAGTGTTTTATTTTTTAAAAATAAATTTCTGGGGAATTCCCTGGTGGTCCGGTGGTTAGGACTCAGCGTGCCCACTGCCGGGGCCCCAGGTTCGATCCCTGGTCAGGGAACTAAGATCCCACCCGCTGCATGGCATGGCCAAAACAATTTTTTTAGTTAAAAAAAGATAAATTTCTGATGGTAACACCTCTCAAGTGAAGTGATAGCCTCGGTGTGAGAGACCAAAGAATTTCTTCTGTGGAGGACATGGTCCTGGGAGACAGGAGGAAGTAACTCGACTTCTGCCACTCGGCCCTTGCGGCCCAGTGAGCAGGCCATCCGGTGCTGTTATCAAAGTATTTGTTGTCCAAGAGCTTGTAGGTAGAAGGCTGTGGAAGGGCCCAACATGAAGACATACCCTCTACGTTGCTACTCCAAGTGTGCCTTGCTGACCAGCAGTACTGGCAAAATTGGCTTCACCTGGAGACTGGTTAGAAATTCAGGATCTCAGGTCTCACTCCATTCTTGCTTAACCAGAATCTGCATTTTAATAACTCCCCTACTGATTCGTGTACACTTTGAAGTTTGGGAAGCACTGCCCCGAGGAACTGACAAATTACGAATCAGTCTCCACTCAAACATCTCTACCTACTGCCCTGAAAACCCCATGCCTATCAGCCTTCCCTCCAGCATCAAATATAATAATGTGATATAAAGCAAATCAGCCTCAGAGTGAATTTGCAAACCTCGCAAAAGATGCAGGGTTTCACAGAATTAATAGACGTGATCTCAGAGAACCACTCAAATCACAACCAAAGCATCGGCTAGCGAGGAAATGGCAGGCTTAGACTCCTTAACAAGCGAAGAGGAAATAATCTACAAGGATGAAGGATGGTGACATTCCTTCAAAAGAGAATGATTTGAATATCAAAGAATTCTGACAGGCCCCTGAGGAAAAACGATGAGGCTCATGAATATCTTTGTAAAAATGACCCACTTTATGATTGTGCTGCGAAAGTCAAACATATAGTTTTGTTGAAAAACTGTGCTCCAAAAAAAAAAAAATTCAACACTTCACTCAGTCTTCAATCATTCTAAGGGGAGCACATTGTTTTAATTATAACTTAAATGATATTATGTGAGAGAAATGACACTTTCATAAGTTTTAGTTCCATTTTTCAAGACAAAGTCTAATCAGAACTTGCTGTCACTATTTCTCCTGATGTTTGGTCCTTGTTTGAAGGGCACTTCTGCTAAGTGGACTGTCCCAGGGTCAGTGTTCCTCCAACAAGACTCACTGGACTCCAGTGCTTACTGTTGCATAGTCCTTTTTCCTTTTCCCTTATGAGACTTCTTTTTGGTACCTATGACCAGTGTGGGATAACTGATACCTACCTACTCCACAACTCAGTGAAGAATTCTTTTCTACTGTCCCGTTTCCCGGTTGGATGTTCCGTGCATTGTGATACCACAGAAGGGGGTTCGCCCGTGGGGTTAGAGCTCTAGGGTAGGTATCTGTTCAGGGTTACCTTATCCACCATGAGGAAGTTCTCCAGCATCTCTCCATTTTCACAGGTGACATGGCCAACCTCCCTCACGGCTCTGGGCAGGATCTCTTGCACCTCCTGGGCGATCATCCCTAGACACAAACACTCCAACAGGTTTCGTCAGGAAAAGACCTTCCTGGAGAAAATCCTCCCAGGCCTACCTCAGAATGGGAACACTGACAATGACACAGGATGTCTCTGCAAATAGATGCTTATCCCCCCTCAGCATTTGCTTTGATCTACGAGGCATTTAAAGCAAAGGAGGAATTCGGAGCCAAGAACCACTAGAGGATTAAAAGTGGGAGTGTTGTTTTCTCCAATCTTTCTTGAGACTCTGAGCCGAATGTTGGAAGGGGTTAAGTACCTTCAGATCCCTGTACATAGACATGAGGCTAGGGCATCGGCTGGATTTTCTTTCTTTTTCTGCAGGAGGGCCCTGCCCTCCGAATGGTCCTTTTTTCTTTAGAATTTCTGGACGAGTATGAACATCACTCTGCACCTCTCTGACCTGGACCTGCCTGTCCTGCCACCTCCCCTCTCTATCCCGATGCTGCCCAGTGCTGCCTCTCATACAGTTTGCGCTGCCATCCGCCCCTCAGCCCTCATCCCATGAGCAAGAGGACTCCAGTGAAAAGAGACAATGTATTCAAAATCCTCCACCAGTACCTTAGGGGGCAGGAGTGGGGATGGGGGTGTTGAGGAAAGATGACAGAAATTGCTTTAACTTTTCCTGTTCTGGTGATTATGGCTTTCACAGAGGACAAGTTAGACCGACAGGATGTTGTCAAGTGCCATAGCATACAGCCTCCAGATGAAGAGGGAATTAGAACTTTAATAGTTGACAATATAAAATTAAGAAGGGAGTTGTGTGTGTACCTGTTTGATGGGCAGTGTTTATTCCCATCGCAGATGCGAATTCAGGCTTGTAGTCGTATTCGACAATCCTCATTTGGGCTATTCTTCTCAGCTGTTCATTTGTGTCAACCTAATTTAATTAAAGAAGATCAGATTTCACCCGCTTAGATATTTGCTATTCAAATCAAGGCCCAGAGTGACCCAGAGAGATGAAGAATGTTGGGAATGGGATTGTCCTTTCCTCTTGCCCAAACTATTTTAAGAGAAATTTATGTTTTTCTCCTCCAAGAAGCAAAAGTTTCAAGGTTCATGTCGGCAGCTTCCATCCGCTGACTTATAAACTGAGCCAGAGTTTATATGGCTAAATTACAGGGCAAAACCTCCCTCATTCACTACTCTGGCCTCACTTCTGTCCACTGAGAGTTGAACCGTCCTTCTGAGAATGGGGGTTGATCACCTTGGAGAGAAAAAATTTCTATCCAGGATGGCAAGGTATCATTTCCAAATGAGTACACAATATAAGCAGCTAACAAATACAGGCCAACCTTGTATTTATAAATTAAAAATGCAGTGCTTAGTTTAAGTAACAACCTATTAAGAATGGGTATATCGTATATCATTGAATTGCTTATGGACATCTTGCTGGAGAAAATTGTTTCAAGTGGCAGTTGGCTAGCCCGGATTACCCATCTGCTGGTCCCTCAAAATCCAGGTTACATTCCTACAGATGGCTTCTCCCCCAGACCACCCTGGTCAGCGATGGTGTCCTCCTTGGAGCCAACCACTCTTACAGGTAGTTAAAAGCACTCCCAACTGTCACTGCAAGTTCCTCAAACAAAATTTCACTGGGTCCCAGCAAAATGATAACAATAAAGACAATATAGTGGATTTTTCCTAAAGCTAAATGTGCTGATTCAAAGGCTTCCCTTTTGAGTTTTTTTTTTTAATGAATTCATGGTAATAGCATGATTGATTTTTTTTAACAACCTTATGCCACAAGTAAAAAGTTGGCAGTCCTATGTGGGTCCTTAAATTTTCTTTTAGAGAACATAACTGGATTATGAAACCAGTGGTCTCTTGGCAATTAAAAATATACCGCCTGGACATTCATCCATATGTTGGAGCAACCAGAAACGCTTTTCTGTTGTTTTAAGAAACCCCTGCTTTGGCCCTGAACCCCTCCCTGGACCCACTCTGTCAAGTGAGCAGGAAGGTTCCTCCAATATCATAAAGGTTCTCTGTCCTTCACCAGTTTGGTGGGTTATCAAATGTGACTTTGTGCTTAACTGGATAAATGGATTAACTTTACTTCAGGTACTTGTTGGGGAGTCTAATTTTGAGCTCACTGCTGTTTTGATCATTGCTGTTATCAAAAGCTTGGTTCAGTTCTTTCATTCATTGCTTCATTTGACTAATATTTACCAATCTCTTCAACATACCAGGCACTACCCTGAGTGTTGGAACTTTAAAATGATTGCCTTTTTAAAGTTCATGGTCTAGACAGGCAAACAGATTCGTCCAATAAGATTATATTACAATGTGAGAAATGCAGGGTGATGATGCAGTTATGAACAGAGAATCATGGCAACTCCAAGGAAGCACCTAAAAGATTCTCAGGGGACCGTAAAAGAAGGCTTCCCAGAGATGGTGAAGCCCAACCGAGATCTTGGCTTGTTTCAGTTCTCAAACACGCTCTGCCCCTTTCACTACAAGGCCCTTGCTCAGGGCATTTCCCTGCCTCAGAAGCTCTTCCCTCCCACTCCTCTACCTCCGCCTCCCCCCATTTAAAACACCTCTTCGCCAGAGAAGGATTGCTTGACTTCCAAGACTAGGAAGTTTCCCTCTGCCTTATGTGCTAATGGCACCCGTTCTTTTCCTTCATAGCATTAATCAAAGTTATCACCAGACAACTAGTGAGTCACTTTTATTATCTGTCTCCTTCTACAGAAAAAACACCCCATGAGGGCAAGGACATATTTGAGGCCATGATTTTCTGTTCGTCACCACATCACCGGTTTCTAGTACAATTCCTTGCATGTAGTAGGTGCTTAACTAATATTTATAAAATAAACTAATAACTTTAAGATAGGAGTTAGTCAGGGAAAGATGAAGGGTGGGGAAGAGGGTGGAAAGGGTAAGACTAAGATAGGGATGCTGGGCAGGAAGAACACCATAAGCTAAGTCCCGAGGCAGCAAATCCCCTGAATTATGCCTGCACAACCAAGGCAGGGTTTGGCGTGACTAGACTGTAAAGATCAAGGTCAGAGGAGGGAGGGCCTTGCAGGCCATGCTAGGAAGGAACAGTCACAATCTCATATTGCCCTGTGCATACACCTGTCACTCTGAGCTCCTTCATTCATTCAACAAATATTTAATGAGTAGCTACTATGTGCCAGACACTATGCCAGGCCCTGGAGATTCAATGAGTTTTTCTCATTTGGAGCTTAAATTTTAATGAAAGTTCCTTTCCCGAGGGTGACGCCTGTGTTTTGTTTGTCTTAGGACCTGCATAGTGCCTAGCACAGTGTCTGACAGGTAACAGGCACCCAAACTTTGAAGGAAGGAAAGAAGGAATGAAAGAATGGAGGTAGTGAAATGGCAGAACAATCCCTGATGCTAACAGAATTGAAGGCAGGGGGTCAGTCAGGAGCCGGCTAGCCTGGCCCTGCACTAGCCAGGCCCTGCCCTGTTCCCCACTCCCTGCACTCTGGGAGTCCCGGGCCCACTTGCCTGCTTCTCATTATCCCCTTGGTTCCTGCATGAGGCCCCATCAGAGACCAAAGCAGAGGCAGTGTCAGTTCCTTTGCTGCAAGGGGAAAGCAGAGGAGGATGTGCCCTTCACTCCAACTGTCCAGGCTACACAGAGGGAAAATGACCCCTGCTGTCTAAGTTGGATCCTTGACTGCATTTTTCCCGAACTCATATTCCTGGACATAGCAGTTAGTTTCGCTAGTACTACTACCACTGTATTCCAGACAGATTTTTGGCCAAACAAAATTTTGAGGGTTGGCTTGGGGACCTAAACACCTTCTGTAACAATCTTTTTCTAAGAAAATGCTCTTGTGATTTCTAATGCTGTGTTGTAGACTTTCCAAAGCTAAATATAAACTGTTTGTATTGCATGCTCCCTATGGCCTGTACTCTTGGCCCAGGAAAAACACTTGAGGCAAGGACTGTGCCTCCTTGGAATCCTCTACTAAGAACTGTACAAAGGCCACGACTCAACACCATGCCTTGCTCATCAATGTGTGTTAAGAGGCTAGTAAGTGAATTTGGGTGTCTAATCTGATCTTGCCCACAGCAATTTTGGAAAGTTTTGACCATGAATGCAAAGGGCCATCTCTGTCATGCTGCCTCACACCCAAGGTTTCTATATCTTAACTCAAGCCTTTCACCGCAGAGAAGACACTGCAGACCGTGAACTCCAGTCCGTTCAGGAAGGGAGATCTCATTACCCATGGCCCACAGCCCGGACTATCAGCCTCCCATCAGGAGCAGCTTGAATGGCACTGGCTCACCCTGAACTTCTGCATTTGGCTTGTGGCCCTGAGGGGAGACTTTGCATGTTTGACTTTCTTGAGCTCTTCACACATTTGTCTTTAACTAGTACACTGCTGGTGCGCTTGGGAGAAATTACCTTTGAGCATTTCACCTTAACTGATCTTTTTTCCCCTGGCTTTTCTTTTTAGCCGTTTGCTGCCTTATTTTCAGCCTTCACCACAGAATTTGACTGGTGCATTCAACGTTCAACTTCCTTTTTTTTTTGCATTGACATTGCTGTTCTTCACGCCCCTTTGGTTTGCAGCATACCCTTTTCACCCTAATTTTGCTCAGTTTCCATTGTAAAAGCTGCATTTCCTCTCCAGTCTATCATCATCTCTGTAAACACCAAGTCTGGGTAAGTGAAACTGCTCTTCCCCGAGGCTGACCTCATTTTCCAGTGCCTCCGTTTCACAGGTTTCAGTCACATCTGCTTTATTGTCTCTGTGTCTTAGATGTGTGTCCAGATGAGCCCCAGAGATCTCCTCCAGGCCTCTGCACACAGAGTGCTTGCGTGCTTAACATCCGCAAAGCCACCTTCACTGCCTTGAGCAAGGAGACGCAGAGTCAGGCACGGCAGCAACGGATGTTCATCCTCCCAACACGGTATCAGGTAACATGTTTGGCCACTACAGTTGTCTCACAGCAGCTAATGCAGAAGCCAGCTCTGGCTGCCGTGCATCCTTAATGGGAAATGCCTCCAGTCCTACGCTTGCAATCAGGTCAACCAAAGGTTCACTTCCCAGCACATTTGGAAGAATAGCCTTCTTTTTAAAAGTTGGAAAAACTGAGTCAGAGAGAGGTGAAGATGAAGTTTACACATCTGTCAGCACCATCATGTCTCTTGTCTGTAATGGTGAATGGGATAGACAAGATTTCTAGAAACATGTACTTCATAAATGTGGACAAATTATTAAGGACAAATTATTAATGTGAAATAATTTAACAGATGAATTACATGTAATTTGCATTTTTTGCAAGTAAATAATAGTAATATCTATTTGCTTAGCCTTATACAGCTAAAAAATGTTTCCCATATATGAGCTTAGAAAAAGCTCTTAACGTGAGTAAATATGGGCATTCCCTGTTCACAGAATGATAAATAGAGTCATAGAGCGTGTCTGGGCCAAAGTTCCCGGGCGAGTGGGTGCCAGAATCAGGACTAAAACTCTGCCTTCTAATCAGAGACCAGCTCCTATTTATTCCCTCCTGCTGCTGTGAGCAGGAAGGGGATACAGGAACTTCATGTCGAGAGCCTGGATTAAGTGACATTTTACTTCATGGAGAAGTCTTCCTAGAGGCATTTGAGAAGTTCTAGGGAACCTTGTTATTTTGAGACAATATGTTTTCTTCAAACCAAGGAACACCATTTGAGGATGTTTAGTAAATGAAGCTCTGGGGAAAGCCCAGTGGTAGCAGGAGTGGTGGTGGAGGACTTTCCCCACTTGTCATCTTCCATTTACATTTAGATAAGGCCTGGTGGAGAACTGTATAGCCAGTTGCAGGATAAGTTTGAGTTGGTGTGATCTGAAACGCAGCCAGTTCCTCTCTTTCTAAAAGGCAGAGGCACGGTATCTAAGACTGGTATCTTGAAATGTATGTGAGAACCTTCTAGCCCTGAGAGTTCCCATTAGGCTAGGAGGTCACAGCTCTTCTAACATGAACCGCAGCTTCGCAATCAGTATAAAAGTCTACAATTACAACCATTCTTTGGAATCCTCTCAGCCAACGAGGACATTCCTTGGCTGGCTTAGAAAAACCAGTGCAGATTTGCACTGGGAAAGGAATGCAGTCTGGAAGAATGGCCAATGATTTACAGATTAAGTCTCCTATTAACTAAGAAAGAATAAGGAAAGGAGGTTTAAAAACCATTCTGCCACCACTGCGAAAATGTTTACAGGAGAAGCAGTGTGAGTGAGAAGGTGGGGAGGTGGCAGAAGCGCTGAATGGGACACAGAATTGAATGGTGGAACCAGGAGTGACCTGGCATCGGCATCGGGATCCCTTAGGTCTTCATAGCAGTTGTGACTTTCCGAGATGATTCAGTACTTATTATCTCAATGGGTTAAAAATTATAAAAGACTCGGTGGGTTCAGGCAGAGAGGCACCATTTCCATCTTAGATAAAGACACTGAGTTTCGGCGAGGTTAGGTGTTTTATCCAGGCAAGTCCGAAGTGGATGAGCAGCCTCCCGATTTCGAGGCCTGATTTCTGATTGCCACTAGGCGCCTGCCTCACCGCAGAAGGAGAAAGTGTTGACCCGTAACCTGGGGAAATGCGATTGCCCGAGTGAGGCGTGAGGAGGTGGAGTTTCTCTAACTGCTCCTCAGAGAAGGACGCTGAGTGGGGAAGACGATGGCTGGCAGGCCTGGTGCCAGGGACTCTAGGAGGAAGGGGCTGGAGAGGTCTAGGAGAAACATGGGCAGGAACTGGACTGAGACAGTGTTTGAAAGATGAGTGGGGAGATGGAAGTTTGGAGATGGAAAGGAAAAGGCAAGCTGCAGCAGTTGACAACGGAAAGGCAACAGCCTGTGGAAAATAACTCAGAGACTTCCTGCTTGTGAAGCCAGTGCTATGCTGTCATGGACCACTGCTCCTGGCAGGTAAGTCCATTCTCTTGGGTAGGAACTGCTTTACAATTTCAGCAGAGATGCCTAACGACTCCAACACCCATAACTGTTAAGCAGCATGTTCGTCTCACGCCAACAGGTGACATGGAGAGTTGCCGTGTGCCAGGCGTGTCAGGGGCCAGGAGGGCCCAGAACTCCTGACTCGGGTGTCAGAGTAGGTGTCCAAGGCCTGCCCCGTGCTCACCTCCTGGATATTCTGCTTCGCCCGGCTGTCAGAGGGATGCATAATTGTCCCCATCACTTTCATGTTGCCACAGACAACCAGGGCTTCGTCCGGTGCATCTGTGTTTATGCCCACTCGACCATGACAAACAACAGATTCTGGAACTTGTCCTCGCTGCCATAATGCATCAATGTCATTTTCAAATTGCCCAGGGTTGGAGGCCTGGAGAAAATACATAAATATAGTACAATTAAAGTTATAGACGCAGGAATAGATGATCGCTTTATTCCTCAAAGGAAAACAGAATGTTAGCCAAGTCTTTCACTTGAGAATCACATGTTGGATGGGACACTCTGACATATCCGAATAACTGTGACCCCAGGAGAGCCAGGGAGGCTCCCCTATCTGTTCTGCCCCCCACCAGCAGAAACTCAGCATGTCATGGTTTGCAATGTCCAGTCTCTATATGGAATTGAGAATGTATCAGTTATAGTAGGTGGATGATAAGGAAGAAGAAGAAAACTCAAAATGAGTATTTTTTTCAGGGAGAAGAATAATAATGATTTAAAACCAGAATATTACATCAGAAAATATTACAAGTTTATTAAAGCTCAGATAATTTCAGAAAAACCCTTGCATTTAGCTAGCCCTTCCATAGTTTCAAAACACCTTCATGTTTATGATTTCATACACAGTTGACAAGCAAATGACAATACAAATATATTTAATACACCTCAGCTATTCCCTAAACACAGATGATTCTGACAGAAGAACTGTAACAGCTGCATTTGTTGTGTGCTAATCCACACCCCAATTCTATGAGATAAGACCATTATCTTCCTTTTACTGACACTGAGACTCTGAAAGAATAAACAAATTGCCCAAGGCCACAAAGTTAATAAGTTCTAGAGCTGCGATTATGCTTCCTTTATTATTAGACAATGATTCTAACTTTGAGTTTTGTGGTATTGCCTAAAAAACCCCTGGCCAAATGCAGTCTTCAAAGAGAATCCAAGTGAATCTATTAGACTAGAGAAAGTTCTGGAGATTTTACTGTTAAATAAATTTTTTTGCCAAAGAATTTTCCACTGTACTGCCTTCCCTCCTCCCCATTTCCCTGTTGCCACTGAATATATTTCCACATATCTTTAAGTAGGGATCTACGAATCCATCAAAATCCTCACAACGAAATTAATTTGTTTTTAAAATTATGACCTATCCTTCTCTTACTCTCTTGGTATTATTTGAATGTTTTTACCATAGGCATGTGTTACCAATTTACAAATAATAATTAAAAGAAATCTCAAAGTTTAGATCTAAGTTTGGGTTCAGTTAAAAAAACTTAGGTGTGTGCAACTTCCTGTTTCATTCCTACCTGTCTGAACCCTGAGCTGCTTCGAAGACTCAACTATTGACACTGGATAGACAAAAGCAGGGAAAGAATATAAAGTAACAACTTTGAACATTATTTTGTGTGAATTCACTTGAACAAAGAGCTTTTCTGCAAGATCCCTAGAGCCTCCTTGGTTGTGAATGGCAAATTGGCTTTGACTCAAATCCTTTTATAGTGAGCAATCAACTAAATCCAAAGGTATGCCATATAAAATGTTGATGTATTTTCCTCTGCTCTGAACATAATGAGCCACTTCAAGGAAACAGAATAGGACAGTGATGGATTTTCTTTTTCTTAATGAGCTTTGGGATAATTATTATCCTGTTTGTAACCTGACAGTACTGGAGTGGCAGATATAAGTAGATTCGATTTTGGGGAACAATTACAACCATCTCACTTGGATTTCATCAAATGAAAACTCAAATCCCTAAAACATGTTCAAATCATTTTGGAAAGGGTCACAGATCTACAATGGTTTAAATATAGAGCCCTAAGGAGGAGTCCTCATCAGTAATGGGAAATGTTATTATAAAATGTGTGAACTTATTTCCCTTCTCTGGTATCCAGAATGTTAATGGGTCAAAGCAAACTGAAATGGAATCACAGAAAAACATTCTGGAGTCATGAAGTTGTGTTCAGATGTGGCCCAATAGTGGTTGATTGCTATCAAACATCAGAATGAATTAAAGTTTCTAAAATACTTTTATTATTTATCCCACAGCCTCATATATTTAGGGAAGACCCGAACATTCTAGTCTATGTTGTGACACAAACTAGCTGTGTGACTTTGGGACAGTTACTTAACCTTTCTGTACCAGTTTTCTCCCCTGAAGAATAAAGATAATAGTGTCTTCTTTACCTATCTCACGGGGTTGTGGGAATTAAATGAAATCACGTATGCATGAACACTTCGTAAAAATGAGGATGAACAGTCTCAAGTTCATCCTCCACACACTCTGCTGTGCAGAGTAACAACCATTCAGCCTACAGTCAATGAATCTGCTCTCCTCAGTAACGCATCTGCAGAGCTGCACAATTCTGAGGGAACTCTGTTCACAAAGAATACAATGTAAATGGTGCCCCCTGCAGATGCTTGGAATAGGAAACACTAGTAGTAATTTGAGGCCATTCAAGTTTGGAATGGAAAGCTGGAATTTCTTTGCTTTACCATTGTTTGGGCTTCTAAAGAGGAGTCAAAGAGCATAATAGGAAAGCTTGAGCTGAGGAAGGCCGTTCATAAGAAATTCATTCTTGTACCTTTTGAAAAGACTATTGAAAATGGGCCTAGAAATGCTATCTACCGATGCTACTCTAAGTGTGGTCCACAGGCCAGGAGTATCACCGTCTCCAGGAAGCTTGTTAGAAATGCATATTCTCAGACATCTCCAACCCACTGAATCAAAAATTGTGGAGGTGGGACCCAGGTATCTGTGTTTTCACAAGCTCTCCAGGGTATTCTTATTCTCCATAAAGTTTAAGAAGGACTTCTTTATGTCATGAGTTACCCCTTCCATAGTTAGTAGACGGTTCTGTTGAATCCCAACTGCAGAGTGAAACGGACATTGCTCCACACACTGATCCCTTTGGGTAAATAAAAATTCAACTGAACTCCAGAAGAGAGGTGTGTGTGTGTGTGTGTGTGTGTGTGTGTGTGTGTGTGTGTGTGTGTGTGTGTGTGTGTGTAGCTCTAGTGTGTTGGGAGGGGGAAGGGAGATTTGTGGTCAGAAATGGGCAAGAGCCAGTGAAAACTGAGATGGTACCTGAAATGGCTCTGCTCTCCCCCAATACCTTGCCATCCTTGCAACTGCATTGCTTCCCTTGTCTCTCCTGACCCTTGGTGTTGGTTTCCCACCTTCATGACCCTGTGGTTGCAGAGCAATAAAGGAGGACTTTTGGGGGACCTGCCCATTTCTATTATTCTGGAAAGTAACTGGAATAATTTATTAGTTTTCTAAACTAGGAAACCCTGGCGTGTCTTTGAAAGGCAGACAAAAATAATCATCCCTCCTGCTTGCAACACTTCAAACCAGGTTTAATTATGTGTTTTAGAAGAAAAGTAGAGCTGAAGGAAAGCCTAGTCATTAACAAGGAGAATCTGAAGGAATCCTGCTGGGGAATGCTCCCCAAAACAAAGACCTGGGAAATAAATCTGTTCTTTGGAGTAAATTTTAATTTCCATTAAATTGGTCAGTTTACAGTATGGGACCAAAATATATTTCCAAAGCTGTTTTGATTGACAACCGGATGAATAATTGCTGGGTCCTGCCCACCATCCTCTCTCCAAGGAGAATTCTGACAAGCCTGGTCTCCTGAACCCCTCCTGGAGCCCTGAAATTCATCTACTCCAGCCTTCATACAATTGCCCTTATGTTAATTTCTGCTATGAGGAGAAATGACTCTTAGGTCTCAAAATGAATCTGGATCTGCTGAATGCAATTTGCAGGTCTCCATGTAATGTGGTCAGGTCTTGTGATGTCTTAATTGTCACATTTTTCTTCCTTCATTCTAGAACTCAAACTAACACACCCAGACCATGACCCAAGAGGGCACATCTAGCTTTTTTATGGAATGTAGACTGGTCTGTCTTCTGCTCAACCCTTGATACATACACCTGTTTAGTGCCCTCTAGAATCTCAGGGGCAAGAAGTGTGCTCTGGGGACATTTCTAAAACTCACTGATTCAACCAATAATGCCATTTCTTAAATTCAGTTTTTCTCTTGGTTGGTTTAAACATTATATGATGAAACAAATTCAAAAGTCTGCATTCATTTTCACTCAGCGTTTTGGGGTTAGAATGAAATAATATCAATAAGATACTTCCAGTTTGAGGGGAAGATATTATTACTATCATTTTTTCCTCATTGTTGTTAAGGTAACCCTTGTGTTACCCAGCACACATATAGAATAGGGTATTCTCTTTAACCAAGAATTATGGCTGGAAGAAAGCCATTGAATCTGGAATGCAATCATTTTTTTAAAATAAAAACGTAGTGAATAATATGACACCAAATCTATACTAATTTATTTATTTATTTTTTTAGTATTCATACTTAACATAAGTTGCAGAAACTTTCAACTTCTCAAAGTCATCATTATGAGTGAAATTATTGTGCTTTGGATACAAGAAGGTGCCCATTAACAGAGAGTTCCAGTAACAGAATGTCCAGGGGTGTGGCCCCTCTCACGATGCTGCTGTGTAGACTTGCACGGCAGCCAAAGTATAGCTTTGCAGGGGCTGTCAGCAGGAAATGGAGAAACCTCAACACCAGGTAAATTATTTAAAGTATGCAGGTGACTAGCAGACTGCCTGACTCAAGCATGAATTCCACAGCTCAGAGAGGCACTTTCATGATATCCAATCTACCCTAACTCTGAAAAGAAAGGCATTGTCTGTCTTTATTCCTTCCTGTGAGGAATCAGAAAAAGTAAGCAACCTAGGTTTCCAGACTTGACTTAAATCGGATTTGTTAGTGCAGCAAAGCAATCCCAGATTACATCAGGTAAGGCGTCAAAGACCACTCTGACCCCTTCTGAGGGAAGGGCAGGAACCTCTGCCTTTGGCTCATGACCAAAGGAGGGGACCCCACCTGCCTTTGCCCCAAAGGAGGCTGTTTTGCCGCAGCTTAGATCAGGCCCCATAAAAACACAGCCCAGGGCGTGCATGCTGGCAGGCACATAGCCGGCCCTCACCATCAGTGTTTTACCTCATTTCCATCATTACTTTACTTCCATTGAAACTCTGAGACGCAGTGTCAAGAGTTCCACTAATAGATGGCTTATTTTTTATTGACTAGAAGAATTACACAGAGGGTCCTTTGTTTCAGAATAGCTCAAGGCAAGCAAGGGAAGACTCACTTCCCCAGATGGGCAGATCTTGTCCCCAGGCCGAAGTTTAACAGCGATGTAAGTGGACGTGCCCATCGTAAACCATTTTCCTGACTGGAGTGTGCATGTCCCCCTGTGCCACTTCAAAGATCCGTAACAAAGCAGTCCCTCCCAGGGCTGCCAGGCCTGTGGTTACCTGTTACCTCATGCCCCTGGCATTCTCTGTGCTGGCCAGCCTGGCCCCTCACAGATGCAGCTACAGCTGCCAACAGCTTTATGTTTTTTGTGGCTGCCAAGACTCCCGTCCACAGCTGTGACCAATCATTCATTCAGCAAAACGTGCTGAGCCATTACTACGTGCTGCGCAGTGGCCCAGATGTCCCTGGGGTCACCAATCACTTTGGGGCATGGAATGCCTTCCTACCTCTTTCCCTACCCTGTGGGCTTTGGGGTCAGAGGAACTGGGTTATATTACCCGGGCTCCATCATTTATCAGCTTTGTGCTCATGGATGACTTTCTCTTCCTCCTAAGCCTTAGCTCCTCTGGGTATAAAGAATGTAATGTAAAAATGAAACAACGTAAAATGATGTCATATAGAAATTATTTAGCCCAGTGCCTAGAACACACTGTAAAAACTTTCTCAACTGCAGCACTACTGACGTTTGGGGAGGGATAACTCTTTGTTGTGGGGGCTGTCCTGTGCATCATAAGGTGTTGGGCAGCATCCCTGGCCTTTATCCACTGGATGCCAGCAGCACCCCCAGTGTGACAACCAAAAATGTTTGCAGACATTGCCAAATGACCCTTGGGAGACAAAAGTTCTGGTTGAGAACCACTGCGTAAAAACTAAAAATAACAGTATCTGCTATTGCTATCGTTATCTTTGTCATCATTGGCAATTGAGAAACTGCATACTTCATGCATTCCACTGAATATGCAAAGTCTACTCACAGGTGAAAAAGCATGTGGGATCCAGAAAAGTCAAAGAACTGAGCTTACCCTTACAATGATCCGTTCAGAGACGTGAGCAGACAACAGGTAGAACTGGTCTTGGTTAGCAGCATACAGTCCGACAACCAACATGAAGTATCTAGTTCAGAAATAGCAGACCAATGGCAACACATCAGGAAACAGAGACATAATTTGTGCAATCGAATGCCACCCAACAGTTAATAGTGAATTTACCCAGATGGGTTTGCGTATTTAAAGATTTTCTCTTCTGCTCGAAGTTGCCCCTCCTGCGAAACCAGAGAGGAGTTGATTCACTCGCTGTTGTCCTGGGTCTGCCCTTTGCCCGGCTTGAGGGATGTGTGAGCTGTTTTGCAGGCCCAAAGCAGCCTTCACTGAGCAGACATCCTGCTGGGGGCCTGGGATCAGCCCATCTGCGCTGGCCTGGTGCAGACCTTACTCTGCTGCATTCCTGGGCCCTCTACACAGCACTGCTCCCGCGCACTTGCACAACAGAAAGCCACCTTCCAGGTCCCCTTGTCCAGAGCCATCCAAGCCACACATCCTAGGCCATAATGGATGGTGACCCAGCAGGGCTTGCCCAGCCACACAGGCTCCTTCCCGCCCTGATCTGCTTTTGGCCATGGAAACTGCACCTTTCACATCCTCTGGCCATGACTTTAGTCAAAGACCAGAACCCTCCCTTCCGATTGTTATCAAGGCAACGTTCCTCACTGTGATTTTAATTGCTTCTTCATGTGTACCATTAATGAGACATTTTTAAGATTAGACTATTTCTTTTTGTTTTTTTATAAAGCATGATGCATTTTTAAAAAAAATTTTATCAGAGTATAGTTGATTTACAATGTTGTGTTAGTTTCAGGTGTACAGCAAAGTGAATCAGTTCTACATATACATATGTCCACTCTGTTTTAGATTCTTTTCCCATATAGGTCATTACAGCGTACTGAGTAGAGTTCCCTGTGCTATACAGTTAGGTCCTTATTAGACCATTTCTTGAAAGTCAAAATAAAAACTATCCCTATCAGAAAAGCTTTTGCTTTAAGAACTGCATTAAAAAAAAAAAAAAACACTTCAACACTTCACCAACTTCTGTAACACTCTGAAGTCTCTAATCCCTGGAGGGCAAGAGTTCTCCCCTTTATCTAAAGTAAGTCAGTAATAGTAGTAATTGTTATGATGATGATGATGATTAGCCATCATCTACTGGGTGCTCAAAATGTGCCATGCACTGGGCTAAGCAGTTTATCTACATTATTTCATTTAGAACCTCGAAACAACCTTATTGGAGTAAAATATGGATATTGTCCCCATTTTACAGAATAGGAAACCTCAGAGAGGTTAAGTTCCACGCTCAGAGTCACCCAGCTAGTAAATGGCAGTATGAAATATTCAAACTCAATTCCCTCCAACTCCAAAACCTAAGTTCTAAAACCAGTGGTTCTTAAACTTGCATGCATCAAATCACCTGGGGGCTTGTTAAAATATAGATTGCTGGACCCCACCCTGAGCTGTTGATCCCGTAGGTTCTCGGTGAGGCCTGACAACTTGCATTTCTAATAAGTGTCCAGGTGATGCCATCTCTGCTAGTCCTGGGACCACATTATGAGAACCACAGGCATAAATCATTAATGCAAATTTATTTTCTTTTCAAAAAAATGCTACAGCAGAGCTGCAGGGCTCGGGTCATTAAACTAGTGGCCAGCACATGGAATTCAAGAAATGCAGTCAATCCTCAACCCTCGGCCAGCCTTGAGACATGAACATATGGTCCCTCTAGAGGATCAGGGAGAGAATCAAGACAAGATGACTGGGCGCTGGGCAGGAGAGGAGGCATTGTGGGCAGTGAGGATGGAAGAAGAAAGACGTCTAAGGGTAAATGAGATGGGTCAACAAACGGAAGGAGTCAGAGAAGGGAGGGAAGCGACCGAGGGAGGCCTGGCCTGCCGGCTGGTAGGACCAACAGCATCAGAGGGGCCGCTGGAGGGCCCTGGGCCGTCAGGTAACGTAACCAGCCAGCCTGAGGCATACACACCACGCCAGTACCTCTGGTCAGGGTTTGGCTTTCCCTTCTTTCTCATGTTATTTGCCGTGGTTTCACTGAAGTGTAACCGGCCCAGCGTTACTTTGGTTACCTGGTCGGCCAACAGGTCGATTCTAAAACAAACAACAAAAATACCGAGAGACTGTAAAAGAACACAGAGTCTTTGATCATATGGGACTCATTCTTAGCTTCTCAGGTATGTTCAGTCCCCCGCTCTCATCACACTGTGCAGGACACTGATTTTTAGTAAATTTAGTAAACACTGATTTTAAGTACCCACAGCCTGGTCAGGAATGGCTGCCAGGGAGTAATTCTTGAATAGTTAGAAACGTTCATCCATCTCAAGCCTGGAGTTTCGGACTCGTAAGGGTCGCACACTCCCACAGACGGGCTCTCTGACCGCGACAACAGGAGAAAAGCTGTTTCACCTGTGCCACGGTTGCTAGAGCACTCGCCTCCTGACTGAAGCGGTTCCTCTAGGTTCCTCACGAACTCCTTCGCATCTCCTTCACGTATTCGCCCTCTCCTGACCTGGCTGTGGAAGGCAGCGTGCTCCTGAGGAAGAGCACACACAGCCTCGCAGCGAGGGAGACCCAGATGCACCAGGCAAGATCAGCGCTGTCTGTACTGCGGCTCCTGCTTGAGCTTCAGGCTGAGCTCCCGCTGGCCTGTCCAGGCTGTAAGACCATCTTCTTCCCCCAAATAGGATTGACTCAGGGTCAAATCATCCCAGCCAAATCAGTCGAAAAGCAAATCCCATTCATTCTATAGGGCAACCTCTTGCTTTACTGCCATATTGCTTTGGACCACCACATTGTTTTGAATAATCCCAGTCCTGTACGCTTTCTATTTTGGAACCCATTAGGCAATCTATCAACACTGCTTTAAAAAAAAAACAAGAAAAAATGAATTGTAAGCATAGCATGGATCCAGAACCTTGAAATCAATTCAATCAGCATCACGCTGATTTAAATGAAAAATTAAAAGAAAGATCTAATCATAATCTATCTCCAGGAACCAAAGTTGTTAGCAAGGTTGTCAGTAATAAATGATCACATAAATAATGATGACCTTAAAGTGGAGCTTTTTATAAGACTTTTTTTTGCGATTATTTCAATATATTTTACCTACTTTTGTTGATAAGCATGTGTTCATAATATTAACATATTATTACTAATTTAGTTCCTACAGCAGAATTCATTTTAAATAAACAAAATAAATTTGGCAATAGGCCTTCTTCCCAAAACATTCACAAGGGAATTCAGAAAAGAAATTCTTACTTAACAGGATTGAAAATCTTTTTGCTTCTATCTGCTTGGGACTGTTCAATAGCAATTATTTGATTGGTGGCCTCTACCTGTGTAGAACAACAAAAAGTAATTACTTAATAATTAATTTATTTATTAATTAAAAAGTTCAATAGTAAATAATTTTCAAATACTTAAAGTTTCCCAAGGCATCGTGTTAGGCACTTTGCAGGAGGGGCAAGTCGCTGAAGGGATGTAGGGCACCTTAAAGCAGTGTGTTATTGGTGAGAAAAGAAACAAATACCTGTAGAACTAAACAAAGAAAACACAAGACAACAGAGGATTTCAGGTAAACAGGGAATACAGAGTGGACTAGTAAAACACAGGAGCAAGGCAGCTCAAAGGATACATGTACTCATTCATTCATTCATTCAGTCATTCATTTTATAAATACTTGTTGAGCACCTGCTGTGCGCCAGGCATTGCTCTAGGCATCAGAGATGAGAAGACGAGACTAACAGAAAGCCCAGCCCTTGCAGACCTTGTATTCTAATAAGAAGAAACAACAAAAAACAATAAAATAAATAAAATATAGGAATGACATTTATTCAGTAGTTGCTACAAACTCTTGTTATTAGTGAAGAGAGTGGCAAGGGCCTAGTGAGATCTGCCCTATCATATATGGCTTGTAGGTATTTGCATAGTAACAGTCTTTCTGGAAAGCAACTGGGCCACCAACATCAAGTGTTTTAATACCGATCATATGTTCCATGTGTAACCCCTCTTTTGGAATTTATCCTCATACAAGGATGGATGTACCTGGCTGTCCACTGCAGTTTTATCAATGACAATAAAAAACTGGAAATAAACAAAATTTACAATAATACAGGAATTAATACAGTAGTATCTCGATATAATGGAAAACCATATCATCTTTGTAAATAATATTTTATAGACTTTAATATTATATAATGCCATTTTCACAATATAATATTATCAATATGAGATTAATTTTAATAATAGAAAAAAATGAGGAAAAACTAGGCTACCAAGTGGTGGATCCCAAATACGAATGAATTTTCTCTCTTCTTCATACTTTTCTATTATGTTCACAACGGACTCATATTAATTCCATAATCAGAAAAATATACTTTATTATTGTTTGTTGTTTGTTTTATTTTGGTTTGGTTTGGATTGGTTTTCTTTTAGAGCTTGGTTTGGAGCAAGATCAGCTGATGTGTTCAGCAGTCAAGCCCCACTTTGGGAGACTCAGTGCCTGAGCCCAGGTTAGAAAAAAAATATGCAGATAATGGATGTTCCTCACCCTAAGGAGCTGGATCTGAGGTAAGAGTGTAATAAATACTCGTTGATCACTCAGCAGTCATCCTACCTGCATTCTAATTCCAGCTCTATCGTTTAATATTTTGGATGAACTGTGTGACTTTACTGGGCCTGGTTTTCCCCTCTGTTAAACTGGAAAAGAGGGGGCATTGACTAGATTAGCTTGGCTTTTTTAAGTTAGAGACCTCTTTGAGATTTCGGTGAACACTATCAACTTACTGCATGTGAAAATGCACCAGCATCAAAAGTAATAAAATAATTACACTCAGCAAAAGAAATGCAAGATTTATACACTAAAAAACTTTAAAACTGTAGTTTGAAGTGAGGTTCTGCCAGATTCTGAGCCCAGGCTTAAGAAATTGGCAGCTTCCATTTCCTGTGTCTTGGAGCATTTATTCTTAGAAGCCGTCCGCCATGCTGTGAGGAAGCACAAGCTGTCCTACAGAGAAATCTACATGGAGAAGAGCCAAGGCCTCCCAGCTACAGCTCCCTGTGAGCTCCTGGCTGATGGCCAGCACAGACTTGACAGACACGTGAGTGAGCCATCTTGGAAACTGGATCCAGGCCCAGATGAGCTGCCCCAGCTGATGACCCCTGAGCAGAGGTGAGCTGTCAGAGCCAAGCCCTGACCAAGTTGCAGATGTGTGACCCAAATCAATGACTGTTATTATTTTCAGTTGCTAAGTTTGGGATAGATTGTTATGCAGCAACAGACAACTGGAACACTTAGTAAATGTTGGCTGAATTAAATTGAACTAAATAAAAGACTTACCTTAATCCCAAAAGCTTTCAAGTAAAACATTTCTATTGGCTTTGGACCCATTTGGGTTTTGACAAATTTTGGGCTTCCCCAAACTTGGATGTGGATGGTGATCTGAAAATGGTTCTTCTTTTGGCAAACAAAAGCTTCATCTGCTGGTGAAAAATTAAATCCTTTGTCTGTAACAACTCGATAGCCTATATCAGGTCTATGAAAAGTGGAAGCAAGAAACCGGTATTACAAATATTTTCTACACATTTTCTTTCATGAACAATATTAATTATAATTATACAAATATTTCAGGAAAATATATTGTGGAAAGTACCTTTTGTTATATTTAATCAATTTCGTTAATTTTCACCAAGGAAATGAAAATAGTATTTCAGAGTACAGCTGGCTCTCTCCCAGCTTTTTATGTTCACGAGGAAGAAGCACAATTCCTGCCAAATGGAAGCATTGTTTCCTCAGCCTGCCTTTTCCCTTTGTGCTCCCTAGACTTCTAATTTGACTCCACTGTACAATAGAAAGGCGTAGGCTAGAAGTTGAGAAGTTAGTACATTAATCAGACATACGAAATATCTGGGATAGAATTCATCTCTTTCCTCCTTAAAAAAAAAATCTCTAATTTTATCAGCAACACCACACTCAAACGAATGAATGAATGCATATCACTCAGATGAATGAATGTTCAGCCTCCTGGTAGTCATATGAAAAAAGCAGACTGGTCAGAACTACCAGCAATAGCTTTAAACCAGAGTAACCAGAGCCAGTCAGACTACTGATTGAAAACATGTTTTCACTAAAGTATGGTCATTTCCTTTTTATCTTCCTGATCTGATAATAGCACTGAATACCTACTATGCTGTTTACTTCTGCAAGAAAAAAAAATGGGATGATGGTGGGGTGGCTGATCAGACTCTTGCTTTATTTGTTTTATCAAATCATTTTCAATAGCAATACTTTGTGTATTATATGTTTATTTAAATACTTTTAAATGTTAATAAAAATAAAACCTACTAAACATGTAACATTATCAAGTAGAGAAGAAAATATAAAAGTTGAAAACTCCTTTGGTAATTTTTTCCATATACGTTGTAGATATGGAACATGATTTTTAATGCATCAAGTTTCCTAAATGTTCCTCAGGAAGGGAGCTCCTTCCTCAGATAACACACAGAGGAGGGCAGTACTTAATTGCTTTGCTAGTTCTCTGTCACTCTGTGGATCTTTGCTTCCTGGGATCTCAATTTGGATGGCTGCCATTTAATGAAAAACATAGAGTTTCTAAATTTTCCTCTAATTTCAGAGACAGAAAATATGAATGGGTCTCCTGGGAAAAGAGGGCTTGTGTTCTTTGCAAGTTAAGCACCTCACCAATGGATCAACTCACTAGGTCACTGATTACCCTCAAGAAGCTGATCAAAGGCCCGACAACCACAGTGCCCGCCAGCAGCAAAGGGAAAGACCACTGAATGAAGGATTTGATAAAGACCACATGTCTTATGCCATCTGGGAACTTCATATTGACTCAGGTTTCTAGAACTAATCTGTAATTTGCTTGTGGAAAGGCTGGATGGATTGAATTGTATACATTTTACTACAGAGGGTAGTAAGAACTATCTTGGTTGAGAAAAATAAAAGGAAATATCTTTCTGTGATCTTCCATGTTTCACTGTCAAAAACTGTAAGGAAAGAAGGTAAGATTTGCAGCTCATATATGAGCATTAGCCCAAAATTTAGGGACAGCTGTAAGCAGAAACTGAATCAACCCATACAGTTGAAGAGTATTCTGAATCTTAAGCACAAATCTCTGGTTTTAGAAACTATTCTACCTACCTAAGAGTAGCAATTCTGTTTTTGATATCAAAGGTTAATTATAAAGTCAACTAAACTGGCCTTTTTAAAGCTCTTTTTAACACATGTTGTAAATACCATTCCCCCCAAAAAAAGATGTAATAAAATTTTAATCCCCTAACTTTATTGCTTTTAGGTTATTTAGGAAAATGATATTTTTGTAACAAGTTAGACATAACAATCTAAGAAGAGACAAGTGATTTTCTGTCTCAGTGATGTGAGTAGTGAATTCAAGATGGTCTAATGAGTTCTAATCTAGAAGAATATTGCCTTCCTTTTTTGCTTAAGAAAAGTGAATTATGGCTAAGCATTCAAAATAAATCTGCCTCTACACCTTTGAGTTGATATTACTTGCGTTCTCCTTTTTTTCCAGATCAGTGGAGCATAGATTGGCTGTCCAAATAAACTTAAAAAACCTACTCAAGTAAGAAGAGAGATAAATGTTACCTTGAAAACTTGATCAACTCAAATACATACAGACTAGGAAGCATTACAGGCTTCAATTAAAATACTGTGCATATGTGTGACAGTTTCATACCTTGGTACTCGTACTTAGGATAGAATATGGAAGAATCGCCAAAAAATCATCAAATGAAGCCTGACTCAAAACCAAGATCTATGGATCCTTCCTTTCTTTTTCTATTGCACACAGTGGCAAAGATACAAGTTGTGACATTTCAATGAAACAAGTAGCAACCTGCTTCTTTTTGTCTCCTATTAAACATACCAACTCCCAAAGTCTGTTTAACTCCTTAGATTTTAGGGAAAAGATTTCTTCCATCTAGTTCATCCAACATAAAAGTCCTAGTGATAAGTTTTGCTCTTAATGAAGCTGTATTTGAGTTTGGAAAATACCCTGAAGACCCTCAAGTTTGTAGCCCAGCGTTTCTCATTTCATATTATGTTTATTAATTGAAAATCCTATTCTTTAACCATTAGCACGCTTCAGTGTTTCAAGAAGGCATTTGTAATCAATGAAAATTCTAGAAGAGTTGGGTAGGTAAATTATATCCTAAGGAATAAAGAGAAGGCTTGAAGGATGTTTAAGAGCAATAATGCATAAGTCCACATTTATTTCTTGAAACTATAATGGCATAAGAATAGGATGAAAATTTTCCAGTTTAAGGATATTTTGTATGGTTTGATTTCAGTCTCTTAATATAAAGCCACCATCAACTATGATCGCTGCAGGCTGTATTGACAATAAATTGACAATACTGATTTGCAGCATAGATGTTGGGGCAGCTAACAATTTAATGTGGTCCCCCAAAACTATTCTACGGGATTTTTAACTAACTGCAGGATTAAATGTTAATGATTTGGGAAATCTCCATTTTCCAGCTTTTAGTTTAAACTGGGCATGTGATCTCAGAAAGATTCCCCCTTCCTCCATCATTTAGTGGGTAAATTATGAGTTAGAATTACAAGTCTGGATTCCTGAAGGCCAGAAACCCATGTCCCAACTATTTATTGTTAAAATGCAAAATATAAGGAGTAAGACACACTTTCTGACTGATGCATCCCATTTGATCAGGGGTGGTATCAAAGCTCAAATACTTGCATTTAGTTTTGAGAGTCAGCACTGCCTTTCTCCCCTCATTCTCCAGCCAAGCACAGGGTTCCTAAGGCCACTTACAGTTTTTCATATTGACTGTTTAATAAACTATGCCAAGGAACGCTTCGGTATGGCTGCCACTTCAAAGCAGGAGAGCACTGGTCCACAAGCATCATATTCTGTCTCTCACTGTCGTGGTCTTGCACTTCGCTGCTGTGACTCCTGCTTGTCGCTGCAAAGAAATCAGTGCATTAAATCTTTCCTCCGAGGCTGTTTTTCCTAGACTTACAGACAGCTGCATGGAGCTAATGCATAGGCCATGTATGAGGCAGAGGGACCGTGTGGGGAGTGACAAGTGTTGGGAGGCAGGGGGCATGTGGCTGGCCTTGTTTCCTCATCTGTAAAATGAGCAGCTTGGGGTCAGTGATTCTAAGGTGCCATGGCAAGCACTTGTTAGAAATTTTTCCCTCAGTATCTATCTACCCTATTTCTGTCATGGCATCTCCTCACTCCCAGTTTGTGTGATTCAGTTGAAGTCCACTCCCAGCCCGAGGAGGGTAGGGGACGCAGGATTGATCAATCAAACTACAGCATTCACTATTTGCATCAGTAATTGCACCAGGTAGACACATGGCCTAATTCAATCCAAGCAAGGTGGATCTCAGCATTTTAGGGAAGACGGGTTCAAAGATGCTGATTCTTTTCCATGAGGTTTGAACCTATAAGTCACATCCCCAAGAGCTGCTGGCACCATTTCGGGACATGAGGGAAAAGCCTGTCTGGGAATGAAGCCAGCACAGCGGAAGGCAGAGTTGAGAATGAAGGGCACCCAGTCCTGATGGCATGATTTGAGTTCTGGGATCCACTCCTAAATCTTGGGTTACAGGAGCCAGTAAAGCCCCTCATTTTGACTTTTTGTTTGTTTTGTTTTTGCTTAAGGCAGTTTGAGGGTTTTTGTTTTTGTTTTTGGTTTTGTCCTTTGTTTCTTTGTTTTTGTTAATTGCAACCAATACACTCTAATGTATTATAGGTCCCTTGCGGCACCAAGATTCTGTGGTCTCTAGCTTTTTGAACTTAGACGAGTTATTTATTCACTTAGTGTCTTACTTCCCTCAACGGCAAAACGGAAATTGAAACAGGTGTCCTGCCCATCTTGCAACATCACACAAGCAGAGAGAATATCATAATACAAGTGAAAGGACTTTCAAAGCTAATACCAAGATAAAGTAACACAGAATATCTTGTTAGAAGGTAGTATTAACTATGTGAAATTGCTACTTTTGTATATCAAAAATGGTCCAATAACAGCAATTTCACATGTGCAAGCCACTATTTTTGCATAATCCTTGCAAGTTGTTTGTCTAGTCTGAGTTTGTCTAATTGTACCAAATGGTACAATTCAACTGCAGAAGAAGTTTATGTAAATTCCATTAGGATGTTTGCTGTTTCCCTTTTCTGTGAGCTCCCCTACCTTCACTCATGCCTTATATCAGGAGTGAAAGGGAAATAGTGTGTGTACATAAGATCAGGTGTCGGCTGTAAGCAACAACACAGGATATGACACCAGCTTCTATACAGCGTGTGCACTTAGCCCACAGCTTGGAAAATGCAGGGGCATGTGGCTGGTTTTTCCTTCACTCATCTAGCTTTCTTTCTTTATACTTTTATTGAGGACTTCTTAAGTAAATAGCAGAGCTGCTTCAGGTTATTTTGGATCCCAAATGTCACAGAAATTGTGTTTTTCTTGGGGTATCACTATTACCTGTCACCTAAGCAGAACATCTGTTTTGGGGGTTTTGTAAATAACCGTTATGGAAAAGGATTTTCTCAAAATCCTGAAAAACTTTTTCCCAGCTAAGAATACAGAAGGTCAGGGACTTCCCTGGTGGTCCAGTGGGTAAGATTCTGCACTCCCAATGCAGGGGGCCCGGGTTCAATCCCTGGTCAGGGAACTAGATCCCACATGCATGCCACAACTAAGAAGCCCACGTGCCGCAACTAAAAAAAGATCCTGCGTGCAGCTACTAAGACCCGGCGCAGCCAAAATAAAATAAAAAGGATACAGGAGGTCAGCAATGCAAGTAGCTCTTCATGGCCTCACTCCTCCAAAAGTTACCTGGCTCAAAAGCTTTTCAAAACAAACAAACAAAAAACCTTCCATGGTTTGCCTGCTTATACCAAGTTCAGAGAAAGGGAGAAACTAGTTCTTCCATCTTTCCTTCCTCCCTCCTCCAACGGAGAGAGGATAAAGGAAGTTCAAGAGCTTGGAGTTTGGAATCAGATGGAACTGGGTTTGAATCACAACTCTACATTTACTGGCTACACAATTAGGAAAATGGTCTAATGTCTCTAGGCTTCAGTTTCTTCACCTGCAAAACGTGAGTAACAATATGATGCCTCCCAGGACTGTTGAAGGAATTCAGTGAGTCATGTCGGTAAGTGCTTAGCACAGTGTCTGCCACCAGTAAGAGTTTAAACAGTGGTGCCTTTGGTTAGTATTAGCGGCACTGTCATTATCACACGTATCTGTTTCAACTCAGGTGACTCAGTTATTCCTAACAAGCCTTGGCAAATACTTCTGTTCTTGGCCTCCATAGTAACTCTATCTGATGTGAAATAATTAATGTCATGGGCCTGAGCGAATACCAGCTAACTGGGACCCTTTCCTACTCAAGTATGGCAGTAAGGTGCCAGGGGAATCAACCAAAGGTCAGCTCCACTCCTCCAAGTGCTGGTAGGGAGGGTGGGCAGTGGGTAGGGGACATTGTCCTCAAGGATAAAGGTATTTCCAGACCTTTCCCATCACAGCAGCAAGATTTTCGGGGCAGCCACTCCATAGGACTGACATAGTCCTGGCTTCCCTGGAAGCTAGCTATCAGCTGGTGAGCCCCAGGGATGGCAATCTGGGACCACAAGATTAATGATAATAATAATAATGATATCTACTGGTCCTGTGTGCTTTCTGTGCTGCAGGCGTTGTCCCAGACACTTGGCATAGTTTCTCATCAACTCGTTAACTCATCTTCAAGGTAAGGATCCCTTTTTTTTCAATAAACGTTCATTATTGAAGTATAATATATATGAAGGAGAGTACACAGATCATTAGTACACAATTTGATACTTTTTTATAAAATGAATTATACTAGGTAACTAACACTAGATCAAGAAATAGGACACTTCCAGCACTCTAGAAGACGCGCTCATGCCCTTTTCTGGTTACTACTTTCTCCTGCCCAGGAATAATCACTATTCTGAAATCCAACACCATAGAGGAGTTTATAGAAATGGTGTAATATGATATGTACTCTTATGTGTTGGCTTCTTTTGCCCAACATCATGTTCATGAGATTCACTCATTGTTGTTGCAAATGGTAGTAGTTTGTTCATTTTCATTGCTGTGTAGTACTCCACTACATGAATATACCACAGTTTATCCCTGATGGCCATTTAGGTTATTTTAAGTTTATGGTTATTACAACTAGTGCTGCTATGAATATTTGGGGGGATGTCTTTTAGTGGGCATGTGTATACACTTCTGTTAGGTATATTCCTAGGTGGGGAATCACTGGGTCATTGGATATGTTTTAGTAGATGCAGCCAAACAGATTTATAAAGTGGTTACAAGGTAAGGATTCTTAATCCCGTTTAACAAATGTGGAAACTGGGGTTCAAAGACCTGAAATAACTAGTCCAGTGTCACAGCTGTTATGTGGAAGAGATGGGATTCAAACCTTCTCTTCTCTTCATGCTACACTGAGGATTTCTTGAGAAAATGTAACAGAAGAGAGAAGCAGAAGTATGAAGGTAGCAAACTGCCCAAGTCCCAACTTTTTGGAGAAAATTCACAGCTTGCATTTGAATGTCTTTCAAAATATTTTCTTATACGTTACTTTTTTTAAAAGTCTTGGGGGCTTCCC
Source organism: Eubalaena glacialis (assembly GCF_028564815.1). NCBI lineage: Eukaryota > Metazoa > Chordata > Mammalia > Artiodactyla > Balaenidae > Eubalaena > Eubalaena glacialis. The sequence goes on from NC_083726.1 coordinate 48,511,430, forward strand.
TGGTGGCGCAGTGGTTGAGAGTCTGCCTGCCAATGCAGGGGACACGGGTTCGAGCCCTGGTCTGGGAAGATCCCACATGCCGCGGAGCAACTGGGCCCGTGAGCCACAGTTACTGAGCGTGTGCATCTGGAGCCTATGCTCCGCAACAAGAGAGGCCGCGATAGTGAGAGGCCCACGCACCGCGATGAAGAGTGGCCCCCGCTTGCCACAACTAGAGAAAGCCCTCGCACAGAAACGAAGACCCAACACAGCCATAAATAAATTAATTAAAAAAAAAAAAAAAGTCTTGGAAATGGGTGAAGTAGAAATTGTGATTCTCATTTGATAATCAAGACAAGTCAGGCATGAAAAGTCCCCGATTACTGGAGACATCAGACAGATACTTTTCCTGACTCTACAGTGTGACTTCAGCCCATGCACCTCTCACTGTGGACCAAAAGCTACAACTCTGGGGCTGAAAAACCCTCATGCATTTGAAGTTCAAACCATATGAGGCTATGAGCCCTCTTTTATTTAGAGTTTGGATCAGGTGGGACCAGGAACCCTCTCGTATTTGGGGTCCAGACCACGTGGGGACAGGAACCAGCTGGCAGGAGCCTGCCCAGCAGCTCCATTCTCTCTAGGCAAGATTTTACATTGGCCCCCAGCAACCCAGTAATTCTACATTGTGATCCCTATAAACGGGGTTCTTGGCATCCTTGGCCAAAGTGAACTGCTGGGGAAAAGGTCACTGGAAAAGCCTTACTAATTGATTTAGAACATCTTCCCCCATTGAAATCCTGCCCATAAGACTAGCTCCTCCTTCCACTACCCGTATGCCGTTTCCCCAGGACCTTTGTAAAACCCTTGGCCTCTGCAACATCAAATATGAGTTCTCCACTGGAAAACTTCTGCTGAAAACATGGCATTTGGATTGTTTTGTTTTGTTTTTTTTAATTCCCCTGGGAACCTGCTCATTTTTCATTCTGGAACTGTTGTCTGGAGCCAGTTATCTTTAGATGGCTTTTCAGTGACCTTTGAATAGGATTTAAACAAGGGATGCAAGATTTCCTATCTGTTGGAACATTTCAGTTACTTTTCTATGGCTGTTCTCTGGAGAGGGTGAAAAATCAACGCCCTCTCTAGGGACAGGCCACAGAACATCACCACAGGATGGACCTTAACTCTGAAATAGCCAGGAGAATTTGAGGAGCAATCTGGTTTGATGACAAAACTCTTGGAAGGTTTGGGTGACTTGCCCAGTACACTCAGGGAGCTGTTGCATCTGTGGGAGAGTGAACAGATGGTCCCCTCATCTGGCTAGAAATTTACTCAGCTTTCTGTATTTGAGAAGCATAAAGAAGCTGCAGGCAGGATGCAAGGATACCTGAAGAAATTAGAGTAACCATGCATAGGAAGGTGGATGGAGAGCTCTACATTATCCAGAAACAAGGCTTGAATTAGCATTTTGCGTTTCTAAGGTTGAAGAGGAAAAATCAAGCAGCTGCCGGCCATGGTGGATCCATGCAAAAGATAAGAAGGCAGTAGAGGTTTGGTTTATACGATGGCTGCACGCCCAGTGCGGTGCTACCACAGCATGCCCAGGGGTTAACGATCTGTGGGACATGGCCAAGTGACGTCATCATCCACTGAAGGACCCTCACAGCCCATGATGGAGCTGAGGCCAGACGTCCCTGAAAGGACCAGCAGGCTCCACGGGACACAGAGGACCAGCTCTTATCGTGTGGCTGTGAAAGGCAAAGGCAGCAACCGGAGCAGGGGAGGAAGCCACAGGCACCTCCTGTCCGGGCAGCATAAACCTCTGGAGTGTAGGGACAATAGAGGGAGGGGAGCCTCGAGAGGGAAATCTTGGATTCTTGCCAAGCTGATGCATGGGAGTAAAAGAGCTATGACTTGGTACCCTGTATTTGGGGCACTATTCTCACTGCCTACATTAAGTATTTATAGTGGCTAATAGCACTGTCATGGAGGATTCTCCTTTCCCCTAATAAGTGTCACAGCATTTACTCTGGAGATTCAGAAGTTCAAGCCTTCAGGCTCAGAAGCCTCAGTTTGTTCTCAACTTGATCAGGTCTCTAAGCTCAAAACATGATATGTCCCATGATATATAAGACAAAGAATGAGGGGGGCTGACCACTTGGGCATCGTATAATGCTGCTGAAAGACTTCTAAAGTGATTTTCCAGAATTTCAAAGATCTACTGGGAACTTGCTAACTTGAAGCAAGTGCTAGGGAAGCTCAACTTTCTACCTTCCTGCTGCCCTGGAGAAATCCTCGAAAGCAGGGGTCCCCAACCCCCGGGCTGCGGACCGGTAAGGTCCACGGCCGGTTGCGGACCAGGCCGCACAGCAGGAGGTGAGCAGTGGGCGTGCGATCAAATATACACTACCAAATGTAAAATAGATAACTAGTGGGAAGCAGCCGCATAGCACAGGGAGATCAGCTCGGTGCTTTGTGACCACCTAGAGGGGTGGGATAGGGAGGGTGGGAGGGAGGGAGATGCAAGAGGGAAGAGATATGGCAACATATGTATATGTGTAACTGATTCACTTTGTTGTAAAGCAGAAGCTAGCACACCATTGTAAAGCAATTATACTTCAATAAAGATGTTTAAAAAAAAAAAAAAAAAAAAAAAAAGCTTCATCTGCGGCTCCCCATCGCTCCCCATCACTCGTATGAGCACCTGAACCATCCCCATCCTCCCCACCCCCCATGCATGGAAAATTGTCTTCCACGAAACCGGTCCCCGGTGCCAGAATGGTTGGGGACCGCTGCTCTAAAGTCCTGCTTCTCCGAGTACCTCCCATGAGCCAGCAGCATCGGCATCGCCTGGGAGCTTGTTAGGAATGCAGAATCTCAGCTCCCACCTCAGGCGTACTGAACCAGAATCTGCACTTTACCAAGAGCCCCATGTTACATGTGTGCACGTTTGAGTTGAGAAGGATTGAGCTGAACGAAGCAACGAGCACACCAGCGGGCTCTTGTAGGTGCTGCCACACGGCACAGCTTCCCCAGGCCTGGAGCCTTGGTCCTCTGAGACACAATTGCCCCTAAAACTGAAGGGACCAGCATCTCATCTCCACCAGAGAGACAACGGCATCTCTTCCCAGGAGCACCTGTATGACCCTACCTAACACTGCATGAAACATTATGTCAAGAGGGAAGAAATAAATTCCCAGAGCCTATCATTGCCCTTCTATGAGAGAGAAACTAATTTTGTAGGGCTACTCCAAGGCTGGGGAAAATCCACGATTAAATGGCAGCGACAGGCCCCGGATTGGCTCACTTGGTCTGGAGTGGTGGCCCCACACGTGACAGTCCCCGGAGTCTTCCAGCGCCTGTGTGCACTTTCTCTTCTTGGTCGGTGGCAATGAGGGTCTAAAATTAAGAACCCAAAATAAGGTTAGGATTCTTCTTTTCTCTCCACGTCATAGTTAATCAAATTTAATTTCCCAGGACTCTGCTCTGGGCCTTTTCCTAAGACTAATTCTAGTTAGTTAAGGTTCCTTGAGTCCTACTAGTCCGCAACACCAGGTGGACACATGGAGTGGACGGAGCAAGCTCCTATTCTATGAGCCCTACTAAGTCTGAAACTTAGTTTTTCACTATCCAGTGGACCTGGGATTCACCTATTTGAAAAATAAACTGACAACATTTCCAAAGGCAGAGGACTCACTGAGACAAAGACAGAAGATACTTAAAATTTAAGGGGACATTTTATACCTGAAAATGTTTTTCACATTGAATTTTATCACAGTTTTTGATGGCCTTTACTCTTTTTGCCATCCTCTAGATCCAGAAGGAGGAACGAAAGAGAGGGAAGGCGGAGAGGAAGGGAAAGAGAAGAAAAGAATATTAATTAAGACAGTTGACAGATATTTTTCAGGGAGCTCATTCACAAATCACTTCAGTGGTCTAGCTGAGGCTGCAGATGCAAACAGTGCTTTCTCCAGCACCCAGAATCTCCCTATACATTTCTGACATTTTAGCTTTCCACTGATGAGGACCTTGGGTTCAGTGGATTGTTAATTAAAAGTTGGTTTAAAGCCAAGGGCACTGGGTGTCTGATATATGTCTCAACACTGCCATCTCGTGGAGAGGACTCCACAGTTCACTCTTTACCAGCACCTCTGGGGAGAGGCGCTGGCTGGTCTTTCATAACTCAGTATCTTGCCCTTTACCCAGGACTGTGGCACAGAGGCTGCGGATGGTAAGAACAACCAGTTCCCAGATGGGAGGACACAGACTGGTCCAGAGGGGTCCTGAGATGACGGGCGTCTGGGTAGCAGTTGTGAAAGGCACTGTGGGAATGTGCAGAGTCGCTCATTTCAGACGAGCCCTGCGGCAGGTGTGCAGGCAGCATCCCAGGAGCAGCTGCCGAGTGGAGGAAAGCAGCTGGCGTCCCCCCGGCGGCAGGTGTCAGAGTCGGGCAGCATGCACCTGGGGGAACACACAAGTGAGAAAGGCCCCTCTTTCTCACCATGCAGAGTCCTAAAGAAGAGAAGCAAGTGCCAGACGTGCGGGAGGGAGGTGGGTCCCACTCACCTGTGACCTGTGGAGGAGAGCAGGAGTCTGACGCAGAATAGGGTGGGGTATCTGGGAGCTGGCGTTGCCTGAGGATTAGAGACATGCATTCCTTTTGTTTGTAACTTATTCCATCATTATATTTTTTTTCCCAAACTGGTAGCAGCCCTCCGTGTACAGCACCCCTAGGGAGGGTTCCAGGTGCTCCTGGGGGCCAAAGCCCACCAGAACATGCCCAGTGTCGTGTTCAGTGAGCTCTGAGTCAAACAGACCCGGGTTTGAGTCCCAGCTCTTCCACTTCCTAGCTGTGTATCCATGAACAAGTACTTAACCTCTCCAGGCCTCCGTTTCCTCACCTATAAAATGGGAATAATCATTATGCCTTCCTCATAGCATCATAGTGAAAATTACGTGAGATACCATGTATAAAGCCCATAACATACATCCCCAAACACAGTGAGTGCTCAACAAAGCTTAATTTACATTATTGTGGCTTCTTAACATTCTCAAAGCACTTACGCCAGAGAGATGGTTGGGCTAAAGCAGTATAAAATGTCACCACTAAAGCAATGGTTTTCCATCTGTGCTCTGGGGAATCTCAAAGCTCTTGGAAGGAGCTCAAGTGTTTTACAAAAGAAAAATTTTAAAAGCCTGGGGGAAATATTTTATAACTTTTTTCTGTTTTATATATTGAGGTGCAAGTAAAATTTCATTTTAAAAAATGAGTACCATCACTAAGGAAAGTGTGAAAATGTCTGTTCAAAAAACCCCTACGTTTTCTGTTCAAAAAGTTTCTTATGGCTCAGAAACTCTGTGGTTCTAAGTTATATATAATCACCACCATCCTCCACTTGATTCTCTTGCTAGAGAGTAAGCCATCATATTTTTCTTGGTTCATTAAGATTTCAACATCATGCAATGAAGGGAGAAATCTGTTTTTATTATTTACTAGAAAACTTATGTTTTCTCCTCAAATTGGTCCTTTACAGTTTATTCACTTTTTATTAATAAGGGAATAGAAAACATACATTTCCCTTCCTCGAAAAACTCCACCGAAAAAACTCCACCAAAATGAAACTCCAAAAACTCCACCGAAATAAAAGTAAAGGAATAAAGAGGCATAAACAGAAAAAGACATAGAGTATATGAACAGAGACTACAACAGACCATATTTCAGTAACAGTATGGCAGACAGAAATAGGATGGATGGTAACTGAATTAGCAGAAGGGAAAAGCTGCCTGGGGATGGCAGAGGGGATGTAGGAACCAACAAGATATTGTCCAATTTGAAAACAACTCCAGAAAAGCCCAAGACATTGGCATCACCAGCAGTTTCTGAATTCAGGGGTAAGGTAGAGCTAAAAGTGAAAGAATTGATTGACAGTTTAATTAAAGAACAGCTGGACCCTTAGATCAACTTCTCCCACCTGTATAGTCAGGCAACTACCTCTATCATCCCAACAGAAATTGGAAAGTTTTATTCTCTGGAGAAATGGATCCAGGGAGATTGTAGAGCTATTGGGCGAAAAATGGAAGGACTCATTGAGCACATCCAGGTGAACAAAGCTCCCAGGATGCGGTGCAGGATTTACAGAGCTCATGGTTGGATGAATCCATACATGAGCTCTCCCTTCCACCTTGAGATGATCCTTACTGAAAAAGAACAGATTGTTCCTAAACCAGAAGAGGTTGCACAGAAGAAAAGACATCCTAGAAGAGACTGAAGAAACGAAAACTTATGGCCCGGGAATAAATGCTGCAAAAAAATAAACGCAAATAAAAGCAGAGAAAAAAAAATTCAAGAAAGAAAATATAATCGTAGTAAATTATATGTGAACACACAATGATAGTAATGTAATCCCTGAATATAAACCTAACCAAAACTTCTTATACAACTTTATGATATTGGGAGGCTGGGGATAGAAGTGGGTGTTGGATATAAGAAAGTTAAATCCTCCTGGAAGATGACAGTAAGTTCTTAAGATGTATAAAGCAAGAACAGCAATATAAGACATTATTCAGATAAAAGGTGGTAGAAACATCTAAAAGAGTTGGAAAGTATCTGCCTCTGGGAGAGCCAAACTTGGGGACATGGGGAGGAGCAGGGCAAAGGATTACTGGCTTTCGTTATAAGCCGTATATATGGCACCATTCAACTTCGTATCACTCTACATGTATAAATCTACAAATTAGGACTTCCCTGGTGGCACAGTGGTTAAGAATCCGCCTGCCAATGCAGGATAAATGGGTTCGATCCCTGGTCCAGGAAGATCCCACATGCCGTGGAGCAACTAAGCCCGTGTGCCACAACTACTGAGCCTGCACTCTAGAGCCCGCGAGCCACAACTACTGAGCCTGCGCGCCACAACTACTGAAGCCCGTGCACCTAGAGCCCGTGCTCCGCAACAAGAGAAGCCACCGCAATGAGAAGCCTGCGCACCACAACGAAGAGTAGCCCCCGCTCGCCACAACTAGAGAAAGCCCGCATGCAGCAACGGAGACCCAATGCAGCCAAAAATAAATAAACTAATTTTTAAAAAATCTACCAATTAAATTTTGTGATTGACTCTGTGATCTCACAATTCCACATTCAAGGTTCAAGGCAGTTGTTTACTTTCCTTTACATTTGCGGCACCACTGAATTCAATAATGTTAATGAAAACTGAAAATCACAAGCAAATTATCAATACACTCGAGAAATATGGCATGGCACATCACAGACTGGAATGCATGCTCCACCCAGCAGGTCCTTGTGGAGAACCAAAGGTCCCTGTGTTGAGTAGCAGCAACATGTGTTGGTGGTTTTAAAATGAGAATTGAGAAGTTTTAATACTTTCCTTACAGTTTACTCTCCTTTCCCAAACTCAGTCTGGCTACTCCTTTATTTCATTGCATTTCATGTTCAATGCATTTTACTGTATTGGGAGAAATTTTGCATTCTTTTTCAGAAAATTTCACGTAAGATTTAATGATAGCTACCTTCAAAACTAAGCAAATTGTTTAAAACAAGGGCAATGATTAACTTTAAGAAAAACACTGTTGTCTGAGACTGTTTCTAAGCAGTTAACTCCTCCCTACTCACAATCATGATGTCAGCAATGCACATTAGACTGTTTTGGGCCTTCAGTGCTCTGAAGTTTCCTATTATACTGAAGGGATTTCCATGAAGGGACCTAGAAATTGACAGAACCATTGGTCACTCCTTGAGGGGCTGTCTCTATCTCTACCTTCTACAGGAAATGGTTATAAAAATCAAGAAATTCTTATAAAATGATTTTATAAAATGAATAATTTGCTTTCTAAATCTCTTCCTCTCAGACACATAACTTGCTTTTGTTTTTTGGAGGATGAATGGCAAAGTGTGGTCTCCTGGGGGTTGAATGCCATGCAAACCAAAAGGAGTGCAAAATAGACTTTTCTCTCCAGCTGGTTGAGGTTAGCACATCCATGACATCTGCATGCTGCACCCAAAGCAGCCAGGATTTCTTTTAGGTTGCAGCCAGGCTTGATCAAGGATTTACTGAGTACCTAGTACATGCTCATAACTCTACTAAACACTAGGCAGGACTGCAGGACTCACAGTATTAAGACACAAGGCTTCCTGTGAACACCCATCTGGGACTATTCACAATTCAACAGTCCAATCCTCAGTTTTCTCCAATGACTCCCCCGGGGTCTTCACATACAAATTACACCTTCTCTAAAGCTCTACTGCACAGTGATATCAACTCAGCACAGTGCCTGGTACAGAGTTATTACTTAATAAATATGAATTACTGCTTTTTACCTGACATATGGCCATAAATATGTTGTTTATATAAATTCATATATCAAGAGAGGGCATTCCTGACCACCAATCCAACATGGTAGGCTTCCCCCACCCCTCACTTTCTACTCCCTGCCTTACACTTATTTTTCTTCATCTTACTGAATGACTTTATACTATACGCCATTGTCTTTCTCTTCCCACTGGAGTCGCATCACAACAACGGAGCACCAAGAGTGAAGGGATGGGAATGGCTCTCCCCAGGAGCAGGTGATAAGGAAATGCATTGCCTGCTGAGAATTTAAAAACAATACTTAAATCCACAGAAAGTCAATCTGCTGTTTATCATTATTACCACACAGCACCAACTCAAAGAAAAATGCCTGGGTGCCCTGCAGGGCAGACTGCTTTCCACCATATTGCCGTTGGTAAACTATTAGCAGGAACTTCATCTGTTTTGTTCACTGTTGTATCCCCACCCAATTACAGCATAACAACAGTTGTTACTGAAAGTATTTTCTCCAGTTTTTCATGTGTATGATTCATGTCCTCCCATGCAGACATTCACTTACGAGCGTGTCTTAATACTGTGTGTGTGTGTGTGTGTGTGTGTATCTCCTGAATAGTGCCCACTGGTGAGCACGTAGTAGGCACTTGATAAATACTTGATCAAGCTTGCATAGGGTTTGTACCCACTACCCGGAAGTTGGGATGGGAAAGGGCCTTGGCAGAAATGTCATCAGTGAATAAAGTAGCCCAAGAAAATCATTTCATGACAGGGCAGCGGAAGCAAGAAAAGCAAGTTGCCACCCCTCCCCTTCGGCTCTATCTTGGCAAACTGCAAGAACCCTGACCCTCTCACCACTCTCCCCCGCTGCTTTAGAAATAGACAACCTTTATGGAGGACCTACTCTGGTCCAGGCACTGAGCTAACCCTTGCAGGTGTTGCTTCATCTAATCTCTGCTACCACCGTGTGAATAGGTACTATTACTGCCCCTACACCACAGGCAATGAAACTGAGCCTTGATGAGGTTACATACCCAAGATTATTCATCTGGCATCTAGTCAAACTGGAGTAAAGTGATCTATCACCAGAGTTTATGCTCTAAAGAACACAATGTAAAAAAAAACACAACAAAAAAAACCCACACAATGTTTTCAATACAGATATTTAAATATCCTAATCAAATTAATTACTATAAGTTATTTCATTTTCTACAAAATCTTTAGAATCTAGAAGTCACTGGTAATGTTTTCGCCCAGGATTCTGTTTAGCTTTTCTCCTGCTGCACCCGTTTGAACCCAGAAATCAAACCGGTCAATGAACTCAGCTTTAACAAGCTCACCTCATAGAATTATGCGGATTACCTCACTCCCTTTCACAACATCACGGTAAAGAGTTTATCAGCTCCACTCTACTGGTGGCAGAAGTAAATCATGCAGCTGGTCATTGATGCCTAACTCATTTTGCCTTCCAACCTCAATAAGATATGTCCTAAGTGAAACCCAGAATATTAGATGCTTAAGCTCAACCATTAGAACGAAATGAAATGAAACCCGGAGTTGATTCCTCACGGACCCAATATGTCTCTAGGTTCCCCTCCTATGAAGTCACCCATTCAAACTTGTGATTAGCTGTCACCTCAGTGTCTTCAGCTAGTTCCCTCTTACCCCATCTGCAGCACCTCAAGGCCAGCCTAAAGCTCGGTATACTGTCTACCCGCACTGAACATACTCAAACCAAACTGTGTTACTTGGACTGGGTCTTGGGAGGTGGTCGGGAAGGAGGCATGTGCAAGTGACCTAAAGCAGGGCTTCTCAAACTGTAATATGCCTGTGAATCCCATGGGGATCCTGTTAACACTGCAGATTCTGATTCAGCATTTTGGGGGCGGGGCCTGAGGTGCTGCAGTCCTAGCTCCCAGGCGATGCTGCTGCTGCTGCTATAACCTGGCCTGCACTTTGAGTAAAGGAAGGAAGCAGGTGAATCTCTGGGCATTTTTGAATGAAACAAACCTGTCTTGAAGATTCACTGGTGACTTTTCCAGAGCCTTCCTTCTTCTACACACACACACACGGATACACACAGACACAGACACACAGACACACACACAGACACACACACACAGACACACACACACAGACACACACACAGACACAGACACACACAGAGACACACACACAGACACACACAGACACACACACACACACACACTTCTTGTCCTTTTTCACCGCAACCTCCAGGAATTTATGCTTTCCCCTAAATCTCTAGCCTCCCGCCCTCCAGGCAGCACTCCATACCTGGACATTTCCCTGTGTGTCTGGCCACCACAGCTCACCTGTGTGCCTAGTAGGTAACAGGCTGGCTAACCTAGGGGATCAGAGAGGACTTTTGCCTGCTCCTACTCCTCCTGGGCAGACAGCTGCCCTGGACTCCCCCACATAAGGAAATACAGGGTTAAGAGCAATTGTCAGGAATCTTCCCATCCTGACAGAACTGCCCCCGGTTCAACATACCAATCAGATTCACACGGAAGGATGAGAATGTCCTGAGCAGCACATCCCAATGCTCATACGTGGGTACATGCTCCCAAAAGGGGCCCATGGCCGCGTAAGTTTGAGAACACTGCATAATGTTTCCCTTTCCCAGTTGCCTATTAGCACAGCAAAGTCCCTGAGAAGTCCTGCAGTAAAGAAATACATTTAATTTTGTTTAAGCCAGTGAGTCACATACTTATTACTGATCATGGAACTTTTTTTCCCACAGCATCTCGGGGGACCAGTTTTCCATAGAGCATTTAGGGACATCTGTTTCACAGAGCCAATAATTCCATTTTTTAATATATTTGAGATTTGAAAATCTGCCTATGAGATTCAAATTTGCTCCTAGAAATTTTACAGCCTAATGTTCTCTTAAATAGCTTAAAGGGTTGTCATTGATACTTTTAAAAGGCAGAATTCATGGGCAATATAGTAGAGAGGAAGTAACTCAGGCTTTGTAGTAAATTCATGTTTGAATCCCAACTCTGCTATTTATTAGCTGGGAGCCCCAGCAAGAAAACCTGCATCCCAGCGCTGTTGTGAGGAATGCAACTCACCTGCAAAAAGAGAGCCTGGTATTTAGAAATACTCAACACTTGGGGTATTTGAATACATTGTACAGATGCAATGATCATTGGACCAGCCCAACAAATCCATGGTCACGGACTGGGACTGTTTCCACTTGTTGTCTCTTGGATTTCTATTGCAGCTCCACTTAACTGCATGCACCTGAGCCGTTTTTATCAGGCAATAGCAGCTTATCTGATCATAGGACTTTTCTTTAATGGGCCTGAACTCTGACAATCTTTGCAAACTATGGCTCAGGATCCATTCTGAGTCACACCTTTTGGCAGATAAAAGTAGACCCACTTAATGTATTTCCCTGAGAGTCACGGAGTCTGAAACATCCCCTAAAACATCAATTAATCCAAAAGACAAATGTAGAAGAAAGGGCAGGTGTTCTAGAGCCAGGCACATTTTAATCCCAGCTTTGCCACTTATTGACATATGAAGAGTTACTTAACCTCTTTGCACTTCAGCCTCTTCATGTGTAAAATATGGATAATACTGTGCCTATTTGGAAGAGTTGATAAGAGAATGAAATGTGTAAAATCAAATATGCAATTAAATGAGTAAATATGTAAAGTGCAAAGAACAATGCCTAATACTTGGTAAATACTCAACAGTATTAACTCCTTCCTCTACCTCACTTACAAATGCCACACACCCACTCCCAAGGGTAGAGAGTGAATCTGATTGGGCAAACCATGTCGGAATCTCAGTAGCAATTGCCTATAGGGAGGTATCTCTGGTCTTGCTGGAAGGACCATTATTATCATGGAGACTAAGATCATATGATAGATTTCTGAACTCCCAGGTAGAAGGACAGCTCTTCGAATAAGACTTAAGACTTGTTCACTTTTCCCCGCAAACAGCTAAAGTACTTTATGCCAGTTATAAAAGTGATCCAGATGATTAAACAGAACCCTGATGGAATCAGGTCTACCTTCTTTTGAGGAAAAGTCTTGTAGGGGACAGAAACTGACAACTCCTGGCAGGTTTTTTGTAGGCAGAGATGGTAAGGATATACCCATTGCCCACCTTTCTCACAGGAATTCATGGCAGCTGCGTGGATGGATTGAGAGGAATATGAAGGCAGGCACAAGGGCAATTAGTGCCTCGGTTCAGCCCATGCAGTGCCTGGAGCAGAAGAGCCAGCTCAGAGTGTGGGCTCAGACATGTGGCAACCCACCAGTTGTGTGTGTGTGTGTGTGTGTGTGTGTGTGTGTGTGTGTGTGTGTTTAACTAGCTTGCAAAATGTTGAGCCTCCCTTCTTCCCCACGGTCATTTTGGCAAGGATGTTTTTGTTGGCAAAGAGCAGCAAGAGGCAGGTACCAAAATACCTGCAAATAGGTTTCCCCATTACTATTGAGATTCACATCTTGTTCCACTCTCTGTCTTTCATGAGGGAGAGAAGGAAGGGCATTTACAGAAATGTCAAGGTAGGCTCAATAACAGAATGGAGATGACAGAAGAGGGTCAGTGAACTTAAAGACAAATCAATAGAAATTATCCAGTATAAACAACAGAGAGAAAAAAAAAAGATTGAAAAAATTAACTGAGCCTCTGGGACCTGTCTACCATATCAAAGATCTAACATTTGTATCATTGGAGTCCTAGACAGAGGAAAGAAAGACATTGGTACAGAAACATAATTGTGAAGAAATAATGGCTAAAAACTTACTAGAGGTAGTAAAAAAAACAAAAATTTACAGATTAAAAAACTGAGCAAATCCCAAACAGTATAATCTCAAAGAAAACCATGCCCATATCCAGCCATGTTATAATAAAATTGCTGAAAACCAAAGATAAAACAATATCTTGCAAGTGGAGAAAAATGATATATTACATACAAGGGAACAATGATTCAAATAACTGCCTATTTCTCATCAGAAACCATAGAGGTTGGAAGACAGAAGACAGTGCTGAGAAAAAAGGAACCTAACCGAGGACCCTGAATCCACAATCATTCCTGAGGACTTTGGCATTCCTTTCGCAGTAATAGATAAAAGAAGTAGACAAAAATCAGCAAGGCTATAGAAGACCGGAAAAACAATGTCAACCAACTTGACCTAATTAGCATTTATAGAACATTTGACCCAACAACAGCAGAACACACATTCTTTTCAAGTGCACATGGAACATTCACCCAGATAGACCATATCCTGGGTCATAAAGCAAACCTTAACAAATTTAAAAGAATTAGAATTATATAGAGTATGTTCTCTGTCCATAATGGAATTAAACTACAAGTCAGTGACAGAAAAATACATGGAAAGTTCCCAATTATTTGGAAATTAACCCAATTCCAGCCACCTAGAGTTAAAGAGGATGTCTCAAGGAAAATTAGGAAATATTTTGAGCTGCAAGAAAATCAAAATATAGCATATCAAAAATTGAGGAAGACAGCTAAAGCCATATGGAGAGGGAAATGTATAGCATTGAATGATTAAATTAGAAAGCAAAGGATGACTTTAAATCAAGAACTAAGCTCTCACCTTAAGAAACTAAACAAAGAGGAGCAAACTAAACCCAAAGCAATCAGAAGGAAATAATGAATAGAAATCAGTGAAATTGAAAACAAACACAATAGAGGAGATCAATGAAACCAATAGACACTTATTTTAAAAGGTCAACAAAACTTATACATTTCTAAAGAGACTAATTAAAAGAGAGAGAGAGGAAAGTGATTACCAATATAAGAAACAGAAGAGAATATCAGTACAGACTCCTTAGAGCCTGTAAAAGCCTATCAAAGCATAATAAATACTATGAACAACTCTTTGCCTATAAGTTTGACAATGAAATGGATCAGTTCCCTGGGGAAAAAAGAAAACAAGCTACCAAAACTTATTTAAGCAGAAAGAGATAGCATAAATAGTCCTGAATTTATTGGATAAACTTAATTCATAGTAAGGTCTTCCAACAAAGAAAGCTACAGGCACAGAAGATTTCATGGTGAATTCTATCAAACATTTAAGGAAAAAATAAATCCAATTCCACACAATCTCACCCAGAGAATTTAAAAGGAGAAAACACTTCCCAACTAATTTTAGAAATCTATCAATATCCTGATATCAAAGCCATAAAATTACAGTATAAGAAAACTGGAGACCAATAGATGCAAAATCCTCAAAGTAATTTTAGCAAATTGAATCCGGCTATACATAAAAAGATAATACTTTAAAACTAACTGAGGTTTATCCCAGGAATACAAGGTTGGTTCAATATTCAAAAATTAGCAAAGTAATCCACCATGATAACAGACAGGGGAAACAAACATATGATCATATTAATAAATACAGAAATAACATTTGACAAAATTCAAGAGCCATTCATGATAAAATAATTCTCAGCAAACTAGGAGTAGAAGAGAATCTCCTTGACCTAATAAAGGGCATTACAAAAAAATCTTACAGCTAAATCATACATAATAATAAAAAATTGAGTGATTGCCCTCTAAGATCATGGACAAGACAAGGATGTCTGATCTCTCTATTTCCCTATTCAGCATCATAGCCAAAGTCCTACCCAGTTCAATAAGGCAAGAAAAAATATTCAAAGGCATACAGTTTTGAAAGAAAGATATACAACTGTTCCAATTTGCAGAAGACATGATTGTCAAGATATAAAAAGCCAAGAAATCTACAAAAAGCTCTTAAACTAGTAAATGGCTTCATTAAGATTTCAGGGCCCGGGAATTCCCTGGCAGCCCAGTGGTTAGGACTCGGCACTTTCACTGCCGGGGCCCGGGTTTGATCCCTGGTCGGGGAACTAAAATCCCTCAAGCCATGTGGCCAGACCAAATAAAAAAAAATTTTTTTTAATTTAAAAAATTAAAAAAAAAGATTGTAGGACCTAAGCCCAAAATATAAAAACCAATAATAGTTCTGCATATTGGCAATGAATAATTGGGAATTAAATTTGAAAAAAATTTAAAAACCACTATTACTTACAATAACTCAAAGAAAAACATGAAACATTTAGGTGTAGATCTAAACAAAATATATACAAGATTTGTATGCTAAAATTGTAAAATACTGATGAAAAAAAGCAAAGAAGGCCTAAATAAATGGAGAGGTATACTACGTTCACGGATTGGAAGACTCAATTTTGTGAAGATGTCGATTTTCCCCAAATGGATCTCTATACTTAATACAATCCTAATCTATACCCCAGCAGCACTGTATAGATATAAACAAGCTGATTTTAATATTTATGTGAGAAGTCAAAGGAATTAGAATAACCCAAACAATTTTACAAAAGAAGACAAATTTGGAGGACTTACACTATATGGTTTTAAGACTTATGATAAAAGTACAGTAGTCAAGATAACGTGATACTGACAAAATAACAGATATATAGATCAGTGGAACAGAATAAAGAGTTTAGATATAGATCCACACAAATATGGTCATCTGATTTTTTACAACAGTGTAAAGACAATTCAATAGAGAAAGGTTATCCAGCAAGGGATTCTGAAAGTAACTGGACATCTATACACAAAGAAATTAATCTCAACTTATATCTCAAAACTTATATGGAAATTAATTCAAAATGGATCATAGACCTAAATGTAAAACTAAACTTTTAGAAGGAAACAGGAGAAAATCCTTGGGAACTTAAATTAGGCAATATCTATATTTCTTAGATATAAAGAACAAACCACATAAGACAAATTTGATCTATTGGACATCATCAAAATTTAAAACTTCTGCTCTGAGATAGACATTGTTAAGAGAATAAAAACATAAGTTAAAGACTTGGAGAAAGTATTCATAAATCACATATCCAATAAAGTTCTTATATCCAGAATATTTAAAGAATTTTCTAAACTCAAAAATAAGAAAACTTTAATTTTTTAAAATGGGCAAAAAATCTGAAAAAAGACTTCACCTAAGAAAAAGTACGAATGGCAAACAACCACATGAAATAAGGCTCAACATCATTCGTTGATAGGAAAATGCAAATTAAGACAAAATGAGATACCACTATAAGCCTATTAGAATATATAGCTAGTGGTAATGTAAAATGGTATGGCCACTCTAGAAAATTTGGCAATTTTTATAAAGTTAAGCTTCCACTTACAACATGACCCAGCAGACTATCCAAGGTACTACCCTAGAGAAATTAAAACTCTTGCTCACACAAACACCTGTGCATGAATATTTATAGAAGTTATTCATAATTGCCAAAAACTGGAAATAATCAAAATGTCCTTGAATGAGTGACTGGATAAACAAACTCTGTTACAACAATCCAACAGAGTTTTTCTCAGCAATAAAAAAGAATGAGCAAAGACATTATGCTTAGTGAGAGAAACTGGACTTATAATTATATATACCATATGGCTTCATTTATGTGACATTTGGAAAAAGCAAAACTATAAGGACAGAGAAAAGATCAGTGGTCACCAGAGGTTAGGGGTGTGTGTTGGGTTTGACCACAAAGTGGAAGTGTAGGGGGAATGTTTCAGGTGAGGGAACTGTTGTGTGTGGTAATCATGGCAGTAGTTGTACAACTCTATGAATTTGTCAAAACTCACAAAACCATACACAAGACAAAAATGGAATTTTACTGCATGTAAGTTTTTTAAAAGAAAGCTGGCATGGCTATATTAATATTAGAAAATAAGAGCAGAAATCAATGACATGGAAAACAGAAAAACAATTAAGAATATAAATTTAACCAAAAGCTAGTTCTTTAAAAGGTTAGGAAAACTGATAAACCTCTTGCTAGATTGATCAAGAAGAAAAAAGACATGAATTACTGACATCAAGAACAACACTTGTTGTTCACTATAGATTCTACAGACATTAAAAGTATAAAAAGGAAATATGATGAACAACTTTATGCCAGTAAATTCAAAACTTAGATGAAATATACAAATTCATTGAAAGATATAAACTGCCTAAGTTGATAACTACTAATTGATAACCTGAATAGCCCCATATCTATTAATGATATTGAATTGGAAGGTGAGGGCCTTCAGATTAAAACTAAATAAAACAAAAAGAAAAAGAAACAAACAAAAAACTCCAGGCCTAGCTGGCTTCACTGGTGAAATCTGCCAAAGATTTATAAAAGAAATAAGAACAGCTCTACTCAAGCTCTTCTGGAAAACAGAAAAGAAGGAAGCACTTCCCAGTTCATTTAATTATTTCATAATTTTAAAAACACCAAATGGAGGGACTTCCCTGGTGGTACAGTGGTTAAGAATCCGCCTGCCAATGCAGGGAACACGGGTTCGATCCCTGGTGTGGGAAGATCCCACGTGCCACGGAGCAACTAAGCCCATGAGCCACAACTACTGAGCCTGCGCTCTAGTACCCACGAGCCACAACTACTGAAGCCCATGTGCCTAAAGCCCGTGCTCCGCAACAAGAGAAGCCACCACACCGCAACGAAGAATAGCCCCCGCTCGCCACAACTAGAGAAAGCCCACGTGCAGCAGCGAAGACCCAACAGAGCCAAACATAAATAATAAATAAATAAATAAATTTATATTTAAAAAAAAGTCAAACATAAAAAAAAAAACACAACCAAATGGAGAGCAGTGCTCTCATTACTTACAAGGCCGCCAAATCAAAATCATTGCCCAAGAACTCCTCCAGCAGACTTGTATCCAGGGTCGGGTTCCCCAGAGTGCCACTGGCCCCTTGAGCTGCAAAGGCAAATTGAAAATCTTGAGATTCATGAATTTTTCAGAATGGCTAATCGCTAAAATTTCAAAGCAACTAAATGGCATAATGCATTTATTGAGAGTGTGGTCTTTCTTCCATTCAAATATTTCCTTCCGAAATCTTTTTAGATGTTACCCTCCTCGAGCAGCCTTCCCTAACTGTTCAAGGCTGGTTTAGGTGCTTTTTTATGTGCATTCATTAACACCATGTACTTGCCTTATACACTATTATAATTGCTTGCTTTGGTGTTTGTTCCTCTATCTAAAGTCTTTAAGGGCGAGGACTGTGTCTTTTTTATTGTACCAACAAGGATCTATGTTATGAAAAAGGCAGCAATTAACATTTATTGGCTAGCTGGCTGGCTGGCTGGCTGGCTGGCTGGCTGGATGAATGGATAGACTGATGATTGGCTGTTGGTCTGATAGATTACTTCCAGTTAAGTTCAACAAGAAGTTCAATATCTTGCTTCACATTTTTGTTAGACTTCCCAAAATGCAACACAATAGTTCTGTCCTTTTTCTTGATTTACAAAATGAAAATAAGCTTATTGGTTTCTTTCTGACCATAACAAAGACACTAGAATTTTTAAAGAGTATAAAATATAGGGACTTCCCTGGTGGTCCAGTGGCTAAGACTCTGCGCTCCCAATGCAGGGGGCCCAGGTTCGATCCCTGGTCATGGAACTAGATCCCACATGCCGCAACTAAGAGTTAACATGCTGCAACTAAAGATCCTGCATGCTGCAACTAAGACCTGGCACAGCCAAATAAATAAATAAATATATATATCACAAAAAAGAGAATATAAAATATAAAAATGTTACAAAGAAGACAAAACAATCTTTCTTTGCAGATAACATGACTCTATACCTAGAAAATTCAAGAGAAACAACTGACGATTAGAAATGATCAGAAAAGTCAATAAAGTAAATGGTTAAAGTTAAATATAAAAACTAATTATTTTCGTATATACAAAAAATAACCAGTCAAAAATTCAGATAAATATAATGGAAAAAAAAGAAGATTCCATTCAAAATAACAAATAGCCTAAAATATCTAAACATATATTTAGGGACAACATATTTTTTTAAAAAGCTAATAAACTCTATGAAGGGTCATAAGAAGAGATTTCAATAAATGGAAAGAACTTCATTGTTCTTAGACTGAAAGATTCAATATTGAAAAGCTTTTACTAGATATTACTTATGATGTCTACCAAATACACAGTCATTTTCTGAGAACTTTCCCCGTATAAAAACAGTCTCCTGCAACCTTTACAGGCACCTGAATCAGAAAGAAAAAATCCATTGGTTGGCCAGTGACCACTTCAGTTATTTCTCCCAAAATTTAAACCAATAGACTTTAAAGCTGGTGGTTGAGATTAAGTCACTTAATAGCTACGGCAGAGGACTGGAGTGATAGTCTAAATATTTCTGCCAGGTCCTTTACCCAGGTCCTTCATGATTTTTTACCCTTAATAAGGCTGGTTGTTCCCCTTCTACTCTAATTACATGACAAAGTCCTGTATACATCCAATAAACCCTTTTGAATTGGTTTGTATGTTATCTGAAGTCAAATAATCCTCAAGGAAAATGTTCTTAAGTTCATCTGGAAAAATAAATATATAAAAATGACCAGAAAAATTAGGGAGGAAGGGGGTAAATAAGTACTGAGAAACACACAAGTGAACATATCAAAGGAACACAAACGAGTCCAGGATATATCAAGAAATATTACATATATATGGAATATATATATTTTATACTTATATAAATATTATATATATACATATATATATATATACACACACACACGATAGATGCATGATAAGCATATCCTTTGACACTAGTGAGGAAAGATTCATTATTCAATAAATGTTGTGGGGAAAATTGATTATATATTTGGGAGAAGAAAACCTGGAACATTTTCCTGCTTCCACACCAAAACTGCAGATGGATCAAAGATTTCAACATAAATAAATGAAACCATAGAAAGAAAACATCAGTGACTATTCTTATGATCTTGACATAAAGAAGGTTTTCCCAAGCATGGCATGAAAGCCAAAAACTATTTTTAAAAAAAGATTGATAAAATTTTACTTTATCCTTTTTTTGAGGGAAGAAGAATTTTTCACATTTTACTTTGAAATAATTTCTATCCTAAAGAGAAGCTACAAGACTACAAAGGAAGTCACATATACCCTTCACTCATATTCATCATTATTAACATTGTGCTACACTTGCATTATTCTCTCTGTCTCTGTCTTGTCTCTCTGTCTCTTTCTCTTTCTCTCTCTCTCTCTCTCTCTCACACACACACACACAAAACACATAGATACACACCCACCTATACATACCATTCTGAACCATTTGAGAACAAGTGCCTTTACCCGTGAATACTTCAGTATATATTCCTAGGTACAAAAACATTATCTTCACAACCACAATTAAATTATCAAAATCCGAAAACTTAACATTGACACAGTTTTATTGTACAATCTACATTCCATATTCAAATTTTGCCAGTTGTCTCAATAATGTCATTTATAGCATTTTTTTCTGGTCCAGAATTTAATCCAGTATAACATAGTACATGTAGTTGTCATGCCTCTTTAGATTTTTTTTGAAGTGTGTAGGCTAACTGCTTTACAGAACGTCCCTCAATTCTTGTTTGCCTCATACTTTCTCAAGGTTAAATTCAAGTTTTGTATGTTTGGCAAGAATATTACACAAATGATATTATGTCTCTCTTAGGGCCTTATATCAGGAGGATCATAGTGTCTCATTATTGATGTTAATTTTCATCCCTTGGTTAAGGTACTATCTACCAACTTTCTCCACTATAAAGTTACTACTATTCTTTTTGTAATTTGTGGCAAGATACTTTGAGATTGTGCAAATATGTTGTTTCTCATTAAATTTTTATCTAATAGTTTTAGTATCCATTGGTGATCATAAGCATTTTAATCCATGAAAAAAGTTAAAGACAAACTGAGGAATATTTTCAATATACATGAAAAAGAGTAAATATCCATAATATCCAAAATGTTCTTTCAAATCAATAAGGTAACAGCTACACCCCAATAGAAAATAGTAAACGGCTTTAAAAGGCAGTTCATAAAATAAAAAATCAAATTGGTTAATAAATGCACAAAACATGTTAAACATTACTAAGAAACAGAATTTAAAATATGAGAAAATTTTCTTTTTGCCTACCAAATTGGCATATATTCAAGGAATTAATAAAATCCACTGTTAATGCTGATGGAAATAAGATAACCCTCTTATGCATTGCTGATAGGAATATATATTAAATAATCTGTCTGAAAGTGTTTAGCATATGTTTCCAAAAAAAATGAATGTGCATATATATACTTTGATCCAGAAATTCCACTTAATAAACTTACAATAATACACTTAATATAATAACAGAAAATTGAGAATAAATGACCCTTTTTTTAACATCTTTATTGGAGTATAACTGCTTTACAATGGTGTGTTAGTTTCTGCTGTATAACAAAGTGAATCAGCTATATGTATACATATATCCCCATATCCCCTCCCTCTTGCGTCTCCCTCCCACCCTTCTAGGGGGACACAAAGCACCGAGCTGATCTCCCTGTGCTATGCAGCTGCTTCCCACTAGCTATCTATTTTACATTTGGTAGTGTATATATGTCAGTGCCACTCTCCCACTTCGTCCCAGCTTACTCTTCCCCCTCCCCATGTCCTCAAGTCCATTCTCTACATCTGCGTCTTTGAGAATAAATGACCATTAATTGACATTCATTCAATGAAATATCAATACTCTGCAGCCATTTAATAAATTCTACAGCGTTTCAAGAGAAGGTGGCTTGCAAAGTCTTATACCCACCCAATTTGTTTTCAAACATAAAGGCAACAGACAATTCCAAAATTTAAAAGTTCAGGGTATAAAGCCCCCATGACTTCCTCTTGAAAATAACTCCTTGACAGTGAAGTTCAGCCAAGCAAAAAATGAATCAAAAGAACTCAGAAATATAGAAATCAAAGAGGAAAAACTATGATGAACAGTGAATTCATATAAATATAGGATTTAAACTGAATATCTGAGGGAATTATGGTTGCAAATCAAAATGTAAAAGTAATAAACCCTTAAAAAGGAAAAAAATATCAGCAACAAAAATTAGAAGGTAGGGCGAGGGAAAATGGGAAGAGATGTGGTATTAATCACCTTATTATTCATATCTCAGAGTTCATCTTCATTACCCTAAACCTGAACCATTTAGTAAAAAAATAACTATTCCAACTTTGTAGTAACTTTTAAATCCCCTTTCTTAATCTTGGAAGACTTCTTTAGAACTGATATTTCTAACAGTAAAGAAATAATTATTTAAGTTCTGTAATTCCTTCAGTTTCCCTTCTTTTTATCCTATTAAATTCAACTAAAATTAATATTTTATATTATATTTAATATTTTCTTTAAATAGTGCATGTGAGCTAAGATCCATTTCTTACAAAGTTATTTCTACTATCTATCTAATTATCCATCCTTCTATCTGTAGCTATTCGTAGAAAGATGATGAAATAATACTCCACCACGGTTGACACTAGTTAGATGGTAGAATTTAGAATGAGTTATCTTTTTTTTTTTAGATCCTTATTACACACTTTGGAAAATTATTTTGCACAATTTTGCACAATTTTGAATAAAATGATTTTCTAAAATAAGTAGGAAATCAAATTGCTAAAGTAAACAAAAAAAATATAGAAAAAGTCTAAACTGACAAACCCTGGAGTAAATAGAGAAAATTTCCACTCATGACCATCCCCCTACCCTTGCATAAAAGATAAAAGTCCCAATGGCATCATGGGTCATGCTTCTAAAACTTTAACAAGATGATAATTCCTCTGCCATTTGCACAATTCTGGAACATAGACAAAAAAGAAAAGTACCCAAATTTTTTTATGAAGCCAGCATAAAACTGATGCCAAAAGCTGACAGAGATGAGATGCATAAAGAAAACTACAGACTAATATCATTTGTGAATAATATACCAAAATCCTAAATAAAATGCCATCAAATAGAATTTAACATTTCCATTCAGAGAAAAATTCATCAAGAAACAAAAAGATAATTCAATATTGGAATTCATATATCAAAGGTAAAATAGTATTTGACCTTCTCAACTGATGCCAAGAAGGCATTAAACATTCAATATTGATTCCAATGAATACATGCTTAAGATTATATATATTTATACACATACATATACACATCTATATCTCTCATATACATATATGTGATAGAAAACCTACGTTAAATAACAGCATCACGTTCAATGGTTAAAAAATTAGAACTATTTCCATTAATATTAGAAATATGTATTTTCATTACCTTGCTATTACACAATGTGTCAACACCCCTAAATTAATCTATACATTTAAAACATCCACAATAAAAAAAGTCTTAAAATAACAAAATGATTCTAAAGTGTAATAATGTAAAAATGCCCAGGAAAATAAAATCGAATAGGATCTGAAACAACTGGTATTTTTTTGGCTTTTGCCAACAGTGGTAAGCCAAAAGTTTTTTCTTTCATCGTAATGAAATCTGAAATAGATTATCGATAATTTAATGAGAACTTTATTAAACTCTGTGGACTTTTTTTCCAGGTATAATTTAAATATGCAATACTTCAGCTGTCTATCCTGCACACCCATATCACTCATGTAATCCAGAGCCTTGAATTCTTCCCATGGGTAAGGTACCTTTGCACTAGATCCCTGCACTGGTTATAGGAGGTATAGGAGGGCCATTTCATCTTTATCTTTGGGCTTGCTAATTCATCCAAGGGCATTAAAACAAAATTTAAAAAATCTTGAGCACCTCCCAAATGGTAAAAATTGATGGGTGCCAGAGACAGGTGGAAGGGAGGGAGAAAAAAAGAGAAGGGAAAGGGAAGAGAAGAGAGATTGCCAACTCCATTCAGTGACATGAACTCAGAGGGGAAATGGATGGGAGATATTTTTAAAAGTTGAGATGGTCAGAAATGACCTCATAGCGGAGTTTTGTCTTGAGCTAGACTTTGAAGGAAGAAAGAGCAAGACAAGGCTCATTCATTCTTTATTAAGCACCTACTATGTGCCAAGCCCTGTACAAGGTTCTGAGGACACAGCCATGAAAAAAATTAACACAATCCCCTCAGGAGGTTTGGATTCTAATGGCGGGAAAGGTAGCAACAGTGGGGAAGGACTTACATGACATATGAGAAACAATAAATAAACAGGATCTTTTCGGGTGGTGATGAAAACAGAACAGAGTGGCATGATAGACGGTGGGGGAAGGAGCTCCTTTCAGTGTGGAGGCCTTTCTCAGGAAGGAGCCAGCCATGCAAACATCAAGGGCAGAGCATGCCAGGTAGAGTGAACAGCACCGCAAGAGCCCAGGGCTGGACTGTGCTTGCGTGTTTGAGAAACAAATCATTCCAGTGTGGCCAGAGCACAGGAGCACGGGGCGGGGTGCAGGGGGAGGGGAGGTGGCCAGAGCACAGGAGCACGGGGTGGGGTGCGGGGGAGGGGAGGTGGCCAGAGCAATGGGAAGCCTTTGGAAAGTGAAATAATATGCTTTAATATGCTTTTATAAAAGGTCACTCTGGTTGCTTTGCGGGAAAGGACTATAAGGGAACAAGAACGGAAGAAGGGAGGTCAACTTGAACACTATCGCGGTTGTTCAGGGACTTTCAGAGGGAGCCTGGAGTTCTTACTCTGGACCAAGCAAAAGGAGAAGCACTTTGCCCGACCTCATCAATCCTCATGACAGCCCTAGGGGGTGGACATTAATATTATTCCCAGTGTACAGAGAAGGCAAAGTGATTACACAGGTTAACTAGCTTGCCCAGGGTTACACAGCTAGTAAGTGACCTGCAGGGAAGCCAACGAGACCTACCCTGATTCTTGAGGGTGTTCTCACCCCCAGCCCCATTACTACCCCCCCCCCCGCCCTTGCCCCGTGTTCCTCTTCCTTCCCCAACAATGCCAGCCAACTGCAGAAAAGCAACTTGCCTCTACTACTTCACTGGGCTTTGGTCAAGCCAATTGCTAAGAGAAGCAGATGGAGGAAAAGATCTGTTTAGTTTCCACTGAAGCCCCTGCTGGTGTCCCATCTGCTTTATACAGCACCGCCCCCAGCCCAACAAACACATACACACAGTTCCCCACACAGAAGTAGGAAGTGGCCCAAAGATTCTCAGACTTGACCTTTGTGCCACTTGCTTTACATCACCCACCCTCTCCAACCTCCATCCCCAGGTAGAAATAAGAGATGGTCCACAGCATCCAGGACCTGCCCGTGTGGCTTGTGCAAACCTCTTAATGAACAAAGAGAGATGAGTCCTGGAGTAGCTGGCTTTCTCTAGGACTCCAAAGTCACAGCTGTGCTTTCCAGACCCTAAGGAAATTCCTCAACAAGATAAATCCACAGTGTCAGATAAAACGGTTTTCAGGAGACTCTGCACACACAGGGCAACTCTCAAAAGCCTCTTAAAATAAATTGCATGCTTTTAAAAATAATCACTTTGCTCTAAATGTCTTAAACTCTGGTTTATAACACCCAAACCTGCAAAGAGTGTGTCCTTGGGCATCCCGTCCCGTCAGGGAGGCTCAGTTTCAGACCTCAATTCCACCCTTTTCTACGTTTCTCTCTGTGGCCGGAAGGGCTGTCACAGTCTTGCTCACAAAACCAGAAGCTATCCAGGCCTCCGGGGAGTGCCGGAGAACTGCTCTAGGAAACAAGGAACCCCCTTCTTCACCCTAGTTCTCTGCCTTCCCTTCCAGGCACGCAACAGCTGCAGAATGGTCACCTGTCCTGTACCCTTGGCCTTAGGCAGACAAGAAAAAAGTATGTGGTTATGAGGATCAATCCACCAGGGACGCCATAGACAAATCTAAGTTGCATCCGCAAGACCCGCTGATAGACATACACACGCCTTTGGGGAAACAGGGCTTCTCCAAAGGTATGGATAGGGTGTGCCCAACAAGGACCTCCCTTTCTGCTTCCCACGCACCTGCCCAGCCACCACCCCCAAGTCCTGTGTAAGGACACTTCTTGTTTCCACCCTAGGGACTCCCTTCCCACATCACTTCCCCAAACCCAGACACCCCCCTCCCTTCTTGATCTACTCTTTTGCCCTTTGTCCCAAAACAGCGCTGCCCAGAGTATTCAAACGACAGGCAAGATGACAAAATTTGTCTGTTACAGCAGCTCTAGGTTTTTTAAAGATTCTAAAAAGCCACAATGAGTGTCTCCCCCTTCCCCCCTTGATTGCCCTTTAAAGTTAAACATAAAGATAGTTTCCCTCTGATGTGCCAGTGCTCATGAGGAACTGGAGCAGAAATGTTCACGGCTATTCCAAAGAAGAAGGAGGAGGGGGGAAGCAGAGGAGAAGTTGGAGGAGAGGAGGAGAAACCAGACCCTCATTTGCTAAGGTTACTTTTGTCTTTAAAATCCACTGAAAATAAAACTGGATTTAAAATCTAATGTCAGTGGTGAGAGCCACAGCCCGTTCAGTTAGCTAGTGAAGATAACATTTTCCCAGAGACACTTCCAATCATTAAAAGACTAATTGTTTCACTCATTTATTCAGCACTGACTTAGTGTTCACCATGTGTCCAGGAATAAAACTGGGGACGAGCTCACAGTCCAGCAAAAGGGACAGGAAGATCGGCCGCAGCAGCAGAGGGTGATAAGTGCTGGGATGGCGGTGGGCATCCTACTGCAGGAGCCTTTCTGTTAGGCTGGCCGGGCTGGGGCAAGGGCTTCCTGCAGGTGACACTTGAGAGGAATTTTTAAGGATAAGCAGAAGGTGATTTAAAAAAACATTCCAGGAACTGAAAAGAGTATGTGCCAATGAATTCATGGAGTCAGCAGCAGGACTCCCGTGGAAATGAGTGTGCGGTCTGGCCAGAGCTGGGAGGCAGGTGAAGAATGTGGCACGGACAGAACAGCGCCCTTCATGGACCCCACTGCAAGCTCTGGGTACTTTTATTTCAGCCACTGTAGAAATTACATGTTGCACGTCTGTTTCTCCACTCAACTTTAAGCCCCTCCAGGGGAGAAATTGCCTCTTTTTATATAGATCCTACACACTCAGAACAAGGCCTGGAATGTGGTAGTTATTCAATAAATATTGAATTTCTCAGATGAGTAATAACATTTGAATGAATAAATGTGATTATGAATGCTGGAAGGTGTATCTGGAGAAACTGGCGTATCTCAGAAACCTGATCATGAAGGTTCATAGGTATCAAGGTAAGGAATTTGCCTTACAGGTTATGAAGACGTTGCAATTTTTCATCAGACATTATCAGGTTTATATTTCTGAAAGGCCTTTCTGCCTGCTCTTGGGAGTGAAGCTGGGTGAGACTAGAGCAAAGAGACTAGTCAAGGACACTGCCAGCATTAGCCTTCCCTCACTAAATCACCCAACACACAATCAACGGGCACCTGCTATGGACCAGGCACAGTGCCAAGTGCTAGAGACACAAAGACAAGGGTGCCTTAGTAGTTAAGGGTCCTGGTTCTACAATCAGGCCTGAGGTAAATTCTGGCCGAAACGTTTCCCAGCTGTGCAACCTTGGGCAAATTACCTACCCTCTCTGTGCTTCAGTTTCCTTATCTATAGAATAAGGATAATAAGAGCATTTCCCTCATGGAGTTGTGAGGATTAAATGAGATAATGCATATAAGGTGCTTAGCACAGTTCCCAGCTCAATCAATACTACCCTTTGTCATAACCATCAGTTGCTGTGCTCAAGAGGTTCATAAACCAGCGAGAAAGACTGACATAAAAGCATACCGTGGCAGCTCGATGTGACAACTGAGTGTACACAGAGCATTACGGGTCGCCTAAATGACTCAACAGGAGCAAAAGGTTGCCAGGTAAAGCTTCCAGGAACAGGGGTCCATGAGGCTTGAACTGTCCTCAGGGGCAGATCCTGGGGCCTTGAATGCCATGAAATTCTGATCTGGTGCAGCGGAAGTGGGGTCAGGAAGGTGGAAGAGTGTGCAGTGGTGTGCTCGTACAAGCTTGGGCACATCTCTTCCCAACTCCATATTTAGAGTTTTCACATTGGTAACTTGAAATCGGCTATAGTGGGAAGATTTACACCATGGAAATTGGTAAATATTACAAACTGAGAATTTCTGTCCAAAGATTTGGTTGTTAAACATTTACCAGCATACCCCTGGATGTGAGTAGTATTTGAGAGGAGAATCCTACTGGACTTTGTTACTGATTGGATTCTCCCATCTCTGTTTTGGTGGCCGGGTAGGAGTTGGTGTTGGTGCCTTGAGACAGGAAACAGGAGAGAGTTGGCTGAGGAGCCTGGAAGGAGCTGGAGGGGTCCATCTGCTCCAGGTCATGGCATGTCAATCCTGTTTTTGCACTCTTGGAGAGAGAAATGAACTGCAGGGCACTGCCCCCAAGAAAACCTCCACCTAATGACCTGGAATCCCAGGAGTCTCCCCAGTCTTCCTTGTATAAGTAGCCCTGCATTGATTCAGGAAGAAGCTAATCAGTTCTTTCAAGCAGAGTTAACATGACCCATTGTTGGAAACAGTGACCAAATTAAAAGACTGTCTCTGGACTTTAACATGATATGAATCACCTGAAATTTACATGCCCGATACTCACAAGATAAAATGAAAATTAACCTTTATTCAACTTGAGTAAATAAATGGTTCAAGCACATTGTGTAACAGGATGGCAACACCCACATGGCTTTTCAATAAGTCACAGATGCAAAATTCTAGAAAGGATTGCTGAACACTTGGCTGCTGGCCTCTGAGAACAGCAGAAGACATCCAGGAGCCTGCAAGTGCCCACCAAGAACTAGTGCTGTGAAAAAAAAAAAAAAAAAAAAAAAGAACTAGTGCTGTGGATGGACTTCATCTGCTTTCCTGACCAGCAGATTAGGAGCCTGTGCATGAAAATGTATATCTTGATTTCAACTAGACACTTAACAAAATTGTCAATTTACTCATCCAATAATAAATATTTAATGAAGTGCGTGTGCTAGGCACTGGGATACAACAGTGAGCAACACTCAGTCTTACCCTCAAGCCAGGGGACGGGAGCACAGACAGGAAAAAGGCAGGACTAACACAGTGTGGTACGTCAGGCCCAGGAGACACATAAGAGGGCCTTCCAATCCAACGGGGGGGGGAGGGCAGTCAAGGATGGCTATACTTGTAGCTAAGACGGAGAAAGGTAAAGGAAATTACATTAGAATTAGGTGAATTTGTATCTGGGAGAACAACTGAACCCTAGCATGCTAACCCGGAGAAAATCCTAAAATGTACTATAAAATGACTCTGCTCTCATCCTTCTCAATAATGCTATTTGTGATTTGGACAAGTATAGAAAAGGCAAACCTGCCACGTATGCAGATGGCCTGAAGGAGATGAACAAGGTAAAACTACAGTATAAAAGAGTCAGGTCACTAGAGATTGTCACACTGAGTGAAGTAAGTCAGACAGAGAAAGACGAATGTCATATGATATCGCTTATGTGTGGAATCTAAAAAAATGGTACAAATGAACCTATTTACAAAACAGAAATTGAGTCACAGGTGTAGAAAACAAACTTATTTGTTACCAAAGGGGAAGCGGGGGAGAGAGATAAATTGGGAGATTGGGATTGACATAGACATAGTACTATACATAAAATAGTTAACTAGTAAGAACCTATAGCACAGGGAACTCTATTCACTACCCTGTGATGACCCATATGGGAATAGAATTTAAAAAAAGAGTGGATATATTTATATGTATAACTGACTCATTTTGCTGTACAGCAGAAACTAACACAACGTTGTAAATCAACTATACGCCAATAAAAAAAAAAAGTCAGGTCAAATCTTGGCGACTGGATTGATGGCTGACTCTGACACGATGAAATTTAGTAGATTAAGCGTTCAGCTTTCCATTGATTTTTTTCCATTATGTAAATATGAGATGGGGAAACTTGGCTTTTGCGTAAATAAGTGATAAAGACATCAGTTTAATTTTGTCATCATGAAGAAGTATTGGGGAGACAAAGAAACTAATGTAGGGTTATAATAATGAAAGCACTGAGGACAGAACTGGGAGGGTAAGGTCCCTGTTCCTCTAGGCACAGGTCCAATCTTGATGACCTAGGCCCCATACCTTAAGAGGAATGTCGACAAATAGTAGGGTGCCAGGCGGAGATCCAACAAAGCAGGAAAGAATCAGAAGTAAGCCACATGAGAGATGGTCAGTGGAGAATAATAATAATAATACTTGGTAAATTTGTTGAGCACATTTTATGTACCAATACCTTGCTAAGAATTTTACATTTACTTTCTCACTTAATCCAAACAATAATTTTACTGTCAGATAGGTCTAGTACTACTCCCATTTTTCAGCTTAAGTAACTTGCTCAAGTTGCAATAACACAGTTGTTATTGCAGGGGTTCTTATTGTAGTGTTTTCTACTATAACATAACGTACATATTCCTGAACCACCTTGCCTTCTGCAAAATCATGCAAAATAATGAAAGAAAGTTGGGTTGGAGCAAACCAGTCAAAAACTAATAAAAACAATGACATTCCTAATAGAAATTTAAAGGACACATCAAACTATAATTAATATTGTTAAGTACTTCAGAAAATATAGGAATTTACCCTTTATAAAAAGGTTGTTGGAGGAGTTATGGCTGCTGAATTATGAGGGCAAGGGAAGAGGGAGGAGGCCACTGAGATTAGGATAACTGGTTTAGATCAATTACATTAGAACCTATCCTTCCTGGGCTCAAGGACTCTCCTCCTCTGTCTGAACAGATTAAGCTTCTGTCAGGAGGAAAGAAGGTGGAACGGCTGATGGTGCCTGCCATTTATAACTTAGAAATATAGATCTAAGATCTTTCAGCATTAACATTATTACAATTCCATGTGACTGTGTCCTGTATTGCTTTTTCACAAACCCAGGGTCGCTCAGTGTAAATAATAAATGATGGCTGGTTGGCTCGGTACCTTTGAAGATCTGCCTTGTGGCACAGCTTCTGGGTGAATAATCTAACAATTGGTAGGATTTAAGGTAGGAGAGGGAAACGGTCTGTCTACTGCATTAGGTATCTCAATTTTCATGAAAGTATTTCAGTGTCTTCACTAGCTGATTATCAAGTTCATACTTCTTCTCCTTTTAAATTAATTATTTAAAATATAAATTAAGCAAGATCCTCTGGCCTTTCTGGGAGCCTGGGGATTCATTTTTCCAGGAGTTTTGGAACCTTACAACTGAGCCTCCTCCCAGCCCTTCAACATGAAGGTTAAACTTTTACACTTTGTCCATTTTCTCTTCAAGAGCACATACTAATGTTAATACATACAGGAATAATAAAACAAAAGAAGAGAAATAAAACATAATCAACTGCATGTTAACCAATATTAATTTTTAACCATGGAAGACAAATTTGGGAAACTGAAACCGAGCACATTTCTTTTAAATGGTATAGGAATTCGTCAAGGACTCTCATTTATTTTATGCCCAGGGTTTGAAGAATTATTGTTGTGATTTGTTCTATTAGAAAGTCTAATTTTGCCAAAGACCAAAATGGAGGAGGAAGAGGAAGAAGAAGGAAGAAGGAGAAAGAGAAGGATGAAGAGGAAGACATCCCAAAGGAAGGGAAGCCAAAGAGGAGACACCACACACAGGCTTTACAGTGGAGCTGGCTCATCTGCAACAGGCAGTGTTGAATATTAAATCAATGCCCCATGGGCAGACCCTGCACAAATTCAGGAAAATATGACAAGGAAGCTGCTCACCGTGTGGCTTTCAGGGTTCCTGCCTGCCTCGGCAATGCCTTCCTTCCTAACAACCCTTATAGGGAGGGGACAGCCCAGCAGAGCACTGGCTGAGGGCTGAGTCTTCAGCCAGGTGTAGGACAGGCTCATGTCCTCTCCGATGCAAGAAATAAAGGAGGGAAATCCAGAAGACTTGGGATCCTGAAAAGAGACCAGGCTTGGAGTTTTTTTATTTATTGACTCGGCAAGTATGGTTGAGTGCCTGCTATGTGCCAGTCCCTAGCTGCTGAGGCTACAGGAATGAATCAGACATAGTTCCTTCCTTCTAGCTGTCCACAGGAGACGGACACAGAAAAAGGCAATACATGCTTCGAAGGGTGAAATGCAAAGTTCTATGGAATATGTGCTAGCCCTGAAACGAGGGTGCCAAAGCAGAGACCCCGAGAGTGGAAGGCAGTTAGCCAGGTGAACAAGGCAGGGGGCGACGGTGTTCTGGAAGGAGGGAGCCCCGTGTAACCTGGAAGCAAGAAAAGCAGGAGCTTTGGGAAATCGCAAGTCAGGCAGACTTGGGTTAAATTCCAGGTCTTGAAACTCTCTGGGACTGTTTCCTTATCAAAAAAAAGGAGGTGGGTTTTACCACCTTAAAGCATTGCTTGCAGACTAAAAGTGATAACATATATCTATAATCCCACTACTAACAGATTCTCTCCCTGACCAGACTGTATTCAGGCTCCCCTGAACTTTTCAGTGAGGTCTATTTCCATGTTTCTCTCTTCATTTTCCAGTTTTAGCAAGAATCATGATAAATCAGTTTAACCAGAATCCCTCGTCCTTCATATCCGATCACACCCGATATCAATCGAGTTCCTCATCCTCCACCAGCCCCCAGGTGGTGTCAGATCACCGAGCCTACTTTCAGGAAGAATCTTGTTAGGCCAGTTTATGAAGAATCTCCCCCTTACCCTGCTCCTTGGCTATAATTTCCCACTTGCTGTATTTGGAGTTGAGCCCAGTCTCTCTCCCCCACTGCAAAATTCCATCCCAGTGGTTATCGCCTACTATGACAGTCCCTCCCTTGAATAAAGTCCTCCTTATCATGCTTTAACAAGAGTCAATGAATTTTTTCCTTTAATACTACTAGTGCTTGGTAAATTATAAGTATTCATTCCCTTCCTATTCCTTCTCTGTTCCTCATCCCCACCCCCAAACACAGGAGTCAGAAGAGTAAACCAATGGCTAAACTCAGGGAAGATCAGTTTCATCAAAGTAGGAGGTTAGGGGAAAGCCTAAAATATAGGCACTTGCTGGCTCTGTTCTGGAGAGGGGTTGGGTAGCCAGTGGCCAGTAGAGTGTGTAGTAACTAGAGTTAAGTGAGGGAGAGGATAAAAAAGAGGAGTTTTCTCCAAAGATCTACCATGTTGACTTCTTAAGTATTTTTCTGACATCGAGCCCTAGAATATGGAAGCCAATAAGCCAATACATGTCTTACCCACTTTTTCCTTTGGGAAGGCAAAGTGGTATGTAGATGGAAAGAGCTTTGGGCTTGGAAGGAAAAGACAAAGGTTTTGCCACCAGCCCTGTGATTTTAGACACATCTGTCAACTTCTTTAAGGATCCGTTTCTTTCACCATAAAAAGTCTTCCTCTCAGGGTTGCATGAGGGACCAATGAGTTGATGGAAGTGAAAGAGTTTGTAAAATATCAGACTCTATAAACAAGCATAATACAAATGGAAGAGTGAGAAGGAAACTTCAAAGATGGGTTAGGAAAGAACTGGCAAAATAAGGAACTGTAAAAATTGGTGGCTGGGTATGGATTTTTGGGGTTTTTCCCCAACATTTCCATAAACAGCCAGTAAAGGGAGAGCCAGGTCCTGAGTATGGTTTACAGCCCTGACGTCCTCACCATCATGAAAGGTCCATTCAGATCTTCACACAGAAGCCTGCTTCTCCCAGGGCAAGGGAGAGACGTGTGTGTGTCTGTCTTATGTCCGTGTAGATAAAAAGAAGGAACAGTAGTTCTCCAAATGCTTCTTAAGGCACAGCACTTCTTGAGATGTGTGGATAA
Source organism: Eubalaena glacialis (assembly GCF_028564815.1). Classification (NCBI taxonomy): domain Eukaryota; kingdom Metazoa; phylum Chordata; class Mammalia; order Artiodactyla; family Balaenidae; genus Eubalaena; species Eubalaena glacialis. The sequence goes on from NC_083726.1 coordinate 48,545,374, forward strand.
TAAAGTGTCCCTCTTCTGGTCCCTCGGAATTAGCCTAGTCATGCTAACAGCTAGCTCTTACTCTTTTATATTCGGTCACAAAAATCGTCCCAAAGGACATTACTCTCAGCAGAAGAAACTTGACTAGTTGTTACCGTGTAGAATTTATAAGAAATAGTTTGTAGGTGTCATTTCTGCCTCTTCCTGCATATAAACATCTTATGTGACTTAATAGATTTGTTTCAAAGCAGCAAGCTTCTCTAACCCACAAGGGAAGAAAAAAAAGAGGATCATTGTCTCCACACTTTGCATCCATAGAATCCCACTGCACACACAGAATGCATATGGGCCAAGAGAGTAAAATTCCCATCAAGATACTCCGATCTGCTTTTGTATTGTTTTAATATGCACGAATAGAGAAATAGCTATGCAAATTTTAAAAACTGTTTCCATACATGCTTTTATAAGCTTTTAAAAATATAAGTTCAACTAGGATATTTTATAGGATGTTAAATAGTAATATATTCTTTCGATTCTTTTGGGGTTCCCAACCTTTACTTACTGATTATCCACAGACAAAAATAATAGAAGTAATTAAAAGCTTTGATACCTTTCAAAGAATTAGGGAATTTAGTTTAGTTTAGTGCCTCAAAGCCAGCCTCTCAAACCCTGCCAATGGATGGTTGAATAACCTGTTTGAGATCAGAGGTTACCAAGGTTAGCAGATAACATTTTTCATATGTATTTTACACCACCCTAGCCTTTTCCGAAAGACAATTGACAGATCAAAGAACTAGTTTTCTTACAGGTAGAGAGAGCATCACAGAATAGAGGTAAAATGAGACAAGTTCTCTCCTTAAACTGAGTTTGCAGTGTCCCAACTTCAGAACCTCTTACAGATTTACTATAAAATTAGGACAAATGCTTTAGACTATTCAAGAACAAACAATGATAACAACTTATTCCTTTCAGCTTTGATTCAATCTCCAAACAAGGAATGCCCACTAAAACTTAAAGATATGGTATTAAGTTTCACTGTTCTGCTTTTTTCTGAAAAATGTTGATTTCAAGACCAACATGGAAAAGCTGAACCTTTTGCAATAAAAAGAAATACTCAGTACTTTGTCCTTTGTTGCTTGGCAACTAAAAGCTATAAATGGATTTTATGATTATAAAGGCTCTGGAATTAATGTGAACATGTAAAAGTTGTAATAACTCCCTGGGGACAGGAGTGTTTCTTTGAAAAAAATGTATGAATATATATATGTAGCTTTTACTCATTTTTGTTTCAAAATAAATAGAGCAAGCAATTTTGTTTCTCCACACTTGCAAATGTTATAATAAAAATCAATAACTATCATTTATTTCATCATTTCAATATTTTATCATTACTGCTCACAACACCAAGAGGTAGGTGTTTTTATCCCCATTTTACAGGTGGAGAAAACTGAAACTTTAAAATGTTATGTTATTGGCCCAAGGTCACAAAATTAAGAAGCAGAGGAATCAGGATTTGAACCCAGGTCTGCCTGAACTAAGGCTTCTGCCATCAAGTGCATACCATAGAGATTTCTAGGAAGCATATTTCTCGGCTTCTAATACTTGAGGATATTGATCACTTTAATCCCATGAGAGCAATACTATTTCCAATTATCAAATCATATGATGTTATCCTTAGAACACATTACTCCCCGTTGCTTTACATGACAATGGTTTCTTATATTGCTAATACCAAGGTGTCAAATATTGGGGTACCATCTTACTGGACTTTTTGTCTTGAGTCTGGGTACCAAAAAGGACAATATTGAGAGTTAATATTTTCTACTACACTTCTGAGCAAACCCAGCTTCCTAAATTCCCTCTATGGATTCTTGTTTTGCATCAAGCAGTACTACAGGTCAGTGTTGGTGTTCTTACCTCTTTGCATTCTTATTAGTAGCCTTATCTTTTGAGTTTCTGTAGCTACCTGCTCCATGAACATAAACCATTGCCTTTTTACTGCTAGCACTCATCTTATGGTGCCAGAGCTGGGCTTTGCCAAAAAATGCCAGATGGCACTAAAGTTCCAACAGCTCACATTCCAGAATAATTTCATCTATAGAATGGAATTACATGCACATTGTCACACACACACACACAAGCTCTGGTTATTTTAAGAGGAGCCATAAGTTCCAGCTAACTTTGCAGATGTTCCCTTGCAACCTGTTTGGAGGACACTGCAGAGTGGCGAGGAGCACAGGCCTTTGGAGAAAGACAGACATCTGTCCAACTCTAAGCTCTGATACATAATAGCTGTGTTACCTTGGGCAAGGTACAAACCTTTTCTGAATCTCTGTTTCCTCATCACTAAAATGATGATAACATTATCTGCCTGTTCATTTTGTTGTACAAATTAAGAATTAATACAGCTAAAGGCCTTTGTACAATGTCTAGCATAAAGTCAAGCATTCATTAAATGGTAGAGGTTTCCTTACTGATCACAGATGGCTTCCGGGAGCTCCATTAAAAGAATAAACATTTTTCTTAATTACAGAAGACTGATAATATTATTTCATTGGGCAAGAACTGTAGGTCAGGCACTATTCAAAGTACTTCATGTATATCATTTTACTTAATTCTCATTTTTCTCCTATGAAGTAATACCTGATTCATTTAATAGATGGGGAAACAGTCTCAGAGAGAACCAGTCATTTGCTAAAGCAGCATCTCGAGTGCATGGTAGAGGAGGGATTTGAGCCCAGGGAAATCTGGATACAAAGCCTATGCTCTAACTACTATGTCGCTCATCACCACACATGCAGGATGGTGTCAGGAGCTCAGAGACAGTGTGCGTGATGTGCATCGGTGCCCAGTTTCCAGAGCTGATATGGGTGGCCTGTGAAATGCAACCTCAGAAATGGGAAGGATGCTGTGATCAGATAAACTCCAAGATCATTCCTGCAACCCAGGGTCCATTACCTTGACTGGCTTCCTGGTGCCTAGATCTCTACTTTTGTCAAAACTAGAGCATCTACTCTTCTGTTTGACTCCTAATGTCTCCCAGTGACTCCCAGGTAATGATTCTGAATCTCCGCTATAACCCATTTTTGAGTTATAGCCTGAACCTCTCAAGGAGGGACTTGGGTTTTGAATTCTCTCCATCCCCAGTTAGCATCTCTGCCATGTTTCCTACTGAACACCACACCACCTCCACTCCCTTCCTGCTAATAAAGAGTTCTTTTTAGGGGAAACAGAGTTATCACACCTAGGGGAAGATATCTGCCATGGGTCACAGATCTAAGAGTTATCTACATAAAAAAATGTTTATGAGGAGCTGCGATTTCCCCCCCACCAGAGTTGATTCTGATATTAAAATATACATAAGAAAAGGAGCACAACCTTTGTACAATGCAATAAAGGCGCCTGCCTTTCTATCAGAAGTTTTGGTCAAGAATCTCATTGACTTAACACATATTTAACAAACATTTCTTTTTTTTTGTAACAGCTACATTCAAGACAATAAGCCTGCAAAGATAATGAGACAAAGTCAGGTACTCACCTGGAGGTACTCACTGTCTTCTGGGGAGATAGACAAGTAGACCTATAAACTAAACCTCAGCGCGAAAGGTGCACATCCAAAGGTACGGACAAAATGCTGGAGAAGCACGGAGAATTTTGCTTCACAGGATGAAGAAGTAGGAAAGTGCATTCGGGGCAAACGGCACAAACAACCAGTGTTATAAAAAGGTGTTTTTAAGAAACCATGAGAACCTCAGTATAGCTGGGGTATAGAAACATTAATAACAATACTGATGATGATGATGGTGATAAACATAGTAATTGAGGTACTGTTCCGAACCTCATGCATATTGAATCACTGAACCTTCACAATAACCTTATTAGATAGGTATTAGTAGTATCCAATTTTATAGATACAGAACTGAGGCACAAAGAGATTAAGTAACTTGCCCAAGATCACATAGGTAGCAAGGGGCAGAGTCAAGATTAGAACTCTGGCCTTGGAATAAGCTCCTATCCACTACATCAAACTGCCTCTCACAACTGTGAGGATGGGGGAGTCTCAGAGATAAGGACACTGAAATATTACCTTGGGACCATATGCTAAGCTCAGGCAATGGAGAGTCAACAGAAATGTTTAAGCAATGGCGTTCACGTGAGCCAATAGTGAAGTGGAAGGTGGTCAGCTCCGGGAAAAGAATTAGGAGGCTCTTGCAAGAGATGAAGATCCAAAGGGGAGGCTGTAGTTGAAAACATTTAGCAACAGTTTGGTAAACAATTAGCTGTAGAGCATAGGAGGAGTCCGTAAGGGTAACACTCTACTTTCTAGTTTGGGAAGTTTGGTGAAGACCGCAGCAGGTATAGGAAGCAGCGAAGACTGGAATCAGGGAGGGGAAGGATAATGAATTCCACTTTGAATGTACTGCTTTGATGAAACTAAGGGACACTCGGCACATACAAGTGTACATTAAACATCTGTATCTATAGGTCTGGAATGTGGCAAAAGGGTTTGGGAAATGCTGATCCATGGGAGTAAATGAAACCATTCAGGGTGAGTTTTTGGTGCTCAAATGATAGAGTTTCCAAAACAGGACCCTGGGGCAGAGAAGCAGGAGGGTGTACGAGCGAGCGCTCCTGAGAGGTAACAGAGACACTGGATGAGAATCAGAGGCGAAGATGCCATGGGGTCAAACAGGAGAGTTTCCGCGAGCAAACACTGATGAAGAGAGGACACCAGGAGGATGAGGGCCGATGATATTTAATACGATCTAGCAATTAGGAGAAATCTCAGAAGGGTAAGTTGGAGCAGAAGTCAGAGAAGATTGGGTTGAAAAGTGAATGGGGGGCTTCCCTGGTGGTGCAGTGGTTAAGAATCCACCTGCCAATGCAGGGGACACGGGTTCGAGCCCTGGTCCGGGAAGATCCCACATGCCGCGGAGCAACTAAGCTCGTGCGCCACAACTACTGAGCCTGCGCTCTAGAGCTCGTGAGCCACAACTATCGAGCCTGCATGCCACAACTACTGAAGCCTGCGCACCTAGAGCCCGTGCTCCACACAAGAGAAGCCACCGCAATGAGGAGCCTGCTCACAGCAACGAAGAGTAGCCCCTGCTCACCGCAACTAGAGAAAGCCAGCGTGCAGCAACGAAAACCCAAAGCAGCCAAAAATAAAATTTAAAAAAAAAAAAAGAAAAGTGAATGGGATGTGAAGAGAGTGGGTATTTTTCAGAGTTTGGTGATGAAAGGGAAGAGAAAGATTGATGAATGTTTGGAAGGAGAGGTAGAGTCAAGGAAAGAGATTTGAATCTCTTGCTGACCCACAGATAACTTAATTTCACTATTGTTCCCCTGAGGAAGTTTTGTTACTCTCTATACATACTCTCTCTACTTTCTATACATCAATTTTTTTAAGGTATCTTTTAATGTAACCTAATTCCAGAATCTTTTTAGAAGCAGATAACCAACAGATGTTGATCCACTGCCAGAGGCTTCCTCCTATCAAACTGGGCACCACCTGGACCCCTGGAAGCATCTTGTCAAATGCCACTGATGTGGCCCCAGGGATAGAAGGAAGCCCAATGCAGAGGAAATAATCACTTTTCCTGGCCAGGTCAACTGCTCAGGGAGAAGGCATCTGATTTTCTATATCCACCATTAAAACTGAGAACAGACTTTTAAGAATTTGCTCCCTTTCCGGTTGCAGTATAGTTTTGGGGTAAATGATTACTGCTACTGTTACAGCTCAGAAGATGAAGATGAAACAGGAATTTTTTTCATCATTGCTTTTTAAAAAAAAAAAATTTATTATTTGGTTGTGCCAGGTCTTAGTTGCAGCTCGTGGGCTCCTTAGCTGTGGCATATGAACTCTTAGTTGAGGCACGTATGTGGGATCTAGTTACCGACCAGGGATCAAACCCGGGCCCCCTGCATTGGGAGCGCGGAGTCCCAACCACTGCGCCACCAGGGAAGTCCCTCATCATTGCTTTTAATCATGCTATCAAATCTCCCTTTCCCATCCCTTAACAACATTTTGAGTAGAATCTGTTCCTAGATTCTTTGATTGTTAAAGCATGCTCCAGTCCAGAATCTCCCGCCTGGTTCAGAGCACACCCTCCTCAACTGTGGGCTGCTCCAGGTGGGGCAGGTGAGAGAAGCAGCCAACAGCCTGGGGCTAGAGCAGAGCTTCTAAGCTCTTGTGGGCCATAGACCTCACTGATCATCTGATGAAAACTACAGAGACTTTCCCTATAAGTATGTGCCTACAGATATACACATTTCCACCCAATTTCAGAGGGTTCAAGTCCCCTCCAGAATCTCAACCCAAGTTAAGGACTCTGAATAGAGAGTAACTTTTTTTATGTCAAAAAATGTAAATTAATATCAGGTAGTGGTGATAGGGACAGTCTGCAGATGGGTTTTTTTTAAACTTCCTAGCAGATAATTTGGCAATACCAAAGACCAAAATTAAAAGAAAAATACTATGTTCCAACAATTATATTTTGGGGAGATCCATACAAAGTTAGTAACTAAGGGTTTGGGGGGAAATTGTTATAATGGTATGCATTTAACAGGGGAAAACCTAGCACAAGCCTACATGTCCAATGATAAGAAATGGTTAAATTATGGAACATCTCAAATAAAGGTTTTCCCATATATACCTGGGGCCTGAAAATGGGAGAGGTGTTCTCCTTGCTCTTCATCGCTGCTTCCGGATCAGTTTTCTTCCTCCCTCCTTCACAAGCTTTGGTATATCCCAATGACCGGGCCACCTCCTGCTAATAATAGCATCTACCAACCTCTTGGTCACTATTCCTTCCTCACTGAACATTCAGCATCTGGTACCTCCCTCCCTCTCTCTAACACTACTCCTGCCATCACTGCTGGTTGCTTCAACATCCACCCAATAATATCACAGCCTCTCAGGTTCTTAAACTCCTCGCCTCTATCCCACCTCAGCCACCACTTCCCATGACCCTCTCCTAAACCTCGGCATCACCAATAACTGCACCATTCTCTGAAATCTCAGTTTCAAGTGTCATGTTCTTTGGCCAGCTTAACCTTTCCACTCACCGACATTTATACCCCTACTCTAATACCTTCACCTACTGAGATCCTCTGCTCATGAACCTTATCCCCACTTTTCCAAACCTCCTCATCCCCCTTCCACTCCTTTGTTACCCAGCTTAAATTCCAGGGTCCATCACTCTAATTACTCCCTTGCAAAGACTTGTAAGTCTCTTTTCTTCTTTCCACCTGTGGAACTCACATGAGAAAATCCTGACTTTGGTTAAACCCAATTCTTCACCCACTCCAAGACTGCACCGACTAGCTGAATGTTGCTGAGAAAATCATACAAATGTAGTGACTAACCTCACTTAATTAACCACAAATCTCAAATGAACATGGCACTGACTAGCATCCTTACTATTTTCTGGCCCATTTGCTTTTTACTCTGTGTAGTGAGTTGAAAAATGGACCCCAAAATGTATGACCACCCAGAACCTGTGAGTGCAAACTTACCTGGAAAAGGGGTGTTGGCAGGTATAATAAAGTTAAGTGTTTCAAGATGAGATCATCCTGGATTAGGGTGGGCCCTAAGGGCAATGATGAGTGTCCTTGTAAGAGAAGTGACAGATACAAGAGACTCATGGAGAAGGTGACGTAAAGATGGAGGCAGAGATGAGAGTGATTAGTCTACAAGTCAAGGAATACCAAGGATATCGTCAGCACCACCTGAAGCTACGAGAGAGACATGGAGTGGATTCTTCCCTCCAGCCTTCAGCGTTTGTGGCCTTGCCAACTCCTTGATTTCAGACTTCTTACCTCCAGAATTGTGAGAGAATAAATTTCTGTTGCTTTAAGCCACCTGTTTGTGGTAATTTTTTATGTCAGCCCTAGGAAATTAATACACTAACTAAGAAGATCATTTCATAATTTATCCTCCCTCCTAAAGCCCCCAACAGTCCCCTACCACACTCCCACCACCTGGCTTCACAGGTAAAGCAGAAGTAACCTGTCTCAGCTTCCCACCCTGAAACCTACCACACTACCTGCATGTGTTCCAGATACTCCTCTTTTCCTCCCTTGCAAGACAGTAAGTGTTCCTGGTACCTAAGGGCAAGGTATCTGCTCTCTCCACCCCATCCTCACCCACCTTCTCAAGGTTCCCCTCCCACAATTATCCCCCTCCCTCTTCTGCATCAAACGTTTATTCCTCCACAATGAATCATTCCATCTGCACATCAAGCTTTCGTATCTCCCGTCTTAAAAACAAAATTATCAAGTAAAAACCCTCTTGCCTCTGCACTTCCTCTGGCTATTGCCACATTTCTCTGCTCCTGGCACAACAGGACTTCTCAAAAGCATTATCCATATTAGCCACTCACCTTCCATTCTCTCTTCTTCCCCTACTGCATGGAAACCACTTGTCACGGTCACCTACAACCTTCCTTCCCAAATTCTATGCTCAATTAACTGGCATTTCAGAAACATTTAAAACATTTGACCACACCCTCTTTGAAACACTGTTCTTTCCTAGCTTAACACCACACTCTCCTGGCTTTCCTCCCACCTCATTTAACATCTTTTGCTGGTTGCTCTCACTTGGGTCCCTAAATGTTATCGTGGGGCCCTCTTGTCTGTCTCCCTTCTTGGTGACCTCATCTAGTCTCAGGGCTTTAAACACCAACCACACGCTGATAACTCCCAAATTGATATCTATAGCCCAGATCCCTCCCTTGGGCTCCAGATTCAAACAACCAATTGCCTCCTCATCACTTCTGCCTGGTTCTCTAAAAGGTAGCTAAAACGTAAACTGTCCCAAATGAATTCTTGATTTCACACATATGCACGTGAACACACACACACACACACACAAAAGTGCACTTCCACCCATTATTCCACAGCTGAGTACCTTGTACTAAATCCACCAATTATTGACACCAACACCTAGGCATCACCCCTGACTCCTCTGCCTTCCTCACCCCCGCATCCCATCCATCTGCAAGTTCTGCCTGTTCTCCTGCTTAAAACTCTCCACTGGTTTCCTATCACACTGAGAATAAGAATCCAAACTCTGACGTCATCTTCGACTGCCCACCCCATTGTCATTCAACACTGTCCCCTGCCCCTTCCCACTCCACCCCTGCCCCTAACCACTCCAAGCTTAGGGACTTCACACTGGTATTCCCTTTTCCTGGAATGTTCTTCTTATGGAGGATTATGATTCTATACCCAGTACATAGTAGGTGCTCAATAAATAAGTTATTATTAATTAGGTTGTAGATCAAGGGTTAGCAAACATTTTCTATAAAGAGCCAGATAGTATTTTAGATTTTGAGGGCCATAAGGTCTCTGTTGCCACCATTCAACTCTGCCATCACATCATCCAAGCAGCCACAGATAATATTTATTTATTTTTTAAAATTTACTTATTTATTATTTATTTTTGGCTGCATTGGGTCTTCGTTGCTGCACAGGCTTTCTCTAGTTGCGGCGAGCGGTGGCTATTCTTCGTTGCGGTGCACGGGTTTCTCATTGCAGTGGCTTCTCTTGTTGCAGAGCACGGGCTCTAGGACGTGCGGGCTTCAGTAGTTGTGGTGCGCGGCCTTCAGTAGTTGTGGCTCGTGGGCTCTAGAGCGCAGGCTCAGTAGTTGTGGCGCACGGGCTTAGTTGCTCCGAGGTACGTGGGATCTTCCCGGACCAGGGGTCAAACCCGTGTCCCCTGCATAGGCAGGCGGATTCGTAACCACTGTGCCACCAGGGAAGTCACACAGATAATATTTAAATGAATGAGTGAATAAAACTTCATTTACAAAATCAGGCTGCAGGCCAGATTTAGCCTGTGGGCCATGACTTTCAGACTCCTGTTATAAATGAATAAGTAATGATAAGAAGAGATGTTTCCCTCTATACTCCATGAAAAAGTCCATTATTAAAGAATATAAAGAGTATGATCCCATTAAAAAAAAAATACACACAAGATCAACACCAAAATGTGAACAGCTGTTATCATAAGTGGTGAGATTACAGGTGATAACTATTTCTTGTTTTATGTTATCTATTTTTTCCACAATTGTCCATGTATTCAATGTTTAGCTTCCAAGATATTGTGGAGTCTTCCAGAAGCTGACTTCTAACTCCCAAGCTGAAAAGATGACAACATCAATAACACAAAAGAAGGTGGTGTAGTCTCCTCTCAGAAGCGTTTGTCTGAGTGATTTTGTTCCCGGATCCCCTACAGTTGCTGATGACGTTGGCAGTTCTCAAATGTAGGGTGTGTGCAGGTGACAGAAGTTAGCTCTGACCTAGTTACAGCACATTTTAAATTCTAATGAAATTGCCTTCACCTTGGGGATCCCAGCGTGAAAGAAGAAAAGGGATTTTTTTTCTTAATGGCACCAAGCCCACGCCTCTTTGTTCTGGATGCTTCATGACAAGGCAACACAATTTCTAACCACCTGCCAACATCAGATAGAAGTGTTCAAATAATTATAAGCAGCTTGCATGATTTGGGTTCTTCTTGTCCTTGACGTATTCTCATTCCCAGTCCCCTAGAAAGTCCATAGTGTCTCCAAACAGAAACAGAGGTGGCCTCATCAATAAACAAGGAGAACCTGCCTCTGTGGGATAATTTCAGCGTTTCTAGGATGCAACATGATGTCTAAAATTCCATTAGAGATCAACCAAACCTACTCTTAGAGAAGGTAATCTTTTTGACTTGTATGATCAAAACGACTTTGTGTTCTGTGAAAGCACATTGAATACAAAACTCTATAGAGATGTAAGGTGTCATCAGATCCTTTGCCATTTGTACCTTCTGTGCAAACTCAGGTTTTATTGGGACAGAAGGAAGAGGGCATAAAGATGCTGGTTATGTGAGAGGGTGAAAAATTGGTGGTCTTAAAGTGAAAGAAAGACAAAGATTGAGAGACTGGCCGGAGGCCAAAGATACCCTTTACCTGCAATATAGTCTTGCCCAGGGCCAGCCCTCTACACTGCATTCAGCTGCTCAAGAGCTTCTGATTCCAATCACAGGAATTCAGAAACATCAACCAATCAGAGTTGGTTTCACTTTTGGAGAAGTAATATACAGGAACCACATAAGACATTTACGACTTTACCTCTGGTAATAATGGAATCTGAGGCTTCCCACAAACTGGCAGCTCTTGTCTCATGGCCTCTGTCTGTTTTATTCACTGAACCTTTCTGCTACTTTCTGCTTTGCTTACTGGGCAAGTTTTTCTTCTTCCCATATTTGAACTTGCTGGGTGCTCCGAACCTAGAGATCAAACTGTTGAATAGAACAGTCTGTGTACTGTTCTTCATTCATTTATTCTATAAAGATTACTGTCTACTATGTGCCGGCACCATTTGGGCACTTTTCCAAGCTACATCTCTCTTGTGCTCAACAATTCTACCAACCCTCCCTTGAAGCCTCTCTAGATCCATTCCATCTGGGTCAGTCCCTTGAGTCTCTGCTTTTCTGCTCCAGAATCTTCAGCATTTTCTTCATTTTCCCGAAAACTTGACAGCTCCATAATATTCCTGTACAGCTCATGGGTAGCAGATGTTTTTGCCTACCCTGCATCCCTACCACCCTACTTTAATAATAGCTAACTAGAAATTTAAATCTTAAGCAGAGAGAGGAGGGCAGAAAATACTTTGAAGCTTGTTTGACAGCAGCTTCCTGAAAGGACTGTTCTTCCTCTTAGATCTCAGGAGCTGTCCAGTGGTTCCTGCCCATCCACAGCTTCTGGTTTTAGGAGCTACCCCTCACCCCCCAAACTTCAATGGGTGAGTGGGAGTTTCTTCAGCTAGTTTCTCTCTTCTGCTTTCATATGATCTCTTCAGGAGAGTCAGCCCTCTGTGTCTGCAGGTTCCACATTTGCAGATTTCAACCAACCGAGGATGGAAAATATTTGGGAAAAAAGATCCCAGAAAGTTCCAAAAAGCAAAACTTGATTTTCTCACATGCTAGCAACTACTCACATAGCATCTACATTGTATTGGGTACTATAAATAATCTAGAGATTATTTAACATGTACTAGAGGATGTACATAGGTTAATATGCAGATACTACTGCCATTTTATGAAAGGGACTTGAGCATTTGGGGGTTTTGGTATCAGAGGGGATCCTAGAACCAATCTCCTCCCGGATTCCGAGGGACAACTGTATGTAGTTTTTCCCACTCCGCTCAGTCAGGGCAGGCATCTCCTCTTTTGCTTTCGTGATAAGCCAAAAAGCATTTGAGAACCTACTTCAGGACTTTATGAAGAGGATGAGCTAAACAGCTTCTCACCAATTTAGAAAATTTCTTTTTAAAGATTAAATATAATGAACAATAAAATATTCTCAAATTAGTTTTTCTAAACTGTTCTAAAAAGCTGGGAAATAAAAGATGAATCTTGATATCACAGGAGCCCAAAAGAAATACCCATAAGGAACCAAATTAAGAATGTAAGATCACAGCTATGGAAAACAAGTGAGGTAAACTGAGGAATGGGATTTTCCATACTTCATTTTCTATTCCTTTTTTACCCAGGGGGTTGCTGTAAGAAGTAAATGAGGTAATGAATGCAAAGTGAATGGAACAGTACTTCATGCATGGTAAATGCTCAGCAAACGTTATTAATTCTGGCGCAAACTTAAGATAAAACAAAGTCTAAGTAAATGAGGTAATGAATGTAAAGTGAATGGAACAGTGCTTCATGCATGGTAAATGCTCAGCAAACGTTATTAACCTGGGGCAAACTTAAGATAAAACAAAGTCAAAGTTAACTAACTTAAAACTTGGCTAGTGTTAAAGGATATATATTTTTAAAGATAAAATCATGACTCATAGAAATATAAGATAAACACATGCCGAAGATTTTTATATACTTCATGAAGGAAGCAGGAAGATGTTACAAGTGGTTCAAGGAGAATTCAAACAGCAGATCTAGATCTAGGTACCTAGATAGATAAATAGAGATAGATCGATAGATCTATATAGACAGAGATAGGTAAGCAGATAGATAATCTAAATCTGGCTATGCCATGGAATGAATTTACAAATAAATGGAAAACTGGGTTTTACTGAAACTATTGATCCCCCAAAGGAGATAATTCATTTACATATCTATAGACAAAATTCATTGCATTGATATCAATTATCTACAATTTACAGAGTTTCAAAATAGCTCTAAGACAATAAAAGGTGAAAATCCCATAGAATCTGATAGCCCAAAGGACATGATCCAGGCATAGTTTTCTATGGAAGACACCTAATAATCTTTTTTTTCATCCATTTCATACAATTTTTCTTTACACAGAAAAGAAACTCTTAAACAGAGGAGTTTTGTGGAATTAAACCCAGTCTCCTTTATTTAAGAAAAACTGACTATGACATCATGCATTCCAACTTTGAAGCACTGAGATAATAAAGTATAAAGAAGAAAGTAAAAATCCCCATATTCTTACCACTAAGAAATAACTACTGTTAATACTTGTAGTGTATTCATCCAATTGTTTCTACATATATAGGTGTGCATGTATGTATATATAGCAACTGTTTTCAGATCAGTTTTAATAAACTTTGTTCTAGAAAAATACATATATATATTCAATTGTATTATATATACCAATTTGTAATCCACTTTTCCCCTTTATATCATAAACACTTTTCCTTATCATCGTCATTTTTAATAGCTACAAAATATTCCATTCTATGAAAGAACCATAATCTATTTAACTAATCTACCACTATTAGAATTTTAAGTTGTAACCAATTCTTAATTATTAGAAATAAAATAATGTGCCTCTCCTCTGACAACCTTTCTCTTGTAGTGGTATCAGCTTTGCTGAAAAAGCCAAACATTTCACATGGTATCTGAGTTTCCAGTGGATGTTGGGATCCCTAGAGAACCTGATCCACCTCTTCTGCTTTAGCTAATGGGCCTACCTATTGCATCAGTGGCAGGCAATAGAATGAGGTGTGCCAGCTACCTGGAACCACGCTTTGTTCTTGTCATCTTCCTGAGACACACCATAAAGATTCAGCATGATCAGCATGAGCTCTGACGTTCAAGGCCATTTAATTCATGATGATATTGTCAGTACAGATAGTTTTTAAAATGAAAGTGTTCATAAGAAAAACATATATTATTTAGGATCCAGATTCTTAGAATGAAGAGTCTGAGAAAGCAAAGAAAAAATAGCTTTCAGGTGGGTAATAAATTACAAAAACTTTTCTTGCTTTTCAGACCTTGATTTTTTTATATGAGTTTGGATTTAATTAGAAGCTGACATATCAACAGGAGCACAACATAGTACAACTGGCCCTCCTCATGAGAATATCAGATCCAGTCTTGCTGTCCTCATTCTAAGGAATATTTGAGAAAGGAAATCATAATCTAAAGGAAACGTCTCAAAGCCCTCCAGGCTATCATTTAAAAGTTGTGGTTGTTGGACTTGGCACACCGTCAGTGATCGATATTTGCTAAACAGATAATAAAAAATTGACAACCAGCTGTGTGACTTTCGGGGGGAGGGGAATCACTTAAGTTAGTGCTTCCATTTTTTTATTTCCAAAGTTTACCATCTTTTCCATTTATTCATTCAAAGATAATGTAAGAAAAACACTGACCATTTTATTCTCTTTCCATGGAGAAATTACTCCTCCCTAGTTAAAAAGGTTTCAATGGGGCTTCCCTGGTGGCGCAGTGGTTAAGAATCTGCCTGCCAATTCAGGGGACACGGGTTCGAGCCCTGGTCTGGGAAGATCCCACATGCCGCGGAGCAGCTGGGCCCGTGAGCCACAATTACTGAGCCTGCGCGTCTGGAGCCTGTGCTCTGCAACAAGAGAGGCCGCGATAGTGAGAGGCCCGTGCACTGCGATGAAGAGTGGCCCCCACTTGCCACAACTAGAGAAAGCCCTCTCACAGAAACGAAGACCCAACACAGCCATAAATAAATAAATAAATAAAATTAAAAAAAAAAAAAAAAAGGCTTCAAAAGGAGCCAGAGTTTAGTTTGGGCTAAGAAAGATACTATAATAATAATAATAATAAATCAGATTTTGTAATCAGCTATACAGAGGACTTGTGGAAACTATATCCCTAAAGACTTCTGAAAATAGCATAGACAAGGACAGTATAGTGACTCTATAGGTATAACAGCACTTCCAAAAAACAGAAGGTAGACCAGATGAACTTTTCAGGTTTCAACTTTTCATAAAGTCTTCTCTAGCTCTGGAAAGAAATCAAGTAGACTTTGTGTATTTAAAAAGTCAATTGGTGGTTCCTCTAAAATAAAGCAGATATAACTGTAGCTTGGAGCTTGCTACCTACTGCTCAAATGAAAGTTACACAGGATATAAAATCAGGCAACAACAATCAAGCAACATTAGTGTGCCCAAGTGGACACACTGACTTGGGCACTGTCAGAGATAGAACATGATGGGATGGATCATAGGGCTGAAATAACACAATAATTCTCTAGGTCTTATATTCCTTCTTATCCCATGTGGCAAAATCCAAGCCACAGAAACTACTGTATTGTACTAATTCCTTCTGATAGTGACCTAAAATCTCACTGTTTCTTTGATATAAACACTCTTTTAGTGTTCGATACAATATGGTGTTGGGTCAATTCCATTCAATCTTTAAACGTCTAGTATTTGTCAGGCACTTTACTAATCACAAGAAATGCCAAAAGCACTTTCTCAATATGCTGCTAACTGCCCTCTGGATTCTGTGAGTGAGCTGGTCTGCCCTCAGTTATTCTCATACCCTCCTGGGAAATACCTGGAAATGTGCAAAGAGCTCTGGCAACATTTCCCTTCCCATGGAAGTCTGAGCGTGACTAACTGATAAGGAACTGCAGCTGCACTAACATGCAGTCTCCCAATGGCTCCCTAAAAGGTGTCACAAGAAGGCAAGCCTTTCCTGACATTTTCAGCAGACCCACCATGAGAATATCAACCCGACTAAATATGAGAAGTGGTACCAGTATTTCAGGTTTTTAGAAAAAAAAATCGTTGTAACCATGTCCTATAGTAAGCCTTCGCTTGGGGAAAAATATATTTAACCTCAAAAAAAAAATCATCATTCAATAGTTACACATTTTTAAAGTGTTGTGAAAAACAAAGAACGGAATGGGGGAAGAGGTGTTCCTTTACTGTTAGGCTGTTTTGTATTTAATTATATTAACAGAAAAACCATCTTAAGTAAACTCTTACATTTCTCCTGTGCTGTATTCAATAATTTTAGAGATAAGAAAAATCTAGTCTTATGAAACATAGGGATTAGAAAAAAAATCTAGCACAGGACAGGGACAAATTCTAATAACATAGGTATGCTGACCTCTTGATTCTTTCAACAACTAAGCTGTAAGATGGAAATCCTGAATTTTTAAAAATCACTGCCTATACCATTGATTTTTTGCACAAACACAGCAAATAAACCTGCACTTCTGACTTCAGGACAGTTAGTACAAGAGTATTTCTTTCAAAGCCCAAGTGAATTCCAAAAAGGTGAGACAGTGATAGTAAGCAGTACCGTTTCTCAGATGTTGGAAACGGGCTTCTTACCTTCGAAGAACTGCTGTAGGGCCTCATTTTCGCCTACCACATCCATGGTGCCGTGGTCCTGGTAGTTACTTCCGCACAGAATGATTATCAGACCTCAGGAACTAAGTGCTGTCCTCTCAGCTCGAAGCCTATGCATGCTCTTGAAAAATGTTCATTTTCTTTTTATTGGAGTGAAGCATATCTTCAGCCATCAAACTGTGCCCAAAAAGATGGTTAAGTTTTCAAATGTGATCATAAAAACAGAAGGATATGTAACCACGCAAAAGGAAAATTCATGAAGAGGGAAGTGGTAGCAAATCCATCTCTCTTTCTATAGGGAACTGTTTCTACTCTGCCTTTCGTCTTTGTTTTAAGGACCTTTGTCCTTAGTGACACACGTAATTACATAAATGGGCAATAAATACATAGCCTTATCTCCTATTTGTCCTTTTACACCAATATATTTATTTCTCTTCCTCTATCAACCAGATCGATTTAGCTACAACCTAGCAAAGATATAGGGGTTTTTTTTCACCTAGAGAAAGAGGGCAAATCAATATAATCACTTTCATAGATACCGAGGCTTGTGATAATGAAAAGTTAGGATTTGTTAAATATTTCCAAATCTACGCGCAGTGAAAAAAAATTCCTTGATACGCACCTCGTCCATTTCCTCCAGTTTATTTTCTTTGAAAGTATAAACCATAAAGTATGAGAAGTCCCTCTAATGAGCAATAAAACTGCATTTCTGATTTAGTAATTCTTACAACCAAGTATGTGGTTCACTCCTAGCTGGTTTTACTCCTAAATATAAAGGTATACCCAAATAAATGTTTTGTTTTCACTATTTAGTTATTAACTTATCTAATAATAGACTAAAAGGAATACAATTAGGAAATTAAACTAGTCTTTTCAGCTCCTTCCTGTTTCCTTTTTCCCCAACTTTTCATTTTGAAAGTTTTTAACCTATAGAAGAACTGAAAGAATAGTACCATAAAATACCCTATATCTTCGTCTAGATTTACTAATTGCTAATATTTTCCCACTTTTGCTTTTTGTCTTTCTCTCTCTCTCTCTCTCTCTCTCTCTATATATATATATATCCTTGTCATTTTTGGTTGGTTGGTTTTTATAACACTGGTACTTGTTTAACAGTCCTGGAGCATTGTCTTATATAATGTCCCACATTCTGAATTTGCCAGATTATTTCATTTTTGTTAGAATTGGTATAGGTGATGTGATATACTTCCTGATAAGTATGTTAAAACTTCACACATATAAACTGTTTAAACAAAAAAATTAATTTTATCCTGGGGAAAAAAAAGAGGCTTAGAATCCTATTTTGAAGGTTATATTGGGTCCCAGATCTTTAAGGACAAGTCATCAAGTTGCTTCAAGAAATAGATTTTCTATTTGTTTCAGTTCAACTTGTGCTAAACTCTCTGCTGGGTGCAGGAAATAAAAAGATGTGTAAATTATGGTCCCTGCCCTCCATAGGCTCAAATGTAGGGCATGAGACAAATACAAGGAACTATAACTCAAGGCAGACTCTGATAAGCGCTGGGGAAAACATCCCAAGAGAACAGAGGAAGGAAAGGTTAATTTCATCTGGGAGGATCTGGAAAGGTGTCATAAAGAGCTGGGATTTGAAAAGACTTAAACAATGGACATGTCTTTAAAAACATGAGCAATGGCTTGGAGGGGAGAAAGCCCAGGTACAGCGACTGGAGTTACGGTGTATGGATGGTGGAGTGAGAAAAAAAGATGAGAAGTAGGCTGAAGAAGGGTTTGGGTAGATTTTGAATGTTAGGCTAAATCTGAATTTGATTCCATGCATATTCATTCTAAGCATATCTATTGATATTTTCTATTTGGGTAGTTGTGGTGCATGATATAATTAAGTCTAATTTAGAAAGAAGCTGTGTTAGAGTGTGTTGATTGGGGCAGTAACTAAATTTACACCAGCTGAGAAGCTACTGCGACTCCAGATAGGCAGTAACAAAGCCTGAAGATGCTATAGAACCAAGAAGAGTTGGCTACCAACTGGATATGGGGAGCAAGGGAGAAATCAAAGGTGATTTTTTAAAAGGACTTCTATGCCTTTAGGTGCAGGATGAATTAAGATGTCTAAAACATGTAGCCTATGGTTTAGCTGGAAGCTCCCAGCCAAGTTTTCTGGAGGCCGTTAGAAGTAAGTCACTATACTATATCCTCTGCCAAATGATGATTCTGGATTCTATCCAACAGTTCACCCAGAGACTTCACATAGTCAGCAGCACAGTAATGAGTGATAGGAAAGAAATTAGATCCCATTTAATAAGCTGAGAGACAAAGGTTAGAATTGGAGTCCCAAGCTCAAATAATTATAGGACCAGGCAGGTAAGTGAGTAAAATGGGTCAAAATAAGCAAAAAAACAACCATGAGAGCATATTTATAACCGACAACTGACCCTTAGCTGTGTCTCCGTCAGGGAGACACTTAGGGGTGGTGGAGCAGAGAGCAAACCAGAGAGTACATGCCCTAAGGGTAGAGCCGCCCAACGGTGGAGTCACTCAGCTTCCTCCACATGCTGTCACTCAAGGATATGGACTCAGGCTTCTTGAAAGGGCCAACTTTAAAAGAGAAGCTGGAAATGCAGATTTTAATTTTAAATCTCATTTTTAAATGTTGCAACGAATATTTTTAAAAACAAAACAAACAGAACAATACACCAAAACATTGTCAAGGACAAATAGCACACGTGTGAAAGGGCAATTCAGCCTTCAGTTTGCAACATCTGGGCTGGAGGCTAAATTATAACAACCAACAGGGTTTGGGGAAAGCAAAGAGAATTTGGAAGAAAGATGTTGGAAGGGCTAGAAAATATCTCTGTATTAATTAATGAATTCAGAGCACACAGCTGAGCACAATGCAGCTGGTGGCAACTGGGATTTAAGCAGAAGTTTCTCCCTCACAGTAAATAACAAATATTACCCATATTTCCTTGATTCTGGTCTTTACATCTCCAATGGTCTAAGATTTTCCCGTTCTATTGGGCATCCCATTTTGCACAAATTCAATGGAGATTCATTCTCTTGAATAGCAATCTAACGTAGCTGTCATTTGGGTTTGTTTTGGTATAGACATTTCCTAAGAACATCAATAGATAAATAGATCAAAGCTGAGCAGCTGTGGTTAAATCTGGGGATGTAATGATGGGAACCTTGTCTTTCTTAAGACTGTCCCTGAGACTGATAGCTCCAGAATTCTCGTACTCATATCACAGTCCTTCCTCTTGAACTCAGAGTGTTTGTGGGCTTGTACTTCCTTGACAGCTGCCTTTGGCAAGGGTTTCTATTCTTTAGCAAGCTTGCTCCTCTTCTCTGATATTTTTTTCCATTTTAAAAAGGTTCATGCATTGTTTTCCAAGCTGATTTTTATTATTTCTCTGTTAACAATAACCACTATGGAAACCGAGTTTGGGTTGAGTTTGGGTTTATGGATTTATTTTTCCTTTTTTTTTTGGCCACACCATGCAGCATGCAGGATCTTAGTTCCCTGACCAGGGATCGAACATGCACCCCCTGCAGTGGAAGTGTGGAGTCTTAATCACTGGACCACCAGGGAAGTCCCTGGATTTATTTTTCTAAGAAGCCACGAGAGGACATTAAGTAGGAAGTGACATTCTGATTTTTGTTTTTAAAAGGATCATGTTGGCTGCTATCAGTGATTGTAGAAGGGCAGGAGTGGAAGCAAGTACACCAAGTAAGAGATTATTGCAGGAGCCCAGGTGAAAGATGATGATGGCTTGGACTGAGTGGAAGTAGTGGACAAGGAGAGGAGTGGATGGATCCAAGATATGTTTTGGAGAGAGTTGACGGGACTTGCTGATGGATTGGATTGTGGTGGTGGTGACAGAAACGGAGAAATCAAGAATAAGCCCTAGATTGTTGCTTAAGCAACTCGGCAGGTATTTAGCCATGTTAGATTTGAGATGTCCATTTGAAATCCAAGTGGAGTGACTGTGTAGGCAAATGGATACAAGAGTCTGGAGCTAGGGAAGGATTAATGCCAGGGTTGGAGAGGCACAGTTATGAGCAATGGTTACATAAAGTTTTTAAGACCGTGAGCCTAAATGAGACGATCTAAAGAATATTGAAAGAGAAAGGGGCCCAGGGCAAAAATCTCAGGATTCCAGTATTTAAAAGCTGTGCTGAGAAAGAGCCAGCTAGAGCTTGACCAGAGCTGTCACAGAAAACTCCCAATTTCCAACCATGACTTAGAAAGACCTACACAGTCGGACCCTGCTTAACCTTCCAATTTTCTCTTACCACTCTTCCTACCACCAACTGCACACTAGCTCTTCTTGCCGTTTTTTGTTTCTTCCTCAGGGGTTTACACCAGCTTTAAAACGCTCTCCCTACTCTCCTCCCTTCTCAAGACCGGATCTCCTCAGAGCCCCGCCTAAAAATGTCAAGTCCTAAATGTGGCCTTTCCTCACCACCTAATCTGAAGTAGTCATTCATTCCCTCTAGCCATTATCCCATTTTAATTATATAGAGAGGACGTGTCCCATCTTTTAACATTTGTCTTTTTGTCCATTTCTCACTACACTGAGAGCTCCATGAGAATTCGGACCTTGCCTGTCTTGCTCACTGCAGCTCCTGTAACACCTACAACAGCTCCTGACACATATAAGACTCTCATATATGTGTGAATGAATGAAAGAATGAATGGATTTAGTGTGGAGGAATTCTCTTTCTAGAAGTTCTACAAATTATAGATATTACTGGGTCTTTATTTGCCCACATATCAAAGACAAGAAACTTAGCATCTCTTAAGATGGTACTGCATCCCATGAGGAAAACAAAAAAGTATTTTCTAGCACAAACGTTAAATACAAATACATATTCACACTGCTTTGGACTGTTTTAAACATTGTGCCTTATAGGAAAAAAAAAAATCTATGTAGGGAAAAACAATGAAGAAAATCTTTGAGAATAAAAGCTTCTGAATAAAAGCAAACCCGTTTTAGACTGAGTGCACAAAACAAAAAAACACAGGATTTACATGGTGGTGGTGAAAGTGGGTAGGTTGGTAGTTGCAACTTCTTTCCAGGACTGAACAAACAAACCTTTGTTCTTTCAGTGTAGGTGCTTAGTCAAAGGCTGTGGGTTTTCAGAGCTGGGAGAGATGCTTGGAGAATGCTTGATCCAGCTTTATGGAGGAGGTCAGAGAGGAGTGGCCACCTGCTTAACCTCTCAGGTTTTGGGGAACCAAGCCTGGACCAGAATGTATGTCTTCTGAGCAACTCCCAATAAAAAACCACAAGATAGTAATAAACACAGAGTTCTCTCCACTGGGCCAGGCTCTCTCCCCAGCTCTGAACTTACAGAAATGTATCAAAGTTTTTCCCTCTTTTTTCAGAATTGGTAATCAGGGTGATTAAATTCTGTGTAGAAATACTCTCAAGAATCTAAATTGTTAGTCAGCACCCTAACTCTTCCCTCTCCTCCACCTTGTCATTCCAACTAGCTCCTCTGTAGTCAGTCTTTTTCGTAGGTTTTTCCTCTCTCTGTCATAGTAGCTCAGGGCTCAGTGTCATACTTCTCTGACTCCAAAGTATCCCTAAAGCTCTCGTCTGATCTCATGGCTAACTACTCCCAAATTTATCTGCTGGCCTGTCCGTATCATTGAATTTAGACCTGTATATCCAATACCTACTTAACATTTCCACTTTGATCCTTAACAGGCATCTCAAACAATGTGTCAGACACTAAATTCTTGTCTCTATTCCACCATGTGTAATATAACCCATCCCAGATTTCCTCATCTCAATAAATTGCAGCAATAGCTAAAGCCAAAAGCCTAGGTTTCAGAACCGATTTCTCTTTCCTTTCCTTCTTCCAATTCATCAACAGGTCCTGTTATCCCTTTTAGTTTTTGGAATTCAGATTTATATAATTGGACTAATCATAATCCTTGGTTTGTAACACCCCACTATCATGGTCTGTGCATGATTCTATTAATTCATTTGTTCATGCATTTACTTTAAATGACAACTGAACCCATCATCCAATCCAGGGACTAGAACATTATCAATGATTTACTCATATATTTGCGGCTCCCAGTTCTCTCTCCTTATCTCCCTCTCATCCAAAGGTAACCCCATCCTGAACTTTGTGTTTATTACTATCTTGTGGTTTTTTATTAATAGTTTTGTCTCATATACATAGACGCCTAAACAATTCGTATTAGTAGTTTTTGAACTTCATGAGAAAAGTATTATGCCATGTGTAGCCTTCTGAGTGTTTTACTTTTTCATTCAATTTATGTTGCTATGTTCCATGTGAGCACACAATACTTTACCCTCCTGTAGATGGACATTTGGGTTTTTCCCAGGACATTATTATATATGTATTCTGGGACACTTTGTGCAAGTATTTCTCTTGAGTATATGCCTAAAAGTGGAATTGCTAGGCTATGGGCAACTAATGTTCAACTTTTCAAATGAATGGTTTTTCAGTAGTAGATACACATTGACATTCCCATTAGCAATATATGAGTAATCCTATTGATTGAAATTCTCTTCAAAACTTGACTGTGTTGGGCTTTTTAACTTTTGCTAGTTGGATAAATTTAAACATATTACTGAGGTCTTGACAGTTTATCTGATTATTAACAGAAATTAAAACCTCTTAATATGTGTATTGGCCCATATGCACTTCCAGTTCTGTGGAGGACCTGTTTCAGTCTTTCATCCATTTTTCTGTTAGGTTTTTTTCCTTATGGATTTGTAGAATTTCTGTATATATTCTTAATATTAATCTATTATTGGTTATGAGTTTTGCAAATTTCTTCTTACAGTTTACAGTTTGGCTTTAATATGTCTAAATTAACAATTTATAACAAAGCACTATTTTCTTTTACATTTATTTATCTTTCATGGTCTCTTTTGCTTCCAGTTTAAGAAGTCCTTCTTAAAGCAGGATCAGGAAGATATTCACCTACATTTTTGAAATATGTTTCAACTATATTTTCTACATCAAAATTTTTAGTTTTAACTATATTTTCTACATCAAAATTTCTAAAGTTTCAGGACACTTAAAACAGTTGTTTTTATGTATGGTGTGAAGAAGAGATCCAATTCTGTATATTCCTCTTTTTTTGTCAGCTCTACTTAATAGTCCTTTCTATCATTGATCTACCATGCCTTCTCTGTCAATATGAAATTTACACCTATGCATGGGTCTGCATTGGGGCTCTCTATTCTATTCCACTGGCCATTTTTCCTGTTTCTGCACTCATGTCACACTCTTAAATACTTCAGCCTTATAAGAAGTCCTTCTCACAGGATAAATTATCCCTCCTTTTTCTTCAGAAGTGCCTTGGTCATTCTTCATCCTTCACCGCATCACATAAATTTCATTTTGTCAATTCAAGGAGAAATGTTGGGATTTAGTTTGGAGATGCACTAAATCTATATATCAACTTGGAGAGAATTAACATCTTTTTTTTTTAATGTGATTTTTCAGGCTTTATTTATTTATTATTTATTTTTTTTGGCTGTGTTGGGTCTTCATTGCTGCATGCAGGCTTTCTCTAGTTGCGGCGAATGGGGGTCTGCTCGTTGCAGTGTGAGGGCTTCTCATTGCGGTGGCTTCTCTTGCTGCAGAGCATGGGCTCTAGGCACGCGGGCTCAGTAGTTGTGGCATGCGGGCTTCGGTAGTTGTGGCTTGCAGGCTCTAGGGCGCAGGCTCAGTAGTTGTGGCACACGGGCTTAGTTGCTCTGTGGCATGTGGGATCTTCCCGGACCAGGGCTCGAACCCATGTCCCCTTCATTGGCAGGCAGATTCTTAACCACTGTGCCACCAGGAAAGCCCAACATCTTTTATATTGTCTTTCTATCCATGAACATAGGATCAATCTAGTCCTTATTGTCTTTTAGTAAAGTTTTATAACTTTCTGCACACAGGTCTGTGTACAGATTACACAGTAATCTAACCAAATCTAATCTTTGGTTAGATTACTTACCACTTTAGAATTACGTTTGCAATTGTTTGGTCTTAAAAAGTCTATTTTCTAATTGTTTGAGGTTGGTGCATGTAAGTATAATTCACAATTACATACTGATCCCTTATTTAGCCACCTAATATTTTGATGGAAGATTTTTTTTATTTCCTATGTAGACAATCACATCATAAGCAAATAAGGACAGTTTACTTTCTCCTTTCCAATCATTATATCTTTATCTTCCTCATGGTGCTGCACTGGCTAACATTTATAGTACAATTCTGAATAAAAGTGAAGACAGTGGTCATCTTTATCCTATTGTTCACTTCAAAGAGAATGTTTCTAATGTTTCCTCTCTTAGGGTGATGTTTATTATAGGATGCTTGAAGATACCCTTTACCAAGTTGAGAAGTACCCTTTCGTCTACAGATTACTAAAGTAAAGTTATTAATGAGCATTTTTATCAAATGTTTTTCTCCATCTATGGATGTTTTTTCACTTTTATTCTGTAAATGCAGCAAATATTTATAAATTCAGTTTGCCTTTGCATATATATTCAAGACAAAACGGGCCTATAATCTTCCTTTTCTGTATTGCCCCCATCTGGTTTTACTATCAGTTATATTGGTTTTTGATGTAGGTGACATACTTATTCTGTTCTCCAGAATATATCTAAGATTAGAACACCCATTCTTTAAAGTGTGGTAAAACCACCTATGCCTCGAGTTTTCTTCACGGGAGGATTTCTAACTACTTCCTTTCCTTTAATAGCAGTAGTACTGCTCAGGCTTCTGACTTCTTCTTAACCAAAATATAACACGTTTTTTCTAGGAATTTTCCCTTTTGCCTAAATTTTGAAACTTACTGCCATGTTGTTTATAACATCCGTTAGTATGTGCAGTGACATATGCCTTTTCATTCCCAGTATGGGTTATTTGTGCATTTTCTCTTTCTCCAGGATAAACTTGCCAGAAATTTGTCTATTTTGTTCATCTTTTCAAAGACTCAATAGCTTTTATGATCTTCTACTGCATTCTTGTTTTCTCTTTCTGCTCTTATCTCCTTCATCTTGTTCTCCTATAACTTCTTTAATTGGACACTCAGCTCATTTAAAAAATATAAATAAGGATTTAAAGCTATAAACTTTTCCTTGAAGCACTTTCTCTGTATCCTTGTAAGTTCTGATATTATTAGTCAGCTCTTAGTATTTTTAAATTTCTCCATTTTTATTATTTCTATTTTCTCATTAAGTCTTCTTGGTGCACTCAATTTTTAGTATTATGTAAAACCCATCTCTATGTCTAATAATATTTTTGTCCTATCATGTTTTTTTCTGATAACAGTACAACCACTCTAGCTTTCTTTTGGTATTTTCCTGGTATCTTTTTTCCATTCTTTTATTCCAACATTTCCATGTCCTTATGCTTTGTTTAGTTATCATATACTTTAATCCAATTTGACTATCTTTTTACTTACTTTTTATTTCCATATCATACTCTTTTTCTCTACTTGGTCTCTTCACTTTTAATTGATTATCTCCATTTTTCATCTAACAAGAACTTTAATATATCCCCATGCTCTCTGGTCTCCTCCCATTCCCATTGTGTTGATATTGTAAAGAATTTTAGTTCTAGATTGTTATGGATATACTTGAAGTTTTAAATTTTTCTTTAGCCTTACTTTTTTATTCTTTTTATCAACAAACTTTCTCTACGTATCTGATCACTTTTCTTCCCAAATCTCAAAGCATCTCCTGGATTTGTTTCTCTTTTAAATTTAGTATTTTCTCCAGAAGTGTGTCTTTTTTTTTTTTTTTAAATTTATTTATTTACTGGCCACGCCATGCGGCATGCAGGATCCTAGTTCCCTGACCAGGGATCGAACCTGTGCCCCCTGCATTGGGAGCATGGAGTCTTAACTACTGGACCGCCAGGGAAGCTCCCCAATTTTTTTTTTTTTTTCTGGCTGCGTTGGATCTTTGTTGCTGCACACAGGCTCTCTAGTTGCAGTGAGCGGGGACTACTCTTCGTTGCGGTGCACAGGCCTCTCATTGCAGTGGCTTCTCTTGTTGTGGAGCACAGGCTCTAGGTGCATGGGCTTCAGTAGTTGCATCACGCAGACTCAGTAGTTGCGGCATGCGGGCTCTAGGGCGTGCAGGCTTCAGTAGTTGTGGCACATGGGCTCAGTAGTTGTGGCTCGCAGCTTTTAGAGTGCAGGCTCGGTAGTTGTGGTGCATGGTCTTAGCTGCTCCGCGGCATGTGGGATCTTCCCAGACCAGGGCTCAAACCTGTGTCCCCTGCATTGGCAGGTGGATTCTTAACCACTGTGCCACCAGGGAAGCCCCTCCAAAGTGTTTTTAATTTGCATCTTTGTGTGGAAAATCTTCTGAAGCTCTGAAAGCCTGAGTGCATGTTTATTATGCCCTCACATTAGAACTATCAAGACATAAAATTCTAGTTTCAAATTTCTTTTCATGTTCAATTTCATATTCTTGAGGTGGGCATGGTAATGATGGTTTCTGCCATACCATTCTCAAATATCCTTTTGTCTGTGGGCTTCCATCCATCCTGGTGACTGAGTCTTCTATATGTAAGGTTGACCAAACCTTTGAGACAGGACTGAAAGTAATACCACCTTCAGAACACCAGTTCTCTCATACACATCTGCTGTGAATATAAATTGGTTCAACTTTTCTAGATGGCAATTTGGCAATGCAGATCAAATATTTTAAAATACACATGTACCTTGCCTGACCCAACAATTTTACTTCTAGGCATCTATACGAAGGAAATAAGCCAACAATGTTCAAAGAAGTATACACAAGGATCCTCATCACACCATTATGACATGAAAAAGAAATTTTAAACAAACTAATCACCAAACACAATTAGTTACCATCCTATAATCAAAACCTTACATTGATCCAGATTTGTAGAATTTTTAAGTAAAAAAAAAAGAAAGTCTACTTTTTGTTTTAGAAATGTACACACATAGGTAGAAAATATCTGTAAGTCTATTCTTCAAAAATATTGAGTAGCTTTCTCTAGATGGTTGGACTAAAGTGGTTTCTCATTTCTTCTTTTTGTTTTTCTGTACTTCACTATACTTCTATCATGAAACTATTTACTTTTATAATTAATATTAATCAATAGTTTTTCCAATTTGTTTTACAATTTGAAACTGACAGATCGAGTGGCTCTGTGATCAGTGTATCCTTTGCAAGTATCACTCTTTCAACCCACACCCCTTCCAACTCCCCAGAGCACACATCAAACTCCTAATTTATCTTTATACCCTTTCAATGATTACTACAGTGCTCAATGTATGTAAAGTATAAATACACTACATCAAGATGTTCAAGGCTGCATCTCTAGAATAAAATGTGACTGTCCTCTATTAATCACCATAATAAAGGGATTCTTTAAGTTACAGAGAACAGAATGAACAAAAGTAACTTTCTTTTCAGAAGTCTGTCTTTAAATAAAATCTTTTTTTCAATCCTAACATACAAAACAGACAAAAATAGAGTCATTCTAGTGGGGGGAAGGAAGCTGATCCTGTTCACTTAGTCTTCCTGTCTTTTGCAGGCTGCTATGAAGTTTGAGAACTATAATTCAATATATTCAGCTGACCCTATGTATCATGTCAGAGCTAGAAGAGAAAGCAAAAACACACTCAATCTAATATTTATTTATTTAGCTTTTTTTTTTGCAACTATAAATTACAATCACTAGTACACCTGTAATTCTTTATAGTGTGTTCAACTAAAGAATAAGCAAACACAGCATAGGTCAGTTTAAAAGAAATCACAGTACTTCTCAGTGTAATTTGCAAAAGAGGGAAAAAGTCTTGGACCCACTCCTTGGAAGGAAATAAATATCAAGTAACCATAAAAATATTCAGTCATTTTCCAGGTCTTCAGGGAGGTTCATGCATGGTCCCAGGCAGAGCATCACAGTTCCTCTTTGAAATATCCCAGCTTTGCCAATGACATCTCTTTTCTCAACTGCATAACTTCCCAAAACATTTGATCAACTACACAGACAGAAAAGAGAAACACATAAATCATAAACTATTATCTTAATTATTTTTAATCTGTTTCACTGAAAATTTAAGATTAGCTGAAATGCCAGTTGGGCATCTCCTAATGATGTACCTAATGCTTAGACATGCTATCACTATTTCACACTAACTTCTCCATGTACTTGTGAGCATCCCAGTTTTATGAATAAATAAGCAGTATTTACCAATTTTGCTACAACGATTTGTTAGATACATCAATGACTGACTACCATTTTAGCCCAAAAGAAGGTAGGCATCTCAGTGTCCTGAGTAACTGGCAATGCTGCTGCCTTCTTGAGTAACTACACTCAGTGCTCAATTACACAAGTTATTATCTAACTTATGCATCTTCTTGCTATAGTTTGCTGTATCTTGGCCATTTTTCACTTTTCATTAAAACTAACAGAGTAAACAGGAAAAAAAGGAAAACAAGAGACAGTCCAGAGAACTTAGTAACATTCTTTGTAATAATAGGGAAAGATTTTGTGTAGGGCTCAATTAGAAATAAAAATAAATGCAGAGGATGAACCGTAAATTTCAATTATCTGTGCTTCTGAAAGTCCCCTCTATAAGTGGGAAGAAATTTGCTCTATGTTTTAGATAATAAAAGGTCTCTCTCTGACATATGATCAGATTAGATTGATTTAGATCAGTGGTTCTCAACCTGGGAGAATGTGTCCCCAGGTGTGCGTTTGGCAATGCCTGGATACATTTTTCATTACTAGCATCTAGTGAGTAAAGCCCAGGGATGCTATTAAACATCCTACAATGCACAAGACAGCCTCCCACAACAAAGAATTATCCAGTTTAAAATAATAATAGTACCAAGGCTGAGAAACCCTGATTTATATTTAACTGCCTTAAATCCTTTTTAGCACAAGGCACAGATAATAAACAGATTATAAAATTAACAATAATTTACTACAAACTCACTCAGTATACAATGTGTAACAAATGCTGTAAAGTGAAAGAGTAAGAGGAACCAGACAAGATATCACTTTTATCACCATCACCACAACCACTCATGATCCCTTCTTCCTGTTTTCACAAAGTAGAGTACCTTTCATTCTTCCCTACAAAAACTTCTTTTTTTATTTTATTTTATTTTTTTATTCAAACAGAAAGTCACAAAAATTATAATCATCCTCATCAGTTCACTCAGTCCCATGTAATTAATTTTTTTTTCCATCTTGATCTTTTGTTAGCACTTTTATGAATTCATCAGTTTTCCATTAGAGTTCTGAAAATGCTCATTCATTCAGTTCAGCAGTATAGTCAGTTACCAGAAACTGGTACTTGTCAGTCTTTTCCAAGAATTCCTTGAAGATGAAACCCTTTTATAGGAACAATTTTGCAAAAGCATCAGAGTACACCCAGAACTGTCTATAAATGACAAAAGACTTAAAAATGACCATGGTTAAAGATTTGATGAAAGTTCATAATAATGCAATTGACAAGGAAATTTAGTTATTTCTGAGATATACATTTTAAAGTAATAACTAGAATTGTGACTTATAACATTATACCAGAACATGTAAGTTTAGAAATTTCATGTAATGTCTGAAACATTTATATTAACATATTTCCATACAAATAACCCAAAGAAAGTTTAGTATTAGTTGTTTTTTGTTTGTTTGTTTTTTTATACTGCAGGTTCTTATTAGTCATCAATTTTATACACATCAGTGTATACATGTCAATCCCAATCGCCCAATTCAGCACACCACCATCCCCACCCCACCATGGTTTTCCCCCCTTGGTGTCCATACGTTTGTTCTCTACATCTGTGTCTCAACTTCTGCCCTGCAAACTGGTTCATCTGTACCATTTTTCTAGGTTCCACATACATGCATTAATATACGATATTTGTTTTTCTCTTTCTGACTTACTTCACTCTGTATGACAGTCTCTAGATCCATCTATGTCTCAACAAATGACTCAATTTCGTTCCTTTTTATGGCTGAGTAATATTCCATTGTATATATGTACCACAACTTCTTTATCCATTCGTCTGTCGGTGGGCATTTAGGTTGCTTCCATGACCTGGCTATTGTAAATAGTGCTGCAATGAATATTGGGGTGCATGCATCTTTTTGAATTATGGTTTCCTCTGGGTATATGCCCAGTAGTGGGATAGCTGGATCAAATGGTAATTCTATTTTAAGTTTTTTAAGGAACCTCCATATTGTTCTCCATAGTGGCTGTATCAATATACATTCCCACTGACAGTGCAAGAGGGTTCCCTTTTCTCCACACCTTCTCCAGCATTTGTTGTTTGTAGATTTTCTGATGATGCCCATTCTAACTGGTGTGAGGTGATACCTCATTGTAGTTTTTGACTTGCATTTCTCTAATAATTAGTGATGTTGAACAGCTTTTCATGTGCTTCTTGGCCATCTGTATGTCTTCTTTGGAGAAATGTCTATTATGGTCTTCTGCCCGTTTTTGGATTGGGTTGTTTGTTTCTTTAATATTGAGCTGCATGAGCTGTTTATATATTTTGGAGATTAATCCTTTGTCCGTTGATTCGTTTGCAAATATTTTCTCCCATTCTGAGGGTTGTCTTTTCGTCTTGTTTATGGTTTCCTTTGCTGTGCAAAAGCTTTGAAGTTTCATTAGGTCCCATTTGTTTATTTTTGTTTTTATTTCCATTACTCTAGGAGGTGGATCATAAAAGATCTTGCTGTGATTTATGTCAAAGAGTGCTCTTCCTATGTTTTCCTCTAAGAGTTTTATAGTGTTGGTCTTACATTTAGGTCTCGAATCCATTTTGAGTTTATTTTTGTGTATGGTGTTAGGGAGTGTTCTAATTTCATTCTTTTACATAAAACTTCTTTTTTTAACAAGGAGAAAAAATATGCTTGACAACTTAACACAAATCAACTGTTCTTCAGCTTAAATCATATTATCTACCAATAGGTATTCAAAAAGATTTAAATTTTATTGAAGTCATAAAAAGTACTGTATAGTTTAAAGACTGCTTTTATGCTCTGTGGCCTTTTGAAATTCAACGTTAATTAGAGACAGGTTTCACCCCTTTTCTTTTATGCATTAAAACCTAATTATATGGGATTATAAATAAATGACTGTTTTCAACGTACTAGAGCTTGAAAACGCTAAACTAAGTTTTTATCAACACGACTGATTTTTCCAAAGAATTAAGATTCACTGGTTTACATGACAGAAAGATAGTAGGCATCTACTAGTTTTTAAGTATAAGACAATTTTCAGTGTTTAGAAAAATATAAACAGGAAAATTTCCCACAAATTCAAATACAAAACTGGCATGGACTTGTCCCTAGCCTAGTATCTGCTATTTCTGTTTTAAAACAATCATACATATTAAAAAAAAACCAAAAACAAAACCAAAAAAACAAAACAAAACACTGCTTTGGAGCTGTCAGGCCATATTAGTTTCTATGCCTGGTATTTAAGACATTCGGCTATAAAACCATAAGTAATCATGAAAGACTACATTAAAAATGCCATGAAAGACTACATTAAAAAATATCCAGGAGAGTCCTGGGCTGACTCCCCTGGATATATCATCTGCATGTCTCAGCTGATTTACAACACAGTAATCTTTATTCCACTCAGAATTACACTCAGGACTGCTTTATTAACTCACACATGAAAGTAGAAAATACAGAAAAAAATTTATTGTTAGTGCCTTG
This sequence comes from Eubalaena glacialis, assembly GCF_028564815.1. Lineage (NCBI taxonomy): Eukaryota > Metazoa > Chordata > Mammalia > Artiodactyla > Balaenidae > Eubalaena > Eubalaena glacialis. The sequence continues at coordinate 48,577,630 of NC_083726.1, forward strand.
TGGGTTCCCATAATTAAAATAAATCTGGGGAATTCCCTGGCGGTCCAGTGGTTAGGACTCTGCACTTCCACTGCAGGGTACACGGGTTTGATCCCTGGTCAGGGAACTAAGATCCCACATGCCACGTGGCATGGCCAAAAATAAAAAATCTATTAAAAAATAAATAAAATAAAGTAAAATAAAATAAATCTGACCATGTCTAGAGCTTGTTCATTTTTATTTCTTAAGGAGTAAATTCAATGGGCTTTATATGCTCCTCTCACACTTACCATCTGGTTTATCATATACCCCTTAAAAGTTAAAACTGATCCTGCTTAAAACTCAAAATTACAGTAAAATGAGGCAAATATAAGGATTAAATACAACATGTTTAAAAGACGCATTTGTTCCCAAATTCTTCACACATTTTATTAGACCTACAAAAGAGATTCAATGTAAATGTACCAATAATAAAGTTTACTTGTGCTTACTATTATGTTCCATACTTTTTACTGAACTTTCATGCAAATATTTTATAATGAATTAAGAACACTCACCATCCTGCTGTTTCACAAGTCCCTGTTGAATATATCGAATATACGTGAAAAAGTTACATACAGAAGTGATCTAGGCCAAAAAGAAAAAAAATGTTAAACAGTCAAATATCTCACATCAAAGCAAGCTTTATTAAAATTTGTGGTTAATGAGGAGCAACTAAGCCCGCACGCCACAACTACTGAGCCTGCGCTCTAGAGCCCTCGAGCCACAACTACTGAGCCCACGAGCCACAACTACTGCAGCCTGCGCGCCCAGAGCCTGTGCTCTGCAACAAGAGAAGCCACCACAACTAGAAGCCCACGCAGCGCAACGAAGAGTAGCCCCCGCTCGCCGCAACTAGAGAAAGCCCATGCACAGCAACGAAGACCCAATGAAGCCAAAAATAAATAAATAAAATAAATAAATTTAAAAAAGAAATTTGTGGTTAAGTTACTTACCCTGTATCTGCAAAAAGGAGAAACATAATAATAATTGCTTGAGTCCCCTAATTTAATTCTGTGTTTACAGGGCTTACTCTGACCTGTGAGAGCACATTTTCTGTAAAATAAGGATAAATTTTAGTTTTTTAAATTAAAAGCATTTTGCCCCTACCTTCTGGACAAGTTGTATATTCATTAAGACAACTAATATATGAGAACCGACCATGTACCAGGCACTTTGTGATGCTGGGCTATAATGATGAAAAAGACAAAATCCCTGCCCTTTGGGGCTTACATTCTAGTATAAGCTTACAGGCATAGCTTTAACCATGGTTCTAGAAATAGAGGCTAAATGTGTTAATATATGTCCTATCCTGGGGCAAATTTACAAATGAGTTATCAGCTGCAGGGAAGCTCTCAGCTTTCCATTGGGACTTCAACTTCTCTCTCAGTTGAAAAAAACTTAAAAGTGACTGCTTAAGTCTCAAAACATGTTATTGACAGCTTGCAGGAGAACAGCTTCCAGATGGGATACTTTTTGGTGTGTTGGGTTGGTATACATGCACTTAATGTGGCACCTAGGCCTAAGAAATACAAAGGAATAAGCTACCGTACAAATACACTGAATCTTAACAATTACACAAAGGGTACACTACATTTAGACATACCAACCTTTCTCTTTGCATACTACAACATGTAAAATTTGGTATGATGGCTTTCTGGCTGGGATTAGGCTGAAAGCCTCTTTTTTTTTTTTTTTTTTTTTTTGCCACACCACTTGTCATGTGGAATCTCAGTTCCCCGACCAGGGATTGAACCTGCGCTCACTGCACTGGAAGTGCGGGGTCTTAACCAGGGGTCTTAACCACTGGACTGCCAGGGGAGTCCCCCTGAAAGCCTCTTGAGAGCAGTGAATGTATTTTATTCATCTTTAAATGCCTGGCACCAAGCATGCGCCTGGCACACAGCAGACATTCAGTGACTGTTGGTTAAGTGACAGGCCACCTGTCACTCCACTGCTCAACAGGATCAGGCTGGACTCACAGCAGCCCAGTTGTCAACCTCCTAAATTAGAAGCTTGACTGAAGATAGCTATCATTCCTTGTCAATGCAAAATTAGTGTAGCTCTAAGTAAAATAAAGCGGCGAATAGCATTTTATACGACATTATAAATTATATAATAAAGAAAAATATATTAAATGAACGTTAATTTGCAGCTATACTTACCAGAAATATGATACAAATGTGCCTCCATATTAAGCAAACACATGGAGAATGTGCATTTAAAAGAGGGTAATTTTGGAAGTGGCCATTCAAATCACAAAAGAATTCTTACCTTTTCAAAGAGATTTAGCCTCATTGTTCCTTTATTAGAAAATTCCTTTAATGATCTACAACAATATTTAAAAGCACTAACTACTAGCTTGGGGAGGATAGACAATCAAGAAATTTAAGGCACAAGTGTTAAAAGTCCTTGGAACTATACTATTTTAAGTATAATTTACACAAGAGAAAAAAGTAACCATCAAACTGATAAAAATCACCTTTTGGAAGCAGACATATACCTGTTTGTCTACTATTTTTCTAATTTTGAAAGGACTCAGGTAAAGTGGTTTTAAGTATCAACTTTTAAAATAATAAAAAAGTGTTTAAGTTATCTCATTTCTAAAGCCAATATATTTTTATTTGAGCTAGGATTCAACACTAAGTCTTCTGACCTCTAATTCCAATGTTTTTTTAACATGCCACACTACCTCAGTATCCCTTAACAGCTCTAGTCCCAAGATTTCAAATCCTTGCTTGCCATTTTCACTTAGGGATGTCAACATGTCTAAATCTAGACCTATCATCTTGTTTCCAAAACCAGAGCCCTTCCTATTGATTTCCAAAAGTTCACAGCATCCCTCTAATCAGTCACCTCTAATTCCTTTTTTTCACGTCTTCCCTCTCCACACACTCACCATCCTCTGAACACACTGTTTTCTTACTCCTTTATTCAGTCATATGTACTGTTCCTTATCTCCCCAATTGCACCCATGCTTCAAAAGCCCAGATCAAATCAAATCCCAAGAACAGTCCCCGATCACCACCAGTGGAATGATCTTGCCTTCCACAAAATTCCCCGAGCACTGTGCCATTCGTTTAGTGATTATCTTGATAACCTCATCCACAAGAGCCATACTTCACATTTCATAAAAGAGGACAACGTCTTCTTTAGTATTCTCCACACAATATGCACTGCAAACACCTTGGTTTCTGGCCCCATTCCAACAAGGACAACAATATTCTTAACGATGTAAATTATTCTCTAAACCTAATCTGTATAATTATTTTACTAAAATACTGTAAAAATCTACTTTAACTGAGATTCTGATTTGTTATCATTTGATATTTGCACAAGTTTAATGTGTGACATATAGTGCAAGCATAAATTTAAAATCCTACAGTAAAAACTGCTATATTTAAAATAAGATATAACATAGAAATTAAAAGTACAAAAAGTATTAATGACCAGGATAAAAATACCCAGGTGTTTGTTGAAGGATAGAATTTAGGAATGAAAATCTCTTCCCCAAAATTCAGAGGCCACCATACTACAGGTGTGGCATGGGGGAGTGTAAAACAGGACATAACTCTAGGTAGACGTGTGGCTCACAGAGCAAATACAGGACTAAGTTACCCAAATACCAACACTGTGTGATGCTGCTGAGAGTGTAACGTGCGTAACAGGAAACAAGAACTATACAACTCCTACGACTGGCTTTAACAGACCTAGTAGTTAATCTCAACCAGCTATTTCCTCCTCTGCCTTCAAAATGGCCTGATGGGATTCAATTATTGCTTGCTGTGAGCTCTCTCGGGCTCTTCGGTCCCCTATACTGATCTAGTTCTTCACCACCAACTAAGCAGCTTCCTCAAAATCTTTTGAAGTCACTTTTTAAACAGCTGTGGCAAACGTTTTATGTACTGTTGGTTTCAGTCTTTCCTCCTCCCGGGACCGGTTGGAAGACAGCTTGCCCTGCTACGAAATGTGGGAGTCACCCCTGAAGGTATACAACTGCCAAATATCTCTCACATATGAGAGGCAGAGCTGTTTATTTACCAAAGTAAGAAAGTTTTATAATGAGAGTAGTAAAGGAGAGGACTAACCAAGCCTTCTGGTACCCTGTTTTCATGCTTGGTAAGACTTGGTCTAATTCACTGTCTTCTCAAACTATTTTTGATGGCAAGCCTCAAAAAGAAATAATTTACACAAAAGCCCAGAACACATAGCTATACATACAACTATAACAAACAAAAATTCTGCTATGACCCACTAAAGAGATTTCATAATCAACTAATGGATTATAACAGGCGGTTTTTAAAGAAGTTTCTAACACCTGATCTACCTGGATCCCACATATACGTTTGTAATTAAAAGGGCTCTCCACTGATGCTAAATTTGAAATCCCCACACTGCCCGGGGATTGGTCTTTGGGCTGCACAGACTTTAAATAGAAAACTGACAAGAGATTTAACATTTAAAACCAGAAAATATTAAATAACTACAACACATAAAATTTTAAAAACTCAGTATCTTCCCTAAGACATGGTTTTGAAAACATACTTTGGTCCTCCACATTCAACGGCAGATGCTTTCACAAATCGAATAGGTTGTAGTCCCACTGGTTCAATGCTTAGAGTATTGTTTTCCACAGCCTCCAGAACAGCCGAAGCCAACTTCAAAAAAAACAAAGAAGTATTAGACGCTATGCTGGCAGGAAAATATAAAAATTCTATTCTATAATAAACTAGTTTTTAAAAACTATTTTTCCCAAGGTCCACTAGATTTGCCTTAGCTAATGAAAAAGAAAGAAACCACATAATCTCGGTTTGAATTCTTTTATAATTCAAACATTGTTATGAAAGGCAATTCAGTTATAGCTAAATAACTTTTCTTATTATCTAGAAGGAGATTAAAGACATTAATTCCACACCACCCCTTACCCACAATTAACATCCACTGGTAACGTCACATCAAAATGAATATCCTAATGCTTTATTTTGCTAAATTTATGCATTATTTTTTCCTATTGGTCATTCATAACACAGCAATATGTGTTAATTATAGCTATATATTTACTGATCATGTATTTATGTGCACAAGAGTCTACAAAAGAATTAACTGAGTTATCAAATATTAAATGCCCAGATGGAGACGGTAGTAACTGATAAACAATTGATGAAATAGACAAATTTCATTCTGGCAAGATTACTCATACTGAACAGCCTACCTAAAACCAGAGCCACAATGACGAACATATCTACATATCAAAAGCATTTTACTGTTCATCTTAACTTTTCCTTATAAGCAGTGTTACATAATTAAATCCTCTAAAGACTTAACATAAGACTCTTAGGATTAACTTTCTTAAACACTGATTAACAGGATAATTGTAGACAAACTTTCCACATGTAAGAACAAATTAAAATTATGGCCTTACATTTGTATACTGCCTCGTAGTATTTTTTTTTAAGTTTTTCTATCTACTTAATTCACTTCATTTTATCTTAACAATCCTGTGACACAGGCAAGGAAGGCATTATTTCCCCATTTTAAAGATGAAGAAACTAAACAGGACTTCTTTTTAATCACATACAGATAAACCCAACAAACACCTTAGAGTGTACAGAACTTCCCTTGCACTGAACCTTGGACTAAAAATTAAGTCCTACCCCCTTACATATTTAATACTTCACTCCAATGCAACACAATGCAGCGTAAGTGATCCTCTACTCAAATAAGGAAAGAGGTTCAGTAAGTGAATGCCAAGAAATTATTATGATCCTAATATGGAATGGAGAAAATGGTAAAATATGATACTTTATAACTTATTTATGTAAGAGATATTAAAATATGTAACATGACTTAGTAAAAGGTATAGGAACAACTCTAATGCATTTCTGTTAAAATTTTTTTTTCATTACCTCACTTTTTGAGAAGGTTAAACATGGAAAAATATCTTCCTGATAGATTTTGTCTAAGAAAGGACATTTTCTGTCCATTATGGGCTCATCCTTCCAAGATCTGAATTCATTATACAGGGATAAGTCAGCCTGACAAAAGAAAACACAAAATAACTTTTTAAAAGTACAAACATAAAATAACTTTATAAAACTGAAACCTAGTTTAAATATTACTGAAAAAGAAATACTCTTTATTTAAAATAATAATTGAACCATTCTTGATTAGTTATAATACACGGTAGTAATTTTTCTTTTGTTTTTTTAACTGAAGTATAGTTGATTTACAATATTGTGTTAATTTCAGGTATATAGCAAAGTGATTCAGTTATACATGTATTTTTCAGATTCTTTTCTATTATAGGTTATTACAAGATACTGAATATAGCTCCCTGTACTATACAGTAAATTCTTGTTGTTTATTTTATATATAGTAATGTATGTCTGTTAATCCCATACTCCTAGTTTATCCCTCTCCCGTCCTTTCCCCTTTGGTAACCATAAGTTTGTTTTCTACGTCTGTGAGTCTGTTTCTGTTTTGTAAATAAATTCATTTGCATCTTTTTTTAGATTCCACATATAAGTGATATCATATTTGTCTTTCTCTTTCTAACTTACTTCACTTAGTATGATAATCTCTAGGTCCATCCATGTTGCTACAAATGGCAATATTTCATTCTTTTTTATGGCTGAGTAATATTCCATTGCAGCAATTTTTCTTTTTAAAAAACAATCCAAACTCCCAAATGACTAGCTGGCGCTTTTCAATGTATCCACTATGGTGTCCAAGGACACTACTATTATCCACCTCGCCAAAAAAAATAATAGTAATGTTGGAGCTCCCCTTAAGATACAAGTGCACACTGTTCTGAATATAAAAGATGATAAGTCTTTTGTGAAAATAATCAAAAGGTAATTTGGAGCCAAGTTAATTAAATAAAGTGTTTGAGGGGCTTCCCTGGTGGCGCAGTGGTTAAGAATCCACCTGCCAATGCAGGGGACATGGGTTCAAGCCCTGATCCGGGAAGATCCCACATGCCGTGGAGCAACTAAGCCCGTGCGCCACAACTACTGAGCCTGTGCGCCTAGAGCTCCGCAACAAGAGAAGCCACCGCAATGAGAAGCCTGTGCACCACAACGAAGAGTAGCCGCCTCTCGCTGCAACTCTAGGAAGCCCGCGCGCAGCAACCAAGACCCAACACAGACAAAAATAAATAAATAAATTAAATAATTTAAAAAAAAAAGAATTTAAAAATAACATGTTTGAATAAACAGAGATTGACTAAACCGTGAAACCTCGTTTGGGGTCAAAAGTGACACCAATTGTTCTGCTATTACCTTAAGGCATTTCCAAAAGAATTTCCAAAATATTTACTGTATAAGCTGCAAGACTAAAAGCAGTACACACATAGCCTCCTAAATTGACTATCTTAAAATGTAACATTTATTTAGATTGTTTTGGCATTTCAACATCCAGTATCTACCATCTGAATTATCAGTAATAATCCAGGCTGGCACCCACCTTCCTATTCACTCTTCCAGTTGTCCCTTCTCTACCCATCCAATTTAATAAATTTTCCCAAGTATTCTTCTCTACAGATTCCCTCAGCCCAGCTCAACACTACTTGCCAACATACAAAGCTTCAGCCACCAAAACACAGAGCAGTGTCTCTCACTCGCCTGGCACTCTAAGCCAGAAGCACTGGATACACTATAAATGAAGCACTGACTGCAGCTATGGCCTCTAGCACAGCTCAATCAGATGTGCAGGTAGTCTACACAAAAGTAACAAAAGGCTGACTGTACCCCAGCTTTCCTACAGACTTTCCTTTAAGGTGCATAATGGCAATCTCAATGTGAATATTTTTCATCCCAATCCATAAATTCCTTGAATCAAAGCTAAAGGCGAAAGGATAAAAATATTAGCAGATAAGTAATACTTACATTTTCAAATTCACTTTCTTTGTAAAGTCTACCCTTTGATGGATATAAAGCTCAAAGTAGGTAAGTAGTGTTCTAAGGAAAGACTCTAGTTTAAAGGCAGTAATTTATTTATTAAGAGCTGACTCTGTGTCAGGAACTATGGTAAGCACTTCACAAACATTTAATCCTAAAAGCTGAGCAAGATAAATATTATAATCTCCATTTATTGATAAGGAAACTAGGGTTTAGAGAAATAAAATAACTTGACCAAGGTTACAGAGCCAGAAACCAGTAAAAGTTGACATCTGAGTGACTTGATCTCAAAGCCTTGCCTCATTACATGTGTGTGCATGCAGGCGCGTGTGTTTTAAATGCTTTCAGAAGATACGTTATGACCAAATGCCCCCATCACATTTTCTGCAGAAACATGGACATGTTTCATTTTCCTTCCAATTGTTAGATCTTTTTCTAAGACTTACACAAGTCAAATTTATGTGTCTCTTCTGTCTAATAAAACTTTTTGACAAGTTTTTCACATGTATTAGAAAACAGGATATATGTGGAAAGCAAAAAGTTATATGCTGCCTATTCATATTTTAAGGAATTTTGTAAGTTAAAAACAAAACTTTAAAATGTTCCATGAGAAAATATTTAAATTTTCTTAGTGTAGACAACAGGGAAAAAAGGTACATAATTACACACACTGAGAAACCATAGCAAAAATACAAGTTGTACCAAGCAATGAAAAATGCTATCTAGGGCTTCCCTGGTGGCGCAGTGGTTAAGAATCCGCCTGCCAATGCAGGGGACACAGGTTCAATCTCTGGTCCGGGAAGATCCCACATGCTGCGGAGCAACTAAGCCCGTGCGCCACAACTACTGGGCCTGCGCTCTAGAGCCCACGAGCCACAACTACTGAGCCCATGTGCTACAACTACTGAAGCCCGCACGCCTAGAGCCTGTGCTCCACAACAAGAGAAGTCACCGCAGTGAGAAGCCTGAGCACCACAATGAAGAGCAGCCCCTGCTCGCTGCAACTAGAGAAAGCCTGCACGCAGCAACAAAGACCCAACGCAGCCAAAAAAAAAAATGCTATCTAAATTGAAAGAAATCAGAATTAAAGTTATGACTAAAAAAGTTTCTTAAATATTTAATAGAAACCAATGTGAATTTTAGATTTTGTCACATTCCGATTTGACCAAGTACTGAACTTCTCTCTCACTAGCATCTTTTTTATTAATAACTAAAAATGCAATTCAATTAAAATAAGTAACAACCTTGGTTATTCAATTTAATAAACTCCTGGCTTCCATGCAAAAATCTGAACAAGCACACACAGCTTCTTAATGAATAATGATGGACTTGAATTCACAATGTAAAATACAGCTTTTAAGAAAAAAATGGGAGAAGGCTGCTCATTAATTAGTGATCAATCCCCTTGGAAATGTTTTATCATATGTAAGTAAAAACTGTTTTACTCAGAACACCTCAAAATATTTCCAGTTATTATCTCAGTTATCTTTATATGTTATCTTTTAAAATGATAAGGCTACGATTAGTTCTATTTTTTGTTGCTTAATTATCTGAATGAACTCTAGGACTACCTTATGGATATAAAATTCTGCTTCTCCCAGAATTTAAGTAAAAGCAATGTGCCATTCTTCAAGAAAATCACCTAAATATTTTCACACATTCTTATTTTCATATTTTGTTAGAGCACCCTAGCAATAAATTTTGACTAGTCATATCATTAAAGCCACCCGCTCTCCTTTATACAACACATGACAGTTTGCTCCCTAAATGAAATATCGAGATTAAGAAACTTACCAAGTTTCCAGCAGGTACTCCAAGGTCAGCCAGGTAGAGAAGGGAAATGAAGAATCCCTGAAAGCAGCCAGCTCTAGATAAAGCCTCCCCCATTTTAATACTGAATATTTTGTACTAAAAATTTTGCTGGCAAAAATCATAACCAACACCTCAGTGATGAGAATTAATAAGTATCAACAGAGTCAGAGGGGACAGTCCTGGACGAGTTACCTCTTTGCAGTCTTTTACAATTGGCTGTATCACACTGAGGTCCTGATGACTGCCACTCATAGCACTGCTTGTACTTTTATTTCTTGTATGCCCCTTTTTAAAATGTGTCTTTCCACCTGGCAGAGGCTCCTGTGTAGGTGATGTTGGAGAACTGGACAATACAAGTGTCTTCAATGCAGCTACTTCAGCTTGAAGTACATCAATCTTGAAAAGAAATCAACACAGTCACATACACTGAATATGTTTTATGACAGATGCAGCTAAATGTTAGCAATTTGGTTACTTTCAAAGATGAAATATAAGTTTAATCTGTATTTCCTATGGATTAATAAAAGGAAAGTAAAACCAAATGGTTTTTCTGAAGGTTTTTTTTTTTTTAAAACCAAGTTTTTTGATGTTTCCATACAGTCTGGATTCAGCTGCTATTCACATCAGATGAAATTTTTTAAATTATCAAAATGTCTAACATTTCACTTATGTGAATTTTCAAAATCTTCAAAATATATTAAAAAATAGCTTATGATTAGTTGCTGTTCGTTCCTAAAATAGTAAAATCTAATAACATTTCAGTTGGCTATTTTTTAGTGAATTAAGAAAATAAATATTAACTTTAAAATGTGATTATACAATCCTTTTGATAATACATGTGATTCACAAGCCTTTAAATCATTTGCTTCTAATATAAATGGACACCAAACATTCATTATTAATTATATATATGTAGTAGCTATTTTCTTCTTTATAGTTTCCTGTAGTTTTAAAAATCTTCTAAAGTAAGCACTGCTTTTATAATCAGAACAAATCCAATAAATGTTAAGGTATTTTTAAAATAGTAATCACTAATTTCTTTACATTTTATAGTATTAAAAGCAGCAACAACTTACTTTTCCTTGTGCTTCTTTTAGCTGTTTTTCTGCTGTTGCCTGCTTGACATTTGCTTCTCTCACCATCTTATGAGCTTCCTGAAAAAGTTAACATCTCAAATTTTGGAAACAAAGTATTTAGCATTTGTTTTCGAAAATCTTTCAACATGTGTCTATGATTGAGGCAAAGCTACACTAACAAAATTTTGCCTAAAATTAAGTATCCAGCATAAACTGCTGAAATAGCAGTTGTCATCAGCCAGACCAACTATTAGGAATAAGGAATAGGTACCTTCTTTTAGTATCTATTACCACTGAGGCAGCCAAGTTGAGTTTGATCATTCTGATCAGTGCCTGTGTAAGGACTGCAAATGTGATGAAGGAAAACACATGACCCACATGTCAAATCCAACTTCTTTGCAGTCAGGTTTTTATAATTTGGTATACACACACACACACTATTCATTCATATTACTACTCACAGAAAAGACATACAGAAGGGACAAGTAAAAATATTAGCACATCAATAAGGTTGCAGTTTATACGAATAACAGTTGAGAAACCTTAGAGCTTCCAATAAAAATATTCACAAAATGATATTAAATGACAATTTTGTGCAGAGCAATCTAAAAAGGCAAATCAGAGTTAACCCTTTAATAAGATCTTAACTTTTTAGTACCACAAATATGAAACTCTAGGTATTTAATTCCCCTTTATTCATATATCATTTATGCATCAAACACTTATTCATGACACCTCTTCATGAAGTACTGTTCCAGGTGCTGATAATACACTGGGAAAAGAGACAAGGTCCCTGCTCTTAAGGAGCTTACATTCTGATTACATTCTAATAATCAAATAAAATATCTGAGTACAAATTCTGGATTTTATTCTAAATCCACTATGAAGCCTTATGGTTTTTTAAGGAAGAGTGTGACATGATCTTACCTGTACTTTAAAAAGCTTACTCTCCTGTATGGAATAATCCCTACAAAGAATAAGAATAGACTGGAACAGTATACAGGGTGCTCAAGATAATCCCCCAGGATGTAAGAACATGTATTTTAGAACTTCAGTTTACAGTTCATGAGAATGAAGGAAGTGAGGGAAGGAGGAAGGAAGGAAGGAAATCAGCTTCAAAGACATTTAATCATTTGACAACAGAACCCTCACTAGGTCTGTTGACTGTTCAGGGGAGAGTAGAAGTTCTCCACACCAGAATTCCACGGTGGCACTCCCATTTGTCCATTTGCTCTTAGAGTACTGTAATGAACTGCAGCTTGTACGTGCCCAAGAATGTGAGTTTACAGATTATATTATTTTAAATAAGAGAAGCTTTACTATCAATGCTTTATAATGAGATTAACTGTGAGAATATGCCATGCACAATTATGCTGGTTATCTTGTGTCAAAGTCTGTAAGAGCAATCAAATTTAATAATGAGGTAAGCATTTTTCTTTTAAAAACAACAAATGTTTCAGCTGTGCTAGATTTTTCTGTGATGTCGCTGTCAATAAAATACTACTTGACAGGTAGTTTCAAAATAATAAACGTATCTATCTGACCCACCAAGATAAGTGACATTTAAACTATGAATGCAGAAGTAACTCGTGCTAAGGAGAGAATATTTGTTTAAATGTTTGGAAATGGACTCCGGTTTCATAAATAGCGGACTATGCAACTTGAAACAAACTTCCTACAGAGAACAATTTCTAAAAGCGGGACATTTGTTTGAAGACATTAGAGAGCTAACAAAATAGTGAAGAAATCAGGGGACCAAGATCCAGGAGAACAGGTAAACCCAGGAAAGTGAGCTGGGATTTGGGGTGACTTGTCCCCTAGAGATATAAGGGATACATTGAAAAGGTATAACATACATGTTATTGGAGTCCAAAAAGGAAAGAGAAAAGAGCTAGAATGAGGCAGGAGCAGTATCTAAAATGATAATTCATAGGTTTTAGCAAATTGACAAAAGACATCAAAGGATATATTCAAAAAAGTTTGAAAACTTTTCTATCACTCTGTCATTCTGATACTGAAAAATGATATAAGTATCATCTATATGAGAAGTCAGCAAACTTTCTGGAAAGGCCAGATAGTAAGTAGTTTGAGCTTTGTTAAGCCATATGGTCTCTATTGTAACTACTCAACTCTGCTGCTGCAGTGTGAAAGCAGCCATAGACAGTAAAACAATGAGTGTGGCCATTCTAATAAAAATTCATGGGCACTGAAATATGAGCTTCATATAGTTTTCATATGTCACAAAATATTCCTCTTTTGATTTTTTTTCCCCACCTCTTACCATTTGGAAATGTAAAAACCAATCTTGTCTCATTAGGCTGTACAAAAGTATATATAGGCCAGTTTTGCCCTGCAGGCTGTAGGTTGCAGACCTCTGATCTATACAAATATTCATGTCTGTATACTTACAAACTTTGAAAACAGAATTTTTTTCCTATCTGGTTAGCAGTGATTCAAATGAAGGGGATTTTCTTCTCTTTTTTAAAAAAAAGTGTTTATTCAGCATCTTCTGATTAATTTGCAAAAACAATTTGTTGGTATTAGAGAAGACAGAAATTCACTAGAGAATGTTCTGGAAAAGCCTTCACATAACTGGCAATGGGACTGAAAATTCAGTATAATGACTTATTACAGGAAAAGAAGTACTTGTTCCTTTTGGATCAGTATATCTGTGAGTCAGCAGCAGCATTACATCTAAATTTTAAAAATGGAATTTAGACCAGACCTTCATCTGGATCATAAATTTAAAACAAGATTTCAAAAACAAGGTAACATGTTCAATCATGCTGCTCTCACTAAATAAATATACACATACACAGTATGTTTTAGTGAGAATAAAATACTTTTGTACTATTATAAAAAATTTAAGCATTTTTATTACCTCACTCTTTTTAAAACTTTTGTGTTTTATACTGTATGTAACACATTATATGTGTGTTAGTGTATGTGCATAATTTGTAAGTAAGTACATATGCTCTTAGAACAGTGTCTAGTACATAGGAAACTCTCAATAAATAGTAGGTATCTTTATCATAATGAAGGTCCATGCTCAAATTTGTCTCTGTGGCTTGAGACAAATGGAAGTTCCATTTATGACTTTCATAGCACTTAAAGCAAGATCAAGGTCATAATTTGAGTCCCAACTTTGCTCCTTACTCTAATTATGCCTCATTTTCTTCACAGACAAAATAACAATTTATACTATATGTGCCATATAGCATTGTTGAGAGAAAACTAAGCATATCATAGACATGTATTAAAACTGGCTGAAAAAATATAAAAACATCTTAAGACTACATATCTTTTTTTTCCATGTTAAATTGTAGACTACTTTGTAAAGCATTCTTTCAACCGACTTCATTTTATATTTTACATTATCTCAAAATCTAAAATACTAGAAGAAAAAAATATATATATACATATATACACACACATATATATAACTTTAGAGTCTTGTATTTGATACATTTAAGACTCAAGTTTGCTAAATACAAAGTATAATTATATTCAAGATTATTCATCATTCATAATAAATTCCTAATCTGAGTTTACAAGTTTACCAAAATTGTACAAATTGAGTTTATTCAGAAAAATCTTTAATTCTTAAAAAAACTACAGACACATATGCATAAAATGTAGGCAAAAAACATCTTTTCATAAGACAATGGTAAACTGAAATCATGAAGGCACAACTGAGACCACAGAAAAACTTTTTGCCCTTTTTTTCTAAATTCATATTGGTTTGAATACAACTTTCTTCATTACTGAAATCATCTTTAATCAGTGTAGTTTCTTTCCCAGAAAGTATACACAGTTAAGGCTATTAGCCATTGTTAGGTTGGGGATAAGTTAGGGATCCCAAAACTATGTTTTTTAGATAACTTTTTCATTCACTGCAGGAACTGCATTTCTGGTACTTCACATCCTACTATAGAGAGGGAAAAGTTTGTTTGTTCTCCCCCTACTTCATCTAACAAAATGCACATGTAAGTGCAGATGGATGGAAATAAGCACGGCTAAAATTAAGGGCAGGCAGATAGGAAATCAAAATTAACATAAGTAGCATAATATATTTGTTTGCTTATCTACTATCCATATATTATAAAAATTTCTTCTAACCAGACATTACTAGAAGAAAAGTCTTATGTTTCTGAGTCCTTCTACATATAAAAATGTAACGTTACACAGCTCCTGTTCCAGATCTTTAACTTCCCACTACCTCTATGCTTAAATTTATCTTCCTCTCATTTCTGATAACTAGCTAACTAAACAAGAAAATAAGTTAGTTTTTAAACGTCCATGAAAGCAAATGACCCCAAAAAAGACAGGGGAGAGGGGAAAGGGTTGTGGAGCAGAGGGGGCATGGAAAGCCCACATGTCTGAAAATATCTTCCGCAATATTACTTGTAATGATAGAAACTGTGGAATGTACACTTGATAGATTATGATTATCATTACACTCACTATGTAGTAACATGAAAAGATGTTATTTAAAGTACAAAATATATTAGGATTACAACTAGGTAAGCAAATACATATAGCTAAAACTAAAAAAGATTCTGCATATACAAAAATAACAAAAGGTAAAGAAATTTTTCCTCCAAAATCTTTTTTTACATTAAAATTTTTAAGAACAAATTTTTAGGGAAAAAAAGAAAATACTGGTAAAGTGATAATGACACTAGTCATTCTAGTAACACATCAATGTTTTTAGTAAGGAACTTGTGAAGGCTAAAGGTCTTATAACCTAAAGGTAGTGGTTCTTAACCAAGGAAATAATACCCTCTCCCCATCCTCCACAAGGATATTTAAAAGTTGTCAAAATGATGAGGGAGTATTACTAGAATCTGGGTCAAGTGTGATGGTTAACTTTGTGTGTCCAACTTGACTGGGCCACAGGTGTCCACATATTTTAGTCAAACATTCTGGATGTTTCTGTGAAGATGCTTCTGGATGAGACTAACATCTGAATTGGTAAACTGAGTAAAGCAGACTGCCCTCCATAATGTGGGTGAGGCTCATCCAATCAGCTGAAGGCCTGTTAGAACAAAAAGGCTCATCCCCAAAGAGTAAGAGAATTCTTCCTGCCTTCAGACTCAAATTGAAACATTAGCTCTTCCTTGGTCTCAAGTCTGTCAGCCTTTGGACTAGAAACTAGAACTACACAATTAGCTCTCCTGGTTCTCTGGCCTTTGGACTCAAGACTGGAACTACACCATCATCTCTCCTGGGTCTCCAGCCTACCAACTCATCCTCCAGATTTTGGGACTTGCCAACCTCCGTAACTGCATGAGTCAGTTCCTTACATAAGTCTCTTTCTACATACATGTAAATGTATATATGTATATACACACATCCTATTGGTTCTGTTTCTTGGAAAACCCTAATCCACCAAGGATTCTAAATGTCCAACAATGTCAATGGCCCCCCTACTGAGAAACACTGCTTGAACTGGGTAGGAATTTTGATCCTGTGGCAGGCTGGAAATAAAGATGTGCGCCTTCTAACCTTCTTCAAATCATCCCCTATCAGAAGACTACCTCAAGGGTTTGCCATCTTTGTTACGGAATCATATAAAGATACTCTAAAGCAGCCCCTAAATAGTTGGTAAAATCAAAATTAAAATTTACCTCCTTTCTTTCCACATACACATTTTTAAACCACCTGATTCTGGTAACCCATAGTGTTTTTTTCTTTTCATATCATTTTAAGTTGTAGACTTTACATTTCTTAAAGATTTTATCTTTTTAGAGGACTTATAAATATGCATGAAGCTAAGCATATCTTTTTCAAGATTCCCTCAAAAAACAATTCTATCAATATATAAAAACCATGACGTTGCTCTTGGCCAAGATGTAAACAGACCAACCTCAAATAGACTAGCTGTGAGTTCCTCCAATTCCTGTCCAAGTTGATCTCGTACTTTAGAAAGCCTCTCACACTCTTCATCTTTTAACTTCAGTTCCTATGAGAAATTGATCATTTTATTTTTTATTTCCAAAGTTCGAAGTTAGATTCAGCAGACTACACAATTTTTACTAATAAAATGACAAAATATTAATACTGCCCCCTCCTACAACATTCGCACTGAAAGTGTTTATTTAGCACTTGCTATGTGGAAACAATCAGGCAAATCTAAAATTATAAATAATTCTAACTCACATATTAAATTTTCATGTTTTTTCATAAAATATCCAAAGATTAAGTATAATTATTCATTACATGTGAAAATAAACAATTAAATAACTTCATTCTTTTTTCCTTTACTTTTCTCTGAACATATTTATTTCTATCAACCAAGGAATTTCTTCAATTATGCTGATTCATTTCAATAAATGTTCAGTGAAGTTTTTTCATGTTTACTTTAAAAATTGTTTACCTATAATTTCATGTACCATACTGCAATTAGTCTAAAATTTCCATTAGGAGACTATACCCATTTAACACTGCAACCAGAGGCAAATAATGTATATTACATTTAAAATTAAGAAGGATATTAATGACAAAAATCCTACATTTATACGTAACTCAATAGGTCATAAATAGATGCTAAAAATTCCTTTATTAAGATGTTAAATATGCAATTTTATGTTACCCTAAATTTATCTTTCAAACTTAGAGATTAAAAAAAAAATCCAAACTCCCTATGTATCAGCCACAAATAGAGTCGTGCTGTAATTGTGGTGGCAGCGTAGTTTTTGAATTCCCCGACAATTCCTGACAACCAAATATTTCAACTGGGATATCAGAAGAACCAAATGACTACATCTTCAACAAAACTAGGTAAAAGAAAATCCCCACATATCTTAGACCATGAGAAAATGTGGCTACACTGCCCAGACCACAGGATCAGTCACTGTGTGGAAGGGAGCAGCTGTGTGGAAGGGACTACAGAGATACTCTATGAAGCCTCAGAACCCAAAAATCATTACAAATGCCCCAAAAGCAGAGGACTATACCCTTGGTAAAAACGGGAAGAAAAAAATGTGAGAACAAATGGAGAAAAAGGGAAAGGTTTTCACAGGCTCCAAGTTGCAGATGAGTGCAAAAATCATACGCAGTACAGAGGCAGCAAACAGTACTGTGAAGCTCTAAACACTCAGGAATCTCAAAGCATTCAGCAAAGAGACCTTTCCAGAAGGACAGAGCCCCACCATAAGGGGAGAACTCTTGGAATATAAAACCAAATTGCAGGACAGGAATAATGGAGACAGCGAGAGAGAAGGTTCAGATATTAAAGGAGGAAGGAGTGGCAAGGTTCCAAAGGAAACAGATCACTGGAAGTATTATTAGAAAAAAAAATATCTTAGGATGTAATGCTAAGCACAGAGACACTAGGCTGATGGAGAAAACCTTCTTTCACTTTCATGGGTTTTCTTGTTATTAGTTAGTGCCCTTTCTTTTCAGCTTAAAGAAGTCCTTTTACATTTCTTGTAAGGCTGGTATAATGGTGAACTCCTTTAGCTTTTACTTGTCTGCAAACCTCTTGATCTCTCCTTCAATTGTGAATGATAATCTTGCTGGGTAGAGTATTCTTGGCTGAAAGTTTTCCTTTCAGCACTTTGAATGTATCATGCCAGCCCCTTCTGGCCTGCAAAGTTTCTGCTGAAAAATCTGCTGATAGTCTTTTGGGAGTTCCCTTGTATGTAACAAGCTGGTTTTCACTTGCTGATTCTGATATTCTCTTTATCTTTAACTTCTGACATTTTGATTATAACATGTCTTGGTGTCTCTTTGAGTTCTTTTTTGGAACTCTCTGTGTTTCCTGGACCTGGATACCTGTTTCCTCCCCCAGGTTGAGGAAGTTTTCAGCCATTATTTCTTCAAAAAATTCTCTGCCCCCTCCTGTCTCCCTTCTCCTCTGGGACCCCTATAAAGTGAATGTTGTTCCACTTGATAGTGTCCCATAGGCCCCTTAAGCTACCTTCGTTTTTTTTCATTCTTTTTTCTTTTTGCTGCTCTATTTGGCTGAGTTCTACTGCCCTGTCTTCCAGATCACTGACTCTTCTTCTTCATCACCTATCCTCTTGTTGAACCCCTCTAGTGTATTTTTCAGTTCTATTATTAGATTCTTTGGCTCTGTGACCTACGTTTGGTACTTTCTTATATTTTCTATCTCTCTGTTGAAGTTCCCACTATGTTCATCCATTCTTCTCCCAGGTTTGATGAGACCATTATTTTGAACTCTTTATCAGGTAAATTACTTTTGTTTCATTAAGGTTATTTTCTGTGGTTTTACCTTGTTCTTTCATTTGGAATATATTTCTCTGTTTCCTAATTTTGACTCTCTGTGTTTGTTTCCATGTATTATGCAAAATAGCTCCCTTTCCCAGTCTTGGAGGAGTGGCCTCATTTAAAAAATGAACTTTACTGTTCAAGTCCTAGCTCTTGGTTGCCTCTTGAACCTTTGTGACTATCTAGGCAGCCTGATTTATTCTTGACAGGTCCCAGTTGTGAGGGTTTGCCAAGACCTGTCAGTGTTCCAAAGGGCGGGACCTTAATCAGCATCTAGTTTCAAGCTGATGAGAAGCCAGACCCTTAGGCAGCAGCTTTTAAAGTATGAAAATATATAGTCCCACAGGACCACAATTGAAAACCTCGCCAGCCTCCAGACCAGGTGATTTTGAGGTGTCCCCTTGGCAACAGTTGCAAAAATCAGGGCTCCAGACAAGTGCTCAAGCTCCTTTCTGGGAGGTACCTGCGAGCTGTAGCAAGGCCAAGGGAGACAGCAAAGATGGCATCCCCTGGCCTACATTCCCTGAGAACATGCCATGCCCTTCAGAACAGGCTGAAGCTCCAGGATAAGTAAATAGGATTTTTCACAGGAAGACTGGGAGTGTGTTTCAGTCAGCTATCTATGCCATACCCTGGGGATGGTAGTCTGCCAAGAACTGTCTCTCCAACTGTTTCAGTCCCGTGGGGCCCCAAAAACACGAGCTCCCCTCTGGCCTCTAGAGCCAGGCATTCAAGGCTCTGTGTGGACTGTGTGCACCCACTGGCTTTAGCAGGGCTGCAGGAGAGCAAGGGGGTGGCGTGTGCCCACTGGCTTTCCTGAGGCTGTGGGAGAGCACAGGGATGGAGAACACTAGCAAGGTAGAGGGAGAGCGCAAAAATGGCACCTGCCAGTGCTTGCGAAATACAGAATGCAAAAACAGAGCCTGCCAGCACTTCCATCCCCAGAGAGAGTCCCAGTAAGACCCTCCCGCTCTGGAGGATGCTTTAAGATTAGCAGATGAATCTCCTCACTTATGGTCTAGGCACTTTTCAAACTGCTGCTTTTGTGCTGGGTCCCAGGGTAAGAGAGTCTGCGTGTGAGCCTTTAAGAGTGAAATCTCAGTTCCCTACAGCCTTTTGGGTCTCCTGGACGTAAGCCCCATTGGTTTTCAAAGCCAAACCTTTTGGGGGCTCATCTCTCGAGTGCAGGTCCCAAGGATTAACGTGCCTGATGTGGGGCACAAACCCCTTGCTTCGCAGGGAGATGCTCTGTGTTTGTGAGATCCCTCCTGATTGTGGGTCAGCCGCGCCAGGGATGGGATTCCTGGTGAGACTGCATGTCTGCGTCTCCTACCTGTCTCTATGTGGCCTTTTTATCCTTTGTGTGGAGAAGCTGTTCAACTAGTTCTTTTTCAGAGGGAATTATTCCATATGTGGCTGTAGATTTGGTGTGTCCATGGGAAGAGGTGGGTTCAGGATCTTCCAACACCATCATCTTGAACCACCTTCTCAAGAAAACCTTGAACAAGGCTTACCTCTGAGAGACAGAAGTGGCTACACAGATACACCAACAACAACAGAAGGGAAAGCCCTGGAACATGAGACTGAGAGAGCTATCCTGGTTTATCCTACTCCTTCACAGGAACCTCTTCCTAATAATCCTGGGAAATTCAATTCATTTAAACATGAAAAACAAACAAACAGAAGATATGTGAAGTTACCATAATAAAAAAGTTAAACATAAGGCCAACTATTGATACAAGGGAAAGAAAATCAGATAGGTATCAAATTTCAACAGCATTTTATGCTAGAAAACAATGGAATCACATTTTTAAGATACTCAGGGGAAAAAAATGTGAGTTGAGGATTTTATATCCAGCCAAAGTATCCTTCAAATGTCAGACCAGAGACAGAAAATTATAAAACTGTAAAACTTTAGAAAATATATCCCCCATGAGCCTGCCTGAGTTATCAAGTAGCAAATGAGTTTCATGTAATCAAGAAAAAAACTGGAGAAGCTTTAACATTAAGAACGGGGGTGAGAAGCAAATGGATTTAACTGTAGAACTACAACTAAAAGACAGGAATACACAAGAATGAAAAGACAAGCCACAGACTGGGAGAAAATATTTGCAGAAGACATCTGATAAAGGACTGTTAACCAAAATATACAAAGAATTCTTGAAACTCAACAGTAAGAAAACAATCTGATTAAAAAATGTGCAAAAGATCTGAACAGACACCTCACCAAAGATATACAAATGGCAAATAAGCATATGAAAAGACGTTCCATATTACATGTCATCAGGGAAATGCAAACTACAACAACGAGATACCACCATACTCCTATTAGAATGGTCAAAACCCAAACACTGAGAACAGTATATACTGACAAGGATGGAGAGCAACACGAATTCTCATGCATTGCTGGTAGGAATACAAAATGGTACAGCCACTTTGGAAGACAGCTTGCAATTTTTTACAAAACCAAACATACTCTTACCACACGATCCAGCAATCATACACCCTGGTATTTACCCAAAGGATATGAAAACTTGTATCTACACAAAAGCCTGCACATAGATGTTTACACATTCATAACTGCCAAAACTTGGAAGCAACTAAATATCCTTCAGTAAGTAAATGAGTAATTAAACTTTTGACATCCAAATAACGAACCATTACACAGCATTAAGTGGAAATGAGCTATCATGCCATGAAAAGACATGGAGGAAAATAAATGCATGACTAAATAAAAGAATTCAATCTGAAAAGGCTACGTACTGTATGACTCCAACTACATGACATTCTGAAAAAGGGAAAACTATGGAGATGGTAAAAAGATCAGTGGGTGGCCAGGGACTGAGGGGCAGGGCGGGATGAATAGGTAGAGCACAGAGGATTTTCAGGACAGTGAAACTGTTCCATATGATACTATAATGATAGATACACATTATTATATTTTTGTCAAAATTCACAGAATGTACAACACCAAGAGTGAACCCTAATGTAAACACTAAAGTAAATGGGGGATAATAACATGTCAATATAGGTTCACCAACAGTAACAACTGTACCATTCTGGGGTGAGATGTTGACAGTGGGAGTGGCTATGCATATGTGGGGAAAGGGGATATATAGCAACTCTACTTTCCTCTCAATTTCTGCTATGAGCTTAAAATTGCTCTAAAAAAAAGTCTGAAAAAAAAAAAGTCTGTTTTTTTAAATGGGGATAAAGTTGAGAAAACAGTTACATAAATGTTATGTTTTAGAAACGTAAAAATAACACACACAAAAAAACAACAACAAAAAACCCCCAACAAAATAGGAGGAAGGTGAAAGTAAATTCACTAACTTCTTAAATATAAACTGGGAATAAAGGGATATAACTTGAGGCTCACAAATCAATTAGTATAAACCTAAACATATTTAACACCATAGAGATTAACATTAAGATAATACCTGTAACTAAAATTAAATGATAGAGGAGAAGAAAAGAAATAGTTACTAGATAATTTTATGGTATTGCTTATAGTAGGGAACAAAGTCAGTACCTAAAGAAAGGCTAAGAGAAACTCTTTGATTAAAGGTAACAACTAGAATGGAAATCAAACCTTCCAAAATACCAAATAGGAAAAAAAGGAAGACTGCACAAAGAAAACAGAGCACAGAGTGAAAAGAACTGTATTCCTAGAGTAGACATTTGAAAGCTATGTGACAGAAACAAGCCCCAATGCACAATACTTATCAATAAATACAAATGTGTGCAACTCACTTATTAAAAGAAAATGATTTTCAGATTGGCTAAAAAAGCAAAATCCATCTCTATTCTCTATACAAGAGACACACCTAAAACTAAGTGATTCAGACAGATTAAAAATAAAAGGATGGGGAGAGGAACCAAGATGGCGGAGTAGAAGGACGTGCTCTCACTCCCTCTTGCAAGAACACCAGAATCACAACTAGCTGCTGGACAATCATCGACAGGAAGACACTGGAACTCACCAAAAAAGATACCCCACATCCAAAGACAACGGAGAAACCACAATGAGACGGTAGAGGGGCACAATCAGAGTAAAATCAAATCCCATAACTGCTGGGTGGGTGACTCACAGACTGGCGAACACTTATACCACAGAAGTCCACCCACTGGAGTGAAGGTTCTCAGCCCCACGTCAGGCTTCCCAACCTGGGGGTCCGGCAACAGGAGGAGGAATTCATAGAGAATCAGACTTTGAAGCCTAGTGGGAATTGACTGCAGGACTTCGACAGGACTGGGGGAAACAGAGACCTCACTCTTGGAGGGCGCCCACAAAATAGTGTGCGCATCAGGACCCAAGGGAAGGAGCAGTTACCCTGGGGGAGACTGAACCAGACCTACCTGCTAGTGTTGGAAGGTCTCCTGCAGAGGCGGGGGGTGGCTCTGTTTCACCGTGGGGACAAGGACACTGGCAGCAGAAGTTCTGGGAAGTACTCCTTGGCGTGAGCCCTCCCAGAGTCTGTTATTAGCCCCACCAAAGAGCCCAGGTAGGCTCCAGTGTTGGGTTGCCTCAGGCAAAACAACCAACAGGGAGGGAACCCAGCCCCACCCATCAACAGTCAAGTGGATTAAAGTTTTACTGATCTCTGCCCACCAGAGCAACAGCCAGCTCTATCCACCACCAGTCCCTCCCATCAGGAAACTTGCACAAGCCTCTTAGTGGGATTTATCCCAGGGATTCTTCAATATAAGTAAATCAATCAACGTGATAAACCATATTAACACGTTGAAGAATAAAAACCATATGATCATCTCAATAGATGCAGAAAAAGCTTTTGACAAAATTCAACACCCATTTATGATAAAAAACTCTCCAGAAAGTGGGCATAGAGGGAACCTACCTCAACAAAATAAAGGCCATATACGACAAACCCACAGCAAACATCATTCTCAATGGTGAAAAACTGAAAGCATTTCCTCTAAGATCAGGAACGAGACAAGGATGTCCACTCTCACCACTATTATTCAACATAGTTTTGGAAGTCCTAGCCATGGCAATCAGGGAAGAAAAACAAATAAAAGGAATCCAAATTGGAAAAGAAGAAGTAAAACTTTAACTGTTTGCAGATGACATGATACTATACATAGAGAATCCTAAAACTGCCAACAGAAAACTACTAGAGCTAATCAATGAATTTGGTAAAGTTGCAGGATACAAAATTAATGCACAGAAATCTCTTGCATTCCTATACACTAATGATGAAAAATCTGAAAGAGAAATTATGGAAACACTCCCATTTACCATTGCAACAAAAAGAATAAAATACCTAGGAATAAACCTACCTAGGGAGACAAAAGACCTGTATGCAGAAAACTATAAGACACTGATGAAAGAAATTAAAGATGATACCAACAGATGGAGAGATATACCATGTTCTGGGATTGGAAGAATCAATATTGTGAAAATGACTATACTACCCAAAGCAATCTACAGATTCAATGCAATCCCTATCAAATTACCAATGGCATTTTTTACGGAACTAGAACAAATCATCTTAAAATTTGTATGGAGACACAAAAGACCCCGAATAGCCAAAGCAGTCTTGAGGGAAAAAAACGGAGCTGGAGGAATCAGACTCCCTGACTTCAGACTATACTACAAAGCTACAGTAATCAAGACAATATGGTACTGGCACAAAAACAGAAACACATATCAATGGAACAAGATAGAAAGCCCAGAGATAAAGCCACGCACCTATGGTCAACTAATCTATGACAAAGGAGGCAAAGATATACAGTGGAGAAAAGACAGTCTCTTCAATAAGTGGTGCTGGGAAAACTGGACAGCTACATGTAAAAGAATGAAATTAGAATACTCCCTAACACCATACACAAAAATAAACTCAAAATGGATTAGAGACCTAAATGTAAGACTGGACACTATAAAACTCTTAGAGGAAAACATAGGAAGAACACTCTTTGACATAAATCACAGCAAGATCTTTTTTGATCCACCTCCTAGAGTAATGGAAATAAAAACAAAATAAACAAATGGGACCTAATGAAACGTCAAAGCTTTTGCACAGCAAAGGAAACCATAAACAAGACGAAAAGACAACCCTCAGAATGGGAGAAAATATTTGCAAACGAATCAGTGGACAAAGGATTAATCTCCAAAATATATAAACAGCTCATTCAGCTCAATATTAAAGAAACAAACACCCCAATCCAAAAATGGGCAGAAGACCTAAATAGGCATTTCTCCAAAGAAGACATACAGATGGCCACGAAGCACATGAAAAGATGCTCAACATCACTAATTATTAGAGAAATGCAAATCAAAACTACAATGAGGCATCACCTCACACCAGTTAGAATGGGCATCATCAGAAAATCTACAAACAACAAATGCTGGAGAGGGCGTGGAGAAAAGGGAACCCTCTTGCACTGTTGGTGGGAATGTAAATTGATACAGCCACTATGGAGAACAATATGGAGGTTCCTTAAAAAACTAAAAATAGAATTACCGCATGACCCAGCAATCCCACTACTGGGCATATACCCTGAGAAAACCGTAATTCAAAAAGACACATGCACCCCAATGTTCATTGCAGCACTATTTACAATAGCCAGGTCATAGAAGCAACCTAAATGCCCATCGACAGACGAATGGATAAAGAAGTTGTGGTACATATATACAATGGAATATTACTCAGCCATAAAAAGGAACGAAATTGAGTCATTTGTTGAGACGTGGATGGATCTAGAGACTGTCATACAGAGTGAAGTAAGTCAGAAAGAGAAAAACAAATATCGTATATTAACGCATGTATGTGGAACCTAGAAAAATGGTACAGATGAACCGGGTTGCAGGGCAGAAGTTGAGACACAGATGTAGAGAACAAACGTATGGACACCAAGGGGGGAAAACTGCGGTGGGGTGGGGATGGTGGTGTGCTGAATTGGGCGATTGGGATTGACATGTATACAGTGATGTGTATAAAATTGATGACTGATAAAAAAAAAAAAGTAAAAAAAAAAAAATCTAGGCAGAGTGAGAAAAATACTATTTTTCTTCTCCTATTCTAATATATAACTGTTTTCACTTAATAGATACCACAAAAGTATTATCAAAATATTCATTATTTTATTGGAAATAAACCTTGTTCTCCTTTGAAAAAATAAAAAATAAAAGGATGGATAGAAGTGCACTAAAAAATATAATACAAATTAAAACAAAACAGAGACCTCAATATTGATATCAGACTAGGCAGGGCAAAAGTCATTAAAGTAGATAAAGGAAACTTCATAATGCTAAAGACTACAACGCAAGATGGAATATTCTCAAATACAAAATTCAAAAGTAGACCTAAATAAATAGGAAGAAAGACATATTATGTTCTTGAATAGAAAGTCATCATAAAGATACCAATTCTCCCTCAGTTAATTTATAACTCTGTAAATGCATACGTTTAATTCCAGATCCTTCTGAACTCTAAAATTTCACAATGTTATAATTATATATGAAAACTAAGTCAATTCATTCAACATTTCCTACTATGTAGGTACTACAGTAATCCCTCAGGATACAAAACCAAGTAAGATACTGTCCCCTTGAGAAGCTTCCAATCCTCAGAGCAATACATATGTCATTCACAAAGGCAAATTCTTGAATCATTCCCTACCATTTACCAAAGTAAACCTCACCCTGATACTAAAGACCCTCTACAATATGTGCTCAGTTTCCCTTTTCAGAGTTATTACCCTTGATCCATACTCTAAAACTAGAGTTAAACTGGTCTGATTCATTCCTGTTTCATTCCCCAATTTGATCTCATCCACCTGGACTGGGCATAAATCTCTGACTCTTTATCCTTATGCTTCTAGGTCTAAATTAATCTACCCATATGAACTCAAATTTGTATTTCAGGGGAATACTTTTTAGAATGCCATTTGTACTTTTCATTATCAGTACCTTATACTGTAAAATAGCTATTCGAAATTTACTCCTTCGACAAACATTAATTTCGTGCTAACAATGCATCAGGCATTCATCTAGGTGCTGGCAAGAGAAAAGGAATGAGGCCCAGTCCATGCTTTTCCCAAAGCCATAGCCTACTGAGGGCAGCAAATCTTTAAACAGATTCACAAGGAAAACTGATAAGGGCTATCGTAGTGATGTGCACATATTAGAAAAAGTAGGAGCCTGCCAAATGTAAAGACTAAAACAGTGTATTCCACAGTGGCTAAAGATGGGGAGGGGTGGATGCCACAGTTAGATAATGTCAGAAAGTTAGGTTTATGGTGAGTCCTGAAAAGCCTTGGCTAAGAAAGTGGAACTTACTACAAAGAAAAGGGGAAATCATCCCGAAGGCAATGGGAAGTCACTGAAGGATTTTAAACAGGACAGTGACAATCAGACTGCAATTCAAAACAGTACCTTGAACAGTGTGGCTAGGTAAAAAAAAAAAGACTGGAGACAGGGAAAACAGTTGATTACTGAAGTATTTCAGGCAAGAGACACAGACTTAAGAGTAGTAGTACTAGAGAAAAGAAATTTGAGGGATATTTCAAACAGAAAATCAGGACTCTATGACCAAGTCTATTCCATCAAATTTAAGACTCATTAATTTTAAGATAAACATTTTATACATCAAGAAAGAAAAAATGCTGGCAATGAAACTATGATCTGATGGGTTTCTTTTTTTTCCACTTAGAATTTTCATTTTGTACTTTATAGGAAGAACTCTTTTAAACTGATGGAGACACAAATTTTTATCTTATGTCATTCTCTTTTGTACCTTTCTCTTTGTTTTGATGTCCTATCATAGCGAGATCCTTTTAGGACATTTAACCCAGTAATTCAGCACCCAGCTCACATAATTCAACTGATTTAGTAACAACATGTACGGCTACAGGCAAGTTAGCACGCAAGCAGGCAATGACAACTCTTATGACTGTTGCCTAGCTGGGAGCAATTTTAAAACTCATACTGATTTCAGAGATGTTAAAATGAGGGACAACGTACAACTAAGGATCAGTGAAACATCACCATGCATACATGTCTTTTCTCCCCAACTAGTAAGCACCTTAAGAGTAGGGTAAAGTCTAATTTATTTTTCCCTCTACAGCGCCTAATACAAGCTGTGAGAACTTTGGTTACTCAAGAGATGTTTGTTCATAAAAGAACACAGTAAGTGTTTATAAGCATCCTTGGTCACAGTTAGTAGGGCCATGCTAAACATGGATCTGTACGAGTATGTGTTTTGAATGACTTTCTCTGGCTGCAAGCTATTCCACCAGATTTTATTTTCTAAGTCATTTTCATTCTCTTTTAAGGAAGAATAATTAAAAGTTGAAAGTAACACCTTATATCAGTTGGTCTCACACTTTAGTGACTATAAGAATCAATAGGGTGCTGTACATCAGAAACTAACACAACATTGTAAATCAATTATACTTCAATTAGAAAACAAAAAGGAGGGCTTCCCTGGTGGCACAGTGGTTAAGAATCCACCTGCCAATGCAGGGGACACGGGTTCGAGCCCTTGTCTGGGAAGATCCCACATGCCGTGGAGCAACTAAGCCCGTGCGCCACAACTACTGTGTCTGCGTTCTAGAGTCCGCGAGCCGCCACTACTGAGCTCGCATGCCACAACTACTAAAGCCCGTGCACCTAGAGCCCATGCTCCGCAACAAGAGAAGTCACCACAATGGGAGGTCCGCACACCGCAACGAGGAGTAGCCCCCGCTCACCGCAACTACAGAAAGCCCGCTAGCAGCAACGAAGACCCAACACAGCCAAAAATAAATAAATAAAATAAATAAATTTATATACATAAAAAAAAGAATCAATAGCATAGTTTATTGAAAATGCATATCCTCAAGCCTCAATACAATAATTTTGTTTCAAAAGAATCTGGGGTAGACTCCAGGAATCTACATTTTAAAAGTGATGTACTAAAACCCAACTTCTGTCTCAGGATTCCACCAAATGTTGTTCTTCAGCAATGACCTGTAGAAGGCCAAACAAGTGAAGGACTACATCACCACCTCTGGCATCCCGGCACCTGAAAATCAATAAGTGCATGGTTGCTCCCCCTACACACAGTATGGATTTGTTGCTGGTAAGTCGTTACTCCACCAAAGACTACATTTCCCAGCCCATCACACATTTAAGTATCAGCATGAAACTGGTTCACACCAATGGAATGTAAGTAAAAGTTATGTGTATCACTTCTAAGTCAAAGCTTTTTAGAAGCAGGTGTGCTTTCTCCAAGTTTTCTTTTCCCTTCACTTCACTGGTTAGATATGATAATAAAACTCTAAAAGATTACAAAGATCCAAGACAGAAGAAACATAGATCCCCAAATTATTTCACAAAGAACTGCCTGGGAACTATGAACATTTGCTTTAAAGTGTTAAATGAATAAAAATGAACTTCTATTAAGTCACTAAAATTTAGGGGTACCTTACAAGAAGCTAGCACATCCCTAACTAATATATTATGCATGTGTGTCTACTTACACAACAGTGTAACTGCATACACATGTATATATTCATTTAATCAACAGAATGGGTTGAGAAGCCATTATGTACTCAAGATATAATCATGAGCAAAAACACATGTAATCCTTATCTTCATGAAGCTCAAAATTATTATTATTATTTTTTTTTCTTATGATAAAAACTCTCCAGAAAGTGGGCATAGAGGGAACCTACCTCAACATAATAAATGCCATATATGACAAACCCACAGCAAACACCATTCTCAATGGCGAAAAACTGAAAGCATTTCCTCTAAGATCAGGAACAGGACAAGGATGTCCACCTTGTATTCCTTGCCACTATTATTCAACATAGTTTTGGAAGTCCTAGCCATAGCAATCAGAGAAGAAAAAGAAAAGGAATACAAATTGGAAAAGAGGAAGTAAAACTGTCACTGTTTGCAGATGACATAATACTGTACATAGATAAACCTAAATATGCCACCAGAAAACTACTAGAGCTAATCAATTAATCTGGGAAAGTTGTAGGATACAAAATTAATGCACAGAAATCTCTTGCATTCCTATACACTAACAATGAAAGATCAGAAAGAGAAATTAAGGAAACAATCCCATTCGCCACTGTAACAAAAAGAATAAAATACCTAGGAATAAACCTACCTAAGGAGGTAAAATACCTGTACTCAGAAAACTGTAAGACACTGATGAAAGAAATCAAAGATGACACAAACAGATGGAGAGATATACCAAAACAAAAAACAAAAACAAAAACATGAAGCTCAAAATTATTGAAGTGTATGTTTAAGTGTAGACTTCTGTGTTGGGGTTAACTGGGATGGGGCAGAGCAAACAATACAAATTAAGAAATAGAACTTTCACTCTCAATCAAGATAGAGTACCAGAGATCATATTTACCACCCTGCCTGACAGAACTAAAAAAAAACTGGAAAAAAATTGTGAAATGATTTTTAAGACATTGGACATCAGGCAAAAAAGACAGTGATCCTCCAGAAACGGGAAACAATAAAGTGAGGCCTATGAGTTGTTCCAGCATTTCACCTGAAGAGATAAAAGCATTATTAGACAAGGATTAAATGTTATTAAACTGTATTTCATATGTTCAAGAAGCTAGAAGACAGACTAAACATGTTAAACAAAACAAATGAAATACTTAAAAGACCCAATCAAACTTTCAGGGATGAAGACTAACATGTCTGTAATAAAAAATACATTGTATAGAATTAACATATTAGATACTACAGGGGGGAAAAAGAAGAGTAGTGACATTGAAGACACAGCAACAGAAATTATACACAATGAAACACAGAGAGAAAAAAGACTTAAAAAATAAATGAATAGAGCACCAGTGAGCTGTGGGACAACTTTAAGCAGTTTAATGTACACATAATAGGAGTCCTGAAGGAGAGGAGAGATAGGGGAGGTTAAGTAAATGTTTTTGAATAAATAATGGCCCAAATTTCCCAATTTCTATGAAAACAAACAACCCACAAATTCAAGAAACTCCACAAATTCCAAGTTCAAGAAACCTGAAGAGAACCGCACCAAGGCACACCATAATCAAATAGCTTACAGCCAGTGATAAAGAGGAATATCACCTCACATGCAGAAAAACAAAGGTAAGGATAACAGCTGACTTCTCGTGAGAGACAGTGCAAGCTAGAAGACACTAGAGCAACATCTTTAAAGGACTAAAAGAAAAAAACTATCAACCTAAAATTCTTTACCCAGTGAAACTATATTTCAAAAGCAAAGGTGAAAAAAAAATACCTTTTAAAATATACAACAGCTGAAAATAATTTATCAGCAGCACACACATAACAAATATGTTAAAGGACGTCCTCCAAGCAGAAGGAAAATGGTATCAGACGGAAATCTGGATCCACATGAAGGAAAGAAGAGCACTGGAAATAGTAACTATATGGGTAAATATGAGGATTCTTATATTTAAATCCCTTTAAAAAATAACCAGCTGTTTAATGAAAAAATAATTTAAATGTATTGTGGAATTTAAATAAAACATATAAAGAAGTAAAATTATGGCAATCACAGCACAAAAACTGAAAGGGGAAAACAAAAGTACAGTTGAGCCCTGAACAACATGGGTTTGAACTGCATGTGTCCACTTATATGTGGATTATTAAAAATAAATACATACTACAGTAGCACACAATCCGTGGTTGGCTGAATCCACGGCTACAGAACCACATAAAGTCATATGCAGATTTTCAATTGCACAGGGGTCAGTGCCCCTAACCCCACTTTGTCCAAGGGTCAACTGCATACTTCTGTAAAGTTCTTATACTGTGTGTGAGATAGTATAATATTATCAGAACGTAGAGAGTGATAAGTTAAAGTTGTATACTACAAACCCTAAAGCAATCACTAAACTAGCAAAACAAAGATATACAGCCAATAAGCCAAAGGAGGTAAGATGAAATCACAAAAACATATGGAATTAATCCAAAAGAAGGCATAAAAGGAGAAAAAAGGGAAAAAGAAACAGAAGAGACAAACAGAAAACAAATAGTAAGATGGCAGATTTAAACCAAACTGTATCACATTACATGTAAATAGTCTAACATAAACACACCAATTAAAAGGCAGAGATTATCAGAAAGGATAAAAAAGCAAGATCTAATAATATGCTGCCTTCAAGAAAGCCCACTTTAAATAGGGAGACAAAAATAGGTTAAGAGTAAAAGGATGGAAAAATGGTAACTTTCTGGCCGCTCTTAAAAGAATAATCAGAATAAACAGAATGACTATTGACATAATTTTGATTCACGAGTTGCCATTAATTCAGGAAGTATTTTCATATTCAACAGTCCTTTTCAAGTCTTGAGCTCTAAGTAAGTATTAATACTATCTTGTACTCTTCATAATAAAATTCACCATATGCATGTGTTCACACATCATTATCATTTCAATTACCTCGACAGTACTTCTAAATACAACAAACTAAAGATTTCAAAAGTAACTCCAAACTTGAGCTAAGAAATTAGCAATATATTCTGACCAATCAGTAACCACAATGTATTCCCAAAGATGGATATATATGTTCAATAGTTTACCTCTATATAAATTGTTATTTCACTTAATACTCTGTATTAAGATGAGAGTCTGAGCCAAATGACAGATGCCAAATATAGCCACATCTCACCACACCCCCTACCTTTGGGAAAAGATTAAGGCTATTGATTTTTCTTTCTGATAAATATACATTCAACCAAAAATGTTTTAGCATATCTTCCTGGATGTTTAACCATTAGCCATTCATTGAAGCATTATAAAGAGACATATATGCCAGGCATTGTCCTGTATTATTCTAGGCACTGGGGACACAAAAATCAATGTTATGCTCTTGAGAGAAAAGTCTGGTGGGGAGAAGATGGGAATATATGTTTGTAAAATGTCACAGTATGCTGGAAATCATGTCATAGAATGTTTTCCCTATTGCCTCAATTTTCTAAATGTGCACTGGTCCATTTCACCTAAGTTGTGAAATTTATATACATAGAGTTGTTCGTATTATTCCTTTATTATACTTTCCATGTCTGCAGGGTCTGTAGTGATACCCTCTGTTTCATTCCTGCTATTGATAATGTGTCTTCTGTTCTTTTTTATCAGTCTTATTAGAGGTTTGTCAATTTTACTAATCTTTTTAAAGAACCAGCACTTTGTTTCATTCATTTTCTCTGGTTTTTCTGTTGTCAATTTCATTGATTTCTGTTCTTTACTATTTCCTTCCTTCTGCTTGCTCTTGGTTTTACTTTGCTGTTCTTCTTCTAGTTTCTTTAAGTGGGAGACTAGATTGTTGATTTGAAACTTTTCCTTTTTTCTAATGTATGAATATTTAGTGCTACAAATTTCCCTTTAAAATTTAATTACAGACGCAGAAAAAGAATGAGATATAGTCACAAATTTGGGAATAAATAGAAATTTAAAAGATGACCAAGTGAGAAACAGAACAAATTACTAGGAGACGAAAATTCTCCAAGGTAAGGTACAGAAAATATTCAACCCAGCTGAATGGCAAGGCACTATTACTAAAATAGTTCCTCAAAACATAATGACTTGGACTGAATGGCTTCAAGTAAATAATCACAAAGTCAATCACATACAGAGAGGAAAAAACCCACACATGGAACATAACTCACCAAATATGCATTACAGATAATGCAAGACAGGGAACAGGCAATGTAGGGAGGGCACAAAAAGAATTTAAGAATCTCTTTTTTCTAGTTTGTACTCTTAGATGAGCTTCTTTACTACTCAATTTCACAGATTCCTAAATGCTGCCCAACAGGAGCTGAGACTGTGCATATGCAAAAGATAAGTGTAGAACTGTAATGATTTCACTTGAGTTGCCCCCCCATGGATAAATATTAATTTTGAATATAACATATGGAAGAATAAAATATCTTTTTGCTTACCCTCTGAGCTTTTGCAAGTTCTTCTTTTAATCTTTCATAGCCCTTTTCTCTAACTTCCAAAACAGATGGGCTTCGTAAGCGGGACAGACTATCAGTACTCAACCCCAA
The DNA here is from genome assembly GCF_028564815.1 of Eubalaena glacialis. Lineage (NCBI taxonomy): Eukaryota > Metazoa > Chordata > Mammalia > Artiodactyla > Balaenidae > Eubalaena > Eubalaena glacialis. Next base: position 48,611,697 of record NC_083726.1, read on the forward strand.
AATATCATCACTGCCATCACAAGCCTCTGTTATGGTAGCACCCTGTAAAAACTCCCTCTCCGCATTACAGTTGTCCTTTCTTGCAGTTAATTTAGTTAACCCAGCTGTGATTCCAGAGGTAGGTGCTGGGTCTGTAACATGGATGCTGTAAAGGAGAGTTCAAAAAACATCAGCATGTGCTTAAATATAACTGGCATAAACACACGTCTATAACTGCATTATCCAATCTGTTCACCACTATATCTAATTAATAGCATGTCCTGAGCCAAAGCAACCACATTTCAAGTCCTTCATAGCCACATAGGTCTAATGGTTATCATATTAAACAGCACAGAAACAGAACATTTTCATCATCCCAGAAAGTTCTATTGGATAGTGCTACTCTAGAACAGGGGTCTGCAAACTAAATGCAGGATAAATCCAGCCTGCCACCTGTTTTTTAAGGCCTACAAGCCAAGAATGATTTTTACATTTTCAATGGTTGAAAAAAAACAATAATATTTTGTGGCACAAGAAAATTATATAAAATTCAAAATTCAGTGTCTATATATAAAGTCTTATTGGAGCTTATTCATTTACATACTGTCTACGGCTGCTTTCACACTTTAACAGCAGAGTCCAACAGTTGCAACAGAGACTGTGTAGCCCACAAAGCCTAAAATATTTACTATTTGGCCCTTTACATAAAAAGTTTGTGACCCCTGCTCTTGAGCATTAACATGTATTGCTCTTCATGAACAACCTTATATTATTCAAATTTTCTAAAACAAGAAAACTTAAAATAAGTTAACCAAGCAAACTTCGTTTGTTTAATACAATACTCTAAAACAAGCATTTTGATGATCTCCTACCTGACACTAGATATTTCTGCACAATTTAAACGTCTGGGGGATGAATACACAGGTTGTGTAGGAAGGTCGGAAACATCTAAGGCATTAGCCTGGATAGGGGCGGAGCATAAAGCTGAAGGATGTGGCCGGTAGATGACACTTGGTGAGGTAGTCTGCTCTTGAGTTCCCGGTTCATACACACCAAGAAGGTCTGGAGAAGTAGGTGAAGCAAGGTTTACTTCATGGAAGCCTTCCAAGGGGTCATTAGCCATAGCAAATGCCTCATCATAGGATAACCTATGTTAAAAAAAAAAGCAGGAAATTATTTTGAGATAGTGACATTTAAAATTAAATTAAGATGTATATTTATAAAATGTGTTTAACAGTCCATTATAAACTATAAACTTACAATGAAGAGAGACAGCAAAGGAAAGAAACTACAATCATTTAAAATTTATTAAGTGATCTCAGACTATAAACACTACAAAAGGCAAACAATGTGATTCAGAATAAACTTGAAAGTGATGGCTAACACTGTTACAGTGATTAATTAATAAATATTTAACAATGAGGAATGAATAAAAATTTGCTTGATATTTTTAACTTTGCTATCATACGTGACTTTGGTTAGAATAAGGAGAAGAGGCAGTAAAGATAGAGACACGTGCTTAGTTCAACTAACTGTTCTGTTCTGCCTCATACTGGCTCTGACTTTGGATGAGTCAGTGTTTTTTTCTTTTATTCTGAAATAATTTCAAATTTACATAAGAGTTGCAGAGCTCCTGTATATATTTCACCCAGATTATGAAACTGTTAACATTTTCAAACCATTTGAGAATAGGTTTTAAGCATGATGCCCATTACCCCTTAATATCTCAGTGTACATATCCTAAGTAAACCATCACCCAAATCAGGATGTTAACACTGATCACTATTACCATCTAAACAAATGACCCCAATCAAAGTTCACTGATTATCCTAATAACGTTCTGGATAGGCCCAAGATCCAATCCAGGATAATGCATTACATTTCTCTAAGCCTTAAATTTCTCCTCTAATGGGATGAGAATGGGAATAATAATATTCCCTCCCTTCTCCAGGTTGCTGTGAGGATTAAGGCAGACAATCCACATAAAGTATTTAGTAGTGTACTATGTAACTGGCACAGAGTACAAATAAACATCTGTTATCAGTCAGCTGTTAATAATAACATGTATGCTTCAGTTTCTCCCTCAGTAAAAAATATTTCATGCAACTACACAATTATATAAAAAATTTACATGAAAACTAAAAAGTGTACCACTCCAGTTTTTCACTTGAAAAATATAAAGAAATCTTATAAACCTTTACTGATTTCCCACCGTCTACAGAATATATTCCAAACTTGTTATCCAGAAAATCAAGGTCTTCTACGATCTGAATCCAATCTCTCTTCCCAATTTTTTTCTTTCCTACAATAGTACTTTGATAATCGTGACTAATACTTCCCCAGAACTTCGAAAAATTCCCAAACACAAGCACCAATATACCATATAATTTCATCATAAAATACAAAAAAAAAAAACCTCATTCATTAAACTGAAAAATTGCACTCTCTCACACTCAATAAAAAAAAGCGTTGAAAATAAGACAAGTAAAAGTAGTAAGCTACTTTTTATCTAAGACAGGAGAAAATACAAATTTATTTATATATATATAATTACATATATACTTTTTCATATGTACTTATATTTTAGAAATGGAAGGATACACCAAAAACTAATTAAAAAAACAAAAACAAAAACAGTTACCTTTAGGAAAGGGCGAGAACAGGAAGAGGAGACAGGCACAAAAGCTATACTTTTCCAAATGTACCCTGCTTTGTAGATTTGAATTTGAACTTGGAACCACGTAAATGATAAAACAAAATTAGATTTTAAGAAAGAATATCTAAAAATAAAACAAATGAATCTAGCTGTGTACTGACATGGTAGTTTTAACCAACAACAAAAAGAACTATTTCAAACGATTTTAAAACATAGTAATAAAACTGTATATCCCTAGTGGAATATATTCTAAGGTCAAAAGGAAGTTAAAAAAATCATACACTATTTTCAGTAATCATATTAGTAAGTAATGTTGATACTGCTATTCTGAAACTATTATAAAAGATAAAACAAATTATATTAATATCATTCAGAACTAAGATTTTCAACATATGAGAAAAGAGATACAAATACAAAATCAAGGAATTTAAAACTCTGAAGTCCTAAATTTGAATCAGAAATAAGAGGGAAATTTTTTCTATTTAAAAAGAAGTCTACCTTTATCCACTGAAAAGGTATAACAACAGCAACCAACTCAGGAGCAATGAGTATCCCTTGTGCCCAGAGTAATACCATTTCCTACGAAAAAAGAACAAGGGCTCCTCGGAGAAATGGCTGATTCCAAGCCCGGGGCAGTAATGTACAAAAGGACCTTGCAACATCTTGTTTTACCAGGAAGCAAGAAAGCTATCAGAGACTACTGGAGTGGTATCAAAAGGACTCCCACTAACCAAAGATGGGACAATCCGAACATCAAAAAGGATAATACCTGTAAAGAACAAAAAATAATTCTAAACCCATGAGTTCATGATTATACTACAAATAAGACAAAACAAAAATATCTCACTGGTCCTTTTTGATCAGTGCTATGGAACAAATTCACTATTTTGAAAACTGGTAAAATAACGGAAAGAATCCAGCATTTACCCTGACTTTCCTATACATTAAAGAACTAAATAGTTTATGAGGAAAAATCCTTCTTTTAAAAGAATCCCACTTAATAAATATAACTTTGCAATCCTAATGAAATAATGAGTCTAGGCAACACTTATCAATAACTATTAAAACCCTAAGGTAAAATCTGGGGCACTTTATAATTAATGGATCAGAACGACAGTACCTGAACTCACTGATGACATTATTATCACAAAAAGGGAGAAAATCAGACATTATGAGAATTATGTGGTAAAACAGGAAATGAACACTACCACCATCCATGAAGCATTCTTGCCCCCCTAATAAGAAAAAAAAGATCCCAATCCAATCAAGCCTTTAGGTCTTTATCAGTTTATAGGAAAGAGGCTAGAGGAACATACTAAAAATAACGTCTTCATCAGTTTATAGGAAATACAGAGCCTACAGGAACATATCAAAAATAATACCATATGGACAAAAACAGCAAAATCTAGACTTTGGGAAACTCTTACAGGATAAACCACCTGGTTTTTTCAATAAATAAAAGTGGAAAAAAAGAGGGAATTTATAAAGAGACTTAAGAGACATAATGAAATATAATGTATGGACCTTGTTTGAATTCTTATTTGAATTAACCAACTGTAAAATCATATTATAAGACAATAAAGGGAACTTGAACACTGGATATTACTGGTATTATCATGAATTTTTGTCCATTTTTAGAGATAATGGTATTACGGTTACATAAAAAAAAAAATTCTTACCTTTTAGAGATACACACGAAAGTATTTATAGATGAAATAAAATTACCTGGGTTTGCTTCAAAATAATCCAGGGGGAGAAGGAGGGTATGGGGAGCTGGGCCATCAAACTATCAGTCCCCCCCCCCCCCAGTCACACAGGATTACAGGGTGGTTTCTCTCATAATAACAGCTAACATTTACTGAGCATTTACTAAATATCAGGTATAGTTCCAGTACATGTACAGTTGAGGAAGCTGCAGCTTAGGGTAGCCAGTATTAAAACTTATGTCTGGGACTTCCCTGACGGTCCAGTGGTTAAGATTTCGCCTTCCAATGCAGGGGGTGCAGGTTCAATCCCTGGTCCAGAAGCTAAGATCCCACATGCCTCACAGCCAAAGAACCAAAACATAAAACAGAAGCATTATTGCAACAAATTCAATAGAAGACTTTAAAAATAAATAAATAAATAAAAAATAAATAAAACCTATGTCTGCTGGACTCCAGAGTCCTAGCTCTTCACCACCACACCACACTACCACTAGAATTGCTTTGCCTTTCCACTGTTAGATGGTTCATGTAAAAATGTTTCTCCTTAAGCTGAATTAAAATCCATCATCCCTGCAACAACCACCCTATTTTTCCTATAAACACTCAACTGTTTCAACAAATATTCACTGCGAGTCTACTATGTGCCAGGCTCTGGGGAAAGAAGAGGATAAATCATCTCTGCTCCCAAATAGTATCAATATAGTAGGAGACACTGACAGTGGCAATGATAGTGTGATAAATGCCATAGAACATGCAAAGGCTACTAAGAGACCACACAGGAGGGGCAAATAAATCAGAAGGAAAGGACTCCCAGAAAAAGTGAAGCCAAAGAAAAGAGCCAAAGAAGAGTAGGAAATAATGAGAAAGATAAACCCCCTGGAAGGACTTTCCAGGCATGTCTAAGGTATGAAGGCAAAGTATTTATGGAAAATACAAATGTTGCATAAACTGGAGCACAGGCTAGGAACATAAGACCCAAACCTCTGAGGGGCAGGTCTGAATTCTGCTTCTATCAAGTTACTGGGCCAATGTGTGCCTAGGTTCTCTCATCTGGAAATCTGTAGCTCGGTTTTCTTCCTCACAGGATGAGAATTAAAAGAGAAATGCAAGTAGTATTTCGCAGAGTAGAGCACCTCTGAGCAGTGCCTCTACCTACAACACATTGTTTAAATTCCAGTCACTCCCGAAAAGGAGATTATTTTAAGATTAAATGTAGTCCCTTTATCAAGCATGTGAAATTTCCATAAAATGTTTAACTTAGCTAGTAATGAGCTGCCAATCAGACTAATCTGAAAATCTTTTGCTCTTTCAAATAGTACATGGAAGCTTTAAGATTTATTTTGTATTCAGAGTTCTTATATGAATAACATAAACTATTTTTAAGCAGTAGTACTCTTTGCGTTAAGTAATAAGTAATTTAAAAAACTAATTTCAAACGGAGATTATCCCAATTCATAAACTAAACTTCTCAAGGATCACTAAAAATGAGTAAAAAGGATGACAGCATTAAATTCTTATGGGTGAATTACCAACACAGCTTGGGTGGCTTTATTATTACTCAGCTTTAAGTAATAAAGCTGATTTCCAATTTAAAAAAAGTTGATCAAAACCATTTGCTTCTGATTTCTAGTATGCATTTCATGTTATTTCTTCTTTGCAGAAGTCAGCACTATCACAGCAAAAACAGCAGTCAATATTTACTGAAAGTTAACTATGTGTCAGTTAACTATGTGTTGTTAAGAACTTCACGTGTATTAACTCATTTAATGAAAGCCTAAAAAAAATCTTAATGATTTATATACTTATTAAATATATTTTATACATAATTTTTAGTATAAAATAAGTGTACTTAATAATTTTTATCAATTATATTTATTCTAGTTGGAATGGAAGATGTCTGCCAGCTTCAACTCCTCAGGGCAAATGCTGGTACTAAGTTCTGAGAACACAGATATGAAAATGGACTAAAAAGAAGGTGCATAGCCTATCATGAGCCACTAAATGATTACCCTGTGGGTTGGGGGGGGGAGGAGGAAGAGAATGTTTCAAGGAGAAATAAAATATAAGTTAGATTTGAAATGCTGAATAAGAGTCTGTAGGTGGGCTAGGCAAGGAAATACGACAGGACAGTCAAGGAATAAGGGTTTGGCACTAATGAAACTAACCAAAAAAAAAAAAGAGTGACAGAAAATCAGGCTGGAGAGGCAGATATGCGACAGATAATTAAAAGCTTCATTTAACATGGAAAATGCTGCTTGGAGTTTATCCAAGAGATGCTCAGATCTACGCTTTAGGAAGTACAGATGTACTGTGATGTCATTAGAAAAATGACTCCCGAGGACTTTAACTAGAGAGAGGAGACTAGAGGCAATTGGTTAAGAGGTTATTGCAACAGGCTAGGCAAGAGATTATGAAGGTCTGATCTAATGCCAAGATCACACATTGCAAATGAGGGGACGGAGGCATATTTATCTATATATATGAAAAACATTCAGAACAATACGTTTATATTTCTACATATACACACATATGCATTACGTTATTACATTCTGTATGTGTGACATATACACATATACATTATGTACATTATTCTGTTATTCCTCACAGCATCCCTTTGAAATGATTCTTATGTCTATTTTACAGGTATAGAAACTGAGAATCAGAGAGATTAATTTTGTCGAGGTCAAACAGTCAATAAACAACAGAGCTAGGATTCAAGCCCTGGTGCGTCTGACTCGAACACCTGACTCCACTACATCTGAGAATCACTTAAAAGGTAAAACTGATTGGAGGTCAGGGGTAAGACTCAGATAAAGGTTACATCAAGACAGAGGATCTCTAAGGCAGTCTTACCCAACCAACCATAAGAAGAGAACAATCCAAATAGAAGAATCCTATTTAATCTCTGAACGCTTGTTTAATTTCAGAAAGAAAAAACTAAAGTTTCTCTAATGCACTGCTACTGAAATGAGCATTTGCTATTACTTTGTGTTCTTTCTATTTTTCTTCCGATATTCTCTTTGCTATCATCATTTCCTTATCTATTTTGCTGCCTTGCTGGGGTTTAAAATAAATACTTATTCAGCCCCTTATAGTTCTTGATGGGGAGGGGAGGAATAGCATATAAATAAAAATCAACAGAAGCCTGATTTTACTATAGTGGCCTTATGATGTATTCAAAAACTGTGTGGATATTTGATACTAGGGAATTAGTGTTAATTTTTTAAAGTGTGTCATAGTATTGTAGCTAACTGCCCTTATCTTTTAGAGATACATACTGAAATATTTACAGATGAAATTATACAATTCCTGGAATTTGCTCAAAATAGTACAGGAGGGGGAATAATACAGGGAAGTATATGGGGCAGGACTGACCATTGCTGATGGGCTAGATGATGGGAAATTTGAGGGTCATCATACTTTTGCATCTACTTATTGTATTTTAAATTCTCAATAATTAAAGTTTTGAGATTTATTCAAATACTATATAAGGGAAGAAAAAACAAAACAAAAAGGTGTATATATAAAAAATTATTTTCTCATTAGCTTTCCCTGTAATTATAAAGTTGGTTTTCCAAACTAACATTTTGGTTGTAGTAAAAAAAAAAAATTTCACATTTACATTTTAGGAAGCAGGCTATGTTTATAAGTGTGAATTTAATTCATAACCCAAGGGAAATATTAGTCAGATGGTCTGTCAAGCTCACAATCTTCCCATTCTTATTAAAACAGACCACAAATTAATTTCCATTTACTAATTCCATAGGATTTAAATGTACAACCTAACATATTGAGAGATGTTATTTATTGCAGATTCTTAAAATTAAAGGTTTTTGGAAAATTCTCAGAACTTACTGGGTTACTAACACTGTATTTAATTACAAATTCTTGGAACAAAAATGTAAAAAATAATTGTTTTCCAGGTTTCTTTCTCTTAAAAGTGGAAGCCTCTTTATCTTATGTATGTAAGAATATATGTCAACTAAATATTCAATAGGCACTGAAGTATATATTGACTGGATAAATAAACAATAAGAGTCTTTAGAGAGGGAATAAATAGCAGAGCAGCGAAGAGTAGAGATAGTGACTCCAGGCCACCTTTAAAAATTAGAGATAAAACAGTAAGTACCCTGTAGCAAGACTGATGAAACTGAATTTTTAAAGTTTGGGGAAACCTGAGCATTTGATCCAACGAGCTTCAGAAAACCTTCTTTCTAGTTCAGATTCTGTTATTAACTGGCTGTGTGAACTTGGGCAAGTCACTTAATTTCTCTGAGCTTCAGTTTCAACATCTATAACGGTGGTGTTATCTCCCCTGCCTACATTTGAGAAAATCAAATGGCTTAACTGTCAATGTAAAAATGTTCTAAAGATTGTAAAGCATAACACAAATGTATAATATCTATAAAGATCTAAGAAGGAATAAATGGTGGGGAAAATAACAAGAGCACAGAAAGGAGTCTGTCTTACAAAACAGAAGGGATCCTCGTTTATCCTAGATAAAAGAGAAGGAAGGGGAAAACAAGTCCTTCTGAGGTATAGTGTTCAAATATAATTCTCTTCCCAACAGGAAACTAATTAATGCACATTTACTTACTGTTTTTCTAACTTACTTTAGTTGTTCTTTTATACTTTATCCTGATCTGTCAATCAGATGCCCACAAACAAATACTCAGTACTATTATCTGGACACATCAAATGACAATTCACTTATTTAATTGGTTCTAAGCTATCATCAGTATGCTCCTTTACAGTTGTTAACTATAAGCAACAAATCTCTCAAACTTGAACTATTTCAATAATTTCCATTCTTTTCCCTCTGATCTAAGTAATCTTAGCTTATGGTTATAGCTGAGGAATTTTGTGTTGTTGATATCCTAAGATAAATCAATATTACTTTTTCACTTTTTTCTATATACAATTGAAGCTTATGAAACTACCTCACTTAGCTTTACGTTGAAAGGGAAAGCAGAAGGGAAACAGTGATGGCAAGTTAATGTTACCTGTTGTAAGTAACCCCTCCCTTCCCTTAGTCCCCTCAATTCCCACTTTGAACACTCATTTCCATTTCTACTGCTAGATCAATTTCAATACATCCTAACATTTTTTCTCGTTGACCATCCATCACCAAACAGCACAGTACCTACTGGGTTCCAGGCCCAATGCTAAAGCTATAAAATGGGGTAAGATGAATTAAAGCCCTGCCCCCAAAGCATGTGTACACTAGAAAAAGACACCTCATTGTCAACAAACATTTACAAACACAATGTAAATATCAAAATAAATACCAAAACAAAGGCATATACTCCATGCTTTGGAAGCATAAAAGAAAAAAATGATACGTACTACATGGCAAAGGTAAGGACGGCAGTACAGAAAAAAAAGAGAAACTAGCTAGAAAGGAGTTTTCAAAAACTCAGATATTTTATTTTAGGATATCAGGTGTATTTAGGTAATTCATTTAGTAACCAATTGACTACCCTTTGTTGAACTACATCTTGACTAGCACTATATAGGGCAAAGGTTTAGTCTGAAAAGGTACACTCCCCTCAGAATATCCTCAAAGCTTTCCCTCAACACACAAGTATCTCTACCAACTCATCCTTCCTTCCTCCCCACTCTCCAACTATTCTAACACTGTGTCTTATCTGGCACTCATTAAAATTACAACAACAACATATATATGTGAAAGTGCTTTCTAAATTTTGAGGAACTTACAAAAGATATGGAAATGATTACACAGCCTACCTTCCAGATGCCTTAAATAGTCTTTCCTTTAACTCCCACTGTGACTTACAGAGTTGATACTCAATGAATATTTGATTTAAAAATCTCCAGCGATACATTAAGAATTACTTATTACACCAATATTAAGTATCTCATAAAAGCTAAATTAAAACCAATTCTTCAGTATTACAACCTATGCATGAAGAAGTAGTAGAGTGTAGTGGTTAGGATCATGGACATCAAAGACGAACTACCAGACTCCTAATTTAGTGCCCTCACTTAATTAGCTTTGACCTTAAGCATCCATCACCATAAGGACCTTAAGCTCCATAACCTCTCAGTGCCTCAATCTTTCCAACTATAAAATGGGATAAAGTATTACCTAACTCCTAGGTCACTTTGAGAATAAATGAGCTGACATAGTGTTTACACCAGAATCTGATACACCATAAGCTCTAGACTCTGTAGTAGTAGCAGCAGTGCTGGTATCACCATCATCAGACAACTTGGATATTTTTTAACCAGAAATACAAATAATAATAACACTTTTCATCTATGTGTCTTCTTATAGTCACAAAGCTCTTTTACAGAAGGTGTAGTTCAGGAACGGAAGGAGCAAAACTGGTCGGAGTTCCATTTTGGGCAGTCACTCTCAGTGTTTAATCCTGGCTCTGCCATTAGTCAGCTATAGGACCACTGACAACTAAGTAACCAGAGGCAAGTTATTTCACTTCTCTTACCCTCAATTTCCTGATTTGTAACATGCAACAACACCACCTATACTCCAGGAATGTGCTGAGGACTACAGGAGTCAAGGTACTTGAAGCAACAAGCAGGATGCATGGCACACTGTTGCATTAACATCTGTTCCTCTCCTCCACCTCCCACATGGAGTATCTCATTTAATTCTCATCCCACCATTATGAAGTTCATATTAGGTTGAGCCCTATTAAAAACAGCTGAATACTGGCAAATTCATATGGTTCAACCTAACACTACATCCATTTACAAATGGAGAAAATAAGCTCAGAGGTTAAATGCTTTACTCAAGGTCATATGCACGGTAAGTAATGGAGCTAAAACTTTAAAAATAGACAGTTTTTCATTAAAATTGGTTCAGCGAGTCCTGCTCAGAAAGGGAGGGGGAAAAAGGTAAACTAACTACAATAATACATGTGAAACTACTGTAACCTACAAGTTTTTGTTCTGCCATATCAAAAAACAAGATGGTGATGTAGATTGTCTTCTAAGACTCTTTCAATTTAAAAAATTATTTGTAGAGTGTCTATGCGTGTGTTGCAGAGGTTGAGGGTTTAGTGAAAATTAAAGGAAAATAATATCATCAAAGGAAGCACATGCATAACTACACCAATTCAAAAAGTACAGCTGGATCTAATTAGAAACTCCACGAATTAGCAAATTCACAAAGCAGCTGAACATCAAATATCCATCCTGGTGAAAAGTCAGCGGTATTCCATAACACAGATGAGGTGTTCGCCAAACACACAAGGAAGAGTTATACTAAATGTATTCACTTTGGTTCACAAAGGTATGTACTAATATATAATATTACTGAAATGGAAAAAGAAAAAAATGAAAAGGCTTTTCTTCTAATAGTAAGACATACACTACTGTAGTAAAACTGTATAACTGCTAAGTTTATTTCTATACATTCCACAAGGGCTTTAGGATTATACCACATAAACCATATTTAGGGTACGTATCTGTCCAAACATGAAGTGTCCTATCAAAATGCACGGCACTAGTAAATAAATAGCAAATGTTAACAGAACAAGGCCCCATAAAAGTGGTGGAATATTTACCAGTATCAAATATTTACTATGATTGGTCTACAAATCTATTCTGCCTCATTTCTCCTTGAAGTGCCATTCACCATTTTTTTTTCTTTAAAAGGGCATGAACGACAAAATACGAATGAGGATAATGAACAGAAACCAGGTCTTTCAATAGATTTACAATGGAACGGTTTTGTTTTTAATCCTCTTATCGGCCTCTCCTCCAATTATGTAATCATTCCACGGCAAAAGATTACATGGCTGTTTCCCTACCCTGCAAGGAATAAGTTGGAGGGGGAAACAGAAGAGTAGGAAACAGGTAGCCTCGGAATATGCTACATTTCCACGAAACTAAACTGCCTCTTCGGAATCAGTATTAACTGAGCGCTCTCAATTTTCAAGACCTTACCCTTTAGCCATTACAGATACTTTTTCTTTTTTAAATCCCATAACAACTGACAACTCTTCACGTGCTGCAGATTCCACCTACCACCATCACTTCCAGAGTCCATTAAGCTCTCTTTTCCCCGGGCGGTCGGAGCGAGTTATCCACGCTGGAAGGGCTGTGTAATTACAATTACGTCTGTGCAGCTCGCCTCAACTCCCCGAAACAAAAGTCAGACTGAACTGAGCTGCCTCCTAAGGCGCGATTCCGGGTGCTGGCTCTTGCCCACCAGGTTTCGCCGAAACCTCCCGAGGGTGACCTCTACGCCTCGCCTCGGTGCCCCGCTCGCCGTCTCCTAAGACCCCCGGTCCACGCCTACTGCCTCGCCCCGTCCAGCGCCGGCCTCCAGACTTGTTCGCGAACTCTCCTTACAGCCCCCTCCGCAACCCCGGGCCCCCAGCTCCCGGCCGCGCGCGCCCAGCCGACAGGTAACCGGGCGCCGGGCTCCCAGCCTCAGCGCTCGGGACCGCGCAGTTAATGAGTAACGCGCCGGGGCCCGGGGGACAGGGGAGGAGCCGCCGCCGCCCGACGCCCACCAGCGGCCCCAGGGGGCGCCCAGATGCCCCGAGGCGCCGAGCCCCCGCCGCCGCCTCCGCCGGGGTCCCGGAGCCCGCGAGCCCAGGCGGGGAAGCGCGCTCGCTGGGCCAGGACAGTCGGCCGGGTCCCCGCGCGCCGCGCCCTCACCTGCACCTGCCGCGGCCGCCCCTCCAGGCCGGCTCGCGGGCGGCGGGCGCGCGGGCACCGAGGGGGGCGGTGCTCCGCGCCCCGGGCCTCTCCCTCCCGCGGCCGCACTCACCTGACCAACCCACCGCGGCCGCGGCCGGCGCTCAGGGGCGCGCGCAGAACCGCACACAACGCGCCCCGAAGGAGTCACAAGCGGAGGAGAACGGCGGGCCGACGCCGCTACACTCAGCCGCGGCGGGTGCACTACCGGGGGGAGCCGCCGAGGGAGCGCGGGACTGCGCCTGCGCCGGGAGCGGGGCTGGGAGCCGGGAGCGGTCCGGCCCCGCGGAGGGAAGGCGGGGATGGGGGCGGGGCGGGCGTGGGGCCGGTGGGGCCGACGCGCTCCCGCGCCCTCTGGCGACAGCCGTGGCTTTCGCAGGTGCCCGGCGCGGGCCCCAGGTGCCTCCGCGGGCGGTTTCCTTGGGAACAGGGCGAGCTGGCGCTAAGCCTTGTTGCCCTGGGTTCTCGGGTTCACTTCGAGTGTGTTGGGCTCTCCAGGAGTCGAAAAATGAACCTTCGATGTGAGTTGAGGACAGCTAGAACCAACCTGACACTCGGCGTGCATATGTACCTTACAACGTGTGTGTCTGTGTGTGGGTGTGTGGGTATGTGTGTGCGCTCGTGCGTGTCTCTTGTCTCTGGGGGGATGGATGGGAGGAGGGGGAGTCTGATAGAACCTAGATCCCAGCATTCTAGCAGCTGCTAGAGCATTCGAGAATGTCGTTTCTGCACCTGCCTTCTCTCACCTTTTGTGTCAACTCTTAGATAACTTCCACCCCACTTTAGGTCCTCCAGAGAGGAAACGTGAAAATACAAACCAGGCTTCCGAAAATCTGATCCAAAAGAGGCAGTCACATCATAGTATGTGTCTCTATGTTTAGTAAAAGAGTTACATGCAATTTGTGTGATATATATATTGAGTAGGATCCCCGCTCTGTATATTGATCACATTTATTAGAGGCAGTAAAGAAGAGTAGGTTATGTGGATGGCTATAGGAATCAGAATTCCTGGGTTTGAGCTTGGCACCAACTAGCTGTGTCAGTGACCTTGGGCTAGTTGATCTCTAATAGCCCCAGTAAACGGGGATAATAAGATTACCTATGTAACTAAGTCGTTAAGAAATTAAATGGCTTAATATATGTGAAATAGTTAGTGTACTTCATGACACAACGTGCCTAATGAATATTAGCTATTATTAATAACATCATTATTATCATCCACCTATAATAAAAACAGAAACCTAGAAAGTCATTATTTACTCTTTTATACTCCATCTCCAATATATCAAGTCCTATCCATCCTATTTTGCAAATAATTCTTAAATCTACCCCATCTGTTATTCACTGGGACTAGACATGACCCTACTCATTAATGGACTTCTAACTATTCTCCCTTACACCATGTCATTCATTCATCAAACATTTTTTATGCTCGATCTACGTGCCTACTGCTAGACATGGGAACAGAGAAACCATTACACACAATCTCCATCATCCAAGCACTCAAACATAGTGAAGAAAACAAATGTGTCAATAACAACTAAGTGAAATAAATAAACTCATCATACAGCAAACTACTTGGGTTCTCCAGTCTTGCCATACTCCTTCGTACATGCTGTCTTTACATATGCTGCTCCTTTTTCTTGTTATGCCCTGACCCTCCATTTTTTCCTTGCCTAGCTAATTCTTGCTTATCCTTCATTATTCTGCCCAGGCATCAATTCCATTGTGAACCCTTCCCTGTTCCTTGCCACCCAGCCTTATCCCACCCCAGTGTGGGCTAGGTGCCCTTTACTGTACTCTTATAGCACTTTATCTCTTTCTAGCACTTATCACATAGAACAGTAATTGTAGTTTTGTCTATTTCCGTAGGAACTTTTTGAGAACAGGCACAAAGCCTGACATGTGGGAGGACTGGCTCAGAAAATGCAGAATGAGTTAATGATATACATGTAGATACACTGTCTTGGTATATAAATGTTTAGAGGACAGGCCCTATGCTGTGTTCTACGTAGGACCTAAGATATCGTGCATCTACAGGAAATACTGAGCAATAGCCATGTGCCTGAGTCCCATGTTGGTCCACCTGTCATCCACAAGGCTCTTTGGAATGGACTTAGAGGTGTTTCCTCTCACATACTTCACCTGCTAGCACAGTTTGAGAATGAGAAGAGCAATCTGAGTAGTTACCTATAGTAGGACTTTAGTGTCCTGGCAGCACAGAGACCAAGATGCATTACAGAATGTTATACACTCAGAATCTCAGCCTGCAAAATGCATAAAGTGTGGTAAGCATCCTAAGTTAGATTGCTCAGCCATATACTAAAGTAACAGACTCCCCACAAACTTTAAAAACATGATGATGGATTTTATAGTGTGCTAAAGTTTGCCTTCTTTTTCTTTCACTAAAATATAAGTTATATAATTAATGTCAAATAAAATAATATTTTTTTTAATCTTCAGACTTTCCCATCCATATCTAGGGCCAGAAAACAAAGGACTGCAAATATCTAAAAATTTTAAATTGAACAAATCATTCTAAGGTTGTTATCCTTAGTTACAACTTTTATTGCTCGTTTGCCTCTGCTTTATTTTCAAAGTTCAGAAAATATTGTATGTTTACATGGTACTTTCTGGTTTCAAACTGACTTCAGATTAATTATCTCATAAGCCTTTTATAAAAAGCAATTTGATGTAGGTGTAAAGGTAGTTCATCTTTACAGATCGGGAGCTTGGACCACCAGAGTTAGGGCCCTGGTCTTCAGAACTCAGGGTAGTATCTACAAACAAATGAACTTTTTTAAAAACACTTTTTAAAAGCACACTGGGCTTCGTGTCCAGCAGTATGGCAGACTAGAGATTGGCTGATTCTCCCACCAAATGCTAGATTAAATATATAAAACATCTTATCAAACATATCAATAAGCTGACAAGAACATAAGAAACCCTCAAGGGCAAAAACTAGGTAAAAGCAAGAACCTAGACAGTAAATAATAACAATGCAAAATGAAACAAACAAACAAACAAAAGCTGGTTAGGGAAAAAATGTACCAAAAATAACCTATCATTTCCTTGTCTAGCAAAATGCTTACTTGTGGGCCAGTGCTTGTGTCGCATAAAAATTTGCTTTTGCAACTCCTGTACAAAGCAGAGTTGTCTGTAATGTATCTTTCATGAGATCAGTTGTGCACAACTCTGCATTTCACGCCCTTTTTCTGATGTCAGAATAGGCAACTGAAAAAATCAGAGGGCTGAGAGAAAGGGCTGACAGAAGGGCTTAGACTCTAAAATGTATGATCCCCTACAAATGAGTCACTTTAACAAGCTACATATTTATAAGGAAATGTTTTGAGAATTGGCTTTGGATCCAGTTTATTTCACAGACACACAAATTGCCATCCATTAGACAAATATTTATTTACTGCTTCTCTATGCCAGGTACATAAATAATCTGCAGTAAGAGGGAAGAGAAGGAGAGATGAGACACAACGAGAAGACCTCATAGCTTCCCCACAATGTTTCAGTCCCAGGTTCCGGTCTATTCCTGAGTCTTCTTTCATCCCTGCCCATGGGTTCTGAAAACAATCCTTATATCCTTAAAATAATTCCCCCATTCTGCTTTGAATGGATTCCTGTTATTGGCCACCAGAAAATTTTCCTAAATAACATATTTTCATGGAAAGATTGGTTTCTGTTGCAGTTAAAAACTCAAAATAACACTAACTTAAACAAAATAAAGTGTATCCCTCTCATGTAAGTGTAGGCAGTGCAGGGTTGATATGGTGGCTCTCTGATCATCATGGACACAGGCTCCTTCTATCTTGCGGCTTCACCATCCTGAAGATGCAGCTTCTACCATCAAGCAGGCTGCTCAAGCTCCAGCCATCACATCCTTATTCTAGGCAGCAGAAAGGTGATAGGGGCAGAAAAGAACATCCCTCTATTTTAAAACACTTGCAGAAGTTGTGTACATCACTGCACTTACACCACATTGGTTAACACTTAACTATAAGTGATGTTGAAACATGTAGTCTCTATTGAGTGGCCACGTGTCCAGTTAGAAATCAATGGTTCTAATACTAAAGAAAAAGGGGAGAACAGATATTGGAAACAACCTGCAGTATCTGGCTCATCATCTGATATCAGACTTAGGATGGGAGAAATGGTGATAGGGTAGAACGTACAAATAGAGCAAAGGCATTGTAAGGAAAACATGATGGTGAACAGTGCACCTGGGACAAGCATAGGTAGATAGTTAAGCCTGGAAATATGTGGGAGCCAGATTGTGGAAGATTTAAATGCCAGACTGAAGAATATGGAGTCCGGTACAGTAGTCAGAAGAGAGTTCCTGAAAGATTTTGAGCTGGAGAGTGAAATGATCGAACCAATGCTTTAGGAAGAATAACATGGTGGCAATGCCTAGAATGTACTTGGGATGGCAGGGGCACAGTGATTTTATTTGGGGAAGTACCCTCCTACCATGTTCAGTACATGTGACTCAAGTAGAACTGAATTCCCGCCACTTCAGGGGTGAGCATGTGACCCAGGCTTAACCAGTCAGAGAATCCTCCTGGTCTTTGTGATTAGTTCATGATAAGCAAATGACACAAGCATGGCTGTTAAAAATCAATTCTGAGACTTATGGGAAATTGTTGGGAAAAGTGAATCTCTCTATGAGGATTGCTGAGAAGATTAAATGTAAGCCTGAGGCTGCTGGCAGTGATCTCGCCACCCAATGGAGAACATGCCTGAGAATGGAACTAACAGGGAGAAGGCAGAACTGAGAGATAAGAAAACCAAGTGTGGGTCCTGAGGACATTATTTCACTTCCTGGATCAAGCTGTGACTGAAGCTGGAGACCCTGAACTTTTTAGTTATATGAGCCAGTAATTATCTCTTAGCTTAAGCCAATTTGTGTTGCGTTTTCTGCCACTTGCAAATGAATATACAGAAATAAAGGCAAGCATGATAATTCCAAGCCTTAAAAATAGTACCATCTACCTTTGTCATACATAGTATTAAAAGACTTGGCTCTGATAAATTTTATCTGTTCCAAAAAATCAAATCTACATTCAAAGAGAGGATGTTTGATATAGTTGGGAATGTTCACAATTATGCTATGAAATCTCTAAAAGTACTTACAGAGTCATAAAATATTGGAGCTGGAGGAGACCTTTAAGTCATCTCACCTCATCACCTGTTTTCAAAAATGAGGAAACTGAGACTCAGAAAGATGAGGTGATTTATTCAAAGTCACAGAGCTAATATGTGCTGGTCTTGAACCCAGGTCTTTGGAATACTAGTCTGTATATTATCATTGTATCATTCTGACACTTCAGAACAGGACATCTAAAAAATGCTTTCAAATACATTTGAAACACATGTAATACAACGCAAACAACTTCCCATGAAGCAACATTTGAAAGCCTGGGCGTGCCAGCAATATTCACCACATTCTTGTGAGGATAGATGGTCTTTCTGCATAAGGTTGCTGTGACTCATGCCAGTATACAATGAAGAGAAACCAACCATGCTGTGTTGACCATTTATAACTGGACCTGTATAGTTACCTGAGCCAAAAGCAACCCTGTGTGTTTAGAATGGATATGAGGAAGGTCAACCTTCAACAACAGGGATCCACATCAGGGATCCTTCATTCTGTTGAATGAGATAAACCCAGTCAATTCCCTTCTCTTTGAAAATATGAATTTGAAAATAAGTGTACACAGGGAGAGTGATTATTCAAGCTCAACTGGTAATCCAAAGCAGAATAAACTATCCTTTATGAGGCCTATTAGTCATCCTCATTATAGGAATACTGGGAAGCCACATGTCCTGTAATATCTAATAATCCTTATATCTTTGCAGTAATTCTTTTATGCCTTCATTCCCTTATTTACTGAGTGTCCCTTACATGCCAAATGCTGATTTAGATGCTGGGAATATGACAGAGAATAAGACAATGTCCTGGCCTTTATGGCTCTTACATTCTAGTGCAGGAGACAGTCAATACAGGAATAGATATATAATAACATGTTAGGTAATGAGCCACGCTATGAAGAAAAATAAAGGAGGACTCATTAGTTCATGAGAACTTGGTCACATGGCCAAACATGGCTATAAGGAAGGCTGGGAAATGTAGTCTTCACATTGAAAGTCATCTGCCCAGGAAAAATGCAGAACTAGCAGTCTGCCATAAAGAATACTGGGGGGAGGAAGAGGGGCGAAGTTACATGCACTGTATCTAACACGTCCACAAATTAACAGATAATCCACCATATGGTTAAGTTGACCCTAAGGGAGTACTTGCCTGATTGGTCACATAAACTATAGATAACTTGTATTTCTTGGGTCACTTTTGGGGAGTCTGAGACTTTCTACCTATTAAACTATGCCTTATTTTGATGTTGCCATTCATCAATATTTATTGCATATAATTAGTGTGCTAAATACCACTCAGTTGAATGGATCACATAGTATTTCTGAGGTAGGAAAAAAAATGTTTCTCCATTCTCTAAAGAAAACATCCCTGCCTCAGTACTTCTCTAGCACTACATATGTTATCTCAGCCAGTCTTATTTATAAAAACAATATCTTTGGGGCTTCCCTGGTGGCGCAGTGGTTGAGAATCTGCCTGCCAATGCAGAGGACACGGGTTCGAGCCCTGGTCTGGGAAGATCCCACATGCCGCGGAGCAACTGGGCCCGTGAGCCACAATTACTGAGCCTGCGCGTCTGGAGCCTGTGCTCCGCAACAAGAGAGGCCGCGATAGTGAGAGGCCCGCGCACCGCGATGAAGAGTGGCCCCCGCTTGCCACAACTAGAGAAAGCCCTCGCACAGAAACGAAGACCCAACACAGCCATAAAATTAAAAAAAATAATAATTTAAAAAACAAACAAACAAAAAAAACAATATCTTTTCTACTACATATACCAAGAGTTCTCATGCAAATGCCCTTGTAATTCAGTCAGGTAATACTATTGAGGGGCCGCCTACAAGATGCAGTTGGTGAACCACCAGCATCAGAATCACCTGAGGTGTTTGTTTAGCCCAGGCCTATGAATCAGAATCTCTGAGGACTGGGCCTAATTACTGAAATTTTTAACAAACATCGGAAGCAATTCTTATAATGCTAAACTTTAAGAATCAACAGTGAAGGATATGAGGAAAGTAAAAGGATACAAAAAAGTCCCCAAACTACAATCTAGTTGAGATAACATAATATGTACATAAAACAGTGACTTTTAAAATGTATTATGGAGAAACTTCCAGAATTAAAATGGTGGAGTAAATATAGCATCTTCTACAAGTCCTTCTACTCTCAGAAATTACCCAGTAGCAAAGATAATGACACACAAAAATGCAAAATCCATTTTCACTGAAAACAGGAGACACCTGAAACCCTGAACTACAATATGTGCAGAGGTACAGTGAAGGACAGGAAGACTGATAAAAAATGTCGATGGCTACAGATCTCAGAAAACATCAACAAAATACACTTCAACAATTGACTTAACTTAGGGGCAAACCCAAAAATCCTTCATCTGAAACAAGGGAATCAAGTATGTGTATTGGCAGCAATGCCTCCTCTCAATTTGATTTATTATGAAAGAGAAGGAGGTAAGGCACAGTTGGAAGAGGAATCATTCAGACATGCCGTATATGCAGGAAGCATTCTGTTGCTGCGGCAAGATGGAAAAGATGGACTCTGCAATGTGAGCAGCCCTGCAACCACCAGTTTCTCTTAGAAGTAGAAGCTAAAGGAACTCATCCACATAAACTTTGTGTCATGAGGAGAATTCCTATTGGGCTGGAACATGGTTGGGGAGGCGCCTCCTCAGCATAAACCTTCGGTAAGTTGCATATTTTGAAAAACTTTTCCTTCAAAGATGAGTAGTCAATCAAAAAGGAACCAGCATACACAGATACCATAAGAAAAAAAGAAGAGAATAGGAAAAAGATGGCAAATTAAAATTCTCATTAAAAAATGTTGCCATTAAGCAAAAGAAAATTTTAACCAAACGTACAGCCATAAATTTTAAAAGTTAAGGGTGCAACTTGGAAGAGGATCTTTGAAATGAATTTCTGCTGTTTATGAGCTACCCATTCTATGGTATTTTGTTATAGCAACCCGAATGGGTTAAGACAGCAGGGTTATTTGTGGTGGCGGGGAGTTGGAAGCACTCTGGTAACTATCACCAGGAGAGTGAATAAGTAAAAAGTAGTAAATGCATATCATGGAGTTTTATGCCACATTAGAAGCAACTGATTAGAGGGCCACAAAGCAACATGGATGGATCTTAAAAACATAATGCTAAGTGAAAAAAAAGATATATGATCGTTACCATTATGTTCATTAAAAAAGTATATACATAAAAACAATACACATTTAACAAAAACACATTGAAAGATGCACATTTAACATATGCGAATGATTGCCTATGGGGGTATAGGAATATGAATAAAAAGGAAGAAATAAATAAGACTGAACTTGCATGAGTCAACTGTTAATGTGGCAAGCACTGACAATTATGATTAACTCAACTTTCCGAACTCTCTTCACTTGAAATTTTTAAAAATAAAGCAAAACCACAAAAGGAATTCAAATATGAATTGAAAGAAGTGGGAGGAAACAAAATTAAACTATCTCAAAAATGAAGGCAGACTTAGAAATAGCACAAAGGAGAATAAACACTTATTAAGGAAAACAACAAAAACAAAATAAAATATTTTTAAAGAGTCATGGAATACCATATTGAGAAAAGCAAGTAAAATGAAATGGAAATAAACAGTTTTAAAGGATTAGAAAGAAAATTATGTAAATGTTAGAGAGATAAAAGAAATTCAATATATGCATAATTAAGAAAGAAAACCAAGAAAATAATCTAGATATTGAGACAGAAAAAAAAAGCTTACATAAATATTTTGAGTGACTTTCCAGAAATATAAGAAGATCTAAATCTATAGATAGAAGGGGCATATAGTATCCCAAAGGAAAAAATGGCACAGAATAGTCAAACTAGACATAATCTCGTAAAGTTAACGGATTTCAAAGCTAATGAAAATCTTTTGGATAGCTAGTTAAAAATGATCAAGATCTCTATAAGGGGGAAAAAAAATCAAAATCTGAACCAAAGGATTTTATATCCAAGAATTTGATACCAGAGAAACTTGTTCAAATATAAATGTAATAGACAACATTTTTGAAAATGCAAGCAATATGGCTTTCATGGGCCCTTCTATAGGACATTAGTAGAGGATGAAATTTAGCCAACCATGAATTTAGAAAAAAATTTTAAAAGCTGGCAGTGATCCTCGAATCCATTTATCTGCAGAATTAAGTCTAAAGCAAATGTGAGAATTATGGTCAGAGAAGAGAAAGTAAATTTTTTAAAATTCTGACAATATAGCAATGAAACAACCAACAGAAGATGAAAGAGAAAAGAAATAAGGTAAACATTACAAAAAAATGTATAGTTAGTGAATGGGGAGGGGAGGAACAGGAAATATACTGCTCTCTGCTTTGAATAATATCTAAAAATAGTAATAGTTATAAAGTTATTAAGCTATCCACCAGAGCAAAAATACATGCCTTTCAAGTTCAAGAAACATGCATATACAGAGAATATACTGGCCGTATACTGACAAAAAATTAAATGAGTTATATAAAACAAAATCATAACAAAAAATGACAAGTAGACTAAAATAAAACATAATTTTTATTTCAATAAATATAAAAAGATTAAATTTACCAATGAATTGAAAACTTTTCTCAGATGGAATATCAAACCAAGCCCCAACTATGTGCTATATACGTAAGATAATGAAAACAAAGTGATTTAAAACAAAAATAAAATAGACAAAGGGATACCAAGCAAATGAAGCCAAGATCAAAATTATATCTCAAACAAAGCTTAATTCAGGGAAAAAGCAATAAATGAGACAAAGACAAAGATTATTTATTTATAACAATAAAGTGTGAGCTGAAAAATTAAGATGTCACACGTAGGAACATCCATGCACCAAATAACATAGCATTCAAATTCATAAAGCAAGAATTACAGGAAATTCAAGAAGACATCCACAGACACCATGACTAATCACATCATAAAAAATAACAAAATAAGTAAGGATAGAGAAGACCTCAGTAACATAATTAATATGGTAGGTTATATACGTACATATATATGTATGTATTTATAAACATTTATATAAAGGTATAAATATATATATATGCAAATAATAATATATCTTCTCTTCATTTACCCAGGGACTAGTCACAAAAATTGACTATGTATCAAAATGGGCTTCAAACAGGCCTGGGGATTTTGTGTCTCAGCCCCCTTTTAGTACAACTGGCTTCTCTTTTATTTCCTTTACATATTGAACTTCCAGATGTATTAAACAAAAAACAGTTTGAAAACCACTGTGACACACACACACACACACACACACACACTTAAACAACAATGTAAAAATATTTATTTTATTTTAAATTTAAAATGTACGGTCCACGTGCCAAATGTATGGACTGGGATGCTATAAAGTAGGTGACCTAACTGACCCTGATTAGCTGTAACACAGACCTTTTCAAGGGCTGGCTCTGCCACTAAGGAATTTGAGAAGTCTGGTATAAACATGGATGTCTTTTATAGGTGGGGTACCTGTAAATGAAAGAGAGGGTAGGGATGCTTCGATACTAATTCAAGACAAAGGAGAAGTCTGATGCTCCTTGCATCATTCATCAAGCAAATTTGTGACTTGAGCTATACAAGAAATATTCTTTTCCTGGTGTAAAAAAGAAGGTTACCATGGTTGTCAATAAGTTTTGTGCCTGTGTTCTTAACCATCACCAGACTGGACAAAGACAAAGCAGTGTGTACAGTTTGGGTTTATTTTAATGAAATCAGAAGGCTAGGTTATGGGAACTTGTTAAAGAGTTGTTTTGAGGTCAAGGACTTTGGTGAATGAAAGGGCTCTCAGAGGCCCAACTTGCTCAACATGCAGGGACCCAAGAGATTGTGCTTTCTTTCTGGTCTGATGAAACATCTGAATATGCTGAGCTTGAAACCACAGGGGAAAGGAAGGGCTTTTGTTTCAGGAAGTGAAGATCTCTGGCTCAAACCAGCCATGCAAATTGAGCTCATGGCAACTTCTCTGAGCTTAATGGAATTATAGATTTGAGGAGTTGCTGTACTATTTTGGTAGAAATAAAGTCCAAATTTCAGAAGACACATATTTTGATGAATATGAACCATACTTTAAGTTTCTGCAGCTGCTTTTGATGTGCAAACCTCAAGATGTGTTTGGATTACCAAGCATCTCTCCTATCTGTGCAGCTTGGTTATAAAAGGAATTTAATTTCACAGACCCAAAAGGAAACTGTGTTATCAAAAAAGGCACAATTAGAATTTGAGAAGTGGCATATGAATCACAAAATTGTCCTAAATTTCTGTCCACATGGCTTCCTTTCATGAAACTGCTGAAATCCAGGCTGAAAGCAACTATCAGTAACGCAAATTTGGAGTAGAAATTCAGGATACACTTTTTGAATACAGTCCAGACATCTGAGGAATTGTTCAGCTGCATACATAACAGTATTGTCACTAACATAATCAAAATTAATCAACGAGTTTTTGCTTTAGGTAAATATCTTTCAGGACCAGAAATACTCTGACATCATTCCCATGTGAGATAAATGTTGCCAGACAGGCAGACACTTTTGGCTGCAAGGAATGGGCATCTGTCACCAATTGCTTGAGCCAGCAATGCCAGCTCAAGGCCCAGATGACTCAGATAATTATAGAATCTGACCTTGAGGCAATGATGTGGGAGCAGTGTAGGAAATATCTGAGTATTGCTTACCATAATACTTTATAAAGAGTAAATGAACAATACAAACTCTTAATTAGTCTGTCTCTTGGGGGTCTTGAAATTTCCAGCATATTGTGATTATGAGGCTTTGAGTAAGGCCTAGCCAAAAGTTGTGAGTCATCCCTCGTTTTAGTAGGCTACATGTGCATTTTTATTAATAGTGACTAAATAATTTTGAAGGACTCTTTTTATATTATCCTAAAAAATTGATAATTTTGAATGTTATCAGGAGATAATTCAGGCCACACTCATATGAGTTCCTCATTATCCATAAAATATGAACATCACTATTCCAAAGAAATAAAGAGGACGTCTGGTGAGAACCTACACAGATACACAAAAAACAAAAAGGAAGTTACTCAAGCATATTGCAAAAGAAAATCATCAATTCACAAGGGGAGAAACAAAAAGAAGAAATGAACAGAGAAGAACTACAAAAACAACCAGAAAACAAGTAATAAAATGGCAATTAGTACATAACTATCAATAATTACTTTAAATGTCAATGGACTAATTGGTCCAATCAAAAGACATAGGATGGCTGATTAGATAAAAAAAGACCCATCTGTATGCTGCCTACAAGATACTCACTTCAGACTTAAAGACACACACAGACTGAAAGTGAAAGGATGGGAAAAGATATTTCACACAAATGGAAACAACAAGAAAGCGGAGGTAGCAATACTCATATCAGACGAAATAGACTTTAAAACAAAGACTATACCAAAAGACAAAGAAGGGCATTACATAATGATAAAGGCATCAATAAAAGAAGAGGATATTACACTCATTAACATATATGCACCAAATACAGGAGCACCTAAATATATAAAGCAAATATTAACAGACATAAAGGGAGAAGCTGACAATAATAGGAGGGGACTTTAACACCCCACTTACATCAATGGATATATCATCCAGGCAGAAATTCAATAAGGCAACAGTGGTATTATATTAAATGACACAATAGACCAGTTAAACTTAGTAGATATCTACAGGACATTGCATCCAAAACCAGCAGAATACACATTCCTTTCAGGTACACCTGGAACATTCTCCATGATGCATCACATACTAGGTCACAAAACAAGTCACAACAAATTTAAAAGGATAGAAATTATATAAGGCATTTTTTTCACAACAGTATAAAACTAAATCAATTGCAGGAAGAAAAATGGGAAAAGCACAAACATGTGGAAACTAAACAACACGCTACTAAAACCCAGTGGGTCAATGAAAAAGCAAGAGGAAATTGGAAAATACCTTGAGACGAATGAAAATGGAAACACAACTTTCCAAAATCTGTGGAATGCAGTAAAAGCAGTTCTAAGAGGGAAGTTTATGGCAATACAGGCCTTCCTCAAGAAACAAGAAAAATCTCAAATAAACAACTTAAACTACCACCTAAAGGAATTAGAAAAAGAAGAATTAACAAAGCCCAAAGTCTGCAGATGGAAGGAAATCATAAACATTAGAGAGGAAATAAATAAAATAGAGACCAAAATACAATAGAAAAGATCCATGAAACCAAGAGCTGGTTTTTTAAAAAGATAAACAAAATTGATAAACCTTCAGCCAGGCTTACCAAGAAGAAAATAGAGAGGACCTGCATAAACAGAACAAGAAATGAAAGAGGAGAAGTAACAACCAATAACACAGAGATACAAAAAATCATATGAGAGCGGAGGTGCTACTATGGCTTCCAGTGGGGTCGGCATGACCGCTGCAAGGCTCGGCAAATGAAGCTCCCGAAATTCCAGACAATGTGGGAGATTGGCTTCAGGGCATCTACCACTTCGCTACCAATACGAATGACTTCCGGAGGAACTTGATCCTCAATTTGGGACTCTTTGCTGCCGGAATTTGGCTGGCCAGGAATTTGAGTGACATTGACCTCAGCCTGGGGTGTAGCCATAAAGACACATGGAACTCTTGAGCTGTACTCAAACCTTCCAAAAACGAAGCCTCCAATCTGTGACCATCACAAGACTTGCCCTGATGGCAGCTGAAATTTGATTCAGATGGGCACCTTACCTTCCCTGCCTGATTTCCTTTCCTTTGCTGAGTCCACTCAGAACACCCTTCTCTGGTCAGCAGACAGGCTTCAGCTAAAGTGTTGTCCTCTGTCCTGTAAAGTTCTGTACATAATTCCTAATTTTCTGCAGAGGGTGGTCTTTGCTCTTGTCCTGAGTCATAATCTAATGGTATTTTAACAAATAAGGTCTGTACACAAAGAAAAACATCACAAGAGAATACTATGTACAGTTAACAAATTGGGCAACTTAGAAGAAATGGACAAATTTCTAGAAACATACAAAATGCCATGACTGAATCAAGAAGAAACAGACAATTTGAACAGACCAATCACTAGTAGTGAAATTGAATTTGTAATTAAAGAAAAAACAAACAAACTCCTAGCAAACAAAATTTCAGGACTGGACAGTTTCACAGGGGAATTCTACCAAGCATATAAAAAAGAGCTAATACATATCTTTCTCAAACTATCCCAAAAAATTGAAGAGGATGGAACTCCAAAATTCATTCTACAAGACTACTGTTACCCTGATACCAAAGCCAGACAAAGACACTACAAAAAAAGAAAATTACAGACCAATATCTTCTATGAATATAGATGCAAAAATCCTCAACAAAATATTAGCAAATCAAATCCAACAATATATAAAAAGGATCATACACCATGAATTATTCCAGGGATGCAAGGGTGGTTCAATATTCGCAAATCAATCAATGTGATACACCACATTAACAAAAGGAAGTATAAAAATCACATGATCATCTCAATAGATACAGAAGAAGCATTTGACAAAATTCAACACCAATTAATTATAAAAACTCTCATCAAAATTGGTATAGAGGGAACATATCTCAACATAACAAAGGCCACTTACGACAAACCCACAGCTTACCTCATAGTCAGCGGTGAAAAGTTGACAGTCTTCCTCTAAATTCAGGAAGAAGACAAGGATGCCCATTCTCACCACTTCTATTTAACATAGCATTGGAAGTCCTAGCCATAGCAATCTGACAAGAGAAAGAAATAAAAGTATCCAAATTGGAAGGGAAGAAGTAAAACTGTCACTATTTGCAGATAACATGATACTACACATAGAAAACCCTAAAGTCTCCACCAAATAACTATTAGAACTAATAAATTAATTCATTAAAGTTGCAGGATACAATATTAGTGTACAGAAATCTATTGTTTTTGTATACACAAGAAATTAACTATCAGAAAGAGAAAGCAAAAAAATTCCCATTTAAAATCGCATCAAAAAGAATAAAATACCTAGGATAAACTTAACCAAGGAGGTGTAAGACCTATACTCTGAAAACTATAAAACCTGATGTACAAAATTGAAGAGGATACAAAGAAATGGAAAGACACCCCACGCTCTTGGATTTGAAGAATTAATATTAAAATAGCCATACTACCCAAAGAAATTTATAGATTTAATGCAATCCCTATCAAAATACCCATGACATTGTTCACAGAACTAGAACAAATAATCCTAAAGTTTATATAGAACCACAAAAGAGCCTGAACTGCCAAAGAAATCTTGAGAAAAAAAGAACAAAGCTGGAGGTATCACCCTTCCTGACTTCAGACTATACTACAAAGCCACAGTAATCCTGACAGTATGGTGCTGGCACAAAAACAGACACATAGATCAATGGAACAAAATAGAGGGCCCAGAAATAAACCCATTCACTAAGGTCAATTAATATAACAAAGAGGGCAAGAATATACAATGGAGAAAAGACAGTCTCTTCAATAGATGGTGCTGGACAACTACGTGTAAGAGAATGAGATTAGAACATTTTGTCACACAATATACAAAAATAAACTAGAAATGGATTAAAGACCTAAATGTAAGACCCAAAACCATAAAACTCCTAGAAGAACACTCTTTGACATAAATGATAGCCATATTTTTTTGGATCTGTTACCTAAGGCAAAAAATAAATAAAAGCAAAAATAAACAAATAGGACCTAATTAAACTTAAAGCTTTTGTGCAGCAAAGGAAACCATCAACAAAATGAAAAGACAACCTACTGAATGGGAGAAAATATTTGCAAATTCTATGACCAACAAGGGGTTAATATCCAAAATATATAAACAGCTCATACAACTCAATATAAAAAAAAAACCCTATCAGAAATTGGGCAAAAGACTTGAATAGACGTATTCCAAAGGAGACATACAGAGGCTAACAGGCACGTGGAAAGATGCTCAACATCACTAATTGTTAGAGAAATACAAATTAAAACAACAATGAGATATCACCTCACACCTGTAAGAATGGCTATCATCAAAAAGCCTGCAAATAACAAATGTTGGCAAGGATGTGGAGAAAAGGGAACCCTTGTACACTGTTGTTAGGAATGTAAATTGGTGCAGCCACTCTGGAAAACAGGATGGAAGTTCCTCAAAAAACTAAAAATAGAACAACCATATGATCCAGCAACTCTACTCCTGAGTATATATCTGTAAAAAAATAAAAACACTAATTTGAAAAGATACAAGCACTCGTGTGTTCACAGAAGCACTATTTACAATAGCCAAGATATGGAAGCAACTCAAGTGTCCATCAACGGATGAATGGATAAAGAAGATGTGTTACATATATACAATGGAATATTACTCAGCCATAAAAAAGAATGAAATTCTGCCATCTGCAGCAATGTGGATGGACCTAGAGAATATTATGTTTAGTGAAATAAGTCAGACAGAGAAAGTGATATCACTTATACATGTAATCTAAAAAATAATACAAATGGATGTATATAGCAAAACAGAAGCAGACTCACAGATATAGAAAACAAAACTAGTGGTTACCAGTGGGGAGAGGGAAGGGGGGGAGGAGCATGTAGGGGTTCGGGATTAAGAGAAACAAACTACTATGTATAAAATAGATAAGCAACAAGGATATATTGTACCACACAGGCAATTATAGCCATTATTTTGTAATAACCTTTAAAGCAGTATAATCTATAAAAATACTGTATCAGTATGCTGTATATCAGAAACTAATATAATATTCTATTATATTAAGTCAACTATACATCAATAAAAAGATAATAAATAAATATTTTAAAATAATAATAATTTTGTCTTTCCTATTTGGTCTGATCAGTATTTTACATAGTTTCAGGCAGATTTTGATTTTGATTTTACAGCAGGTCTATGTTATCAAGCTTCTCCGAGAAACAAATCAAAAGGGCCCAAGAATAAAGAATATTTCATATTCTATGACACAATAAAATCTACTGTTTAAAGGTGTTAGCTGACTCTTAAAGTGATGTGTTTATTAAAGTCAAGAAAATTGAAGATTTCAGAAATGCCATAGTTAACCATTTAAGGGAAAGTGGGGGAAGGGTACCAGGAGATCAGAGGCTGTAGCAGGGCGCTGGACCGTGAAGAAGACGAGCTGTCCTAGAAAAGAGGAAAAGCAGATGGAGTCCCTGTTGCTTCCCATAAGGGGTCATTACCTTCAAAACTGTCAAGATGTCAAAGCACTTACAAGATAAAATATATATATATAAGGTAAAACAGTTTTCCTCTAAAACATACCTAAAACCCAAGGTGTTTTCTGATGTAGGAGATATGTAAAATTTCCCGTGAGGTGGTGTTTTTCTTATCAATGAACACTTCAAGCCCAATGTTAGGGAATGCACAGTATCCTCCCCATGTTCTCACCCCTAGGCTATTGACTGACTAGTTATATCTGCCTAAATAATAGAGGTAGGGAAACCCAGGCTGGGCAAAGTCAGAATGCGTAGAATTTCATTTCTGTATTTATTCAAGACATTTGTTCATTGACAAGATAACTCAAATGGAAAGGCTTTGGGCATATGCAAAAATGGAAAGTAATCTCTGCTCAGGGCTAGGAGTCACCTGTAGAGTAGCATGCCTTACCAGTGTTGTAGGACCTCCATTTGAATACCCAGCAGATTCCAGTCAGGGGCATAAGCCCAGAACTGCCAGACCCTGTGCAAAATGCAATGGGACATAATTAATGCAGCCACAAGGATCAGATCAGTAAAGCTCCAGACAAGTGTGGAGACTGATTTTAAATAAGATCTTTCTTTTCAAATTATTTTTAACACTTTAGATTTGTCCTCCAGAAAGACTGTACATGTTCCTTAAAGATAATTACTATCATGTGGGAAACTGGGGACAGCTTGAATGTCCCTCGTAAGGAAATGGCAAAATAAATTATGGCATATCCATTCTCTGGAATCTTAGGCATTTGTTTAAAAGAATGAGTTTCGTCTCAAAATCCTGGCAGGGAAAAATGGTTATTTTTTTTTTTAACAAAACAAATACCGGAACAATGTGTATATGATTCCATTTTTACAGATTTTCCATTTTGCAACATTTCCATTTTGCAAAGCAAGTTACTGGATGCAATCTTTGTGCACCTTCTCAGACTTCCTCTACTGCCTCTTTTTTTCTGAAGGGAACCCCAACACCCTTATTGCACCCTGACCACAATCATTGCCTTTGCTGAGCTCCCTGAGATGGCTGGAGTTCAAGTTGCAACTTTGGGCCTGCATAGCCCTTGCTTCCAACACACTGAGTCCTATCAACATCAAGTCATCACTTGAAATGCCACACTGTGAAGCATGGGAATTGGCTTCCTGAGTGGCTGCCAAGGGCTGAAAATATGGAGAGTTACCCCGCTATGAGGTGAAACTTGGCCAATTGGAAGTGAAAGGCAGGAGGCATTTGAGCAGAAAAATTCCCTCCCCTTCCTCTCTGCAGTGGACCACTCTGAAGTGTGATTTCTTCTTGCAGCCCTTCCAGACACACCTGCTGCTCACCTGCCATGTCTTTACCAGGCCTATTGTGAAATGTGGCCAGAGCAGTGACACATCACATCACATTGCTTTGCATCTTTCTTACCTCACTTCCACTGTTTCCTCACCCTCACCATCTTCAGCTTGCATTTCCCAAGTAAAGAGGCCACATGTTAATCCTTGCCTCTGCTTCTCCAGTCTAGAGGACCCAAGCCAAAACCACGAGCAAACTAGATATTGAGGCTCTATATACATTTGTAGTGAATGTATTACACATGCGTAGACCTAACTCTTTGCTTGTAAATGCATAGAAATGTGAGAAGGATACACCTCAGACCTTAAACAGTAGTTCACCTTTGCATACGTTTTTTAATAAATATGTATTACCTTTATGTATTTATCTAAACAGTAAGTTAATACCATAAGATCATGCCATATTAACAAGCCTAGCATATGCTCCCCTGCTTTACTCCTTTGCAGGCAATAAATCATTGTATTTCTCAGGCAAAATCAGTCTATAATATTCTTAAAAATTTTAACCTGTGTGACAGTTGATCACACCCTCCCCCCACTCACACTCTCACACACAGCCACCCCCGACACACACAAATACACACACTTCCTCCCTGCTGGCAGACTCCAGTTCTATTTGTATTCACTCTTCCAGTTGTTCCTCTTGTCACCTTGGGAGCATGAGGGACAAGCCAAAATAAGTCCAGAAAAGCAGATCAGAGCCATAATATCATGAAGGTCGTGTATTAAGCAACAATGAAGACTCCCACCCCCAAAATTCTTGGTTTGTGAGATAATAAATGTGCTCAGTGTTTAAGACACTTTAAATTCGATATTCTGTTAGTTGCCTTCAAACCATCCTGGGGTGACTGTTTATATGTATATGTATGTGCGTGTGTGTATATCTGACTTTATATACATAATAATATGTAATATACTATATATATTACCGTGAGATACAGGGTATCATGAGAGGTTATATTTGTCTTATTTACCTTCATGTCCTCAGCTCCTAACATGGCACCTACACATTGTAGGAGGTCAACAAACATTTCTTGAATTGAACTGACAAACTCCATTCACCTCAATCTGTAATTTACATATTATACATCCAGTGGGAGGTTATAAAATAAGAGAGAAGGTAAGGTACACACAAGAAAATCCAAATCACTTCTCATCCAAAAAGCTTAAGGCTCTCAGTAAAGTTAACAATAATCATCAAGCTGCATTATTTAAATCATATCACATTGCACTGTCTAAAGGATAGCAGCAAACCGCAGTGAAAATTAAAAGATCAGACTCCTGTTTCCATATTATTTCTAGATATAACCAATTAAAAACAACTTTTAAAAGAATTCTGGTTTTGGTAGAGTAATCATAGTAAATACTTGAAAAGAAGAGTATAAATAAGATATTAAGACAAAGGAAATGGACGAGTCACCAACAAAGACTTCAGGTGGGTGGGGGAAGCAGCAGTTACCCGAAGTGAGAGCTATCATTTCGTGACCTAGATCAAGGCCCTTGTCCTAAACCCGGTCTGACAACCCTCCCCTTTAGTAGCTCCAGAACTGCAATAACAAAACTTAGTCAACTTTAAATTACAGACACAAGTGGGAAAAACAGTTGACACAGGCAAATCATATTCATATACGCAATTTTTATTATCCTGGTACAATGTGCCAGGAAATATTCTAAGTGCTTGAGATTCAGCAGTGAAGCAAAGGGACAAAAATCCCCACCCACATGGCATTTATATTCTAGAACTGGGGGGGGGGGAGTGGGTTGGAAAGACAGTAACCAAAAATTTCAGAAATTCATTTTAGCCCTTAGTTTCTTAGCAAGGCTAGCTCTGAAAAAAACTTGTTAAAGCAGCAGAGTTCTGTTGTTTTCTCCCCCCATCACTCTCTTTCTAGCCCCGTCTGGCCCCTTTTGCACCATGCTTCGCAGCTTCCCCGCCCCAAAACCCTAACTACTTACTTGGGGCTGTGTGTCTGGTCAGCTGAATCTCAAGGTCTTGAGATGGAGTCCGCTCATCTGTTGCTATTTTGTTTTGTTTTGTTTCTGAAAAGCTCTCCAGATGGTTCAGATGATCAGCCAGCCTGCTCCAGTTCTCTCTCTCCTCCTTGTAACCACCCATCAGCATTTACCCAGTTTGTGTCTTTTTCCCCAAAATATGCTTACTGCATTCCAAGGTGGTGCTCTTAGCTCAAACTAACGTGTTACCTCAGTTAATAAGTTCATAATACTAAGGGTCTCTGATATTTGCAGAGTGCTTTTGTATTAACAGAGCATTTTCACATACAGTGACCATTTTGTTCACCCTACTACCTCCAGAGATAGGGCAGGGCAGGTTTTGTCTCCCTCTTTTTAGACTAAACCTCAGAAAAGTGAATTGTTTGCCCAGGGTCATGCAGCTGGGAAGAGCAGACGGTATGGGAATCCTTCCAACCCCTGAACTATGCTGCATCCCTCTCCTTTGTGCTGTTCTCTCCAGATGAAAATTTGAATTATTTTGATAACGTTTCATTACAACTCTAACGGTAGAAATGCCAGGCACCAGAGTGGGCTGATGGAAAAAGATTCTAAGGCACGTGTCTTTGCTATCGTAAATCAACTAGATAGATTTTCTGTTCCACCTTCAGGTAGAACCAATGCTGTCAGAATCAGTATCAAGTAATAGATATACGACTAATTAGACTAAGTAATACAGCCCGTGGGCCAGTGTTCATTGGCAACGGGCTACTTTCTGTCCCTTTGAGTACGGCTTCTGGCTCCTTCTCCTGCGTGCTGGCTGTCGAGAGCCAGCTGTCCCTCCCCCACACGCCCCTCCACTCCAAGAGCCAGCATCCAGATAGTACCACTCTTCCCTCCCCCCCATATCTGATATTGCTAGGGTGACCATATAACTTATTGTCTGAACCAGAGCAATTTGGAGAGAAAAAGAGGGCACTGCGTATTAATAATTATGCCAGGACAACAGGTATAAACCAGGACCCTACTTATCACCCCCCAATAAAAGGTGAAAACTTTTTTTAAAAAAAACAACTGACTGAATTAACGTTTGTTGTACATTCTTGGTCTGCATCTGGTAAAGGTGCCAGTATCTACAAATGTATCCTATGTCACACGAAAAGAAAATATTCCTGAGAAGTTGCATGCTATAGGATGCATAAGAAAGCTAGCGAGTTAAGGAAATTTGTGAATGCTTTGGAAATGTAAAAAAAAACCCTTTCATGATGCACCTTCCCATCTCTTACGTAAAAGTGTAAAATTTAAATTTTCTAAAACAGTTTCTTACTAGATAGTAAACTACACTGGCCAGTTACGTGTAGTAGAATATTTAAATCCCACACAAACCCTGTGGAGCAGCGTAATATGGGTCACTTCAGACAGGACTCTGCCTTGTCAGGCATCATCCTGGATCAGATGCTGCTGCCCACCCTAGCAGCGAAATCCGTACTCATATTTTAATATTGTAAAATAACATATACTCGTTGTGAAAATATAGAAAAGTTAAAAGCCGGAAAACAAATCACCCACAATCACCACCTCTCAAGTAGCTATGATTAGCATTCTCGCATATTTATTTCCAAATATTTATATCTATATGACTTTTTTTACTTAGTTGTGATCATACTATTATACATATAAAATGTATCCTGCTTTTCACTTAAATTATATTCCATGTATTTCCCGTGTCATTAAAAATTACTTATAAGCATAACTTTAGGCAACTGTACATTAATCTATTATGTGGAGAACGTCTTGTTTCCTTAACTATTCCCGGCTTGTAGGGCATTTAGGTTGTTTCCAACTTCTTCTTCTTATAAATAATGCCACAATGAACACTTTGTACTAAAAGATTTTTCTGTACTTCATGTTATTTCTTGAAGCTAGATTCCAGAAACTGAAATTATCTTAAAATATATGAACATATTTAAGATCCTTGTTACATATTTCAAAATGCTGTCCAACAGGTTTTTATCCAGTTTATAAATATTTATTCATATTCAGAAATGAATGTGACCCTCAGCAGCATAGAATATTTTCATATGTAAAACATGATATATGTTTTGTGTTTTGCATTTCTTTGATTTCTAGAGAGGCTTAGCTGTTTCTCTTATCCTGGATAACTAATTGTATATTCTATTCCATGAATTGTTTGTTCACATCATTTGCTCACCAGAATTTTTACTAAAATCACAAATTAGAAATATGTATAGCATACCTTTAAAAAGTTCTTTATGTTCAGACTTAATAAAAATAACAAAAAGATGCACTAAGAATTATTTCATGGGTTATGGAATGAGAATAACATACAATTTTCTATAGAGAAAATTTTAAACATAGGTATTTAAGCAACAAAATTGTGAAATTCAGTGAGATCTTGATATTAATTTCCAACCACATTGAGAATTGATAAAATTCTGAGCCAGGGAGGCAGCTAAGGCATTGCTCTCAGCCCTGGTCAGTGTGTCATATTCTGTATCCACAGTCTTAGTTTCCTGATTGTCCTCTCTGTGTTTGAATATTTAATCCTTTCTGCCTCCTGCAATAGAAACTGAAGCAGACGTTACTGCCATCCTTGCAGATAAGAAAACAGGGGTTCAGACAGACAAGTAACTTGCTCAAGACCACACAGCTGGTAAGGAGTCGAATCCTTTCTGATTCAAAACCTCATGTTCTTTCCATTAACATGCCTTTAACCTGAAGTCAGATGTTTAAAAGCATTCAGGAAAACGAGGAAGCCAAGGACCTAAAAATTTACTGAAATAGCATCTATCAAGTATTAGAGATGTCTTAGCCAGACTATACTGAGCATCAGTAACAAAAATATTCATATGCTCTTCATTATAGTTTTCAATTTTTATAAAAATTCCTACCTATCTTCAGCCTAGTTCTTTTAGGTACTATTTTATCTGAAAGTTAGTATAGCACAGTGAATAAGAGTGCAGCCTCTGAAATCCATCTGCCTGCGTTTTAATCCCAGCTTTGCCATTTGCCACCTTGTAGCCTGGGAACATTACTCAAATACTCAGTGCTCTCAGTTTCCTCATGTGTTAAAAATAAAAGCAAAAAACAGGGCAGTGATGACAACAGTACTTACCACACAGAGTTGTGGGGAAGAGTAAATGAGGTAATACATGTAAAGCCCTTTAAGTGGTGCCTGGTGCATGGAAAATATTTGAGTAATGAGAGTTGTTGCTGTCATTATATGTATTAATTCATTTAAACTCATTAGAACCCTGTGACCCATGACAACCCTACTGTGATCCCCCTTTTACTGATGAGAAAACAGAGACTTTATACAAATTATGAAAGCATAACATAAGATGCTGTTCAAACCTTAAAAGGATCCCTGGCTCTAGGTGTGAACCAGATTTGAAAAACACAATACAATGTGTTTTCACATCAGTGAAATACAGAAAGTTAAGGGAAGCAAGTTATATTTTGCACCAAAAACAAAATTGAGTAACATTAGACACTAACATATAAAGTTTTTGTGAACACTGAATGGGCAAGAAACATTGCAGAGATTTTTAAATAGTTTGCTTTTTACCATGAAATCTTGGAAAAGAGACAGTCACTAACCTACGGGATCGACAGGGATACTGACAGATGTTGTAGTCATCCTCCTTTGGGCTATTTAAATACCACTTATCCCTATTCTCAATAGGCTTAAATGCTTGATTCAGATGCCTGTGACTCATATTTGTAAATAATAAATGTATGAAACATATTTTGTGCATCAACATACACTTTCATTTTGAATGAAAAGTGCACATGCACACAAACACTTTTTTTAACAAATCAATCTTTAACCTGAGAACAACCATACATCAAAGCCCTAGGCAAGGTCAATATAACTTCAATATTTTTATAAGCACTGTCCTTAAGAAATATGACATTAAGGGAAACAACTACACTCATCTTCTTCCTCCTATTTCCCAAATGTAGGGGAAGACCTTAGCTGAGGGATGGTCTCCTGCCGGCTCCTAGGAATCCCGGCCTGACTCAGGGAGACAAGTAAGCAGGGACTGGAGATGGCTGCAAATGTGGAGATCTAGAAGAATTGCCAGTGAGTGGCAATCCACGTGTGAGAAGCCTAGAGAAAGAGGAGATGGTGGTCAGCGAGGAAAGAGGAAAAATACAGACATGGGGGGAAATGAGAGGAACGGATATAGATAGAGGACTAAAATGGCATGAAAGCCAGCAGATAGGTAAGTTCACCTATCTCAAAAGGAAATCAAGCTGCTCAAGAGATTCCTGGGCTGTAGAGGAGACAAATGAAATAGTTTATTTCTAAGGGTACTGAACTGTTAAGTCTGAACTGAGAGGTATAAAGTATGGCTAAAAACACAACAATAAGCTTCTTAGGTAGCCTGTTGCTTTGTGTTTACAGTAAGTACACACTCCACTGGACAGCAAGCAATCGACTTATCTATATATGTAAACTTGACCTGTGGTTTCTCCAGCTTTTCATCTGCTGGAGTGATTTAATTGCTAGGACATCTATATTTGCAAATTTGCTGAAGTGAATGTTATCATCAAACAGCCTGGATGTAACGTGAGTATTTCTTGTACCATTTGGCTTCCTAGATTCATTTCAGCCATCCTAGAGCTCACTGAGTTTCAAGTTAGTATTCAGTCTCCCTGAGAAGTGAAATAAATATTGTGTAGAGAGAAGGGAAGAAGATTCAGATGGGTGGGGTTGGAGAATGGGCCATGGGAAGGGATCAGGTTTGCTAATACACATCAGAGAGGATGGATCTTTTCTCCTGACCGAGACCCTCTGAACACTGACCCCCCCAAATTTCCCTGGGTCTGTGCTATTTCACACCTTTGTATATATAGAATGTAATCTCTCCCTGCCTGACAATGGTTTTTCTATATGTCTGTCTCCCCATCTAGACAGTGAATCCCTTAAAGGCAGAGATGGAGTCTTATTCATATTTGTATCCCTAGCTCCTAGCACCAAGCTCGGTGTGTGGCTGCGACTCAGTATCTACTTCTTGAATGAAGGAATCAAATACTCAGATACATTTTTTTCCCTTTTTTAACCTGTGAAACGTTTTTATTTATGAAACTTCCTTAAAGCCTATAAAATAAGGTGGAATGTGTTGTTTTGTGCTCAAAATCCCTTCAGCCCCTATGGCAGTCAATGGAAATTTATGTGATCTGATTATTTATAATGTCACCAAACCTCCAGAGTTGGACACAGACTGGAGGGTGGACCCAATTAAAAGAGACAGAGGGACACACAAGCACTTTGCACACAAGTGATACATTAATATAATTAAATTTAAAGGCTATTAAAAATTTACATCTTGGAATTAACCCTAAAGTAGGTATTCTTAATTTGGGGTCCATGGAGCCTTAGCAAGGCCAAGGATGGACTTCAGGGGGCTTATCTATGAACCACAAAAAAAATCAAAGTCAGAATGAGGATTATGAATATGTGCATTTTGCGAGGGAGGTGATGCATAGCTCTCATTAGATTCTCAAAGGTGTCTATGATCCAAAAATAATGCAAAGAACAGTTTATAGAAACATGAAAAGAAATATGCACAAGAATGTTCATCACAGCATTGTTTGAAAGTAAAAAATTGGAAACAATCTAAATGGACTTCAATAAGGGAGTGTCAACACATACATAAAACGTGTGATACGCAACATACATGTCACAGCATATTGTTCAGTTAAAGAGCTGATTACCACACAGCACCATAGAAGATCGTCTCACTTATGGAAAATAATATGCATGTGTGTCGAGACATGGAATGGCTCTGGAAAGACCAAATGTTAATGGTTATTGTTGATTGGTGGTATTTGGGATGTTCTTGTCCTTCCTTTTTACACACTCTGAATTGTTTGAATTGTTATAGCGAGCATGTTGTCATCTTAACAAAACAATAATAGTATTTTCAGGAATTGGAGGAATTATTTAGAGAAATGTAAGGAAGGCAGAATCACAATTGGCAACTAATAGAAATTTGGAAATTATTAACCGTAAAGTTGGCATCAAAGAGATCACTGATGCTCTCCAAGCAGACAACAGGGTAAGATAAATCATAAGGCTGACCAAGCGTGGCAATTCCTATGTCCAAGTTTAGGTGGATTCAAAGGAAGTGACAAGTGGTCTTGGAAGTTCCTGGTTCCATCTAGCTCACCATGAACTGGTTTTTCTGTGAAGACACAAGAGCGCCATACAAGAATAAGATGATGGGGACTTCTCTGGTGGCACAATGATTAAGAATCCGCCTGCCAATGCAGGGGACATGGGTTCGAGCTCCGGTCCCGGAAGATCTCA
Source organism: Eubalaena glacialis (assembly GCF_028564815.1). Taxonomy (NCBI): domain Eukaryota; kingdom Metazoa; phylum Chordata; class Mammalia; order Artiodactyla; family Balaenidae; genus Eubalaena; species Eubalaena glacialis. The sequence continues at coordinate 48,651,749 of NC_083726.1, forward strand.
CATGCCGCGGAGCAACTAAGCCTATGCGCCACAACTACTGAGAACAAGTGCCTCGACTACTGAAGCCCACACGCCTAGAGCCCATGCTCCGCAACAAAAGAAGCCACCACAATGAGAAGCCCGTGCACCACAATAAAGAGTAGCCCCCGCGTGCAGCAACAAAGACCCAACGCAGCCAAAATAAATAAAATAAAATAAGAATAAGAATAAGACGATGTGTGTAAGAGGTACAGGTAGTTGCATATTATCACCTGTGGTTGAGCCAGTCAGCCTGGTATGTGGCACGACCTGTTCCTGGAAGAGCTCAAACTGCTTATCATTTGAGTAGGATTAGAATCTTCTTTCCTCCTTCATGGACAAAGACCCACTTTCAACCTTATGTTTAAAATGTGAAACTTCATTTATGAGATTCAAACCCTTCTCAGAAAGACTATGTACGAATGCACATTTGCCAACAGTAAGGGCTGCCCCTTCGGTATTACTTCACTGAACCTCTCTGGTTTGCTGTCACAGGAATCTGCCTCAAAAGCTATGCATTTTCAAAATGTTCCTATGTTTGGTGGCCCCAGATTTTCACATCCTGGAGTAGTGCACCACAGTAATATTTGAGATGGGTGAGAGGAAGACTTTTCTTTTGTCCAGTGAGAGGACTATTATGAAAGGGAAAGCAGGTAATTTTAGGAGAGAATATACATCAGGAAATTGTGAGTCTGGAAAATGATTCACTTGAAACTATCCATGTCCCTTTACCCCCTGGAAACTCTCACGTGTGCTCAGGGATGTGTGTAGCCCAGTTTGAAGGCCAGTGCTTTAGTCCACCTCCTTTATTCATATATATGTAAACTGCAGCCCAGTGCAGTGGCCAAATCAAGACTAGAACATAGGTCTTCCAAAATGCAGACTAATGGGGTTTCAGCTCTATCACATTGCCCTTTATAGTGATCTCGGATAAATCCTTTCCCTTGTCGAGGCTTATTTTTCTCACCTGCAAAATGAGAGGGATAGACTAGCCAATCTCAGTGTTAGATACCTTTTCTTTTTTCCTCCCATTCTCTAAACTTCTCCACTCTGCTCTGGACCCCCGAGGTGGATATGTTTAAACTGCATCACTGGGCTCCCTTGACCTCTAGCTTCTGGTTGGGTGCAGCCAATGGGAGGCCCTGCCCTGAGCTTGGAAGGCAGAAGGGGAGTAAGACTGGACCATTTGTTCACCTGATTCCCCTGCTTGGTTACCATGGGTTGTTTGTATCCTGCCCCTGAAGGCCATAAATCGTAATATCAGGAGTTCCTTCAAATTGGTTCCTGTATCATTTTCATATACCCCATAATTTTTTAGTACTTCCTGACCTTCTGACACCATAAAATGTTCCAGGGTCATCTTATATTTTCCTTGGAATCAATCATTTTGGCAAGAAGCCCACTACTTATTTGCTCAATCCTAGTACACACATAAAGTAAGTTTCAGAATTCCTGACCCATATCCCTGCAGGAAAAATTTTACTAACTAGAGTCTAATATTTGTGCACAGTTCTGTCTTTAGTCTTACATTGTAAGGTCAAAATACTGTTTTCCAAACTTAGTTGGATTTTCCCCAACTTCTTTCGTATGGTCATGATGCTCATTGGTAATACAATTGTATCCATTTGTTACTCTTTGTATTCTAATTTGGGCTCCCCCCCCCCATTCTGGTTGGTTTTAATTATTTATTTTGGGGGTATTTTGGTTCTAAGAGTGAGAGCCATACAAAAAAAGAATATCAGGTAAATGTCACTCCCCCACCCCTACTACCCCATTCCCACTTCCTTACTCTTTCCACTGCACTCCCATCGCATCCCTCAGTAAATAGTCTCATTAGGTTTAATCCTTCTTAGTTTCTTTTGCACAGATGAACAGATACATGTATATTTTGTTACCTCTCCTTGCTGTCTTTCATGAAAGGGGGCGCGTTATAGCAACTCTTTTTTTGATGTTGTTATTGAGGTACAATTCTCAAAATATGAAACAAATCATTTTAAAGTGTTAAATTCACTGGTATTTAGTATATTCACATGTTGTAAAACCACCATCTCTATTTAGTTCCACAACATTTCCATCACCCTGAAAGGAATCCCCATACCATTGAAAAGTTACTCCTCATTTCCCCCACCCCATGGTCCCCAGCAATGACTAATCTGTTTTCTGTCTCTAGGGATTTACCTATTCTGAATGTTTAATATAAATGGAATCATACAATATGTGTGACCTTTTATATCTGGCTTCTTTCACTTAGCATAACGTTTTTGAGGCTCATCCACATTGTAGCATGTATCAGTACTTCATTTCTTTTTATGGCTGAATAATATTCCATTTTGTGGATATACCACATTTTGTTTATCTATCCATCAGTTGAGAACATGTGAGTTGTTTCCACCTTTTGGCTATTGTGAATAGTGCTGCCGTAAATATTCATGGACAAGTATCTGAATATCTATTTTAATATGTTGGAATAGATACCTAGGAGTAGAATTGCTGGATCATATGGTATTTTTAACTTTTTGAGGAACCACCAAACTATTTTCCACAGTAGCTGCATCACTTTACATTCCCACCAGCAGTGTATGAGGGTTCCAAGCTCTCCACATGCCTACCAGCGTTTGTTATTGTGTGTGTTTGTTTTTTAAATTATAGCCATCCTAGTGGGTGTAATGTGGCATCTCACTGTGGTTTTGATTTACATTTTCCTAATGACTAATGATGTTGAGCATCTTTTCATGTGCTTAATTTGCCATAGATATGCTTTTGTATTTTGGTTTTTTTACCCAATACATGCTGGAAATCACTCCATATCAATTCACAAAGATTGTTATTTCTTTTGCACCTGCATAGTAGGTGAATTTTGTGGATTACCATAGTTTATTCAACCACTTGCTTAAGTATGGGCATTTAGGTTTTTTCCAACATTTTGCAATTTAAAATAATTCTGCATTTAATAACTTGGTACACATGTATTTTCATATTACTAGAGGCATTCTTCAGGGTGGATTCCTCATACTTCAGGTGGAAATGGGATTCCATGAGGTCTAGTAGAAGCTGAGTCTTGAGTGTGCTTTTATGCAACCCATTTTTGTGTTTTTAATTTAACCTAATTTTGACTCTATGTGAAAAACAGGATGAGAAGAATCATGAGTCATCCCCAAACTATGAGGGTATGTAGGGGGTGGTAAGGAGTGAATAGAGAAGATACACTTAATTCTCAATTTGCTTCCATTTTTATGTCACAGAAATATTGAAATATATCAGAATGTTCCCTGAGATATCACTTTAACAGTGGATCTGAATATCCACATCTCTCATATACTATTGCTCTACCATTGGGATTTAGTCATGAAAATTCCACTAAAGGGCTTCTATAATTTAATCTTCACCAGGAATCATATCTCCTAGTCCAGAAGGATCTTCAAGGTCAAGAACCCCCAAGGCACCTTATGAGCCACAAGAATGATATCACCACCACCTAGATCATCATCAAAGAACATTTACTGTAGTCATCCTTTCATTTCACTGTTATCTTAAGAGGTGTATAATGTATTTGTCACTAAGTGAGTGTTCAGTCCATGCCTGGACCAAATGATGCTATGAAGTGGTCAACAGGAAGTAGAAGGAATCAAGTTATTGCTGCCTCTACCCTTATTGCTTTTTAGTGTGCAGTGGTATCCTCAACTGAATCTCCTTGAGGTCAGTTAAAAAAAAAAGAAGGTGAGAGGCACTGTTCCAAATGGGTCACCTAGAAGATATCATTCTCATCCCTACTCTAAGTTCTGAGTAGTTAGCTAAGGATACAGAAACTCAGAAGACAGGTGACCCCACAGAATGCAGAGAGGTAGCAATCCACAGTATAGAGAGAATTCAAAGTCAGTACTCAGGGGTCCCTAAATGAAATCTGTATTTAGCATTCTGGAGTATCGAAAAACCTATACCTCCGCAGGAAAAATATTGTCTTTTTTTAATTCTATAAAAACCATGTATATGAAAAATATGGGCTAAATATCTGAATAAAAATATATGTTCACTTATTCACTCCACAAATATTTATTAAGTGCCTACTAGATGCCAGACACTTTTCTGGGCATTGGATATAAAACAATTAACAAAAGAGTCATGGCAACCCACAGACTGGAGAAAATATTTGCAAATGATGTGACCGACAAGGGCCTAGTTTCCAAAATATACCAACAGCTTGTACAACTCAATAACAAACAAACAAAACAAAAACAAACAACCCAATCAAAAAATGGGCAGAACAACTGAATAGACATTTCTCCAAAGAAGATATACACATGGCCAACAGGAACAGGAAAAGATGCTCAACATCACTAATTGTTAGAGAAATGCAAATCAAAACTACAGTGAGGATCACCTCACACGGGTCAGAATGGCCATCATTAAAAAGTCTACAAATAACAAATGCTGGAGAGGGTGTGGAGAAAAGGGAACCCTCTTACAGTGTTGGTGGGAATGTAAATTGGTGCAGCCACTATGGAAAACAGTATGGAGATTCCTTAAAAAACTAAAAATAGAGTTGTCATATAATCCAGCAATCCCACTCCTGGACATATATCCAGAGAAAACTCTAATTCGAAAAGATACACGCACCACAATGTTCATAGCAGTGTTATTTACAATAGCCAAGACACGGAAACAGCCTAACTGTCCATTGACAGATGAATGGATAAAGAAGATGTGGTATATATACACAATGGAATATTAGCCATAAAAAAGAATGAAATAGGAGAGACCTTCAAGATGGCGGAGGAGTAAGACGTGGAGATCACCTTCCTCCCCACAAATACATAAAAAATACATCTACATGTGGAACAACTCCTACAGAACACCTACTGAATGCTGGCAGAAGACCTCAGACTTCCCAAAAGGCAAGAAACTCCCCACATACCTGGGTAGGGCAAAAGAAAAAAGAAAAAACAGAGACAAAAGAATAGGCATGGGACCTGCACCTCTGGGAGGGAGCTGTGAAGGAGGAAAAGTTTCCACACACTAGGAAACCCCTTCACTGGTGGAGACAGGGGGTGGCTGGGGTGGAAGCTTCAGAGCCACGGAGGAGAGCGCAGCAACAGGGGTGCAGAGGGCAAAGCGGAGAGATTCCCGCACAGAGGATTGGTGCCAACCAGCACTCACCAGCCCGAGAGGCTTGTCTGCTCACCTGGGCTCCGGCCTCAGAGGTCAGATCCCAGGGAGAGGACTGGGGTTGGCTGTGTGAACACAGCCTGAAGGGGGCTAGTGCATCACAGCTAGCCGGGAGGGAGTCCGGGAAAAACTCTGGACCTGCCTAAGAGGGAAGAGACTATTGTTTCAGGGTGAGCAAGGAGAGGGGATTCAGAGCTCCGCATAAATGAGCTCCAGAGACAGGCGCAAGCCATAGCTATCAGCTCGGACACCAGAGACAGGCATGGAACACTAACATTGCTGCTGCAGCCACCAAGAATCCTGTGTGCAAGCACAGGTCACTATCCACACGTGTCCCCCACCCCCACCCCGGGAGCCTGTGCAGCCCGCGACTGCCACGGTCCTGTGATCCAGGGACAACTTCCCCGGGAGAACACACAGTGCGCCTCAGGCTGTTGCAACGTCACGCTGGCCTCTGCCGCCGCAGGCTCACCCCGCATTCCATACCCCTCCCTCCCCACAGCCTGAGTGAGCCAGAGCCCCCTAATCAGCTGCTGCTTTAACCCCATCCTGTCTGGGCGGGAACAGAAGCCTGAGGGCAACCTACAGGCAGAGGTGGGGCAAAAACCAAAGCTGAACCCCAAGAGCTCTGTGAACAAAGAAGAGAAAGGGAAATTTCTCCACACAGCCTCAGGAGCAGTGGATTAAATCCCCACAAGCAACTGGAGGTAACCTGCATCTGTGGAATACATGAATAGAGAACGAATCAACCCAAAATTGAGGCGGTGGATTTTGGGAGCAACTGTAGACTTGAGGTTTGATGTCTGAGACTGACTTGTTTCTGATTTTTATGTTTATCTTAGCATAGTTTTTAGCGCTTGTTATCATTGGTGGATTTGTTTATTGGTTGGATGGCTCTCTTCTTTTTTTTAATTAGTTTTTTATTTTATTTTATTTTAATAATTTTTAATTTTTAATTATTTTATTTTATTTGTATTTATTTTCTTTCTTTTCTTTCTCCCTCTTCTTCTGAGACATGTGGCTTGACATTGTCTTCGTTCTCCGGCTTGATGTCAGGCCTGAGCCTCTGAGGTGGGAGAGCAGAGTTCAGGATATTGGACCACCAGAGACCTCCTGGTCTGATCTATAACAATCGATGAGAGCTCTCCCAGACATCTCCATCTCACTGCTAAGACCCAGCTCCACCCAATGGCCAGCAAGCCCCAGTGCTGGACACCCCATGCCAAACAATTAGCAAGATAGGAACACAACCCCACCCACTAGGCTGCCTAAAATCATACTAAGTTCACAGACACCCCAAAACACACCACCGGACACAGCCCTGCCCACCAGAAAGGCAAGATCCAGCCCCACCCACCAGAACACAGGCACCAGTCCCCTCCACCAGGAAGCCTACACAAGCAACTGAACCAACCTTACCCACTGGGGGCAGACACCAAAAAAAACAGGAACTATGAACCTGCAGCCTGTGAAAAGGAGACCCCAAACACAGTAAGTTATGCAAAATGGGAAGACAGAGAAATATGCAGCAGATGAAGGAGCAAGGTAAAAACCCACCAGACCAAACAAATGAAGAGGAAACAGGCGGTCTACCTGAAAAAGAATTCAGAGTAATGATAGTAAAGATGATCCAAAATCTTGGAAATAGAATGGAGAAAATACAAGAAACGTTTAACAAGGACCTAGAAGAACTAAAGAGCCAATAAACAATGATGAACAACAAAATAAATGAAATTTAAAATTCTCTGGAATGAATCAATAGCAGAATAACTGAGGCAGAAGAACGGATAAGTGACCTGGAAGATAAAATAGTGGAAATAACTACCACAGAGCAGAATAAAGAAAAAAGAATGAAAAGAATTGAGGACAGTCTCAGAGACGTCTGGGACAACATTAAACTCACCAATTTTTGAATTATAGGGGTCCCAGAAGAAGAGAAAAAGAAAGGGTCTGAGAAAATATTTGAAGAGATTATAGTTGAAACCTTCCTTAACATGGGAAAGGAAATAGTCAATCAAGTCCAGGAAGCACAGAGAGTCCCATACAGGATAAATCCCAGGAGAAACATGCCAAGACACATATTAATCAAACTATCAAAAATTAAAGACAAAGAAAAAATATTAAAAGCATCAAGGGAAAAGCAACAAATAACATACAAGGGAATCCCCATAACGTTAACAGCTGATCTTTCAGCAGAAACTCTGCAAGCCAGAAGGGAGTGGCAGGACATATTTAAAGTGATGGAAGGGAAAAACCTACAACCAAGATTACTCTACCCAGTAAGGATCTCATTCAGATTCAACAGAGAAATTAAAACCTTTACAGACAATCAAAAGTTAAGAGAATTCAGCACCACCAAACCAGCTTTACAACAAATGCTAAAGGAACTTCTCTAGGCAGGAAACACAAGAGAAGGAAAAGACTTACAAAAACAAGCCCAAAACAATTAAGAAAATGGTAACAGGAACATGTGTATCGATAATTATCTTAAATTTAAATGGATTAAATGCTCCAACCAAAAGACGTAGAATGGCTGAATGGATACAAAAACAAGACCCGTATATATGCTGTCTACAAGACACTTCAGACCTAGGGACACATACAGACTGAAAGTGAGGGGATGTAAAAAGATATTCCATGCAAATGGAAATCAAAAGAAAGCTGGAGTAGCAATTCTCATATCAGACAAAATAGACTTTAAAATAAAGACTATTACAAGACACAAAGAAGGACACTATATAATGATCAAGGGATCGATCCAAGAAGGAGATATAACAATTGTAAATATTTATGCACCCAACATAGGAGCACCTCAGTACATAAGGCAAATGCTAACAGCCATAAAAGGGGAAATTGACAGTAACACAATCATAGTAGGGGACTTTAACACCCCACTTTCACCAATGGACAGATCATCCAAAATGAAAATAAATAAGGAAACACAAGCTTTAAATGACACACTAAACAAGATGGACTTAATTGATATTTATAGGACATTCCATCCAAAAAAACCAGAATACACTTTCTTCTCAAGTGCTCATGGAACATTCTCCAACATAGATCAATCTTGGGTCACAAATCAAGCCTTGGTAAATGTAATAAAATTGAAATCGTATCAAGTATCTTCTCTGACCACAACGCTGTGAGACTAGATATCAATTACAAGAAAAAAACTGTAAAAAACACAAACACATGGAGGCTAAATGATACACTACTAAATAACCAAGAGATCACTGAAGAAATCAAAGAGGAAATCAAAAAATACTTAGAAACAAATGACAATGAAAACACGACGACCCAAAACCTATGGGATGCAGCAAAAGTAGTTCTAAGAGGGAAGAATATAGCAATACAATCCTACCTCGAGAAACAAGAAAAATCTCAAATAAACAACCTAACCTTAAACCTAAAGCAATTAGAGAAAGAAGAACAAAAAACCCCAAAGTTAGCAGAAGGAAAGAAATCATCAAGATCAGATCAGAAATAAATGAAAAAGAAATGAAGGAAACAATACCAAAGATCAATAAAACTAAAAGCTTGTTCTTTGAGAAGATAAACAAAACTGACAAACCATTAGCCAGACTCATGAAGAAAAAAAGGGAGAAGACTCAAATCAACAGAATTAGAAATGAAAAAGGAGAAGTAACAACAGACACTGCAGAAATACAAAGGATCATGAGAGATTACTACAAGCAAGTACATGCCAATAAAATGGACAACCTGGAAGAAATGGACAAATTCTTAGAAAAGCACAACCTTCTGAGACTGAACCAGGAAGAAATAGAAAATATAAAAAGACCAATCACAAGCACTGAAATTGAAACTGTGATTAAAAATCTTCCAACAAACAAAAGCCCAGGACCAGATGGCTTCACAGGCGAATTCTACAAAACATTTAGAGAAGAGCTAACACCTATCCTTCTCAAACTCTTCCAAAATATAGTAGAGGGAGGAACATCCCAAACTCATTTTACAAGGCCACCATCACCCTGATAGCAAAATCAGACAAAGATGTCACAAAGAAAGAAAACTACAGGCCAATATCACTGATGAACACAGATGCAAAAATCCTCAACAAAATACTAGCAAACAGAATCCAACAGCACATTAAAAGGATCATACACCATGATCAACTGGGGTTTATCCAAGGAATGCAAGGATTCTGCAATATACACAAATCAATCAATGTGATACACCATATTAACAAACTGAAGGATAAAAACCATATGATCATCTCAATAGAGGCAGAAAAAGCTTTTGACAAAATTCAACACCCATTTATGATAAAAACCCTCCAGAAAGGAGGCATAGAGGGAACTTACCTCAACATAATAAAGGCCATATATGACAGACCCACAGCCAACATTGTTCTCAATGGTGAAAAACTGAAACCATTTCCACTAAGATCAGGAACAAGACAAGGTTGCCCACTCTCACCACTATTATTCAACATAGTTTTGGAAGCTTTAGCCACAGCAGTCAGAGAAGTAAAAGAAATAAAAGGAATCCAAATTGGAAAGGAAGAAGTAAAGCTGTCACTGTTTGCAGATGACATGATACTATACATAGAGATTCCTAAAGATGCTACCAGAAAATTACTAGAGCTAATCAATGAATTTGGTAAAGTAGCAGGATACAAAATTAATGCACAGAAATCTCTTGCATTCCTATACACTAATGATGAAGAATCTGAAAGAGAAATTAAGGAAACACTCCCATTTACCATTGCAACAAAAAGAATAAAATACCTAGGAATAAACCTACCTAAGGAGACAAAAGACCTGTATGCAGAAAACTATAAGACACTGATGAAAGAAATTAAAGATGATACAAACAGATGGAGAGATATATCACGTTCTTGGATGGGAAGAATCAACATTATGAAAATGACTCTACTACCCAAAGCAATCTACGATTCAATGGAATCCCTATCAAACTACCACTGGCATTTTTCACAGAACTAGAACAAAAAATTTCACAATTTGTATGGAAACAAAAAAGACGCTGAATAGCCAAAGCAATCTTGAGAACGAAAAATGGAGCTGGAGGAATCAGGCTCCCAGACTTCAGACTATACTACAAAGCTACAGTAATCAAGACAGTATGGTACTGGCACAAAAATAGAAATATAGATCAATGGAACAGGATAGAAAGCCGATCTATGCTAACACATATATATGGAATCTAAAAAAAAAAAAGAAAAAATGGTTTGATGAACCTAGGGGTAGGACAGAAATAAAGATGCAGATGTAGAGAATGGACTTGAGGACACAGGGAGGGGGAAGGGTAAGCTGGGACAAAGTGAGAGAGTAGCAGTGACATATATACAGTACCAAATGTAAAATAGCTAGCTAGTGGGAAGCAGCTGCATCACACGGGGAGATCAGCTCGATGCTTTGTGACCACCTAGAGGAGTGGGATAGGGAGGGTGGGAGGGAGATGCAAGATGGAGGGGATATGGGGATATATGTATACCTATTGCTGATTCCCTTTGTTATACAGCAGAAACTAACACAACATTATAAAGCAATTATACTCCAATAAAGATGTTAAAAAAAAAAAGAATGAAATAATGCCATCTGCAGCAACGTGGATGGACCTAGAGATTATCATATTAAGTGAAGTAAGTCAGAAAGAGAAAGACAAATATCATATGATATCACTTATATGTATAATCTAAAATATGATACAAATGAACTTATTTACAAAACAGAAACAGACTCACAGACATAGAAAACAAACTTATGGTTACCAAAGGGGGAAAGGGATAAATTAGGAGTTTGGGATTAGCAGATACAAACTACTATATATAAAATAGTTAAACAATAAGGTCTTACTCTATAGCACAGGGAACTATATTCAATATCCTGTAATAAACCATACTGGAGAATTATATAAATATATATATATATATATGTATAACTGACACAACACTGTAAATTAACTATACTTCAATTAAAAAAATTTTTTTAAATAGTCACGGAATCTGTCCTCATGACATTTACAATTGCGAGAAAAAGTGGAATACTGTCTAGCCTCTTTTTAAATTTATTCATTCAATAAATATTAATTGAACTAGGAACTACTGGTGGCACTTTGTTTTCATCAGTAAATAAAACAGCTTCATGCCCTCATGAAACCTTTGGTTTAGTAGGGATAGATAGACAATAAACACAATAAATGTGTGAATTATACGGTATAGTCAAGGGAGGTAAGTGGTGTGGATAAAAAGGAAAAGTCGAGCAGGGTAAGAAGGGGGATCAGGAGTGCCAAGGGGAGGGAGGTGTGCAGGGCCAGGATGCAGCTTTCAGTAGGGAGATCAGCTCCCTGAGCAGATGTTTGACTAAAGACTTGGAAGAGGTGCGGGAGCCATTCCCTCAGATACCTGGAGGAAGACCAGCCGTGACTAAGGCTTTCAGGTGGGACCATGCCTGGTGCGTTCAAGGAAGGAGAGGAGGCAAGTGTGGCTTGGGAGGGTCCATAGGAGAGGTGAGAGTAATAGGAAACGAGATCAGAGAGCAAATGGGAGCAAGTCGTGACAGACCTTGGACTGTTTAAGAACTTGGGCTTTAAGCTGAGAGAAGGAGGGAACCAGGGAGGGGTTTTAGCAGAGGTGTGACATGACTCACCTGACTTGCCTTTCTCTCCACCTTTTTGTCAGAAGAGACTGAAGGGGGCAAATAGAGTGGCGAGGAGACCTCCTGCTAGAATAAGGTGGGAGAAGGATGACTGCGGCCCTGATGAGGTGGGAGGAGTGGAGACAGGGATGTGAGAGGAGAGAGTGAGGTGACAGATTCTGAGTAGCTTTGGAAGGTGGAGCCAACAGGATTTACTGAAGGAGAGGACTGTGGTATGAAGAAAGGGAGGCGCTGAGGATGACTCCAAGGCTTTTGACCTTTTGGAAGGAAGGAATTTTCACCAGTTGAGATAAAAGGTAGCAGTAGGAGCGTGTTTTAGGGAAAAAATGAGAAGGTCAGCTTTGGGCATGTTGGGCTTAAGATGTTTAGGAGAATATCAAGAATAGGTCTGGAGCTGGGTGAAAATCTGGGCTGGAGGTATAAATTTGGAAGTGGCATCACATAAGATTTTTTACTGCACATGATTAAATATGAAAACATGGATGTTGTTCTAACAATACAAAATTATGTGGAGCAAAAGCTGAGTTTCTCCTTCACTCTCTTACTCCAAACCTACGACCTTTTCCAGCAGTAACATTATTAAGGAGCTAGTATGTGTTAAGAAACTAAAAATGTCTTCAGAACGTACAATCTGCCATATCGGAGAACCAGAACCAACAATTGTTTTTCAGTTTCACATGCATTTTATCACACAAGCAAAGGTGCTTTATAATTGTTCAAGCATTTATGCATAGTTTTTTTCCCATTTCTCTATATCTTCCCTTTACTTACACAGTAATATAATTTCCAGAATGGCCATCTTCCACCATTATGGTGGCGAAGTAACAGAATTTCACAGCTGTTTGGAATAAACAACATACTTGGATTTGCATGCTTTTTCTTATGAAATTAAACTGATTTTTAATTGGTCTTATGTTGCAATTTTTTCTTTATCCATCTGGAATGTGCCTGAGCTAAGCGGTACCATCCATTTGAGAAATATCATTGATTATAAAGTACAGGATACACTTTAACAATTCTCTAGACTCTAGGCTTTCATCCCTAAAATAGAACAGTTTCTGTACCTTCCATTAGGAAAAGATAACCTTCAGAATGTGAACTAATGCATTTCTGTTTTGTTGAGTTGGCAATTACTCTGTGTAAGGAAAGTAATGATGACTCCTAAAATAACCAGTCTCATGAGTTTAGATCTTCATCTGTAATAAAACTCAATAGTCTTTCTAGTCTTAGGAGTTCACTGTTTCTTCCCTGCAATTAAAGAGGAAAAAAATTAATTGAAAAAGAAAATCAAATCAAACCCACTTTAGTTTGATTTTTTGGCAGAGTTCTGTCTCCAAGAACATGTATCAGAAACCTCCACACCTAGATTGACACATGGTTTATCCCTATCAGCTGCTTGTTATGCAGCTATTGCATCCATCATGGTATCCAGTAAATAGGAAAAAAAAAAGAAAGAGTAAGGCACGAGTTCTCAAGAAGCTCACAGTTCCACTAAGCCAATAAAAATTTAGCTTTAGGGAAAAAAATATCACTGTGAATGATTCTCAAGCCAACTGAACCAAGGTATTCTGCTGTTGAAAAAAATTGATGAATGAATGTTCTCAATTGAAAGCTTACTCTATGAATTTTTCTTGAATCTTTTGCACTAACCACTGCCTTTTTCCAGACAGATCCAGCACATAGCAAAGTGAATAAGTACCAGAAGCAATAGCAGAAAAACTGAGGCTCAGCCAATCATACTCAATTCAACTTGATTTTTATAGACACATGAGCTCCTACTTGTGATTTTAGTTTGCATCCATTTTTGCTGATAAAAATGTTCTTATTTGCAAGATCAAACAAAACACATCAAAATTACATGGTGCCCTGCAAAGAACCGTGTCACCTGAACAAATCTGAAATCATATTCTGTAGGTTTTGCTCTTCATGTGCAAACGGGCTCAAAGGACAAAGCAAGAGTCATATCAGACTTCTCTTTCTTCCTCCTCCTCTCCCTCCCCCCATCTCCCTCCTTTCCTTCTTCTCCAGTGGTAGTTTGCCTCTGGGCTCTCTCATACCATCCTTCTTCTGCATTCTACTTGCCAACCACCCCAGTTCATACCAGAACAACCATAATAACCTTCAAACTGATTCCCTTCCTATAATCCCCACCCACTCAAATCCAGCACATTCCCATCTCATAGACTCACCTTTCTGCAACACAGATTTTTGTCAAGCCCTTTTCCTGTTCAAAAATGTTTACTGATTTCTTATTCCCCATTTAATAATGTCCAAAAGTCTTAGAGTCAGAATCAAAACCTCCAAAATAAAACAATTTCTAGCATTTGGTTACTATTTGAATGCAGAGTTTCACATACACATGACTATGTTCAACCAAGTGCTCAAGAGAAATTTGGCAAAAGATTTTTCACATCAATGGAAATGAATAGCTGGCTCTCCTTTAGGAAGTGGTGTTGCCTACCTAAACTTGCTTTTTGTTCCCTTAAGGAACAAAGGGTGATTTATCTTGACATCTATGGATGAATATCAGCATTTCCATCACTTAGAAATGATCAGTTACTCTTTTTTATGAATTGTCCTGTCACTGGAGGTTTACTGGAATCAAAGACAAATGTGTTTAGCAGGGCTGTTGAAAATCATAGTGGTCAGGATTGCCAAACTTGATGCTTGCTTTCAAAAGAAAATATGGCTGGTATAGTTATTTCATAGAGCCCTGACATTGCGTAAGTGTCTCTTATATTGTTTGCTATTAATTATAGGATTTAAAATATCTTCTACAAAAGCCTAAAAAGATGAACTTTATGCTAAATGAGTATCACCTCTCTAGGGTGGCATGATAGAATACCACTCTGTTCTTTATATGTTGTTTTACATTTTATTTTTTAATACACGTTGCCTTTAGAATCTGGAAAGAAAAAAGATGTCTGTTTTAAACAAGACACTAAAGTTTTCTTCAAAAATTCATATGAACAGTTAACTTTGAAATTTGGTATTTGTCAGATACTTGAAATTGGCTGTAGTGGCTTGTCCCCTCTAATGAATTAATTTCTGAATGGCATCTCAGTACCTATTAGAAATAGCCACCAGACTCAGAGCTCAGCAATGGGAGTTTGTTCATTCAATCCAATCATTAGTGACTAATTTGCATTTTAGAATGCTAATTCAACTATTACTTAGTCATTTCTCAAAACTGTCCGATGGGAAAGATGAATGTAATTAACCCTGCTTAAAAGTGGGACCGGCCAATGGAGCCCCATAGAGGAAGCCGATTCCCCCGGGTACGCAGTCATAACTGCCGGGAATCATGCCACGTTTCAGGGCCACCACACATCCAGTAAGACACCCAAGAGCAAGATTTTTTTTTAATAGCTCCAACATTTCTATTTCATAAGCACTTGGGTTTAGATTTGCTCAAACTCTACAGCATTGATCAGCCTTGCAAACCTTTCTAAATGCAACATTGGGTCTATCCAGCCACTTCTCATGGCAACCCAAATATAAAACGTGCAGCAGTGTAGATACGCTTTTAAAATGTTCACAAACTCCCCCAAATGTACTAACAGAAGTATCATAGTGACAAGGTGATAATCAGACAAGAAATAGATATTCAATATCCAGTATGCACAGGGCTCTGTGCTGGAGCTATGCACAGGGATAGGGGCAAGAAATCAGACACCGACAACTCTATTTTTGCTCTAAGGTACTTATAGTTTGATAAAGAAACCAGTCAAATGCATATAAAACTTAATAATACTGTAGAAAAAATTGCAGATGTATTTACTTTCAATTTTACAATAAGCATCTTTTTTCTTACAGCTTTCTCCACAAAAATGCATGTTTTTTAATAGTCACTTTATTTAAGCTTAAGGCACAACACATGGTGCACACGTTACTTTAGAAGGTTGGAAATCTTCCGGGAATTGACCCCGAAATAATTTACTGCATTATTTAAAGAATGCTGATGAACTCTCTCTTTCAAGAAGGAAAGTATGGAAGCACAATAAACCTAAGAGAAAACGTTTTGAATAATTAAAGCATGTTTCTAGCTGACCGTGGAAGGATGACACATGTAATGAATCAGTGTGTTATCAGTTTCCACTACTGTATGCCATCACATGCAGTAATTGTCTACGCTCTTCTTCACATACACGCAAGCACACACACACACACCACAATCAAACACACATGCTTGTTGTTGTTGTTTTTTAACGTATTTATTGGAGTATAATTGCTTTACAATGGTGTGTTAGTTTCTGCTGTATCACAAAGTGAATCAGCTATACATATACGTATATCCCCATATCCCCTCCCTCTTGCATCTCCCTCCCACCATCCCTATCCCACGCCTCTAGGTGCTTCCACTAGCTATCTATTTTACACTTGGTAGTGTATATATGTCCTTACCACTATCTCACTTCATCCCAGCTTACCCTTCCCCATCCCCGTGTCCCCAAGTCCATTCTCTATGTCTGCATCTTTATTCCTGTCCGGTCCCTAGGTTCTTCAGAACATTTTTTTTTTTTTTTTTTTTAGATTCCTTATATATGTGTTAGCATATTGTATTTGTTTTTCTCTTTCTGACTTACTTCACTCTGTATGACTGACTCGAGGTCCATCCACCTCACCACAAATAAGTCAATTTTGTTTCTTTTTATGGCTGAGTAATATTCCATTGTATATATGTGCCACATCTTCTTTATCCATTCATCTGTTGATGGACACTTAGGCTGCTTCCATGTCCTGGCTATTGTGAATAGTGCTGCAGTGAACATTGTGGTACATGACTCTTTTTGAATTATGGTTTTCTCAGGGTATATGCCCAGTAGTGGGATTGCTGGCTCATATGGTAGTTCTATTTTTAGTTTTTTAAGGAACCTCCATACTGTTCTCCATAGTGGCTGTATCAATATACATTCCCACCAACAGTGCAAGAGGGTTCCCTTTTCTCCAGACCCTCTCCAGCATTTATTGTTTGTAGACTTTTTGATGATGGCCATTCTGACTGGTGTGAAGTGATACCTCATTGTAGTTTTGATTTGCATTTCTCTAATGATTAGTGATGTCGAGCATCCTTTCATGTGTCTGTTGGCTATCTGTATGTCTTCTTTGAAGAAATGTCTGTTTAGGTCTTCTGCCCATTTTTTTATTAGGCTGTTTGTTTTTTTGATATTGAGCTGCATGTACTGCTTGTATATTTTGGAGATTAATCCTTTGTCAGTTGCTTCGTTTGCAAATATTTTCTCCCATTCTGAGGGTCGTCTTTTCGTCTTGTTTATGGTTTCCTTTGCTGTGCAAAAGCTTTTAAGTTTCATTAGGTCCCATTTATTTATTTTTATTTTTATTTCCATTTCTCTAGGAGGTGGGTCAAAAAGGATCTTGCTGTGATTTATGTCATAGAGTGTTCTGCCTATGTTTTCCTCTAAGAGTTTGATAGTGTCTGGCCTTACATTTAGGTCTTTAATCCATTTTGAGTTTACTTTCGTGGATGGTGTTAGGGAGTGTTCTAATTTCATTCTTTCACATGTAGCTGTCCAGTTTTCCCAGCACCACTTATTGAAGAGGTTGTCTTTTCTCCATTGTATATTCTTGCCTCCTTTATCAAAGATAAGGTGACCATATGTGCGTGGGTTTATCTCTGGGCTTTCTGTCCTGTTCCATTGATCTATATTTCTGTTTTTGTGCCAGTACCATGCCATCTTGATTACTGCAGATTTGTAGTATAGCCTGAAGTCCAGGAGCCTGATTCCTCCAGCTCCGTTTTTCTTTCTCAAGATTGCTTTGGCTATTTGGGGTCTTTGGTGTTTCCATACAAATTGTGAAATTTTTTGTTCTAGTTCTGTGAAAAAGGCCAGTGGTAGTTTGATAGGGATTCCATTGAATCTGTAGATTGCTTTGGGTAGTAGAGTCATTTTCACAGTGTTGATTCTTCCCATCCAAGAACATGGTATACCTCTCCATCTGTTTGTATCATCTTTAATTTCTTTCATCAGTGTCTTATAGTTTTCTGCATACAGGTTTTTTGTCTCCTTAGGTAGGTTTAGTCCTAGGTGTTTTATTCTTTTTGTTGCAGTGGTAAATGGGAGTGTTTCCTTAATTTCTCTTTCAGATTCTTCATCATTAGTGTATAGGAATGCAAGAGATTTCTGTGCATTAATTTTGTATCCTGCTACTTTACCAAATTCATTGATTACATCTAGTAGTTTTCTGGTAGCATCTTTAGGATTCTCTATGTATAATATCATGTCATCTGCAAAGAGTGACAGTTTTATTTCTTCTTTTCCAATTTGGATTCCTTTTATTTCTTTTTCTTCTCTGACTGCTGTGGCTAAAGCTTCCAAAACTATGTTGAATAATAGTGGTGAGAGTGGGCAACCTTGTCTTGTTCCTGATCTTAGTGGAAATGGTTTCAGTTTTTCACCTTTGAGGACGATGTTGGCTGTGGGTTTGTCATATATGGCCTTTATTATGTTGAGGTAAGTTCCCTCTATGCCTCTTTTCTGGAGGGTTTTTTAAATTATAAATGGGTGTTGAATTTTGTCAAAAGCTTTTTCTGCATCTATTGAGATGATCATATGGTTTTTCTCCTTCAATTTGTTAATATGGTGTATCACATTGACTGATTTGCATGTATTAAAGAATCCTTGCATTCCTGGGATAAACCCTGCTTGATCATGGTGTATGATCCTTTTATTGTGCTGTTGGATTCTGTTTGCTAGTATTTTGTTGAGGATTTTTTGCATCTATCTTCATCAGTGATATTGGCTTGTAGTTTTCTTTTTTTGTGACACCTTTGTCTGGTTTTGGTATCAGGGCGATGGTAGCCTTGTAGAATGAGTTTGGGAGTGTTCTTTCCTCTGTTATATTTTGGAAGACCTGGACTTGATTGACTATTTCCTTTCCCATATTAGGGAAGTTTTCAACTATAATCTCTTCAAATATTTTCTCAGTCCCTTTCTTTTCCTCTTCTTCTTCTGGGACCCCTATGAATGTTAGTGCATTTAATGTTGTCCCAGAGGTCTCTGAGACTGTCCTCAATTCTTTTCATTCTTTTTTCTTTATTCTGCTCTGTGGTAGTTATTTCCACTATTTTATCTTCCAGGTCACTTATCCGTTCTTCTGCCTCAGTTATTCTGCTATTGATTCCTTCTAGAGAATTTTAAAATTTCATTTACTGTGTTGTTCATCACTGTTTGCTCTTTAGTTCTTCTAGGTCCTTGTTAAACATTTCTTGTATTTTCTCCATTCTATTTCCAAGATTTTGGATCATCTTTACTATCATTACTCTGAATTCTTTTTCAGGTAGACTGCCTATTTCCTCTTCATTTGTTTGGTCTGGTGGGTTTTTACCTTGCTCCTTCATCTGCTGCATATTTCTCTGCCTTCTCATTTTGCTTAACTTACTGTGTTTGGGGGTCTCCTTTTCACAGGCTGCAGGTTCGTACTTCCCATTTTTTTTGGTGTCTGCCCCCAGTGGGTAAGGTTGGTTCAGTGGGTTGTGTAGGCTTCCTGGTGGAGGGGACTGGTGCCTGTGTTCTGATGGATGAGGCTGGATCTTGTCTTTCTGGTGGGCAGGACCACGTCTAGTGGTGTGTTTTGGGGTGTCTGTGAACTTAGTATGATTTTAGCAGCCTCTCTGCTAATGGCTGTTGTTGTGTTCCTCTCTTGCTAGTTGTTTGGCATGGGGTGTCCAGCACTGAGGCTTGCTGGTCATTGAGTGGAGCTGGGTCTTAGTGTTGAGATGGAGATCTCTGGGAGGCCTCTTGCCGTTTGATATTACGTGGAGCCAGGAGGTCTCTGGTGGACCAATGTCCTGAAAGCGGCTCTCCCACCTCAGAGGCTCAGGCCTGACACCTGGCTGGAGCACCAAGACCCTGTCAGCCACTCGGCCAGGTACGTGGGGAGTTTCCTGCCTTTTGGGAAGTCTGAGGTCTTCTGCCAGTGTTCAGTAGGTGTTCTGTAGGAGTGTAGATGTATTTTTGATGTATTTGTGGGGAGGAAAGTGATCTCCATGTCTTACTCCTCTGCCATCTTCAGACGGATGAATCTCCTTCACAGATTCAATGCTTACAACTTTACATCCTCCAAATCCAGCAAAAATCACTTTCAATGGAAACCCCCTGCACAATCGTTTAGGATTATTTTCTGTTGTCTGAAACTCTTCTTGTGCAAGTCTTCTGGGACTGTTGCACAGAGCCTACTTCCATCTCAGCAGAAAGCCCATTCTAGACTCTCTTGTGACTCACATTGCAGGCCTCTAACTTCTCAACCATCCTGGTTAATAAGGAGCCAATGAGGCAGAAACTGAGAAATGTGAGTCCCTCGTGGTCAGCACTACAGTGGCACTCTCCTGGCCTTAAGACTCTTCAATGATCCTTTCTCTGTGTCCTTTCCAATTGCTCCTGGGTTTTTTCTCATGCTTGTTGGTTTTAATGGAAGAGCATTCTCAGTACCTCTCATATGAGTGAAAATCCTGTTTATGTTCTTGTCTGCCCCAGTTTAAGGCTTCACAAGAATTTATTCTCGTTTTAAGCACACACAGACTGTCCTAATTCCCTTCTTTTGGCTGGTGGAGCCTCTTCAGAGCACTTTAGGGGCAAATGGCTCTTTCTTCCTTGATCCCAGGGTAGAGTCAAAATGAAAACAACAGACTTAGGTGACCCAAGCTCCTTCACGTTACCTCCGACTTCTCATTCAAAGTGGTGCTTTGGGCGACAGGTGGAGTTATAATTATAGATTAGAAAAAAGCCACATCAGCAGCTGTTGCTCCTGTTTGTTCCTGGCTATCACTGTCACCAGTGGATAAATTGGCATAAACAGTTCTCCAGACTCCGCATGAGTGAAGGGTGAGCCGAGAGTACAACACCGACCCGAAGGCACCTCTGCAGGGGGAGCTTGGAGATTGTCTTTCCTGTTGGAGACTCCAAACCAAACACATAGGTTAGTACACAGAGTATACCTATGCATTTTACCTCTGACCTCTACTCGATGTGATCTTGGTTTTTCTGACAGAGCTGTAACAGAAGGGTGAAGTGTTAAAGGAAAGAGAGTTATTTAAGGACTGTTATTCAAAAGTCCAGTGCCCGTGAGAACAAATTATGAAATGGGCTTAATTTATTATGCTCCTCTCCCAATTTTGGCTGTATCCACATTAGACAAAGAAATAAAGTGAAGATGTAAAAATGAAACTGCTTTTGTGGCCTGAGTCCCAACCTTTCGTAATGATACTTACTTTTGCCAAAAAAAGCTCTGGTTTCTTTGTTAAAATCAGTAGTTGAAGCCTTAGGTTGGTGATTAGAAAAAAAAATACCGCTCCAGAATATAGTTCCAGAGTTTCTTTTTTTTTTTTTCTTTTCTTTTTTTTTAGGGAAACTAGGCAAAGGAGAATTGGATTTTTTCTCTCCCTCTGAATAAAGACAGAAAATGTCCTTGTTTATGATAAAATGTGTGCTGTAGGCTACTTTGTATAAGAAATCTGCTATAGGATTTATTACTTATGTCTAGTACAGTTCTACCTAAAAACTCGATCATTTCAGTCTAACTAGCTCTATAAGACTCCTCATAGATCCTTTTGAAAGCCAAAGGTTTCAAAGAAATTTCATTTTCTCTGTGTATGCTTTGTGTTAGAAAGCTGTGGAGCAGGATTTTCAAACAAAGATTAGCTTTGGGGCATCTTCTCAAAACCTGAATGTTTAGTGTCTTGGTGAAGAGCAATGGAATTCCAGAGAATCCACTGAAAACTAGGCTTTGGGGCCCAGTTCTCATCCCACCCACATCCATGGAACAGTCCAGGTGGAAAGAGTCCTAAATAATGGCCTCATTTTTTCAGCTCCAAACAGAAGGTGCCCCATCCCTAAGCATTTTATGTGGGACTTTTCAATGGGAAAATGCACCTTACTTAGTATCACTGTGGCCCGACGTTTTGTCTGCCTTGTGAAGTGCACAGAGTGCTAACTATGCACTCAGAGCTCCACTAGAGAGACAATTAAATTAAAACAACCAAAAGTAACCCATCAATTAAATTCCCACAAGGGGCTGGCTTCTCCTGATTTCTAAGAGAGCCATAACTTTCTTTTAGGAAATTTAAGGGTGAAATAAATACCTCCTTACACATTTTAGCAAATTAAGCCCCAAACAATAAGTTTGACCACTGCCTTTGAAAAGGTCAATTAATATAGCATATCAATACCTTAAATCTTCCCATGGATTCAGAAAATATATGATAGATCATAATACACCATATCTCATATATCTCGTTTAGTCATTCAAATATTTATTGAGTAATGGCTATATAATCTCAAAATATTTAGAAATGAAGGCAAGCTTAAGATTTCTAATATTTCTTTTTCCAGACACTCCTTTCTTCCCCTTTTCTACTAAAAGATTTAGCACTGAGTTGGTGGTTTTCTCCAAATTCCAAATTGTTCAAGCTGAGAAAGGCAAAAAGTAGAGATGGTTGACTGGTTGCTGGTTAGGGTTTCTTTTGAGATACAGATTTACGCTCTGTCTTAAACATTGTTTTTTACTTGTGTGTTGTCTTCTTGCTCTTCTAGAAAAAAAAGAAAAACTATCCAAGATGACTGTCACTTACTCCAGTAAAGTAGCAAATGCGACTTTTTTTGGATTTCATAGGTTACTCCTCAAGTGGAGAGGCAGCATCTACAAACTACTATACAGGGAATTTATTGTTTTTGCTGTACTTTACACAGCAATAAGTTTTATGTACAGGTACTTTCCTTTGCATGTGTCCTTAAATGGCCATTAGGTAGCATATATGAATACAGTCTCAAAAATCCAAGCCCTTTGGCTGTCGCTGACTTTTGCATTATGTAACCTCCTCCTTTGCATGATCCTCTGTTGCCTACTTCTCCCCAGGACTGGGTATTTTAATCCACACCTAACCATTTTTAGGATGTTAAATAGACTCTAACCGTCATGTTCAGGTGGCTCTCATTCCAGCCCCACTTTAATTGGTCATGATGAGGTATTGTGCTTCAAGAATTTTGCTATAGGCATAAAATGAAAGATTTATACCTAGAACCTCACTAAGTGATTATTTTGAATGGCAAAGTCCACAGACAAATAATTATTTGTGCTTCTCTGAACTATGTTATTCATAGTTTGAGTTTCTGATTTGACAGCTTGCAGCGACTACCTACATAATTAACATGTTCGTGAATAGTGTGTATCAGGCAACTTTCTTTCTTCTTTCCTGGAATGACGAAATCTTATCCAAGTTGGTGCCCCCAACCTTACCAATATCTCAATTAAAGAAAAGGCCTGAAAACTAATTTATTTTCTTTATATCTTCTGAGTTCAGAGCACATTATATTCATAAAAGATGTTTATTCTTTATAACCTCACAACCTTTGCCTGTCAGACTGACAGGAAATTTGAGCAACATCATGTCCAAGAAATACTTTTATAACTAAAAATTATAGTCTTAATAAAATTTTATCAGTATTATAAAAGGGACGCTTTATTAGTTTTTTAAATTAATATTGATTGCATACATTTCTTCTCTGGGGAAAGTTAAAACTTAAAATAGAAAAGCTAAAGGTTTTTGAGGCTGTATTTCCACCTTTTCTGTGTTCATCAGTTTGTTCTTTTTCTTCTGCATACAATGGACAAATTTGTGAATCATTGTTTTCACCTACATTCTTCCTTGCAGTGACAGGACACCATGTGAAGAAGAGGGACGTTAATTTGGCTAGCTGATAATGACCAAAAGTAGAATAGGAAGAGTTACTTTGCTACATATCAAATCTACAGTTCCAAACAAATGTATATATTGGTATACATTTTGGCAAAATATCTTTACAAGGAAAGTATTATTAAAAACCTCTAATAATTTTTCAGATTTGTCTTCTAAATACAGTATTATTTTGATGATTTATTTATGTGTCACCTACTCCTTCAGAATATGAAATGGTGGAAGACACATGATGTTTCAGGATAATTGTCTCATTAGTTTATTTTTACTAACGTGAATTTATTGCTGCGACTGCCTCTTAGAATAGAATAGCTCTTAGAACAGTTGCATCGTAGCCAGAAATGCTCCATGGGGCCTTAACTTTGACTCCAATATCTTATTTATACCCCACAAAATTGTATGCACATATGTTTTCTAAAGACCAAAGAGTGCTTACATTTATAACAATAATCAATAGTTCAAGCCATTTTTCATTTTTTAAAGTTCAAATGTAAAAGTTTGTTAAAATAGACCCTTCTATGTTGATCAAAGCTCTACCAAGAACTACAGGTTGAATCTGTCGAGAAAGTCAGACATACCTGTAGACAAATACAGACATAGTTTCATTCTCATGTCTACTAATGATGCTAAGTTTTTTAATCCTGTTATAAGCAAATAGTTATACCTAGCAAAAAAAATCATAAGACAGAACCAGAATTCACTAGTTTGATTATATCTCTTTTTATTTTGGGATGGATTTGACAAAATACTCGCTGTGGTACTTTCTAGCTAGTAAAATTTCTATGTGTCTATCAGCTAAATATTTTTTCCTTTGGCCAACTATTAATAGTAACAACCACTTTATTATTGATTAAGTGTGACACCATATGCTAAGTGGTTTTATATATCATATATTCTTTAATCCTCATAACATTCCTGATACATATCAATAGGTATTAATTATCCCCATTTACAAATGAGCAAACTGAGACTCAGAGAGATTTAAAAATATGCTCCAAATCCAAATCTGTAAGTGGCAGATCTGGGATTCAAACCTGGCTCTGTTAAACCCTACGGTCTGTGCTCTCCACATTTAAATTCTCTCTGATCATTTTTGTTTGAGTACCAGAAACCATTCTGGCTGTAACTTGTCATCAGCATGACCTTGATAGGCCTGTCCACCAGGTGATGCCTCTCTTGTCAGCTTTTCTTGATTTCAGAATTTCTGACACCTCTTCCAAGCTGAGGCAGGAACTCCAAGCCCACCCTGCACCCACACACCTCCTTGGTCAGCACCAGCTCCCAGGACTTCATCTGCAGTCTGATCAGTGGCTCACTGTCACCTCATTATCCCTCTGCGTCCTTCTTCAAAGCTCTACTGACCCAAATAGGCCTCTGACACATGCTATGATGAGTGTTTCCAAGGGATTCCTTCCTCCCTTGGAAAAGCTGCATTCATTCATTTATTCAAATTCATCTGTGTTTTCTTTCTGGATTTTGATCATTATTATTAACCTGCCTTGAGATAGTTCTTCTGATTCTGAATCTCCTCCTTGCAACATAAATACCAATAATAGCTTCATTAAATGGATTTATGTTTAACAATACCAGAAAATGGGTTTGTGTCAGAGCCATAATATAAATTTTTATATTTATACTACAGAAATAAAAACCCACCAAACATAATTATAAAAATTTCACTACTAATTGTTAAATCTGTGTTGTTTTATATTTTAAATGTATATTTTTAATTTTTTTATTTTGAAAATTCTTGTAAAGATTTTTTTTTTTTTTTGATGTGGACCATTTTTAAAGTCTTTATTGAATTTGTTACAATATTGCTTCTGTTTTATGTTTTGGTGTTTTGGCCCCAAGGCATGTGGGATCTTAGCTCCCCAACCAGGGATCGAACCCATACCCCATGCATTACAAGGCAAAATCTCAACCACTGGACCGCCAGGGAAGTCCCTTAAATAACTGTAGGCTTTAAAATAAACAGTTATAACATCCCTTGAAGTACAACATGTATAATCAAGAATGTACTAAGTAGCATATTCATGAAAAGTAAGATCAGGATGTCGAATCCAGGGTTATTATTCAATAATTACTTAATAAGTGTAATCCACTTAAGGTACTCTTTTTTAAAGTACATATGATGAATAATTGGAAAATGGACTCTTTTATGAAGTATTTTGCTCTAAATCCAATGCATTAATCATATAAAAATTTTAAAATATGAAGTATTTAAAAATAAAATGGTTACTATGTCCCACTGTGTAATGACCAACAACATTTATGTACTAAAAACGTTAGTACTTAAAACATTCAGCAGTTAAAAAGGTTTTGAGATACATCAGCTTAGGTAGAAAAGAAAAAGCTATTGCTCCTTAAAAAAAAAACTGAGGTTATTTTCGCTTAATTGTTTGCACTGAATGTCACTTGCAAAGCAGGTGCAGAAGTATAATATCATAAAGGGCTGTGCATTTTATTTTTGCTCCAGATTGTTACTTACAGGAGCCCAAAAACGTTACTTTGAAAAATTATCAATTTACTGTGACAGATATGCTGAACAAATTCCAGTAACCTTTGTACTTGGTAAGTATAGGTCACACGCAGAATGCAGCCACACAGCTGTCTCCGTTAGGATGACACCAATGACTCTGCATGGGAGTGTTTCCAAGCTGAGAGGCATGCCTGAAAAGTCACTGCTTGCAATAGAACCAGAATCATCCATAAGGTTTACCTCCAAGGCTGCTTTCGCTAAATTAACAACCAACAAGTTTGAGGTAATAATCTGCTCTTGGACAATTCAGCTTTCTTTTCACTAACTCTCCATTTTTGCCGTCAATATTTGAGTTCTAATACCCACTTACTGGGTGCTACAGCATTGTGAGGCACAAATTACATTTTTTTTTCTGGAGGGCAAAATCATCAGATATGGATAACAACCTATTTTTTACACCCCGATCCCTAAAGAAACTAAAATTCTGCTAAAGGCATCAGTGTCAACAATATGTCTACAGTAAGAAATTGCTTTACAATTTCCTGTTATTCTACAGGGTTTTATGTTACTCTGGTGGTGAACCGATGGTGGAACCAGTTTGTGAATCTGCCCTGGCCAGACAGGCTGATGTTTCTCATCTCCAGCAGTGTTCATGGAAGTGACGAGCACGGGCGCCTGCTCCGGAGGACACTGATGCGCTACGTCAACCTCACGTCCCTGCTCATCTTCCGCTCGGTGAGCACGGCTGTGTACAAAAGGTTTCCGACGATGGACCATGTGGTTGAAGCAGGTATTGGAAATGACTTTTCCTTCCATGGGGCTCCTCTTGACCTCGATCAGAACTTTCAAAGTTCCTCTGAAAATGCCTTTTATTTATTCATTCATTCAAGAAACATTTACTGATTACCTATCATGTGCCAGCAACAGTCTTAAGAGGTAAAAATGAATAAGTCATGGTTCCTGCCCTCAAGAAGTTTACTTGGGGGGCAGAGCAAAGGAAACAGCAGACAGTCAACCTCAAATTAAGTTGCAAACAGTCACATGGTCCATAATATAATAATTATCATATTTATTCAAACCTTCTGTAATATCACCTTACATTTTCTAGCACTTTACAGTTTATGCACTTTCATAAATATTATTTCATATGGACCTCAAAAAAACCATGAGAGATTCAGAGAGGTTATGACCTGTCCTGGATCACATAGCTCATTAGTGGGAGAGCCAAAATTTCAATTCAGGCTCAGAACTCCTAACTTAATCCTTCCCCCCCACCCCCGCACCTACCAAACACAGCAGATTCTGGTATGAACCAGAAATGCGGCTTTTCATCTAGGCAGAGCCTGAGAGGTGGCAGCAAAAGGCTGCTTTAGTGGGGGTCTGTTGTCTCTCCTATTCCTCAGAGTAGATGCAGTTTTGTACCTGGGTTTCTGGACACAGGATGCTGAGAACAAATCACATTTGAAGAATGGTTCTCTTTGGTGTGTTAATACTTAGCAAAGAAGCTGTTAAACCAGCCTTCAAGGGGATGAGGATTAAATGAGATCATTGTTGGCACGTACAGAATAAAAATGGGTTTTTGTGCTGGGTTGTCTTTGATCCATCTGAGAGTATGCTGGAATGTATAAATGAATATATAGTAGATATAGGAACCATGAGATGATTCTGCCTTTATATTGAGTACAGTCTCAAATTAGGTTGCTTTATCCAGTCTCCTTTTCTGAAATGTCCTTGAAAATATATATATATATATTTAAGAGTAGCATGTTTTGTTTGTTTTTGGAGGTTTGGGGGCTTTTGTTTGATTTGGTTTTGTCTTCTCAGATGGCGACATAGATAGTGACTAAGAACACAGAGTAAGAGTTCAAATCCTTCTCTATCGCTTACCGGCTACATGACCTTGTCTGAGTTACTTTACCTTTCTAATGCTTCAGTTCCCTCATCCATAGAGTGAGTTTAGAGTGATTTATAATACCTTTTACCTCATATACCTCATAGGCTTGTTGTGATGATTAAATAAGTTAATATTTGCAGTGCCTAGAGCAGTACCCGGCACATGGTGTGACATGAGTTCTTGTTATTAATTATGAAATCATCTAGTACAACAGCATAACATAGCCCTTTGGTCACTTTAGAAGACTCATTTGATATGACATCCTAGGTCTTCTTGATCCCCTGTGACCAGGAGACTGTGAAAGGTAAGGTGGAAATAAGGAAAGAGGAGTGTAGAGGCCGTTGTTAGGGCTACAGAGCAAGATGTGAGAAAGTAATGGGGAGCAAGGAGTCGGTTACAGATTCAGATGAAGGGTACAAAGGGTTTGGCAAATGTACAGGTATAGTATGATGTAAAACCAGTCGGAACTTAAAAAAAAAATTAACTGTCACCCTTCCTCCAAATTTAAAAGTGGAATACTGCATCAGAATGACCAAGTTTAAAATGCCACTTGATAACTTATTTTTCTTACCCTAATGTCTAAAGGATCAAATGTGATAAGCATTTCAACCTCTGAAAAAAGTCCTAAAAACAAACGAGAAACGTTGGGCCCATTCCAAATGGATAAGTGACAGCTAAAGTTTACTTGGATGAATAAAGGTGACATTTCTGTTAGTCCTGACACATCCTTGGAAAGAAGAAAGCGCATTCTGACAGGAATCGGACTCCAGACCCAATTCTCAGAGCGAATCTATCCTCTCAGAGTCACCTTCATATTAAAAGCACATGGGGTGGCTGGTGACAGAGAGGCCTTTAGGGCCTCTGGTTAGATGTGAGCTCAGCGAGGCCTGAGTTGTGCTCAGGTCTGAGGGGCAAGTAGAAACGGCGAGACGAATGGGAGAATGATCTGAGTTCATTTCCTTTAGGTGCACTTTTCACAATACCGACACTCACTCCCTATCAAACTTACACAAACACCGGTCAGTACTGGCATCGACACTTTCCCCCTTTCCAAGGCATTTGGAACACTCGAATACTTCTCTCTCCCCTACCACCAGTACCCCCAACCATTCCAAGGGCACAGGGAAATCATTTGCTCCTTGATGTGCATTTACACGAGTATGTCTCAAGGTGTGATCCACAAACCCATGGGCCCTTTACATCTTGAATAACTTGAGTTGTTTATTTAAAATGCATACTCCTGGGACTTCCCTGGCGGCGCAGTGGTTAAGAATCCGCCTACCAATGCAGGGGACACGGGTTCGAGCCCTGGTCCGGGAAGATCCCACATGCCGTGGAGCAACTAAGCCCATGCGCCGCAACTACTGAGCCTGCACCCTGGAGCCCGTGAGCCACAGCTACTGAAGCCCAAGTGCCTAGAGCCTAAGCCACCACAATGAGAAGCCAACGCACCACAACAAAGAGTACCCCCGCTCACCACAACTAGAGAAAGCCCGTGCACAGCAATGAAGACCCAACGCAGCCAAAAATAAATAAATAAATAAATAAAATTTATTTTTTAAAAAATAAATAAATAAAAAATAAAATAAAATAAAATGCATACTCCTGAGCCCCACGTCAGACCTACTGAATCAGAACCATTGTATGTAAGGCCTGGAAAACCTGCATTTAAACATGCTCTTATGTTGCTCTTTTTATACACTGAAGTTTGAGAAGTAAGGAGTCTTTTCTGGGATGCTCATTTTTTTAACCCTTTCTCTCACCCCCGGGGTAAAAGGCTTTGGCATTCGCCAGATAATTCATTACTAATAACAAAACCGCAACAGTTAAGAAAAGGGTGAATTCAAGGTTTCGACCATGCTGGAGGCTCCAGAAGTGCTCTGGATGGTAGCCTCTGAGCAGTCTGCTCAGAGACTACCATCTAGGGGACCTGAATTAGACCTGCCTGGACACAACGAGCATCATTCTCACTTCAAGTTTTTGTGCCGCGTCTGAAGGAGGAAGAGTACTGAGGGCGGCAGGAGGGGGCTGAAGCCTTGGCAGGTGCCCTCTGGGGCCATCACTGATGATTGCAGTGTAAAGGTCTCTACTACTCTCTTTCACCCCCAAGTGTTTTCTCGAAAGGCAGAAGAAGGGGTAGCGGACCAGCATGTGTCCACAGGAACGCAAGGTTTGCATGCTAGGTGGTGGGACAAAGGTTCTGAGCCACTGCCTTCCAAGCTGGGGGACACGCTTCACAGGCAGGGTCCTTCCTGGTCTGCCTCGCGGCCACCCGCATGGACGGGCACAGACTCTCTGTCGGCTGGCCGCACAGACTTACCAGACTTCCTGCTCCCCAACAGAGGAGGCTGACTCAGTCTGCACGTGGGGTCAGTTTCCAAGCTCTCCCAACTGGGTGCGTGTCTCCACCTCTCTCTGTCTGTCCTTGGCCTGTGCCAACGTTTCTGGGAAGAACAGGAAGTTCAGGGATGGCGGAAAATGTTTGGCAGGTGCCCTGAGCCCAGAGCCAGGGCACCTGCTCCGCCTGAGGGCAGAGAGGGCTGGTAGTAAAGCACAGGGGCCCCAAAAGTGTAGGGGCAAAGGCAGGAGGCAATGCTGAGGGCACAAGAAAACCTCTTGTCAGGTGACTCCCTACATAAACCCACCTGTCAGGGAAAGTACATGTGCTCAAACTTCAGTGCACTTTAGATAGTGTTAAAAAATCAATACTGCTAAAAACGCAGATCCGAAGACACCACGCCCAGAGATTCTGATTCAGTAGGTCTAGGCTGGGGTCCAGGAATGAGTGTATTTAACAAGCCCCTGGAGACTCTGAGGAAGCGGGTCCCTGGATCACACTCTGAGAAACAGGGGGCTTTAAGGCAATGGGAGTTTCCCTCCAAACTCTTTGTATTGCTTCAGGGAGGGTCCCTGTCACAAAGATTCACGACTAGCAGGAGAAAAAGAGTGAGAGGACGGAGAGAATGAAGATCAGCATCTCCTTCTGAAGCAGCTGGCAATTGCTTGACTACAGCTGGTGAGCTAGGTCACTTACCCGCCGGTCCCTGACATTCCTTGCTGTTAAGCTGGACACTCAAGTTACATTATTCTGGGAAATACATATGCTTTGATGTTACAGGTTACATTTCTCAAATTAAAAATTAAAATTTCTTTATTTATGCTCCCATGAAAATATAAATGTAACAACTGAATGCAAAATAATGTCTATTATGCTGGAAATTCCCTGAACTGGTCTGTTACCAAACAGTTACTTCGCAGAGGAGCTGTAACCCAGGAGTCTCTGTTATTTTCCCTCTTGGCTACAAGCCTGCCCTGGAAAATTCCAGTCGTTTCAATCACCTGCCTTGGAAGATGTCACTCATTCTAAGTCAAGTCACGTGCACAATTCCAGATCTTTGACAATTTAAGTGAAGGCCTTAATTGGGTGCTTACGTTATGGTATGAGACTGAATCAAAACATTTTATCTGGGGTTTCACAGTGATCAGGAGAGAAAACATTTCCCTTCAAAATTCTTCACCAGAAGCACAAAAAAAGGAAATGGGAAATTATATGCATTCCTCTAAAAGAAACGTTACTAAATCTGTTACTAAATCTGTCATGCTTTTGCTCATTTAACAAAGATTTACTGAGTGTATACGGTACGCTAGGCATTGTGCTGAGCACTGAAGCACAGCTGAAAGCGAGGTCCCTGTCCTCGAGGATCAGTAAAGATTACTACAAATGTTTTCTTCCATGAATCATTTTCAGAGACAAGCACAAATATATTTACAGCTGAACTTCACATCACTCCATTGCATTTCTATTTCTCTAAAATAGTTTCCTTCCGTGCTTGGTAGCCTGTAAGAGTGGTTAAAAGACAGTAAAATTTAAGGAAAGGACACTGTTTTGTTTTCTTAAAGGCCTGGAATCTTAACATGAAGTTCCTTGAGCTTCTGCCCTGACGAGAGAGAGCCTGTGGAGACCCCATCAGGATTCTTAGTGACATACAGTTAACAGGCATAAATACAACTGAACGAGCTCCCAATTGTCAAGTGACTGTTGAGATAAAAGTTCTAACTTTAGATGCATTGGCTGGAAGGCTAGCCCCACATTTAGATCATTTAATCTGTAATCTTCTCTCGTTAAGTAAAATCGAATGGATTTTGTATAATGTTGACCTTCCGCCCTGTGATCTGCTGTTCACGTTTTTCCTGATGCATTCTGTGCTGCTGGGGTTCCCTGGTCTCTGAAATCTCCCACTGCTCTGTGTTACAGGAGAGATGATCAAGGGGATGGTGGTATTCATGGCTGTGCCAGTTTTTCCTCTGTTGGCTGAACTTTTACAGGCTGAGTCAGTTACCCCTATAGTCTCACGTGATGAGCCCAGAACAGACTGAATGTCGTCTTGGAGTGCAACTTGACTCACCCATGCACACTGGCTCTTCATGGGAGAGAAAGTACACACCTCCTTGAATTAGTGCCATGGATGGGCAGTCTCAGCCCAATGTTTGAAGGTTCACCACAGCTCTGTTTTAGGAGTTAAATCATGGCTCGCCAATCAATGCTTCTCAAAGGATGATCGTAGACCACCACATTCATTGAATTATCAAGGGTGCTTATTTAAATTGCAGGTTCCCAGACAGCCTATGAAATTTGAATCTCTGGGGCTTGGGACCCAGAAATCCACTTCTAAACAAGCTCCCCAGAATCACTATGTTTGAACCAGAACAAGGATGCTAAAATGGCCAGCTTGCTGTGTGACTCTGTACTAGGTGCAGTTGTTCCCAAACTTTGTTACAAGATGGAGTCACTAGGGATCTTTTAAAAATACTTATGGTGGCTCACACCCCCAGACACTAGGATTCAATAGGTGTACGGTGCAACCTGGGCATCAGGAGTTTTTGAAGCTCCCCAGACTATTCTAATGTGCAGCAAAGTCTAGGAACCACTGCACCACAGCGCATCTATTAACTCCTCCAACTTTATCTGCAAATTGCCTCAGATCTATTTGCCCAAAGCAAATGGAATTCTGGGCCACCTGGACAGGCCAGGAATTAAGAGCACTGATTTTGTGAATGATATTTCCTGTGCGTCATGTGTAGAAGGCAGTGAACTACCAAATAGGATACTAATTTAGAGACAGGAATACGGCTGACTAGAGATGTTTCACTCGTGTTTGACTCATTAAGAAAATAGAGGAGTTTCTCTGTCTCCGTTCAGCATTGCTAACCCAGAAACTGATCTCACTCAACCATATCCTATTTCAAGCTTTTCAAACTGTGGGTTGTAACTTATTATTGGGTTCTTAAATCATTTTAATGGCTTTGAGTCCGCATTTTTTATGGAATGGAATGGAACAGAACAGAAAATATCAGAGAGCACCTCACACAGAAGAGCCAATAATTGTTTTGGGAACCACAAATATATCTTCCTGTGGTTCATGGTTAAAAAAATATATATCTGAATACTGCCCTCCACAATGCCTTCACAGTGTGATTCCATCTCTCTCAATCCCATTTTGCCTCGCTTTGATTTTCCCGGTTGACAGGGATTTCTAAATTTCTACCATTGAATTTAAAGAATGGCTGCAGTTGAATCTGGTGGCTTCAGTCCATTCATTTGGAAAGTACAGAGAGGAAAATGAGCCAGGCTTGTTGCAATGTGCCTGAAAAAGTCATCTCTGAGAAGGGCTAAGATGCTGAATGCACAACTTTCTCTTTCAGAAAGAATTGGCAATAAACCCATCCTGCCTAAAAGTTTTGAGAAGCAGAGCTTTTAGCTCTTCTCCTAATAGAGCCTCATGTACGCACTCTGCTTTAAAGGCAAAAGACATCTGCCTCAGCTTCAACCGAATCTGCGATTACCGGAATATTGTTTATTAATGGACTTAATTGGTCCTTTGGTTTGAAGGCAATAAAATTTTGCCTTAAAGTAGCAGATCCTACTCCATCAAACCACAATTCAAGACACAAGTAAATACAAACATATATGTGTGTGTGTGTGTTTGTGTGTGTGTATATATGTATATATATATATATATATTTTTTACTCTGATTTGAAATATTAGAAAGGGTTCTTTGGGATATGCAATATGAAAATTGCTGAGCAGAGCTGAACTAGCCAGAAAACCAGAAGGAAAAAAGATAGCAAGAGAAATTCAAGGCAAATGTAATGGCAAGATATTGAATAAAATAGCAATGTCAGGGTGTGGATAGGGTCTGAGGGAGCGTGGCATGAAGACAGACATGTGAAGGAGACAGGGTAGTGTGAGCACCAGCCAACTGATGGTGCAGCCAAACTGCAGCAAATCAATACCTGTGGTTAACATAGCCTCAGAGACGAGGATAATGACCGCATTCTGAATATATCATCAGTCTCTGGTTAAAATGGCCTGAGGCACTGATGAGAATAACATTCCATGTAATAACAAATGCTCTTTGAATTGATTTGATTAACAATCTAGACTTTTCTTTCAATGGACCAACAACTCAATTTCCAAAGATGGGGTTACTTTGGATAAGCTGTGTAACCCTGCAGGAAATAACAAAAATTATTCTGCCTGTACACTCTTGGAGGATACATTAATGTCTAGTTCATCTGTCACAGCACCTAGTAAAGTACACAATAAATTTGGGCTGAACATTTAAACCTCCCCTCTCCCCCGCTTTCCTAGCTCTACATGTCCCTTTCCAATCAGTGGGTGTGCTACACGGCAGGGACTGGGGAGAGGTTACCTAACTCTCGCTTTAGGGTTTGCATTAAATTAACCCTCACTCTGCATATTTGCTTTTTGCTAAGAAGCCAAGAAAGGACTTGCCAGCATAAGTTGATCCATATTCCTGAATAAAAAATAACCAGAGGTAAAGTTATTCTTTGGTCAAATGACAGAGATTGCAGCCAGTATATAAATGCAGTCATTTTTGGAAACTGCACTATAAATCCCAAGACTATAACTGTTAGACAGTTGATATGAAATGTCTGAGAATAGTCTTCCAGGGAAAAGGTGAAGGGTTGCAAGTCTTCAAGCATAGAGCCAAGACAGGTCAAGTTCATCTATTAACTTCTTATCATCAGATTTAATCATACTCTGCAAGTCTTAAAAAAAACCAAACAGATTATCTAGATCATGCAACAACTTTGAAATGCACTGAGAAACAAGACAAGAATTCTCAGACTCATTCTTATTCTTTGACCACCAGAGAGAGTCCAATTCCCCAGGCATGGGCAGACCCCTTCAAAGTTAATATAAATAACCTGGGTTTTATCTAAAACTAGTCTCTTGTTGGTAAATATTGGCTCTGTAGTTGTTACTGTTTATTTCAAATACTGAATAAACAGAATCTTCATTCAGTGGGGCAGTGATTTTTGAACATTGCTGTAGGTCAGAATTTCCTGCAGAGCTTGGTAAACATGTAAATGCCGGGACCCAATTTCATTAAATTACCCAGGAAGATTAAAAGGATGCTTACACCTGGACCTCACTCTAGACCAACTGAATCAGAATCTCAGGGGATAAGGTGAAGGCACTGGTATTTTCTAAAAGTCATTCAGGATAAGGCAAAGGTGCAACACTGGGTCAAGAATTCCTGCCCTATTGAGTCTGGTTTAGCAGGTAATGGTAGAGCCTAGCCCTCTCCATATATAATAGGTGTCACAAGTGATTGAGACACCCATGACCTGTGGACCATATTCTCAAAACACTGGCCTGGATCACATCAAGTATCTAGGTAACTCCAAAGCTCTATGGGTCAGTGACTTTCAAAATGGCACATCTCACTTCTCCTTTGAGTTCTTTTCTGTTACAGCAACACCTCTTAAATAAAACTCAGTCTACGTGGTAAGGAGGGAGGATTACTTTAAGCAGGAAAACCAGATTCATAAACCAACTACAGATGGTTAAGGATACAAACTGTGTCACATTAGGACAAAAGTTGATTTTCATCTGAATGTGTTAGAATTTCATAAGCAAATGATTGCATTTCCAAATCAAAAGTAACTAAAAATTCATATCTAACAAAAATCAGTTTTAGAAACAAGCTTTAATTCAGAAAGCATTTATACTAAATCATAATGAACATTTAAAAGTCCACTTAAAAAGTCAAGGTGGGGGGACTTCCCTGGTGGTCCAGTGGTTAAGAATCCGCCTTCCAATGCAGGGGATACGGGTCTGATCCCTGGTCAGGGAACTAAGATCTCACATGCTGCGGGGCAACTAAGCCCTTGCGCCGCAACTACTGAGCCTGTGTGCCACAATGAAAGATCCCGCATGCCACAACTGACCCGATGAAGCCAAAAAAATAAATAATAAATAAATAAAAGAAATGATTCCTCATGCCCCTATATAATACTTTAAAAAAAAAGTCAAGGTGGTAAGTACAAGGAGAGTCACTGCAGCATTATTTTTAGTAGCAAAAAAATTGAAACAACTTAAAACTCTATTCAAAAGAGGACTACTTATATAAAATACTATACACAGTTAACTAGAATGCAGCCATTAGAAAGAATGGGACTTCCCTGGTGGCGCAGTGGTTAAGAATCCACCTGCCAATGCAGGAGACATGAGTTCGAGTCCTGGTCCAGGAAGATCCCACATGCCACAGAGCAACTAAGCCCTTGCGCCGCAACTACTGAGCCTGTGCTCTAGAGCCTGCGAGCCACAACTACTGAAGCCCATGTGCCACAACTACTGAAGCTGGAGTGCATACAGCCCGTGCTCCACAGCAAGAGAAGCCACCGCAATGAGAAGCCCGCGCAACGCAACGAAGAGTAGCCCCCGCTCGCTGCAACTAGAGAAAGCCCGCGCGCAGCAACAAAGACCGAACACAGCCAAAATATAAAAATAAGTAAATAAATTTATTTAAAAAAATTTTTTAAATAAAAAGAATGCTGCTGCTCTGTCTATATTAACAAAAAAAGATCTCCAAGATATAACTTGAAAAACAGAAGAAAATGGCAGATAAGTATGGAGTATAAAGTCATTTGTGTTTTTAAAAATTTGGCCTATATGAAATCCGTGATATTTCTCTGGAAAGATACACAATAACCCGGTTGTAGTGATTTCCTTCAGGGAGAGAAACCCGTTGGGAAAATGAGACTTACTCTCCCCATGAATATTACTTTGGCCCTTTTGAATTTTTGTACCATTTGAGTTACTTAATCAATTAAAAAAAAAAAAATGGGTCTGGGGAATTCCCTGATGGTCCAGTGGTGCAGACTCTTCGCTTCCACTGCAGGGGGCACGGGTTCGATCCCTGGTTGGGGAAATAAGATTCTGAATGCCGCATGGTGCGGCCAAAAAAAAAAAAAAAAATCACAGAATAATTGGTAATTAAATCATGATTTTAACTCTAAAAAAAATAAATAAAATGTCAAGTGTAAATTGCAAGCTTTTGAAGACATCTTTATATGAACAAACCCAGGTACATAGTAGACATTCAATAAATGTTAATAAATAAACCTGTTACCTTATTCCTCCTCTCCTATTATTCAAATCTCTTCTTTCTCTGGTGTGCAGGTGGTGGGGGTGTGAATAAAAGTGCACATAATATATTATTGGCACTTACTGAGTGCTAAGTATGTGCGAAGCATTATGTTAACCTCTTGACATATGTTCCTCATCTCAGGTAATTCTACAACACCCCTGTGAAGTAGATATTATCATCTCTTTTACGCATGAGAAAACTGAGGCTCAGAGAGGTCATTGCAAACTCAAGCAAACTGTGTTATACACACACACACACACACACACACACACACACACAGGCACACAAAAATCAAAGAAGCACTTTTAAAGTACATGCGAGGGCTTCCCTGGTGGCACAGTGGTTAAGAATCCACCTGCCGATGCAGGGGACACGGGTTCAAGCCCTGGTCCGGGTAGATCCCACATGCCGTGGAGCAACTAAGCCCGTGCAACACAACTACTGAGCCTGCGCTCTAGAGCCCGCGCTCTAGAGCCCGAGAGCCACAACTACTGAGCCCGCGCACCTAGAGCCCATGTTCCACAACAAGAGAAGCCACTGCAATGAGAAGCACGTGCATCGCAAGGAAGAGTAACCCCTGCTCGCTGCAACTAGAGAAAGCCCGCGCACAGCAACAAAGACCCAACGCGGCCAAAAATAAAATAAATAAAATAAATAATAAAATTTTTAAAAAGTATATGGGAAATCCTGTGGGGACTACTAAGATAATATGCTCTTTGCCCTTCCAAAGGGTCTTAGCAGGGGAAACATTTGTGTCTAACATTATCATAATACAAAGCAAGAGAGAGCACCGTGGTGGAGCTCTGAAGGGGAGAAATCCCCGGGGAAGGAGAAGGAAGGAATCAAGGAAGGCTTCGCAGAAGAGGTCCTGGTTAATTAGGAGTCTGAAAGGAGGGGTCAGGATGAAATGTTATGCGATTCACGTGTTTGGCACTGTACTAAGTGCTTTGTATACATTATCACGTTTTATTCTTTTAATCCAAACAATTCTAAGTATTCTTGTTCCCAATTTTAGATGAATAAACCAAAACCTAAAGAAGAGACCTTCCCCAGATGTCCTAGTCCACATTTAATGTCACCTTACTTCCTACTGGCCGCCTCTGTTAGGGATTGCTCACGTGCATTGCCTCCTATACAGATATATAACGTGTGTGTGTGTGTGCATGTGTGCACGCATGCTCGTGAGTACATATTCCTTATCGCTGATACAAGTAAAAACTACTTGAGACAGGAACCTTTATTTTATATTTCTTGAATATCCCCCATTATATGCTCACATAGTAGACACTGAAATATATAGGGTAATATATTAGCGCTAAACCAAGTCTGTATAATCTAGCTATTTTTATTTTGTGTAAAGGTTTTATGACAGCAGATGAAAGAAAATTATTTGAACACCTCAAATCTCCTCATCTGAAATACTGGGTTCCATTCATCTGGTTTGGAAATCTTGCAGCTAAAGCCCGGAAGGAAGGTAGAATCAGAGACAGTGTTGATCTGCAATCATTGATGACTGTAAGTACATAGTAAACTGTCAGTAAAAGATGCTAATCAGAGACCAACAGGGACCTGGATGCAACAGGCTGGACCTGGACGAGTCCAATTTGTTCAATCCTGGTTCCAAAGGAACCAGAAAGACTGGGCTAGTATCAGAACCCTCAAATGCAGGAGGAGAATAGTACACAGTTTAACTCAGATTGATTGGAGGTGGTTGCTTAGAGGCTCTGTTTTAAACAGAAGTAGGCTTTGTAATAGGCTCTGTAAGAAAATGTTCTTTGATTGATCAGCAACGTCTGCCAGGGCTCGGAAGGGTCTGGCACCCTCAAGGCATATTTGCCATCCCTAGCTCCAGGATCCCAGACCAAATCTGGAGTAGAAATAAACACCCCCAGTCAGTTCCCCAAAATCGGAATATCCCAAGGTTAACCCAGCTTTCCAGATGCTCCAGGAAACAAAACTGTGTTTTCATTAAATGAAATAATCCTGAATTCATTTGAGAAACAAATTTATAGAAGGGCTAGAGAGATTTGTGCCATGACAGTCTCCTGCCTCGAGTAGGTGAAAAGGAGTGAATGATTTAAAAATAGCTCCCAATTTAACGTATACTTTCTCCCAGTCTTAAATAATAACTTGCATTCAATAGAGAAAAAGGAAATCAATGGATCCCAGTCCTTCCTGCTTTAAACAGGGATAGATTTTCTGTCAATAGAAGCATTCTAAAGTCTTCATTTGTTGGGGGAACGGTTTAGGATGTATTTAGTTCTTTTTTCTAAGATCTACAGTAAGCATGTTTTCAAAAGCAATCGAGGAAACAAAAAATAATCTGCTCTCCAGATAATTTAGAAATGATTTATTTAAAATATTAACCACTGCCTTCCTACCACCACTTGGGGCCAATATATATGTTGGAAATTATGAATTCAATAGAGTAGGGGATATTTCTATACAGTCCTGATTTATCTTAATGTTTTTTAAAATGTCCAACTGTACTCAATCCCTTTTGCACATTGTTGAATTATGTTGATAGCTTGTCATTTTCAAAATTTTCATTTTGGAGTGGATTTCAGAACCAATTTCTAGCCTTTCAGAGTCC
Organism: Eubalaena glacialis; assembly: GCF_028564815.1. Lineage (NCBI taxonomy): Eukaryota > Metazoa > Chordata > Mammalia > Artiodactyla > Balaenidae > Eubalaena > Eubalaena glacialis. The sequence goes on from NC_083726.1 coordinate 48,691,709, forward strand.
CTCTCATCATTTTACAGGTGTATTCCTAAAAGTCACGGCCATATTCTGAATCCCAGTAAATATTTATTACCACACCCATCACCTTAGTAAATCGTGTTTAATTTGTTTCTGGCTTAGGAAATGAACCGATTTCGCTCCTGGTGCAGCCTCTTATTTGGTTATGACTGGGTTGGGATTCCGCTGGTTTACACCCAGGTATCAAATCCTTGGCACGTGATTTTTCTTTCTACTTGCCCACTTTGGCATGCTGTCTCTCTCGGGCAGCCAGCGCTGTGCTCTCACTCGGGTTTCTCTCTGTTTCAGGTTGTCACGCTAGCTGTCTACACCTTCTTCTTTGCGTGCCTGATTGGACGCCAGTTTTTGGATCCCACCAAAGGCTACTCAGGGCATGACTTAGATCTTTACATTCCGATCTTTACTCTCCTACAATTCTTCTTCTATGCAGGATGGCTCAAGGTAGCCAACAGTCTCAGTGCCTGAGACCTGCTCTGTAATCTCCGTCATGTTCCAAACTTTGCACACTGATCCCTTACTGAATCACTCATTCATGAGTGAGTCAAAGGTAGATTTAACATTTAATAGCTCAGAGATGCTATTACTTTTCAACCAGGCATTAAAGTGGCAGGGATGTGGTGAGTACTGTACTGTAGGGGTCTGAAGCAGCTCATTTATGCAGACGCTACTCTTTTATGGCCACTGATTGTTTTAAGTCTTTGTGTGCTCGCATTAGGATTACAATAATGTAATTGAAGTAATAAGTGTACCTGCATTGATATTTTATACCACAACAAGCAACTAAGCAGAGTAAAAGAGAGTAAATAAGAAGCCTTGTATCTCAGACTTAAGCATTAATATTATATTATTATCTTGGTTCTGCTCAACTCTGTAGATAGTTAGCTTCTATCCCCTGAAATCCCACTAGCTGTGCCACGACATTAAATGCATTCCATTTTCAAAACCAGAACTGAGACTCAAAGGAATTCATCGGAATCAAAACCAGAAACCCCAGGATTAATGACAATATTTGGTTTGCCAGGAAATTAAAAACAGGTCAGAGCAGTGAAAACAACTAGTCCAATCATCAGTGTAGAATTTTATTTGTTCCTGCTACCATCTCCCCGCAACCCCAGATGTATGTAAAAGTATCAGAGGCCTGATTCTTCCATCTCTTTTGTATGTGACAGAAAAAGATCAAAGACAATGGCTTCATTAAGTTAATTGAAATCTAAAGACAGTTTGAAGATAATTTTAATAAAATAGAATTTCAAATGTTTGACCTTCCAAACTGCCACAGTGCACCGTCGAGGCCTTTCAGGTTGTGGAAGCATTTTCTCTGCAGATGCCTTTACTTTCATTGGTTTGAATTTTAACCAGGAAAAATAAATATGTTGGCACTTCAAGTTATCCTCCAAAGAGTAAAGGCATTTCCTTTACAAATGGCAAAAACATTTTTAACCAGATGACAGTGACTCAATTATTTTTACCCATTTAAGACAGAGAAAGAGTAATAGAGACTAATAGCTCTCATTTCCCATTAGAGAAAAAA